>NC_039516.1:9942891-10640810 GCF_003672135.1 Ooceraea biroi
TTATTAAAACTATAGAAAACTATTATCAAAAAATGAAATTATATTTACCGTATAGTTAATACTTCATAAAATTCAATCTCTACGCACTTTCTGTTTTACAAATTTACAAATTCTTTTCAACAAACTTGTATCGATGATATAACATTGGAACATTAAAACATTAAATAAATTTTCAAAAGTTAATTTCAAATATGAACTAAACAATATTTTTCCACGGTATTCAATAAATAACGCAATTAATAATATTCCAAGTGTTTTCAATGAACATCATCTACGCAAGTGCCGCTCGCGCAATGTTTCGACAGAGTTGTAAGCGAAACGACCAATCACGGTACGATTTTCTCCGGACTCACGGAGACAACGAAAAGAAAGGATAAAAAGCAAGAGAGAGAGAGAGAGGGAGAGAGAGAGAGAGAGAGAGGGAGGGAGGGAGAGAGAGAGAGAGGAGAGAGAGGGGGGAGGGAGAGAGAGAGAGAGAGAAAGGCGACAGATTACCTTAAATCTGAGTTCGCCGACTGGTGGCTTCGCGTACGGTATCCCGCGGAAGGCGATGTAAGGGTCACCAAAAACAGCTTCCTCGACGGTGCCGCTCAATCTTCCCTCACGTACACGAACTTCCACTCTCTTTTTGTCCATGACGGTGAATATCAATGAATATCAAATGGTAGGTGGATTGCTGATGAGTGGACAAAGTGGAGCGCTGTGCGTTGCTGTATATCACCAGGAGAACTGAAGAAAATAAGATTATGCAATCTCAGGACGATATTCTGACGAGTGGGGATCAAGAGGAATGACTGTGCTGTCTGTTCATGATGCTGCCAGTGTGCTAACACGCTCGCTGAATAATGAACACGCATTGTCATCGGTTTTGCGTAACTTCTAGAGATGAACGTTCAATTGCTCAATATTTACATGTTATATAAATTGGCTCCTCGGACCAGCGGATTAGGAAGCAGTCTCGACTGCTTTTCGCGTTTCTACGAAGAACGAATTTCCAGGATCATGAACATGACGCTATTTGACTGTACTGATAGAGTATTGTTAATGTGAAGATGTCCAGAAGTTCGTTTTTACGATAATCCTTTTTCTGCAAGCTGAAGTCGAGAATCCAAAATTATTAAAAAATACTCGGCGTATTAATCATATTTTAACACATTTGAGTTAATCAATGATTACAATGCTATTGTAATATTATCACCGCGCAAACATGCAATTATTGTAAAACATACTGTCATAAGTACTGACTTATGACAGTATGTTTTACAATAATGATAAGTACATAGCATGATAAGCAATGCTTCTTGAAGCGCAAAAAGTTTCAAACTGCAATGTCATGCAATGGCACATTTAATTGTGTGGGTCATATTGGCCTTTTTTCCCTAAGATTATTATATCACGAATATATCAAGAATATACTAATAACTATTATATACTACCCAGCAAACACAAAATATAACTATTATATAACACAGAAGTAACACGTAATATAACAACTGTTATATGTTATTAATGTTGAGGTTGCATAATTTACTTTGTAACTGCAATATAAAACTGTTATATTGCTCTGTTATACATTGGTTATAATAATATAACAGTAATATAACTGAAATATGCGATGTTATATAACTGTAATATTTGCATATTATGTCTATGTTATATATCATTTTTAACATTCAGATGCCGAGTTGTCCGGTAGATGGCTTCGTTTCTCGCATGCAAAATATAATACAAAATATATATAGGAACGGTGATCACAGCAGGGCACAACTTGTATCGTAAGTCCATTTCTACGATGAAGTGGTACATTTTTGAACGAATAATAAATAAGAGGAAAGTACGAACGTGTACATAACGTTTAAGAAAATTAATTAAACATACACCTGTAGTTGTAGAGACTAGAGAGAGGAAGAAAGAATAAATAATATATATTCCATTTATATAACATTTAAATAACATTTTAGTAACACGTTATATTATTGTTATATTACTGCAATTTCGTTTGAGTGGGAAATTACAACTAACATACACGTTACATGTAACGAACATGTTATATTGCGCGTTACATTCTGTTATATTATGGCAATATCATTGTTATATGACTGTGTTTGATATATATCCTCTACGAAAATTAATTTTAATAATATCTGCTCGCTGAAAGAATTACGCAAATAATCGAGATAATGTATATGTAAATGAATAAAATTATCGTCCCTTTATTATTATCGTAAATAATTATTATAATTTCATGGTAAATTTCATGGTCGTGACTTACTTTGCCTGATGCAATCACTAATCCGATTTATGCAATTCGTCATGCATTATTCAGAGCTTACTCGGAGCGTCTTGTTTCTCTCTTGCAGCTGCACTCAAGAACTGGAAGCCGGGACATCGGGAATGATACGCCGTATCGTATTTTGTACCTTGATACATCGCTGCTTCTAATCTTTGCTTGATAATAGGGATTACAATAAAGTATAAGAAATATGTTCGTCGCGAGAGATGTATCGGTCGAGAGTTATTGATAACATTCGCGGCATTGCGACAATCCTATCTTTGTTCATACTAATTTAATGTTAATTTGGCGAAATAATAACAATTGACCAAGTGTAAAAATCGTTCGCCGCGTACGTACATGTACACATTGTTGCACCATCACATGATGTGCGACAGCACAAAAGTAACGTTAATAATGTAATAATGTTAACGTTTATACAGAGTACGTCCTACAGATTTTAGAATAAACATGTTAGAAAACGAGAACAATGTTTTGATGTACTAATTGTAAGATGCTTTGATGTTTTTGTCCTTTTCGTTAAGATAATTGTATATGTAATGCTGAAAAATTAATCGTAAGTATCTAAATGTTACAAATATTATATTTTACATTGTACAAGAATATTATATAAAGAATTGCATAAAAAATTGGTTATGCATCTTGTATATATAATACATTATGGACAATGCTTAACGTTTTAATATAATATTTCCAATATATTATATTAAAATATATAAATATATTTCCAATATATATTTAATATAATATAATATTTCTAACATATTATATTAAAATATTAAATGTGTCCACATGTATAGGTAAAATAGTTCTATCCAATTATCACAAATTTTATATATAATAAACAGAATATTTGACTAGCATTCACCTCACTAATTTCATTTTAGAGATGACGATTATTTACAAGTTGTCTTCACGTTTTCCGTTGCAGAAATACGAGATTATTTGCAAGTGTCCGCAACTTCACTTTTAACATGTTTTTTACATAAAATATGTATAAATAGGATTTACTTCTTCGTGTCCTCGACAAAAACAATCTATTTATAATTAAATGCGTGAATGTTCAAGGTGCATGACGTCGTAACCGCAGTAACGTTCTGTCCTTTCCTAAAATCTCTATCATTTCAGCAACAGGTGGTCCAACCTACGGCATTATTTATAAATTATTATTAAATGTTAAATATTTAACAACGTGCTACTACGTTTTAAATAAAAATAATAGAAATAATATTTGCCACATTTACATTCACGCCGCTCAGAATGCCTCTTAAAACCTTCATTAACGTGGCAAATGGCACTTCATTCTTCTTGGCGAAGTCTTTCAAGTATGACACTATCCAATCTGTTTTATAATTGCTTGTGTCCAATTTAGCTAACTCTGCGTTTAGCAGTTTAATCGCATCTATAATAACGCAACAATATAAAATAATAATAATAAAAAAAAAACTATTAAATATAATTAATTTAATTATTAAATATAATTAACAATTAATTATAATCCTGGTAAATCCTAATAAAAAAGGATTAAACTTTTGCATAAAGAAATTTTGGTACCTGAACACCCAGTTTCGATTTTTGGCATGGAAGTTGGGACAATCCAGAGAAATGCTAAATCTTTTTCCACAAGATCATTGAACGTCGTTATCCTCTTTTGTGCCCAATTCAATGTGGTGATTATGTGGTAGTCGTCCAGTTGCAAACTCCCGTCATTTTTGCTAAAATAGAAGTGTAATAATAATATAATAATATAATCGTAACTTAATTGCAAGTTTCTCGGGGAAACAAAAAACGGTGTGTTACGTGAAATTAATCCGTACCGTTCGGGAAATGCTTTTAACACCAATTTCTTGACTCTCTCGATCAAGAATTCGTGGTTCTTTTCATTCTTTAGCAAGTTCACTATCTCCAACCTGTTTAATTCCAGCAGTTTCTCGGGCATCAGTTTACCCGAGCTTGCTTTTATCTTACCAACGTCGAACTGCAATGAGAGAAAGATCATATCTGAGAGAAAGATCATATCCTGGACAATGATATCTAAAAGTCTTCCATAAAAACGAGAAGAATTACGCATTTAATCAGTTCCTGATAACTGTAAAGATCTCGAGCATCCTTATTACTTCTGTGAAAACCACCGCCAGCGCCTATCACGTAATTCACTAGCGCCAGTGGAAAGATACCCCGCTTTCGGAACGACTCGATCTTTATGTCGCCTTGCCTTTTTGACAACTTCGATCCGTCTTTATTCAAGATCAATGGTAAGTGCCCGTAGGCGGGAGGATTCCAACCGAACGCTCTGTAAGAAATGATACGAGTATAACTAAATACCATATTTATAAACGACGACGCACGATCGTCTTGATAGAAATCACTCACTTGTAGAGCATAATATGTTTCGGTGTGGAGACCTGCCACTCCACGCCCCGCAGGACGTGAGAAATCCCCATCAAGTGATCATCGACCACGTTTGCAAAATGGTAAGTGGGATAGCCATCCGACTTCATGATGACCGGGTCTCCTTCAGTCTTAGCAATGTCGTGCAATACGTCCCCACAGATCATGTCGTGAAAAGGTTCCGGCACGGACGATAACTGGGATATTCAACAAACGAGCAAAGTTTAGCTTCGAAAATCTGAAATCTGAAGCGTCGGGCTGCGAAGAGGCGTACCTTAAATCTGATGCAGTAAGTAGAGTTTTTCCTAAGCATTTCCTTCACTTCGTTCTTATCGAGATGCCGACATCTGTTATCGTACTTGGGTATCTGTCCACACTTCTGTGCCTCTTTCCGTAACAGTTCCAGCCTCTTCTCCGTGCAGAAGCAGTAATAGGCAGATCCGTTGTTCAAAAGCTCGAGTACCTGCTCCCTACGAATAAAAACAATTAATTTGAATTGAGCAATTTAAGAGAAACGAGCTCGTTGAGTTTCTTATTCCAGCTTAACATTTAATTACGCGTACTTGTACAATTCAAGCCGGGACGACTGCATGTAAGGACCTACGGGACCATCTCTAGTGGGATCCTCGTCAGGAATGATACCTGCCCACGACAAATCATCTTGCAACTTTTCCACTGCTCCAGGAATCGTCCTCAACTGATCGGTATCCTCGATTCTCAAAATGAACGTGCCGTTGTTGCTACGCGCGAATAAATAGTTGTACAATGCGGTGCGCAGCCCTCCCAGATGTAAGTCGCCTGAAACAATGCGGAAATAAGGATTCGCATCGAAAATTAAACTTGTAAATTAAACGTCCCTCAATTATTCCTCTAGAATTGCATTCAATTAAATTGGGACTTTAGTTGCTTGAAGAAAGAAAAAGCAAAACCGGCACGATACCTGTGGGGCTGGGCGCGAATCTAACCCTGACATGGTACTTCTTGAAGAAACGTCTCTGCAGCACCTGGAAAATCGCCGTGCGAAGTAGGTTACGCTGCATCGTTATTTGTTCGTGTCGAGAAAATCCCTCGAGAAACTCCACGAGACTAATGAGGATCGATCGACAGCACGTTGAGGCGCGCTTATAAATTAGCACACGATATCGCGATGCGTGATCCTCAGGTCTGATCGTAAAGTGCGATACCCGGTGAGAATCTATCAAAAACATGAAACGTCAACCGTTAATTGTCACCGGGTAACAATTAAACAGACGAAATCAACAAACAGAAGTCAACGATGGAAAAAACTCGGTTTCGAGCCACGTGAAGTGGCGTCACGTGTGACTTGCGGAAGACTTGCGGTTAGGGCGAGACGAACGCCGATATCATTACGTTCGAGATCGACTGGAAATTGTTGTAGTACAACAGTGCTCGGTCCAGGCAAGGCCAATCTGTAAAAGAAATTGTAGGTACGCATGGCATCTTGCTTCATTCGGTTTTAAGGGATGCTGGAGCTGCTAGTGAACTATTTTTTCACTATAGCGATGGTAATTGCAGTTTCAAAAATTCTCTTTATTGCTTGTACAGAATAAAAAATCCTTTTCCACAAATGAAGTATAGATAGAAAGAAAGCCCGCTCTACAGGAATTTATATTCAAAATGGAAAAAAGTTAGAAAAGACAAATGCAAGTTTTTAACTTTTTTCCATTTTGAATATAAAGTCCTGTAGAGCGGGCTTTCTTTCTATCTATACTTCATTTGTGGAAAAGGATTTTTTATTCTGCACAAGCAATAAAGAGAATTTTCGAAACTGCAATTACCATCGCTATAGTGAAAAAATAGTTCTCTTAAGGGATGCTGGAGTTGCTAGTGAACTATTTTTTCACTATAGCGATGGTAATTGCAGTTTCGAAAATTCTCTTTATTGCTTGTGCAGAATAAAAAATCCTTTTCCACAAATGAAGTATAGAGAGAAAGAAAGCCCGCTCTACAGGACTTTATATTCAAAATGGAAAAAAGTTAGAAAAGACAAATGCAAGTTTTTAACTTTTTTCCATTTTGAATATAAAGTCCTGTAGAGCGGGCTTTCTTTCTATCTATACTTCATTTGTGGAAAAGGATTTTTTATTCTGCACAAGCAATAAAGAGAATTTTCGAAACTGCAATTACCATCGCTATAGTGAAAAAATAGTTCTCCTTAAGGGGATGCTGGAGTTGCTAGTGAACTATTTTTTCACTCTAGCGATGGTAATTACAGTTTCGAAAATTCTCTTTATTGCTTGTGCAGAATAAAAAATCCTTTTCCACAAATGAAGTATAGATAGAAAGAAAGCCCGCTCTACAGGACTTTATATTCAAAATGGAAAAAAGTTAGAAAAGACAAATGCAAGTTTTTAACTTTTTTCCATTTTGAATATAAAGTCCTGTAGAGCGGGCTTTCTTTCTATCTATACTTCATTTGTGGAAAAGGATTTTTTATTCTGCACAAGCAATAAAGAGAATTTTCGAAACTGCAATTACCATCGCTATAGTGAAAAAATAGTTCACTAGCAACTCCAGCATCCCCTTAAGGAGAACTATTTTTTCACTATAGCGATGGTAATTGCAGTTTCAAAAATTCTCTTTATTGCTTGTGCAGAATAAAAAATCCTTTTCCACAAATGAAGTATAGATAGAAAGAAAGTCCGCTCTACAGGACTTTATATTCAAAATGGAAAAAAGTTAGAAAAGACAAATGCAAGTTTTTAACTTTTTTCCATTTTGAATATAAAGTCCTGTAGAGCGGGCTTTCTTTCTATCTATACTTCATTTGTGGAAAAGGATTTTTTATTCTGCACAAGCAATAAAGAGAATTTTCGAAACTGTAATTACCATCGCTATAGTGAAAAAATAGTTCACTAGCAACTCCAGCATCCCCTTAAGGAGAACTATTTTTTCACTATAGCGATGGTAATTGCAGTTTCGAAAATTCTCTTTATTGCTTGTGCAGAATAAAAAATCCTTTTCCACAAATGAAGTATAGATAGAAAGAAAGTCCGCTCTACAGGACTTTATATTCAAAATGGAAAAAAGTTAAAAACTTGCATTTGTCTTTTCTAACTTTTTTCCATTTTGAATATAAAGTCCTGTAGAGCGGACTTTCTTTCTATCTATACTTCATTTGTGGAAAAGGATTTTTTATTCTGCACAAGCAATAAAGAGAATTTTCGAAACTGTAATTACCATCGCTAGAGTGAAAAAATAGTTCACTAGCAACTCCAGCATCCCCTTAAGGAGAACTATTTTTTCACTATAGCGATGGTAATTGCAGTTTCGAAAATTCTCTTTATTGCTTGTGCAGAATAAAAAATCCTTTTCCACAAATGAAGTATAGATAGAAAGAAAGTCCGCTCTACAGGACTTTATATTCAAAATGGAAAAAAGTTAGAAAAGACAAATGCAAGTTTTTAACTTTTTTCCATTTTGAATATAAAGTCCTGTAGAGCGGGCTTTCTTTCTATCTATACTTCATTTGTGGAAAAGGATTTTTTATTCTGCACAAGCAATAAAGAAAATTTTCGAAACTATAATTACCATCGCTATAGTGAAAAAATAGTTCACTAGCAACTCCAGCATCCCCTTAAGGAGAACTATTTTTTCACTATAGCGATGGTAATTGCAGTTTCGAAAATTCTCTTTATTGCTTGTGCAGAATAAAAAATCCTTTTCCACAAATGAAGTATAGATAGAAAGAAAGCCCGCTCTACAGGACTTTATATTCAAAATGGAAAAAAGTTAAAAACTTGCATTTGTCTTTTCTAACTTTTTTCCATTTTGAATATAAAGTCCTGTAGAGCGGACTTTCTTTCTATCTATACTTCATTTGTGGAAAAGGATTTTTTATTCTGCACAAGCAATAAAGAGAATTTTCGAAACTGTAATTACCATCGCTAGAGTGAAAAAATAGTTCACTAGCAACTCCAGCATCCCCTTAAGGAGAACTATTTTTTCACTATAGCGATGGTAATTGCAGTTTCGAAAATTCTCTTTATTGCTTGTGCAGAATAAAAAATCCTTTTCCACAAATGAAGTATAGATAGAAAGAAAGCCCGCTCTACAGGACTTTATATTCAAAATGGAAAAAAGTTAGAAAAGACAAATGCAAGTTTTTAACTTTTTTCCATTTTGAATATAAAGTCCTGTAGAGCGGGCTTTCTTTCTATCTATACTTCATTTGTGGAAAAGGATTTTTTATTCTGCACAAGCAATAAAGAGAATTTTCGAAACTGTAATTACCATCGCTATAGTGAAAAAATAGTTCACTAGCAACTCCAGCATCCCCTTAAGGAGAACTATTTTTTCACTATAGCGATGGTAATTGCAGTTTCGAAAATTCTCTTTATTGCTTGTGCAGAATAAAAAATCCTTTTCCACAAATGAAGTATAGATAGAAAGAAAGTCCGCTCTACAGGACTTTATATTCAAAATGGAAAAAAGTTAAAAAATTGCAAGTTTTTAACTTTTTTCCATTTTGAATATAAAGTCCTGTAGAGCGGGCTTTCTTTCTATCTATACTTCATTTGTGGAAAAGGATTTTTTATTCTGCACAAGCAATAAAGAGAATTTTCGAAACTATAATTACCATCGCTATAGTGAAAAAATAGTTCACTAGCAACTCCAGCATCCCCTTAAGGAGAACTATTTTTTCACTATAGCGATGGTAATATAGTGAAAAAATAGTTCACTAGCAACTCCAGCTTCCCCTTAACAATGTAAAATGAAAATGCGGGGATTCGTACCTGCGTACGTTGTCACGCGTTTGAAACATTATACAAGGTGTCTGAAAAAACTGCACGGTATCGTGGGGAGGTATCTTGAGGATTTACCCTCACGTAAATTCAATTTACAATAGAGTTACGTGTCCTCGGAAGTTTCAGGATAATTTAATAAATAAATGAACAAATTTGCAGGATAAGAGTAACATGGAAGATCGATGGAAGACACCGGTCGTTGCTGAGAAATCGATCACTTTAATTCTCTGTTCTTCCTTCGCGTTATAAATATTACATTGTAAGTTCGAAACTCCGATATTCGGTAAACCCGTGGGCGCGCTGGATTTAAAGAATACGGATCGCTGCACACAAACGAACACTACGCAGGATAGTGCTATTCGAGTCTCTCTCCTTGCAGTCTTGTTTTTATATAATAGACATATTTACAATTTAATTTAACCGTCTGGAATCTAACACCGCGACAATCGAACGACAACTGCACAGACCGAATTGCACGACGCAATCTGCACACATGATCGCCGCGTTACACAGTCATATCTTGCACATGTGTTTCGTTAACAGAAATAAGTCTCGAATATTTAAGTTTATTAGCACGTGTTAAATGAGGAATTACACGAACTAAATCGTCAATTGCGAGGATTGTATTTTGCCGTGAAGCTTTCGAAAGTAACACAATTTTCGACTTCGAAGTAATAATTCTATCATTTTGATGCTGAAATTTCATGAACTTACCCGATGTTCAGGAGTATTCCCTCTTTATGAAAACGCGTAAGACTATGCAATATACATTCAGCACACAGAATGATAAGAGGTTGAGCAAATAATATAATTCCAGTAAAATAAGAAAGGTCTTCGTGGGCGCTTTCCGACACGTGAAGCAGGGAGCTCTCATGCGCAATGTTAGAAGAAAAATTTGGAAGAAATTTGAAAAGAAGACATCACGTCGCTTATGCGATTCCTTTCTCTTTCGTTACATCTAACAGCCAGGAAAAAAATCCAAAAACGGTGTACATTGCGCATGTAAATGACGAGGATGCATACACGTGTACATCTCAGCGACGCAGACGATTCGCACGTTTCCAGATTTCGAGTTAAAGATTTGGCATGAACTGAACGGGACAGATCGGAGATCACGAGTTGGAATGCTGCGACGGCGTAAGGCTGCCGGTGTGCTCGGGGCTGTGCTTCTGCTTTTTCCTCTTCTTCTCCTTCTTCCGTTTCTTCCTCGCCTCCTTCTCCTCGTCGTGCCTCTTCTGTTTCTTGTGCTTCTTCTCGTGCGTGTCGGAGCCACCTACGTCCGTCGTTGCGGTCTCCTGCCCGCTGAGCACCTCCCCAGGCTTGTGCTTGTGCTTCTTATGCTTGTTCTTGTGCTTCCGCTGTGGCGCCTGATTCACGTATCTATACTGTTCCGGCAGCTGCACAGTTACGCATTACGCGAATTAGCAATTTACATTTTTTCCATAAAATTTCACACAGGTACATTTAAACGTGTTGCAAGTACACTTACTGGGCCAGGGTGCAAACGAAAACCGGCCAGCTGCACGCTAGTCAAGGGCAAGAGCTCTTTACCGCCTATCGGTGGCTTTTCGATCACTGATCTCAGGGAGCTTGAAGCGAGAAGAGAGAAAAGGAATGTTGAAACATAAATTCTGAAGTTTTTAGTTTTAGTTTCCCTTGCAGAGCTCGAGTTACCTGTTGTCTAGGTGTCCGGGTCTATCTATGATACCAGGTAAGTTTGGCAAAAAGGACGAGAGCTGTTCCTTGAGCTTTTTACCACTAAATTTGCTGTAGGAATGTTCTAAACCATGATAGGCCATCAGATTTGTTGCCCCAGTGAGCTCGCTCTCTCCTAGAAACGCCAGATTTATTTGTACAAGGAATCGAGGCCCAAAGGCTTACGATATCACATTCTTCACAAATGGACATGGTAATTTATATTGCTAGCGCTCTTATTACCTGGAGGTTCTTTCATCAGGTAAAAGGGTCCGCTGTGAACAATCGAAGGATTCTTCCCAAGAGATATAGTCGTCTTCAGGGTACCCGTGGAGTCCTGACGAGACACAACCGGGGATCGCGCGCCCCTTGGCGAGGACTTCGGTGAGTACTGCTCCATCTTGCTGCGAAACTGATCGCCCATCATCATCCTGCGGTTTCAGAGTTTCTCACACCTTCACCAGAAATAATGCGAACGCCAAACAGCGAGTACGTGGAGTAGTCGCACAAAGTCGCGATCAGCTTTGCAGTCGAACGAACAAATTCAGCCAGTCCAGGTCAGCAAGTGCGACACTTTCGCCAGATCCCGCGGAAGCTAGCTCGCTCGAGGATCGTGCGACCCACGTAGATCCAGTGACGCGTACCGTGGCATCGTATTTGCCACGTTAATCGTCGAAAGGAGAAGACAACTCGGCTCGCGTCCTTCGTCCGAAGACCAGGATGGACAGCAAGACACTCTTGCCGAGTGTCGCGATCCAAGACACCTTGATGCGCGAACGGTACGCTCGGACGTCTCTCGACCGTCGCTGCGGTTCGTCACATCCACCTCACCTTCGTACCATTTGTCCGAGGAACGAATATCAAGTCGGTCCGGTGCTGGGTGCTCGGGGAAGCTCTACCGCACACCGATCGCACGTAGCCGTTATGCGCGTTCGCCAGCGTTCGGCCGCTCTCCCTGTCGATCGCGTGCAATCATATGTGCTTGGTGCAAATACGTATGAAGCGCCGCGGATGCAGCGATGACTGCGCCGCCAAGTGGAAAGGCTTCACGCGGCGCTGACGGGTCCTAGGGAATTTATTTTTCAAGCTGTTCTTCCATCTAGTATCACGTTCGATATTTTGTCGAGATCATTGACATTAGAATACATAGACGGAGCCTTAGCTATCGAAGAAGGTCAGGGGGAGCCTGATATTCGCGGTAAGTAAAGTCACTAGATAGATAAAGTACCGCAATCGTCCGCCATTTTAATTCCAACTACACGGTGTTTTCATCACAATTATGTTCTCTTCACATCTATCACAATATGTAACCTTTCTCAATGGAGATACAACGCAACGCTGCTTCGTAGAATTGCACTTAGTGTGTTGATAAGTTGCATGTTTGCACTAAATACACTTCCAACGCCATTTTTATTCCACGTATTTTACCACGGATTGCGGTACTTTATCAATCTAGTGACTTTAGCGAAAAGGGGGAACTGGGGGAACTGGGGGAACTGGGGGAATTGGGGGAACTGGGGGAACTGGGGGAACTGGGGAACTGGGGAACTGCATGAACTTCGGTCGAATTCGGTTACGTTCGGCTAACGTTCGGCTAATGGTTCAGTTGACGGAGCTCCTGCTCATATGTTGTGCTTGTGCTTATTGTATTGATATCTAAAGTGATTATGACCTTTTGGATTTCTATCAGTGACATGAGTTTTGTGTATTTGGCTGCAATAATCGTATAAATAATAAAAATTCTGAACAATTAGAAAAAGAAAAAGCTGCAAACAGAAAGTTTTCATTCCACTTGTAAGTAAATTATTTGAAACCTAGATTAAGTTATAGTTATGTTAATAAGAAATTATATGTAATTTTATTGAGTAAGTAAAGCGAACTAAATGGTTTGTTGACTTGATTTACATTATTATCAAATAATAATGAAACAGGTATGACGCCAATTATTTTATTATATAGTTATATTTACAGTTGTAAAATAATAAAAATAATAAATAAATAAATAAATTTACAAGTATGTGTGTTCTATATTGTATTTTATATTCTAATGAATTTCTTTATATATATGCGTATTTAGATCAACAGTTCTCAACTCTATTTACCTTTCAAAGTGTTTCTCTTTTTGCAAATTTTTACACATTCTAGATACGGTTTAGCTTCATAAAGCAAAAAAACACTTTTATTTCCATTTATTATTTAATACATATATATAAAATTATTAAAATAGCGTTCGCGATTTGTCAAAAATAAATGTTCTTCAAACATTTCCATAAAAATCTCATTGCGAATTGCTGATGTCGATGGAATTGTCATGCAACGCCGAACATAACCGAACCGCTAACCACGGAATTACCCGAAGTTCGTGCACACCTCCCTTACCGCATTTACAGCTTCCCCTCTGAGAAGGCTCCGTCTATGTATTCTAATGTCAATGGTCGAGATCAACCAATAAGCGAGAGGACTGTTTAACGAGGTTAGGATCAAACCGATTTATAAACACGGGGAGAAAATAAACGTACAGTAAGATATAAATTAATGTGACTTTCATAAAAATGTTAAATAAACAAAAATATCATTGCAAAAGATTTTGACGTTATAAATTGAAAAGTCTCACGAATGAAATGTTGATTGATAATGAAAATTGAAATTGAGATTAATTAATTATTAATCCGTCATTATTTCTTCTCACAGATGAATCCCGTGTTGCGTGCAGTTCGAGCTTGCGTCTGTTCTTCCACGAGACATGCCAAGTACAGTACTCTTCCTTCGGAGGCGGTGATATTTATGGAGGATGATACTATGGTTGTCTGTTGGCATCCGGAGCAGCCGTTCCCATACGAGTGCTCATTACCGCTGCCAGAAGAGAAATCTGACGCTAATGTGTTGCGTATCGGGAACAAAGAGGTCGGGGAAGTCTTTTGGCGTAAAAAACCATTCGAGGTTGTGGAAGAACTGGCAAGAGTTACATATACCACTAAACATAGGTGGTACCCTAGAAGCAGAGACAAAAAGGCGAGAAAGACAGTACCAGATAGGCCGTATTTGTAATTCTTCAGAGATTTTATGAGCATACTTTATTTAAACCTTCGCATGTGTAGTCATCTCCGAGGAAACGTGCATTAATAAATATTGTACAAAAATAATCGTTGCATCCGTTTATAAAAATAAATCGCTCATATATCTTTATTAATTTCTTTAAGAATTCACATGATTACATATATTATTATTTCACATTTAAATATTTTAAAAATTACATAAATATATTCATTAGTCATTATTATATTATATTTACATTACATGTATGTGCTCCACTTGTGATGTAACTCACTTTTTCAAACTAACGCTCCTTGATGTCTCTTCTTCTTTGAAAATATCTTACATATATCTATATACATGTTTTATCAAATTGCCTGTAATTATACTCCAACATCATAATTAATCGGCACACACACACACACACACACGCGGCAACATAACTTTCATTACTTGATCAAATTTTATACACAATTAATTGCTATATTGATGTCTACATAGAATCTTTGGCACGATATTTCAATTAATTTGTCATATCACATCTGCCTTCGTCAACTTATTATGCATGCTCGATTACTACAAATTGCAGGGAAGCAACTGGCTCTCCCCCTCGTGCAGTAGAATTTGCAGAGCTTTGTACAACAAATATCTACCGAATTCCTGCTTCTGTTGAATGCTCCACGTGGCTGCGATGCCGTAGTACTCGCCACCCTTGCAATTCTCCAGCTGCTCCTTACCTATCGCGTCTATCATGACGGCTTCCCTCGTGTAGGCTTCAACCGGAATAACATTTTGGAAGACGTGCAGGCAGATCACACCGTGATCGCTGTTCCATATATCAAGAATGCGGCTGATCTTCTTGTTGGTGCTAACTGGTTTCCCTACCCACGTGTTGAAAGCGTCGTAGAGATGCGCGAAAGGTCTGGAACGCTTGCCCTTCCCGACGTAAAATATAGCGTTGAGGAAGATCGACCACGTCTCGGACTCGGCGAGACCAGTGCAACGATTTGGCAAGTCTTGCGTCACGCGCGGGTCCAACAGCAGGTAGGTGAAGGATGTCTTCGACGTGCTCTCGCGCCACCTCCGAGTCGGATCCGGCGACGCAAACGCTTGAAACGCCTGCCTCTCCCAGCTCTTGTAGGTATCCAGATGATTTAACCAATCTCCGAGCTGCAAATGCGGCGGGATTTGCACCTGGTTGCTCGGTGCCGCAGATGTCGCCGAGGTACTTGGCGAGATTGTTGACGGAACGGCGTTATCTTGGACGTTCCTCAGGCGCATAAGACGATTCAGATAAACTTGCCTCGTTGTACTGGTGATCGGTCCAGGTTGGGTGCCCAGCCGTTCAAGTTCTCTTCTAAGAGTGGCGTCATCCATGATTACCAGTTCCTTCGGTAAACTGTGGCAAGACGCACTGGCAGCATCTGACAGCAAAATAATTTTTGAGCAAATCTATAGAATACTATAGCGATATAACATGGTGAAAGTCTTGCTAGAGCTTACCATCAGGTGTAGCTGTTCCACTCTTGACATCGCATTCGCTATCACTGAAGTTACTGAAGATAAGATTAAATTGTTCATAAGCTTGATCGTCTAACAAAGCACCGAGTCTAACAAAGCATCGAGCATATAAATGCATCAATTTAAAAATTCGCGCGATTCAATAAAGGGAAAGAATAAAAATTACACTGGAAAACTTACACTCACCTAAACGGAGTAACGCAAAGTCGCCGTTCCAATAAAATCACGCCTTCTTCCAGATCCTCGTACTTGTATTCCTCTTGAGTACTAATGTACGAGAGCAGAGACCTATAGTGCACATGAAAATTATTGTACCCTATTGAAGAATACGGTCATTAAGGAACAGATAGAATGCTACACCGTACTCACGAATTCTTTTCAACGTTGCACATGTTTAGATCGAAATCTTTGGCTCGGGGCAGATTTTCTGTCCTCTTGGAATCACTGCTGTCCCTGGCTATCTTCAAGGAACTTGATCGCAGGAGATCCGATAAATGTACTTGTTTCTCACACATCGCGGGTAAATTTAGGGGTCTGCAGGTGAGCGGCGGATTATTCTCTGCAACTGATTTATGTGACGGATTTTCGTGAAATTTATCATCGCACCAATTTTTCTCGTGCTTACAAGTCTTATTTATATTCATATTTAGATCCTCGTTTAATAGTTTCTTTGTATCACAGTCAACGCAGTCGGTCGTACGTGCAGATTTAACATTATTGACGGAAGTATCAATCGCTTCCAGTGCGTTATCAGTTTTAAATAAATCTCTTCTGACTTTTATAAGTTCAGCGTCCATTTGATTATTCTCGGATTTGATGTATCTTTTATCGTCGCCGAAACTGTTAGCGAATTCATTCTCTCTCTCCGTTTGATTGAAACTGTTGCTCAGATCTACTTGATCTATTTTGTTTAGCTGATTCAAATTGTCGTTACGCATTATACTACCTTTGTTATATTTTTTTTCACTCAGCTGCATCGTCAATTGATTACTATAATTGTGCTGCGAAGGCTCCTGAGAATATAACGATGGATATTCGCTGCACGAATCAACAGTAGCATGACAAGTCACCTCCTCGGCTGAGAAAATAGTTTTATCCAAGTTGACCGGCTTTAACGAGCTACTGGTAGTGAACTCGTCGGAAACGATGTCGCCCTCGTGCCGATGAAACTCGAATCTTTTCCTAGCAGAATGAAGCTTGTATATCGATTTTTTCCTCCTCCTTGGCGTTGACTGAGCAATACGCTTCTTGATTAAATTCGACTGATTGAACTCGACATATCGATCTTCGTGCTCGTGGGGCGTCTTGAACACCTTCCTCGAGGGAAAATAGTCGCTGACGTGCGATGATCTCGCTAGATTTCTTG
The DNA here is from genome assembly GCF_003672135.1 of Ooceraea biroi. Classification (NCBI taxonomy): domain Eukaryota; kingdom Metazoa; phylum Arthropoda; class Insecta; order Hymenoptera; family Formicidae; genus Ooceraea; species Ooceraea biroi. The sequence goes on from NC_039516.1 coordinate 9,959,960, forward strand.
TCCTGCACGCGCAGATGGGCGTCGCGAAGTTAGGCGACCTGCTAATGATAGAGTCATTGAAAATGTGCGACGGTGTCAACGGAGTCTTGGCGATGTTCCTTTTCCTTTTATGATTTGGTGTATGAAAGTTTGGTGACATGCTGATTATCGAGTTATCCAAAGCGCAAGCGGGCGCTTTATCCAACATCTTGCACTTCTTTTTGCAGGCGCTTTGCGTACCGCGCTTCGACCACCTTTTCACAGTGGGAGTGCGATTGTTCTTTAATTTGGGCGAGAAACCCTTTGGCTTCCTGTAATAGTCACATTTGTGAAATGACGCATCTTCGTCGAGTAGGAACGACCTGTCGAGCTCGCTTGTGTCTTCCTCTTGCTTGATCTTCTTGTAGTTGTGCAGAGTCTCATTAACGCTGCGGTCGCTTGCTAGCGACGTCGAGAGATGATTAATGATCTGACTGACGAAGCACTTTTCCTTTCGCATGACGTCAGTAAGACAGAGATTTGCGAAGTCAAAGTCGAGATCAGTGAATGAGCAGCTCGACGTTACCTTCTTATCGGTTTGCGAAAGATCATTCAGCGTTTGAGCAATTGTTGCGCTATCAATTCTGAAGGGACGTTCGCTTACACTGCTCAATGATTTGTACTCAGTTTCAGTAATATCACATGTACTCGACACGCTGCTCAATACTACGTTGATTGAGGGGGAACTCGATTTACAATTGGAAAGATCAGTAAGCACGATCCTCCTTGTCATATTACCTATATCTACACGTACCGCTGCGTCTTTTGATGCAACATATTCGGCAATTATATCCCCGTTGCTAATTAAAACTTTATCTGCAACGTTAAAAGCGAACAACAAGTTATGAGCGATTACAAAATTCAAGAACAGAAATTCATGAAGTTAAAGAGAACGCTTACCTAGTACCATATTATACTTCGGCTCGTCATCCTTGTCCTGAATGTTCTCGCAATACTTCGAGAGCAATGTTATAACTTTGAAGTACTTCTCGTCAAAAGCATAATGAAACGGAGTGCGTCCATCGTTGTCCAAGCGCAACGGATCACCACCGTTTGCTAAGAGCAACTCCAATATACTCGATCTTCCCCAGGCCGCTGCCACATGAACGGGAGTCATTCCGTCGTTCGACCTGAGGATTAAGTATCCATTTATTGCATATTATGACTGTAATTTATAATTACATGATTTACGATGAATTAATAACGATTTTACCTGACATTGGGATTGCCGCCGTGACGTAAGAATAGTTTAGTGACTTCCTCAGCGAACTCTTCCGAGTCATTGCCGATGACTAGGTGAAACGGAGTGACTCCGTGCGTGGGAATTAAAATATTGGGATCCGCGTCCTTATTTAACAGGAGGGTTGCCACTTGCCTGTAGAAATTCGCGAATCAATCCTACGTTCTCGAGGGGAAATGCAAATCGCAAAGCGCTGGATATTTATTTATATTTGTCATCGTCTTCACCTTATGTTATTGTCCTCGAGACCATCGCAGAGGGATGAGGCGAGAAACAGGCCACCTTTCGCTTTCGCAGTCGACAGCATCTCAATCTGCTCCGAAACATTTAACGATAATGGAACAATTCTTTATGTATAATAATTTTTACTTTATATGTTTTATTGTTGAACGTAGCAAATTGAACGGACAGTATCGATGTTGACATCGAACCAGTCTCTGTCGATTTATTCCACGACTGATAAGCTTATCGTGAGCGGTGTTGAACTGCTTTGACAGTTACGAAATTCAAATTGTCGTGTAATAAAAACATTGAGAAGATGCTAGTTACAGAGAGTGCTGCACTTAACTTCCTTTAGTCACCGCCAATCATATTCTACGCAGCGAGATGACGCCTCTTTGATTCGAAACGCCATTGGTTGATCTCTTTACATCTGTTTGTCCAATTATATTTTAGACAGAGATCATTGACATAGGAATATATGGACGAGCCTATGCTACGAACTTAAGCAAGGGGGGTTATGAGATTTGCGGTAAGGAGAGGCTGCTGGCAAATCGGGCGAGTTTGGCTGTTCTCGACATCGCCCGAATGATACTCGATAAAGTTTTGTAGAGTTATGATACTGAAATTACATGTACGATGAGTTATTGTGTTGTGTCGGAATGTAGCAATCGCATTAATGCAAAAAGGAAAAATTGGCAACAACTTATGAAAGAAAATGATCCGAAAATTTCTTTTCATCTGTAAGTAAAATACATACAATTGTAGGTTATACACAATGCCGGTAAAACGTTTCAGATATAGAAACGGTTCAGATTATAATTCATATATTTAATATTAATATATGAATTAATAAAAACTATAAATGAAAAACTGTTATCGAACAATTGTTCATATGAATATAATAATAAACAAGCCAAAATTCTTTCTTAACACAATAATAATAAATTTAAATAATAATAAACACATAACAATATCTGAAACGTTTTACCGGCATTGTGTATAACCTACAATTGTATGTTTTACTTACAGATGAAAAGAAATTTTCGGACCATTATTTTCTTTCATACGTTATTGCCAATTTTTCCTTTTTGCATTAATGCGATTGCTACATTCCGACACAACACAATAACTCATCGTACATATATATATATATATCACTAGTGGAACCGAACATACCCGAACAGCCGAAGTTACACGAAGTGCCAGTGCTCTCCCCTTACCGCTAATCTCAGCTTCCCCTCGTAAAAGGCTCCGTCTATATATTCCTATGTCAATGACAGAGATCGTGTCCAGATGGCGCTTGCTCCGCAACATCTGTCTCTCAATATGGCGTGTAAACAATTGTTTGAACATCTTTCAGCTGAAATTACGAGGAAGAGTGTGATGGAACGTTAGCATAAGAATAAACGTTACGTGCGAATATGTGCATTAGGGTGCAGTTGTGCATCAGATTTTTTTATCGCATCGAATATTAAATCCGACAGTTTATTGGAAAATATGATGCATCGCATTTATATTTTAGTTCCTCAACTGAGCAGGTTTCCGTCCCCAGGGCATCTATCACCAGAGAGAAGCCTGAGAGCGGTCACGCTCGCGTTTTAAGGGGATGCTGGAGCTGCTAGTGAACTATTTTTTCACTATAGCGATGGTAATTGCAGTTTCGAAAATTCTCTGTATTGCTTGTGCAGAATAAAAAATCCTTTTCCACAAATGAAGTATAGATAGAAAGAAAGTCCGCTCTACAGGACTTTCTACTCAAAATGGAAAAAAGTTAAAAACTTGCATTTGTCTTTTCTAACTTTTTTCCATTTTGAATATAAAGTCCTGTAGAGCGAGCTTTCTTTCTATCTGTACTTCATTTGTGGAAAAGGATTTTTTATTCTGCACAAGCAATAAAGAGAATTTTCGAAACTGCAATTACCATCGCTATAGTGAAAAAATAGTTCTCCTTAAGGGGAAGCTGGAGTTGCTAGTGAACTGTTTTTTCACTACAGCGATGGTAATTGCAGTTTCGAAAATTCTCTTTATTGCTTGTGCAGAATAAAAAATCCTTTTCCACGAATGAAGTATAGAGAGAAAGAAAGCCCGCTCTACAGGACTTTCTACTCAAAATGGAAAAAAGTTAAAAACTTGCATTTGTCTTTTCTAACTTTTTTCCATTTTGAATATAAAGTCCTGTAGAGCGGGCTTTCTTTCTATCTATACTTCATTTGTGGAAAAGGATTTTTTATTCTGCACAAGCAATAAAGAGAATTTTCGAAACTGCAATTACCATCGCTATAGTGAAAAAATAGTTCTCCTTAAGGGAAAGCTGGAGTTGCTAGTGAACTGTTTTTTCACTACAGCGATGGTAATTGCAGTTTCGAAAATTCTCTTTATTGCTTGTGCAGAATAAAAAATCCTTTTCCACGAATGAAGTATAGAGAGAAAGAAAGCCCGCTCTACAGGACTTTCTACTCAAAATGGAAAAAAGTTAAAAACTTGCATTTGTCTTTTCTAACTTTTTTCCATTTTGAATATAAAGTCCTGTAGAGCGGGCTTTCTTTCTATCTATACTTCATTTGTGGAAAAGGATTTTTTATTCTGCACAAGCAATAAAGAGAATTTTCGAAACTGCAATTACCATCGCTATAGTGAAAAAATAGTTCACTAGTAACTCCAGCATCCCTTTAAGGAGAACTATTTTTTCACTATAGCGATGGTAATTGCAGTTTCGAAAATTCTCTTTATTGCTTGTGCAGAATAAAAAATCCTTTTCCACAAATGAAGTATAGATAGAAAGAAAGTCCGCTCTACAGGACTTTATACTCAAAATGGAAAAAAGTTAGAAAAGACAAATGCAAGTTTTTAACTTTTTTCCATTTTGAATATAAAGTCCTATAGAGCGAGCTTTCTTTCTATCTGTACTTCATTTGTGGAAAAGGATTTTTTATTCTGCACAAGCAATAAAGAGAATTTTCGAAACTGCAATTACCATCGCTATAGTGAAAAAATAGTTCACTAGCAACTCCAGCTTCCCCTTAACTGTAACGCTCAAACGTGGACATATGCGTTCCACTTGACGCTCCCAACGCTCGCGGCGTCATTCTATCTTTATTCAATATTCAGTGAGCAATAAAGACAGAATCATTTCAATCACTTCAATGTCCACGTTTGAGGCGTTACAGTTAAAACGCGAGCGTGACCGCTCTCAGGCTTCTCTCTGCTATCACGTAACTTTTCCCCTAGGGTGGAAAATGAAAAATGAAAATTTCGCGTGAACTTTTACGTTACGATTTGCTGCTGGGATGAAGAAATTTTCATTTTTCATCCTAGGGGAAAAGTTACGTGATAGATGCCCAGATGGCACAAAGTTTCGTCCCCCCACTCTCGCAGGAGCGCGTTTGTATGCCCGTACACCCCGAGCGTGATTCACTGCGTGATAGTTTCCTCCGAGTAGTCTCTTTTCTTTTTTCTTTTTCCGTTTTCGAGACGACCGGAGAGACCGGCGTGAGCCGCGAGCGAATCCACCGCGGGGAGAAGTCCGTCGCGCGCGCGAGCGAGAATCGAGTCGAGATAATTCGAGAATAAAGGAGCGACGGCGACGGTGGCGGCGGTGGCGGCAGCGGGCAGGACGGCCGCCATTTCGTGCGTTCGTTGCGGCGAAGGAGCGAGGGTCCGAGCGGCGAACGGTGGCGGAAAGATCGCGCTCCAACGATTGGCCTGGCCGCGCGAACTGCGTCCGCTGGCACGAGTCTCGCGGGCGCGCCTCTCCTCCTCCGCCTCGTTTCTTTCAGTTTTCTTGTTCCTCGTTGAGTTACGGTGCGGCAAGCAGCGTTGATGATTGGGATTCCGCGGGACGATCGACACAAAATCACGGTCAAGATCCGCAACAACATGAAGAGGAGCTCGAGTCGCGACACTCCGCCTCCTCGCGTCAAACGGAGCCGATCCTCGATGGGACGGTAAGGATGCCTTCCGCCGGCGGTCGCATCGCGACCCGCGGGGATCGCGAGGACCGTACGCGTCCGCCGCGTTGGGCGGCAACTTCACGCGCGTCCTCCCGGGTCTTCTCCGAGTTACACCCGCACGTGTTTTCCCCTCCCCGCGCCCCCCGCGTTTCCTCCCGCTAGCCTCCATCCACGGCGGAAATCAATGGTTGAATCGATGAATTGTGACGGAAATCGATGGTGAATCTGCATACGTAGCGTCAGTGACGTGTGGGTTCTTTCTTTTATCTTACGTGTACATGTGGCTGTGCGTGCGTGTGTGCGTGCGCGTGTGTGCATAGAGTGTGCCAGATGTCACTGCAGCCGCTGGTAGATTCCGATACCCGTTGATACTGCTCGCGAGGAGAAGGATCGAGCAATAAATTTCTAGAATCTTTTTTACAACGACGCAATATATCGATTAGGTATTCTGGCTATCTCGGTTCTGTTCCAGTACTACCACTACCGCTACCACTGCGTTTCGCCCGCTCGTTGCTCGGTCACGCGAAAGCGCGATACAAGTTGGCCTCGTTGCTGCACACGGCGACGCTGACGGTGCATCGTCATTAAAGCTTCTACATTTTGTATGATTTGTAGGTACGACGATTCCAGTGACGAGCGTATTACTCCGGAAAGGATACGGCGTCGTAGCCGGGGCGCTAGGAGTCCCAGTCCGCCGACGCGCGCCTCTTCGCACGCCCGTTACGTCGAGTCTAGCTCGCACCGCGACGAGTACCTCCGCGCGCCGCGCGACCTGCCACGGGAACGGCCGTACAGCTATAAGGTCCTGTGCGTCAGCTCCATCCATCCGAAGGCCAGCGACGAGGTCATCAAGGACACCCTGTACAGGGAGTACAAGAAGTACGGCGACTTCTCCATTCAGATATCCCACGAGCCGGACGAGCGTGTCGCGTACGTGTGCTTCAGGAGCTCGGAGGACGCCCGGGATGCCAAGCACGCGAAGCCACGCATCATCATGTACGACAAGGTGGCCTTGGTGGAGCCAGTGTACGACCGACCGGAGACTTACCGTCGCCCGCGGTCGATCACGCCGCCGGACTACGAGAGGTACTACCCTCGCTCGCCCGGGCCGACGGACCGTCACCGACCGCTCGAGAGATACGAGCGGGTCTACGGACCGCCGGTCGGCCTGCCGCCGCACCGCGAGATGCGACGCGAGACGATCCCGCCGCCGCACCACGAATTCGTCAGACCGCCGATACACCCGCACGGACCGCCGCACGTTCACCCGGGTCCCCCTCATCACTACGGACCACCACGGCACATGATGATACGTCATCCGGTACACGGATTCGAGCGCGTGGAGAACAAGAAGGACAAGTTCCCGAATTACTTGCATCACGTGTCGCCCGAGGACGACCCCCTCGCGACTAGGACGCTGTTCGCCGGTAACCTGGAGATCAATATCACCGAGGAGGAGCTACGTCGTATCTTCAGCAAGTACGGCATCGTCGACGACATCGACATTAAGCGTCCCCCACCGGGTACCGGTAACGCGTACGCTTTCGTGCGATTCCAGACGCTGGACATGGCGCACAGGTGCAAGGTCGAACTCTCGGGTCAGTACATCGGTAAGTTCCAGTGCAAGATCGGTTACGGTAAGGCGACCCCGACCACGAGAATATGGGTAGGCGGCCTGGGGCCATGGACCTCGGTGCCGCAGCTGGAACGCGAGTTCGACCGATTCGGCGCGATCAAGAAGATCGACTACATCAAGGGCGACAGCAACGCTTACATACTTTACGACTCGATCGACGCTGCCCAAGCAGCCGTGAAGGAGATGCGTGGCTTCCCGCTCGGAGGGCCGGATCGCAGATTGAGAGTCGACTTCGCGGACGTTACGCCGGGCTTCGGCTTCAAGCCTCGCCCGTATTCCGAGGAGAGCAGCGAGTTCAGACCGCGTCCCGTCGATTACGAGTCGCAGTACGATCCGTACGGGCCGGAGGGTGAATTCGGCTACGGGCCGAGGGGTTTCCGCGGCGGCAGAGGCAGCGCGCCCTGGCACGACAGAAGAGGCAGCACGCGTGGCGGTTACAGAGGTTCTTATCCCGAGGGCTACGTGCGGGACGAGGCGGACTGGCCGAGCAGAAGACCACCACCCGAATTGGAGTACGAAGCGCCGCGCGGACTGCGGAGGTCGCTGTCGCGGGAACCCGGCGTCGACCGATCGAGATCCCGCTCGCCACGTAGACGGCAAATAGACTCGGACTCGGACTCGGAGAACACCCGCGGTGGAATGCTCTCGACATCTCGCACGCTACCGGACGTCGCGCGCAAGTCGATCGCGGTGTGGCAAGGCGCGTTGATACTGAAGAACTCGCTGTTCCCAGCCAAGTTCCACTTGACCGATGGCGAAACGGAGATAATCGATTCCCTCATGAAGGACGAGGAGGGCAAGCACATGCTGCGGATAACGCAGCGATTGCGTCTCGATCAGCCCAAGCTCGACGACGTATCGAAACGGATCCAGACGTCGAGCTCGCATGCTATCTTCCTCGGTCTGGCCGGTTCGAGCACCGCGGTTACGAACGACGACGCTAACGTGCAAACTCGGCCGCTGCGTAACCTCGTCTCCTACTTGAAACAGAAGGAAGCTGCTGGTGTGATATCGCTGTTGAACAAGGACACGGAGGGTACCGGTGTGCTGTACGCCTTTCCGCCTTGCGCTTTCTCGACGGAACTGTTGAAACGCACGTGTCCTAGTTTAAGCGATGAAAGTCTTAAGGAAGATCATTTAGTAATCGTAGTGGTTAAGGGTGGTAGCGCCTAAGGAAACCTTATAGTGTCTCGTCTCGTGTCCGTATTTTCTATATCGTAAGTGCGATGGTTTTATTCATCGAGTATATACCATCATCCAAACGCGCGACTACTGGAACAATACATAGAATTTCGTGAGAAGGAAAACAAACAAACTTGTCTTTTTTGATCGATGTAAGTATTTTGCCTTCAACTGGCTTCCAGATGCGACGAATTCGATCACGACGGTCGATGTCACGAATCGTGATTTTTATTCGAAGAGATACTTTTGTTTTTGTACTCGCGAATGTACATTACATTGTCATTAGAAATCAGAAAGCTGAGAAATCTGTCGATTGTATCTCGGATAGTCGGGACTCGCGGCGCCCGATTGCCCGATTCGGGTCTACCGCGTTCGATTAAATTTGCATTCAGTCGCGCAATTTTAAACGTCTCGATAGATTCTTATTGGAAGCTCACTCGGCGCCGTGAGTGATTGTCGCGCGAGATTACAGGGAGTCGATTCTTATACAGTTATCAAGCTCAACGATAAACGAATCAATAATGCAATTCTGAAATATTGTGAAAAAGATATTAAGTTTTCTACGGTGATCTTAATTTGTATGATATACTTTTCCGGAAGGACATGACTATTTCTCGCCATGTACAGCCGTTCAGTAGCATGTACAGTCATCGTATATTGTCGGTATCGATGCTAAAACGCTTAGAGACTAGATTATTTTCTATCGGAAAAAATCGCAACTTTGGTACTGCGCCCTGTTAATCTACGATTATTAGGCATGCATCTGTAGTGATTACCGATGATAGAATTTCTATTGACAAGACCCTTGACCGCATAGAATTGTTATTATATGAACATCGATATCGTTATCACTATAAGTAACGCTATGACGACTTTAAAGATGTAGTACAAGGATTGATTTGTATTATATACGTATACATATATATACACACACACACATACACGTACATGCATACATACACACTCACATACTATATATATATATATACATACATCATACATTATATTGATAATAATAATAGATATTGTACACAGTTCTTTCACATTTACAAGTGTGCATACGATTGTTTAGCAGATGCAAAATTAATACCTTTTGAAATGTCTGTACACATAAATATAACTAAATGCGCAGATTCATATCTTGGAGAGGGTAATGAGGAAGTTTTTTTTGCCGAATACAAGCAATTGCTTTAGCACAAAAAAAATTACAAATGTTTATATATATATATATATATATATATCTGCAAGTAGAATACTTTTTAAATATGGCAAGTACATTGAGTATAGCTTTACAATGATGTAAGCATGGTGTTAAAAAGAATGCTATATAATTTTCATAAAAACTTTAGTGGCGAAGAATGTGAAAGGCCTGGTTTAGAGAGTATATTTGATATATGGCAAATTTATATGATTAATTGTTTCATGATTGTTTATTCCTGTAGATTTCTTTTGTGTGACATAAGCTCTAAGTGATTGTGCAGTAAATAATCCGTGAATAGTTACGACGAGTTTTCTAATAGTTCGGACCGTGCCGGAAGAGTGAAGACAGTGAGGGAGCAAAATCCAGGAAGAGAACCGAAAATTCGTTTACTGTATAACAAAAGTTTACTACATCTGTGTCTCCGTAAAAATACCGTCAAAAGTTCGCCCCCCGTTCCTCCCCCCCCCCCCCTCAACCCGCCCTTTTCAGTGGGGACTGATTTTCTGAAGGACAGTGTCTGGTGGTATCAAAACAGAGATGAGCTTTGAATATGTGTACAGTGAAAATGTAAAGGAGAGGAAAATAAGGAAGTGATTGTGTTCCCCCATTCAAGTATGGAGAGCACTCGAGAGAACATGTCTGGAAAGCGTATTTCTATATCCGTTCCAGAGATTGACAGGGGATAAAAAAAAAAAGAGGGTTCTCTGCCATACTTGAATCCGATCGAAGGTGCAGTGGTTAAGTACACGTAGTGTTCGAACGGCAAAATAGATGCAGTTTATGTAGAGAAAAAAAATATTACAAATTGTGTCAATTTTCTTAATACCGTTCTTCACCTACATCAAATTCGGGGGTCCGCGAGTCCGGTAATGTTACAGTGACGCACGAGTTAACGACGAGATAACGCTGTATCCGAGGAGAGCGAAAGTAAAAGGAAAAAAAAGCTTTTATCAGTCAGGTCATAGAGCCGTGGACCGATAAAAAAAAGAAAAGCAAACGAGAGTTCGATGCTGAATCGATAACAAGTTTGACGTCGCAATTCGAATGCATGCATGTGGCCGAGAGGTTAGACTGCTTTTAATTCACGAGTTTTGTACTCGGTATAGAATCCGGTTTCCCGTTCTCGTTGAGTGCAGTTTATCGTGCAATATGGTGTTGTGATACGTCGGTCGTTTAGCGATGACACGATCGGGGGAACAGTCGAAGGGTCGTAGATCGTACAGAAATTTCAAGTGCTTGTGCTTAGCCGAGAATCGTTTTCCCGATATCGAAGGAGAGACGGCCGTCGTCGTGTCACGTTCGTACGTTGTTGCGCGTTGCGAAAAAGACGGCCATTGACATTAGTGAGACAACATTAGTGTTTTCTGTTTCAGTGGCTTGTGAATCTCCGCCGACGGGCGGGTCGCGAATTAACCTCGCAAGCGCGCGTTTTATTCGAAATTGTCGGATAAAAAGAAAAATGCAAAGATAGCGTGTGTTGCCCGCGACGTATCGAGTACAAAATTGTGCATCTAGGAGACAATAGTTTCGCAGGAAAGAGAACGAGAGAGAGAGAGAGAGAGACCCCCTGTCTCTCTTGCCCCTAACTGTAGGAAAAACGACGGTGGTTGCGTCGCGTCTCGGGCGAGTCCGAAAATCTTGCAACCTTGTGCGCGGTCAAATTAAAGTGAGTTCGATCAGTGGTACTCGTTGATCTCGATTCGCATCAGTGCTGTGCTGCTTTCGTCTTCCCCATGGGCCTTGGCATCTCTTCGTTCGTGCGGCCCGTTGTCCGCCGTGGTAGCTTGCGAATGTGCAATCTGTTTCAGAAACCGCCGACGCAACGGAAGAGAGATAACGTGCGCGATCGGGAACGTCGTAGTCGCGTTAAGATTCACAAGAACAAGTTGCAAAGACGCGCTCATGGTGAGACGTACTGTGCCAGTTTCCCCGGCTTCGTTTCACGGTGTTCCGCCGCGAGCCTCGCATTTACGTTGCCACTGTTTTGTTATCGCGTCATTCGTCGTGCTTGTGCCCTTTCAGTTCTCCGTGCAACAGAAATATATATTTCATTTTACAGTTTCAAACGAAACGAGTCGCAAACTGATTTTCTTCCCTAGCCTGATCGATCCTAACCTAACCTAATTTAATCGAACGCGATACCCGAGTACTACGTTGTTCGATGATTATCAGTATTGCGGACGTATTTGAATAAAGATTTTATTAATAATTTCGCATTGACCAGCACTTATTAACTAATACAAGAAATATTTACAATAACTCGACGATATCGCAATCTGAAACGAAAGTAATGCAATTTGTCTTGTCCGCTAGAAAATTGTGCTTAAAAATAAAAATTCATTTATCTTGCCGTTACATTTACTATTTACATACAAAAATCATTAATTTATTATTGAGTAATGCTATTTGCAAGATGAAATTCAAACATTTTCTCATCTCGCTCGAAGATCGTAGCGGAGGTTTCTGGAACTAATTTTAATTCACTAGTAGGGCCGTGACGTCATTTTCCATCCTAGGGGAAAAGTTACGTGATAGATGCCCAGAGTACTAAGAATTACTAGAAATTAGTTCCTGAAAACTCCGCTACGAGCCTCTACTGTCTTCTCGAAACGAGGCAGTAGTGCAAGTCTACAATATGACGTAGCTTTATATTCCAGCAGTAAAATTCAACAGGTAAAGTAAGTGACGTGCTTTTATTAGTTCCATTAAACGATTGACTGTAAGATAAATATATCTATTAACTAAATCAATGAGCGACGATATTCAGAGAGGCGTACAAGGATCATTTCTACGTTGCTGGAGAGAAAATGAATATTTTTCATGAACATTTTACTGGATAGTATTCCCAACTCTTACAATCTTTGTAGACAAAATTAATTAATCGTTGCTACGTCTGTGATTGAACAATAATGAAAAATTATCGTAGTAAAAAAAAGAGGGAGCACTCTTGTCAAACCTCAATGATCCCAGTAAGCAAAATGTGTGCAATCTGCCAGCAGATTGGCAACGGATTACTGCAGAAGTTGATAGCAAATTGGCATCCGTTATGTCCGCGTTAGGATAGCGATCTGCCAGCAGAGCCTGCTAACAGACTCTGACAGCGGATTGGCGGCAGAAACCGAGCAGGATCTGTTAACGTTTGACGGCAGATTGACGGCAGAGACCGAACAGAATCTGCAGCTTTTGGCCATTCATATTTACGATATATTAAAGCATGTGTTTACTTTTAACACACTATAAATTGTTAAAAGAACGCATTTGTTTGTTTGTTAAATTAAAGTACATTTGGCTTGATGTGTCTTTCTGACAGTTCGTTGCATAATCTCTCTCTTATTGTTAATTTATTCTAATCCGAAGTCCGAATTTTGCTTTCGAACTTCAGATTGCTCGTGGCGTGCGTGAACTGCATGGACGTTGTCCATGGGAGCCTCTGTGCCGCAAGTGCAAAACTTTTCAGAAAAATTAATATTATCATGCCAAGGCGCGTATATTAACTTATATAACTGTTAGGCTAAATCTTAACATCGAGTAAGAACTCGACGTGTGCACCGCATAGCGGTGCGGAGCGAAAACGCATATTCATAGCCGTGTAAATTTGAATACTGTCAAAAGCTGCAGATCCTGTTCGGTTTCTGCTGCCAATCTGCCGTTAGATTCCGCGCGCGCAGATCTTGCTCGGTTTCTGCTGCCAATCTGCCGTTAGATTCCGCGTGCGCAAATCTTGCTCGGTTTCTGTCGACAATCCGACTTCGAGCCATGTTTGCAGATTCTGCTCGGTTTCTGCCGCCAATCTGTTCTTAGATTTTGTGAGCAAGCTCCGTTACATTTCTGGCACCAATTTGTCGAATTAATCGTTAATAACAACTTCTGTATCAAATTTGTTGTCTTTTGGCTGGCAATAGTTGATAGCAGATAGTTAGCATCATCTGCTTTCGGCAGACTTGGCTATCTGGGATAATAACAATGTGTAATACAATATATATGAGCGTATAGCACTATCAATAACAGGAAGAGACGTAGAATGTGTAAATGGGAAATTACATATGTGGGAAATCACGTGTACGTACGGCATACTACTATCTTCTGCGATACGTAACAAAAATACACACTTTTCGCAAACTTGCTTTGAACATCGATCGTGCGTCGTTATGCGAGATTATCTGAGAAGAATAAAGCTAGTTGGCTGATCTTTTTTTTTCCATTTGCGATAACATTTACGTCCACTTATGTAACATTAATTCGCGACATAGCAAATACTGAATGTACCGGACGAAACTTATATATCACTGCAGCGAAATTTATACAAATACATAAACAATAAATGAAAAGAATTATAAATGATTTCTCTCGCCATTTGAATGCCATGGAATCGCGCCGCTGCTGCTTCTCGTTGAAAGTGCCACCGCATTGCCTCAGTAGACTTAATAATGCGTCCAAATTCATCGGATAATTTGAAGGGATTTTATTAAATTTAAACAACTTTTAGTATATGAAAACATAAAAAAGGGTAACTTGATAATTTTTTGGATAAAACTCGACTGGTATTCATCAGCATGAAACACAGAAGCGCGATCGCGTTGTTGGGCACTTTTCGACATGTATTCTACAAAAACTCATGGCACTCATGTTATAGAGCTTTCGCTGGAAAAAAGATCAATATGAAATTATTTGATATATATCGTAAGAAGTAACGCAGGAAACATGAGCCGCCCTGTATCTGCAATCAATTAATCGTATCAATCAATTAATTGAAGATGCTCAATCAAGAGATGGACGAGAGAACAGAAAAGTATACATGCATCGTTTACAAAACCGCGTGTAATGTACTATATTAATTAATTACATAGAGATGTTCAGTCTCCTCGGAGTGTTGAATATGGAAGGCCGTGTTTGGTTCGAAGGAAACCTCACGAGAACTCGTTCGTATTATTATTATTTACGCCCATAAAATTCGCGTTTGCGCGTTTCTGGCTTTCCAGGGATGCGGATGAGTAAAATGTGACGAGACGCGGTTCGATCGTTTAAAATCTCTTTACATTTAATTAACGATTTCGATTTAAACACGTTTCATTCGCGCCTCCTCAATTAGTAAGGTACACGTAATTTTTGACACTCTGCATTTGGCGCAGCTACCGAAGTTTCGCGGAGATGCTTCGACTCTTCAATGCGTTCCTCGACCTGCCGTGTAGGCACGTGGCACTGAAGCGCGAAATTTCCCTCAACGAGTTCTTCATTCGAGTTTTTCGTTTCTCTTTTCCCGTCTTATACACGTATACATCGATAGAAGATTTTGTTCTGAAACGTTTCTCGCCTCCGTTTTCTCTGTCCCTCCGATTCTTCTCATCCTCTTGACGTTTTACACGAGTAGATCTATTCTAGTCATGCTAAATCTCGCGAACAAAACTATATATCGCCTCATGTACATACATATGTGTGTGTATATATATATATATTTATATATATTATATATCAGTCATGAAGTTATATCGAAATCAAGCCTGAGGATAATTTGATTCGAAACTACGATTGTTTAATCATTCAGTCGCAGCGTCATTAACGGGCGCGTCGCCCGCGTTACACGCAAAAGGAGCTTAAAATCGTAACGTTACCATTAAGCGAGCAAGTGGCAAGAGCGCGCCGGAGCTTCGATTGATACCATTGTCATTTTTAGTCATCGCGATCTCCGGATTGGGAACTCGACGAGACCGCTTGATTGATCTCGATAAGTAATACCGCGAATTATTTCGGATTGAGTCGTCGACTCTGATATGTCTGGTAGAATTCATTTACTGAAGGGACCCGTCCGAGTGTGTTCGCCCTCGGTATCGCGGAGGAACACTTGCTACGAGATCAACTGCATCCTGGATACATGTACTTGTCGTCTCGCGTATATCCGAAGTGTTTCGGGGAGTTCGGAGTAGATTTGTCTCTTCAGAGTGTCCAATGTCGTTCGGTTCCTCGGCGCGGCTCTTGCGACCTGGGGAAAGCTTTCCTCAGTGAGCACCGTGTTCCTTAGAACAAACAAATCTGTGTCGTCGCCATCGCGCTGCCTTTGTTCCGCCTCCTGCGAGAGAAAGGGAGGAATAGCCGAAGAGGAGCGACAGCGAGGGCCGTCCGTCGAAAGAGAGAGAAAGAGAGAGAGAGAAAGAGAGTGCCGGATCCCGGAAACGTCAGCTGCTTAGTTCTCCTTTCCCCGTTTTGTCTGATGGATTTGAAAGATTCCTGATTTCCTCGCGCAGCTCCAAACGTCGCAGATTATTTAATAAACCACGCGATGGGGATACTGATAGCTTCGCGGCTGCGAGCTCAGCTGCAGTTGAGCAGCGGAATACGGATCGTAGCTCTATAAATCAAGGGCATTCTTTAAAATTTTTCTCGAGTTCCACTCAAGGTGACGCAAGTCATTCGCAAATCGCGATAGCTGGCCGACTTACTTGTGATCGTTTCTTAGACACCATGAACCTCTTCTCCTGAGGGTAGTAGGCACGTTGAGGATAAACGAAACCGTATTGCGAATTGCCGTACTGCGAGCTGCCGTACTGGGGATTGCCATACTGAGTGGTACCTCCGTACTGCTGATCTAACTGGTTCCCCAACTGCTCGTAATAACTGGGCGGGTGAGTTCGGACTATTCCGATGTCAGAGGGTGACAATGTGTCAGCAGCGTAGTGCCTCGAGGGATACACCGGCGTGTCCAACCATGGAAGAGCTGGAAGAAGCACGTCTTGTCAAAATCGGGGATCTTAACATTTTCGAAACAAAAGATTCAAGATATATCTAACATTATTTCAGAATTTTTATAATTTATATCACTAATTTTTATCGCCTATATTTCCATACAATTGTTAATTAAATTGTAACGAGATTAGAGAATTGTCAAGACGAACCGTTTCTAGGGTCCTCCTCGTCTGCAAGCAAACCATTGTCGTCCATTATATTCTCGTACTCCTCGTTGGCATATTTGCGCCAATTTCTATTTGTCGAATAAGAATAGTATAAGTATCAATCAATATATTTGTACAAAGTGGAGTGTTTAAAGAATGCTAGTCGTTACCCGTTGCGCCGCTCATTCTCCCACAGTGACAGAATGGCCAACACGTCCTCGGGATCGATGTCTAGAGGCAACTCTCGCTTGTATCGCGGTTCCTGGTAGAACGGGATGCTAAAAATTCAAATGAAATAATTTTAATAATATTAAAATAATACATATCTAATAACATCTCAACGATTCTTTTGTCTGGAGAAATTTAAAAATCTTAAAAATAATCGTGCCGATAAAAATACGTAAAGCCTAACAACGAGATGTTGTTAAAAATAGACGTTTAAAATTACTGATATTTCAATGTGTATCTTGATCGCGCGGCAAGCACGTAACGTGATAACACTTAAATGCGCCAGGGGAAGATGACGATCTAATCGCGGCTATAAAAAAATGCCATCGTTTTCCTGCTATATTTGCGCGCTTAGATCGATGCTTTGCAATCTCGTTTTGGAATCGCTCGTGTGTTTATTACTCTCGCTATTCCCACGCGACGTCTATATTTCAAGATTGATCGATGCTTATCCATGACGCAAAGTGACGATCATCAACGACTCGTTGCAGTATCGGGCGCGGTATTGTTTCTCGGCACGAATAGCGCTTTATCTCTCGCTGTCGCGAACCGTCCTTTGTGGGCACGAGTCTTGTTGTATTCAAACTTGCGCTCTGTTACAATGGCGAGTACACGGACAATGCATCTGCACTCTGTCCGTCATGGAACGTGGCAACGATTGTCCTTTTCTGTCGATTGACAGAGTGCCAGCCTACGAGCCTGATTATATCACACTCGCGCGGTAGAATAATCGATATGACGCCCAGCAACGACATGCTATCAGCTGATCGATTGACAATGGACCAGAAGATACTTCCGTAGGATACTTTCATTCAGTGGCTCAGCGTTTATCAGTGCGTGGCACAAGGACTTGCACATTTCGTGGCACTAAAGCCAGTTGGGTCGGCTACATGCTTGGTCTTTCTGCTGCACGAGATATGCAGTAGAAAAGTGTAACAGAAAATAGCAAATTTGAGAAATGTCTATGGAAGACAGAGGGAAAACTGGTACAATTGCTTCTCTGTTAACGGGTCTCTGTAATTTATTCTTGTAAATCTTAATACAGTGCAATTAGATGTTCGTGACTGCGCATGTTATTTGTTTCCCGTTCCATGGGCAGTTTCTGAAACAGATTTTAGAATTTTGCTTTTAGAATCTTTTGTGTAACTAACAACGTCAATATCAATTTAACGCTGAATCTTTAATTTGATTAAGCTGGAAGAATGAGCTTGAAATTGCATAGTGAATGCTTTTAAGACAAATATAATATATAATTTTCAATTAAAAAAAAGACTTGAAGATTTCTGTTTCTCTGTTTAATGCTATTATATGCTGAGCATGTCGCTGTTATAAATCTTCCAATATCTTATTTATTTTTTTATTCTTTATTTCGTCATTTATTTATTTGGTCCATGATTGTCCATGATTGGCATTCTTTATTGACTCATATTTAAGCAGCTTTCATTTAAATATTCAAAGTAAAACGGGCGTTTGTTTAATGCAGATGCATGAGAGAAGAATGGCGAGGTCTCTCTCTTTCTCTCTCTCTGTGTTTGTCTCTGTCTCTCCTCGTGTCGCAATCCGGAAGTATCGTCGATAAAGCGCGCCTGTCAGCTGATTGGTTGGAGATACGCCAAGCAATCAAGCTCTGTGACCTAGTTTTGCCTTCCCGGCTCCATTCAGCTTTTCGCGAGCCCACTCCCCGTGGATGCTCGACCACCATCACCACCTGCGTCACGCGTATCGAGCGATTCGTGCGCTGCACCAAATTTTCTCTCTGTGTGCGGGTGTACGGCGTATCTCCGTGTGCCACAATGCCGTATGAACAAGCACACACGTATCCGCCTACGAAAATCCACCTCTATAGTTTCCATTTTCCGTACGCCACAATATCTCTCCTCTTCGTGAGAACGCGAGAATGGTAAGTGCGACGAGCGAGAATGCGACGCGGCGGCTCGTTAATCTGCATGAACAACAGCGATATTTTTTTAAGCCGGATTTTTGTCCGTACAAAACGATCGTGCAATAAAACTGGGAGAAAAATCCCCGGCCTTAATTCCAGCACTAATTTTTCGAGAAATCTGGAGAGTGCACTTTTCTCAAGCTGAAAGTGGACGTAAAGTGTTTCTCACGAACTATGTATTTAAACGCCATGCTCTTTCGTTAAATTCACTTCAGGGCCTTATTTTTTTAGGCTTTTAATTAAATTTAATATGGTGCCAAAAGAGCTTAAGTGTGTTATAATCTACTTAAATAACTGATTTTTGTGACAAAGATTTCTTGTTAGTTATTAAACGGTATTTTTATGAGATATTAAAAGCGCAGAGAATTTAGTACGATTTGTTTTACTAAACTGCAAACGTGCGTTTTCTCGCGAAAATGTATTCAAGTTACTTTTAGCAGCCCGAGTGCTTCCTCTATTATGCTGTTGGCCGACGTAAGGATAATGCATTACGTAATCGCGTTTAGCATGACGACGGCAGTGTGCGTTTATCGCGTTATAAGAATTTCATCGAGGAGGAATTAATCGCCGTCGCCTCCACCGGAGCTGACCTGTGACATTTGTACGACGGTCAGCCCGCGTGCATTCTTATACATTTTTCGTGTAAAAATAACGGGCTGCGACAAGCTAACTTTGAGGCGATAATAATGTCCGCTCGATGAAAGTCGTGGGTTTAATTTTAAACGCGCCGGCCTTAGGCAATTCCGTGCGAGCCGCTTTACGGCTTCGAATATTGCGCGTTCGTGTTCACGCGATTTCCTCAAGTTAGATCCGGCTCTCGATAAATCCACGGCTGCACTTTCCGCGGAAGCGTATTTTTATCTCGCGATGTCGCACGATCTGTAAACGAAACGTTGCGCTATTAAGCACCATAAATACGTTACAGACATCAAGCATGTCAAGGATAATACAATAATCGAGAGCATCAATTCATTTGTATTTTTATCTGCAAGCGATCGTATCGGATCGCTTTAATTATTCGTCAACCGCTTTGAGAATGTCAATATATCGGTTGGCGACCGGCTCGCGGAGAGATAACGAGCGATCGTAACACGCGAGAACAACGATAATTTCATTCCGCTTTTAAACAGGTGAGCACCAGGTGAGCATACGCTACTGATATCGTCTTCGATGACGACAGCCTCCCTCTGCAAGGGGTTCGATACGACTTCGGTCGTCAAGTCGACCGCCGCCGTTCCCGCGCCGAGGGCAACGCCCTCACGAGCCCTCTCTCATCCCCATTCAGAAGAAACGCCGGAGGAAAAGAGGGATAGCTCGGTGGGCGGAAAGGGCGGAAAGGGCGCGCATGCTGATATACCTATATAGCCACCGTCGAGAAACGCCGAGTCGATTCGCGCGATTTGCGTGGGAGTTCCCGTTGCACCGGTGCATTCAGCTGCGCGGAATTACAGGTGGACACCCGAGCACACTGCGATCCGGAATATTATAGAAGAAGAAGAAAAATAAACTCGAGGCTTCGGCAAAACAAAGATCGCCTTTCTTTAAAAAGCTTCTTAAACATTGATTTCATGCTCCCGACGTCTCTCAACGACGTCACTTCGTTACAAGTTGCTCCAAGATCAATCCTGCATATCGGTTTTTAAATCAATCGGAAATAATATTGCGTAACTTTTTCTGGTCTATCGAGTTGAACGGGGGATTTGCCCGCGGAGGCAAATAAGGGCATTACGAGACGCCTGTCCGCACCTTTCGCGACGATTTCGTTACCTACGGCAATCCAATAGCAGTTGCTACTCCCTCTGCCGCGGGAATATCGATCACGCCGGCTATCGATTTCGGAATTAGGAGAAGTAGGACGCGGCCACTTACCTCCTCTTAACTTGGGCCTGCACCGGTTGCTGCGTAGGCGTCGGCGTTTGGTACGAGCTGGCTGGAGGTTGCAGCGTGGTAGCGGGCCGCGCGGTTGCGGTGGACTTCTCCGACCTCTTGCGCCGATCCTCGCTCGTGTAGTACCGCGAATACGGCGGCACGTCCCAGACGCGCGGTCCGTCCTCCTCGACCTCGTTTACCAAGACTTTGCCGTAGCTTGAACACGAATATGCCGCTCGTTATGGCAAATCCTTTATTAATTTTGTCACTCAAATCAAGGGATAAATCGAGAATGAAGAAAAAAAAAATAAAATTTTTAAAGATCGCGCAGCCTACGAGAAAAAACTATTAAATTATTAAAATTAATAAAATTATCATGTAATAAAGTTTCTCTCATTTGTTAGTTGTTGGCTGAAATCGCAACTGAAGAAACATTAAATTTTGATTTAATATCATATCATCGCTGATGCGAGGATCGTAATGACTTACTCGTAACTTGCGTCGTACGGTGCGTATGTCTCTTGTTCGTACATGGCGTTGCTGGACGACGATTTCGGTTGAGTTGGTTTGCTGTTGGTTTCCTCGGCGAGAGCCGCTTTTAGGCTCCCCAGTCCCGAAGAAGCGAGGGTCCCTGCGCAGCAAGCACGTAAACGCGTTTCGGAATGGTCTTCATATAATGTTTGATGAATATAACGGCCATCGTGCTTGCGGCAATGTACTCACGTTTCTCTGCGTTTGACGTGAAAGATTCGCTAGCGGCATTGGCTCGACGATTTTGCTGATTGCCGAACATCAGCATCTCCTGCGCCCGTTTTGCTGAAAATGACGTAGCATGTGACGTATCAAAGGAAGATCTATTGCAAGTGTTGAAGAATGATTCGAACGATTTTTCTTCAACGAGAAGGATCAATAGCATCGGGCCTTACATTTCGGTTTCATGACCTGATCCACTTTCTTCACATCTTCTATAGGCAAACACGTGCCTATGGAGACCAGCGAGAACAGCAGCAACCACGCCCAGTTGTACGTCATCTGCGACAAAGTTGCGAGATTTTTCATTTTTAACGGTGTCTCCGATAATGCTTCTCGCTCGGGGAAAAAGAAAGAGAGGCCGCTCTCTCTCTCTCTTTCCGCATTACAGGCAATTGAAGCTAGCGGGTCATCGTGCGAAAGACGCTTAAATGTCATATAATACGAAATGTCAAGACTCTATTTCCGCGATGTGTGTAAAAGATTGAGCGGGAGCATCGCGTTCGATAGGGGCATAGCGTTTCGCGCGTTACGTGAAATGCTCCATCGGTTCTACAATCGGTGAGGTAAAATTGCTTCAGCTATGACGCCGCCGACGCCGCGACGTCACGACTTTACGAATCGACGTGGTTTACTTTCTTCGGCTTCTCTATGACGTTACCGCGACATAAGTTAGCGACATAAGCACAGCTGCTACGTCATACGTGCGACTCGAACAGCGTGAACTTTAGCTTAGAAACTCTTGTTTCGTCGCACCATGATGTAGTTTCAACAAAATATCGCCAGGCGTAACAAGTAATCCGAGAATTAATGCGATTATCGTCCGTTTAGGATCCTCGAGCCGTTGTTACGCCTTTTCGCTTACGCAACGCTTCGAATTTATCACTTGCGTTCTATTTGTTAAAAAAAACATTGAGTACCAAGAGCTTTGTAATACGAGTGACAAGTTTCTGCGCGTGTCACACGATCGAGTTACGTTTTAATTGTTCTCAATTGCCTGCTCATTCAGAACCCTCTGACGGATAGTTAACCCGCGCAATTACGCAAACTAAAACGATGATGCTGGAGAAGCGGCTGCAGCGAGTAGCGAGCGAACGGGCGGCGCCGCTCCGAAATGTCAGGGTTCAAAATTGTATACGGTACACTATATGTATGTGTGCGTGTGTGTGTGTGTATATATATATATATTTGCGCGATTGCGTATTTACAATATTGTGACAATTTCGATTACTATTCCTCGCAATTTCACTCGCAGTTGCAAATGAGCCGTATTACGCAACACGAAATCCGGGAAGTTTAATCGGATTTTTATGTGATGTTACGGAAAAAAGCGTTACCTCTGACATTTCTAGTTTTACAGCAATTTTTTATGTATAAATGTCATTTAATACTATACCGTACGTATCATGAAATACGATATGCATGGTGAACATTTTACGCTCTCGTTAGATATCAAAATTGTTTAAAATCTTTTTCTCCGATTTACACAAAACAAAACAACTCCAAACAACAATTATGAAACGTTCAAAAACTCGCGAAAGAAATAAATTGCTCACGCAACGATTTGATCGTTAAACCGATGCGTTTTCAATTCGACGATCGGATACATGAAACGCTTGGGAATTATTTCCGCTACTGAAATCTGTCCGCATCCAAATTGAACATTGAAGTTTTGACAATTAAAGCAAGTCGTGTGTAGTAACGTCAAACCGGATATAGTAGACCTAGAAATCGTACACTTGTTGCGTCTACAAATACTATAGTCATTTATCGGCGTGTACGCGGCAACACAACTAAGCGAGTCGCAATTAAAAGTGCAGTTTCATTGAATGAAAATTTAATCGACAGATCTAAGTGTACGATTTTTAAATGTCACGTTACTAACTTTAATCTCAACATAAGTGAATAAAAAACACTCATTCCAAAGAGACTTGATAAAGCATAACGCAACATCGAAAAACAATGGCAAGCTTCAGACTGTCACGATAAATGTTAAAAAGAATGTTAAAAAGAATTCTGAAATATCGCTGAAGTATCTAAAATTATTTAACGAGATGAGATTTAATCCGGGACCATGCGGCACTACCTGTTTGAATGCGCTAAATACAGCAAACTACGTGATGAATGACTACATAAAGCGCGAGTCCATTAACACCTATCGCGGATCGTTCGGATCGCAAAAATTTCCGATGTTATCTGACGATCGGCGGAAAAATCGAAGACAAGATTTACACAAGACAAGGGATGATCGTTCACCTCTGAAAACGCCGGGTTTATGCCTCGCTCGTCTAGATATTCGCCTGTCCCTCGCCGCCTTCTCGATAATCCTTCGCTGGTCCTTCGCTGACTCCTGGTTGGAGAACAGGCACGTCCTAGTGGATCCGCCGGCTCGGGGTGGAATGAATGTCGGGGCTCGGCAGGACGAGTAGAAAAGCGGGTACGGTCGATCAACCAACCCCCACCTTGGTGAACGAACATTCCCCATCTCTCGACTCGAAGCGGTGGTGAGCACCCTACGACGTCGCTGGCTGCGCGCGCGCGCTGCATTTCTATGCCGTGGTATCTGTGTGTGTGTGTATGTGTGCGCGCAAAAGAAAAAAGTATTGTGTGAGTGTGCACACACGGCTTCATTGTGCTATAAGGAACGTCTGCCCACGCGCTGACCTAACTACGTCTTCCCAACCGATCCTCCCGGCTTCCTACGTGGCGTCGTAAGGATCGTTCGCGTGGGACCATGTTGTTATTTTGCTGTCGAGAACTTGTCACACGATGTTATCGCGATCGGCGCGGGATTTGCGTTGCATTTCACGGCTGTGAGCATAATCGACTTCAATATGACAAAGTTTGCGTAAATGACACGTTACGCAGCTTTCAACGTTTTTCGGAAATTTACAGCAGTAGTTGCGAAATTTCTTGCAGCGTTAAATTTTATGTAGATAACGTACGTTATTGGTAGGGTAATGTAAGAAGACTGTTGCCCGATGCTTGCGCAAAGCGTCTCACTATAATCCGATATTTCTGCAACGTGAGGCGCATTCTTATTCGATGAAGGGACATTGGTATGTTTGCGCCCTTCTGCCAACCCTTGAATGAAATTCAGCGTGGCCGCTTAACTCTCACGATTCACCTCCTCTTGAAAGAACTTTCTCACCTTAGCGAAATCGAGAAAAAACTGCAAAATACAGAAAGATTTATCAAGCACGTAATGCACTTGTAACTTTCTACCAAGATTATCTTTTGATTACAGAAATAATTTTTCATCTTCAATATACTTTATGTTAATAATTAAATTAAAATATCCAGCGTATAAAACCCGTGACATGCTCCGCTATCGTTAACGTA
Source organism: Ooceraea biroi (assembly GCF_003672135.1). NCBI lineage: Eukaryota > Metazoa > Arthropoda > Insecta > Hymenoptera > Formicidae > Ooceraea > Ooceraea biroi. The sequence continues at coordinate 9,984,424 of NC_039516.1, forward strand.
TTCCATCGCATGAAACGTAGCGTGTGTTTCCCCGCAAGAATTAATAGAAAGTTAAAGCACTCTACAGGGCATAGCAACCCCACTGCGTCATATATGACGGCTAACTGTGATGACGCTACCCGTTCGCCTTTAATTTTAATGCGGCCGCTACGCAAACGTCATATAAGGGTAGTTTTCTTTGGCATTTGAAACGGTGACGTTGACATGACGTTACACACGCCACAATTCTACGGTCTATGACAAGAGACAAGTATGTATACTGTATACTCGGCGAGTGAAGTATGCATTTCCACCCGGAACTCTATCTTTCCGCGCGAGTTGTCCCTTCTTCTTAAATATCTACTTCTTCAGCGCGAATATCTCAATAAATTCGAAGAGAAAGGAAGAGAAATCGGCACGATCATTAATAAATCAGAATGTAATGGTAATAAAAACGAGCTCTAGGGAGAGCGTAGGTGGTGAAGCGAATGAAAAATTCGATAGAAGCTCCGACGGCCAATGCGCGTAAAACAGGAATATTCCAACCTGCACGTTAGATCGCTCCCAATTCAAAGAATATATGAAAGATGAGAAAATTGCCAATAAATCAATTGGGTCGTTATTCGCTCCGTTTTCTCCATTCTAAGCCGTATATTCGCCGCTATTATGTTCTCGATACTTCAATAACTATTTTTCATACATCGTATTTCAATAATTATATCTTCATATCATTATTTAACTCTTAAATGATTATACGGAGCTTTTAATTCGCTCATGATCCAAAACACGTATATAACTGCGAATGTAATATAGAATTTTATTTACTTTAAAAAATTTAATTTAATTTACATTTGCTTCTTCTCAATCCAGAAGATTGAGGGAACAAATTCTAACCGTATTTTCAGATCTCAAGGATTTATGCAAATTAAATGTTGAAGCATAAATTATGTCTTATGGGACTCTCTCGGGCTTAAGGATGAAAATCCAACAACGGTTTCACGGCAAAGTCAGCAGAGTCCACAGGCGCTGTACTTTTCGCCGCGAAGGAAAAGACATCCTCTCTTGGCCTCCATCCCTCGTTCTGCATTCATCCCCAATCACCTAGCTTCAGCCCCCGCAACAGGCCGTACGCCCACGCGAGGACGTTACGCCCACGCTCGCGTTTTCCACTGTACATACCGAGAATTGTGGCGAGTTCAGGGGACAGGGGAGGATATACTTTTTTTTTATGTCACCGGACGAGGAACGGTGTTTCTCACATTGAGGTTTCCTTCAGAAGTAGGTATACTTCTTCATTACGGCCGTGAGCGATTCTATAAAGCTAATGCAAAAATAATGAAAATCGCGAACGTTTCGGATGACGAGTTATTGCCAGTTTACACGCCATCGACATCAGTACAGTTTAACATACTCGAAACGCACGATTCGTCGAGTCACTCACCTCGTCCTGAGAAAATGCTTGAGAAAAGAGAGTTCTCCGAATAGCCTCGTTTCACTGGCTTGGACCGTTATATTTCCAGGTCATTATCTTTGGAGGATTGTGGAGGATGGGACTGTGCGAATGTTCATTACTTTTGCAGTGGGTCACTGGTGCGTGCGAATAGTTTGGGAATCCATGTAGAAACATGTCCCTGAAAATGGAGGAGACACTTGAAGACTCCCGTGGGTAACGTTCCCTGCACTTAAAGTAATATTGCGTTCGATAACATCGACGGATGAGCAGAGAGCACTCGCGCGGCTGTGAAGGGACTCCTTAAAACGAAACCTGACGTGGCGGTTATAGACACGTAGACTATTTTCGCGCTTCTGTTGTACGTAATGTTTATCGTGGGGCAATATTTGTTTCGACGCTGTATGTAGATCACGTGTATGTGTACAGCTCGGTGTGTAATTTTGATCGCGATAACGAAAAAAACAACTCGGCCCGCTTAAAAGGTCCCAGCTTGGACGACCTACAATCGGCGACACAGAATTCTATTTATGATTCTACGTGACGTGTTTTCCACGCGCACCTATGCACCTATGCACCACCGTGCATTACTGATTATCCGAATCGGTTTTCGTATTACACGGCACGTGAGATCAGAAATAGATTAATTCCGCCCCAAATCCCGCCACGCGAGTCGCAGGTCGTCGAAGAGCGGTCTGTTTTCGCGTGACGATATTATTTGTCACGTAAGTACAGTGCGGTGCACTTTCGGAAAAATCAAGCCGCGCATCGAATTAATCAGCGACGTGACGGGGAAAGCGTCGCCTTCGCGGATATCTCGTTAAAATTAAAATTGCCTCTCGCCGCTCGCAATTTATCGCGGGCCATCGATCGTCATCGACGAGAACGACAGGCGCGATGAATACAGATGGCCGGCGACTATTTCCGTTCTCCTCTGTCTCGGTCGTAAACGCGCGAGGGAGACGAGCTACCCCGAGCGATCTGGGGCGACGATCGTGGTCGAGCGCCCGAGTGCGCGGTGCTCGCGATGAAACGAGCGATCGCAGCGTTATCGAATTGGTTCCAGCTCGCACGGACGAGCGCCCGTTTCGCTTCGCTCGCTCTGCCCGAGGAATCGCAATGCTTCTCTCCAGGTGCATCCGTCCCCGTGCCTGCAATTGACCTATTTTCGCAGTATTTTCGCGCTGCGGCACGCTTGCGCGAATTAACACGCGTATACGCAATGCAAAACGAACGGAGTAGACGGTACAGCTGGCGTTTCCGCTGAATTACAGAAGTCCGCAGGAGTTTCAATTGCGACTCAACAGGAATACGTCCGCTTCGATTTTTTTTGTTGCCAGAATGCGACGGGGTTGAACGAGAAATTCATTCCACGTGTAAGAGGCGAAAAATAACTAGGAGACTGCCTTAGATTTGAACTCGAACTCTCCGGGATCCCTGGTTCACACGCCCAGGTCTTAGGCTGTACGGCCGATACTCCTACTGTTCTGATCAACTTGTTTTCATTCTGATCCTCTGTACGACATGTCAGTCTCGACTATCTTTCCAAATCTTACAGCTCGGCCAGCCTGACATTACATTCGTCCCCGAATGTCTCCAAATCGTCGGTTCACTCCACTTGAGTCCCTCTCAACCTCCATTTTTGGTTCACTCTTCTGAGTCCCTCCCAACATCCATTTTTGGTTCACTCTTCTGAGTCCCTCCCAACCTCCATGTTGGTTCACTCCTCTGAGTCCTTCCCAATCTCCATGTTGGTTTACTCCTCTGAGTCCGTCCCGACCTCCATGTTCAGGCTTCACTACCGGCCAGCTGCTTCTCAACTCCCTCCTCTCTGAGGGATAGCGGATGAATCTCAACTGTCTTCGAGGGGTAGCGGATTTTATCCCACTTTTGAATTGTAAGAGGCGAAAAATAACTAGGACACTGCCTTAGATTTGAGCTCGAACTCTCCGGGATTCCTGGTTCGCACGCCTAGGTCTTAGGCTGTACGGCCGATACTCCTACTGTTCTGATCAACTTGTTTTCATTCTGATTCTCTGTACGACCTGTCAGTCTCGACTATCTTTCCAAATCTTACAGCTCGGCCAGCCTGACATTACATTCGTCCCCGAATGTCTCCAAATCGTCGGTTCACTCCACTTGAGTCCCTCTCAACCTCCATTTTTGGTTCACTCTTCTGAGTCCCTCCCAACATCCATTTTTGGTTCACTCTTCTGAGTCCCTCCCAACCTCCATGTTGGTTCACTCCTCTGAGTCCTTCCCAATCTCCATGTTGGTTTACTCCTCTGAGTCCGTCCCGACCTCCATGTTCAGGCTTCACTACCGGCCAGCTGCTTCTCAACTCCCTCCTCTCTGAGGGATAGCGGATGAATCTCAACTGTCTTCGAGGGGTAGCGGATTTTATCCCACTTTTGAATTGTAAGAGGCGAAAAATAACTAGGACACTGCCTTAGATTTGAGCTCGAACTCTCCGGGATTCCTGGTTCGCACGCCTAGGTCTTAGGCTGTACGGCCGATACTCCTACTGTTGTGATCAACTTGTTTTCATTCTGATCCTCTGTACGACCTGTCAGTCTCGACTATCTTTCCAAATCTTACAGCTCGGCCAGCCTGACATTACATTCGTCCCCGAATGTCTCCAAATCGTCGGTTCACTCCACTTGAGTCCCTCTCAACCTCCATTTTTGGTTCACTCTTCTGAGTACCTCCCAACATCCATTTTTGGTTCACTCTTCTGAGTCCCTCCCAACCTCCATGTTGGTTCACTCCTCTGAGTCCTTCCCAATCTCCATGTTGGTTTACTCCTCTGAGTCCGTCCCGACCTCCATGTTCAGGCTTCACTACCGGCCAGCTGCTTCTCAACTCCCTCCTCTCTGAGGGATAGCGGATGAATCTCAACTGTCTTCGAGGGGTAGCGGATTTTATCCCACTTTTGAATTGTAAGAGGCGAAAAATAACTAGGAGACTGCCTTAGATTTGAGCTCGAACTCTCCGGGATTCCTGGTTCGCACGCCTAGGTCTTAGGCTGTACGGCCGATACTCCTACTGTTGTGATCAACTTGTTTTCATTCTGATCCTCTGTACGACCTGTCAGTCTCGACTATCTTTCCAGATCTTACACACGATAGAAAAATTTCAGTAGATATACACGTGCGAACGATCCATTGAAAAATTATCGCTAAATGTGGCGTCTTACGTGTCACGAGGTGTTTACGTCGCTTCTTTGAGACGATGTGACATTTCGCGTACGACAAAGCTGAACCTGAAGCATCTCAATCAATGAGTACCCATCTCGGTCCCCGCACGATTAAAAGGTTGACGCAAAAGGGAGCGCGATCGTCTGAAACGAGAATCTCCGCTCTGTAACAAAAACGGATATTTTATACAAATTACAGATAACGAAGTAATGGCTGAGTAATTGTTCATTGTTAACATAATTAATTAAACCTATACTCACGCATGAAATGTTAAATATCCGTTCTCCTTTTGCCACTCCCCTCACTTATTATTTATTTTCTTCATTTATTATCCACGTTTATTATTAAGGAGCACACTCAGCGACCTTAATTCGAGAGCGTAATGAACTTTCCCTCTTTCATATGAATGATGCGCCTGGAGAATCTCATCAGTGCCATTTGCTTACGATGATTTACGAGCCGCGTTACGCCCGCATTTACGTTCGCTCGTTCTCGTTCCTCCAACTGTAAATGGTACAATTGATCATTCGCGATTCGCTACCGTTCACAAGCTGCTGCGTAAACAACGTGACAGAGTAAAATTTATCATTAACGAGAGAACAAGCAACGCAAATCTATCGTAAAAATACAATATTAAACATTTTACTACAATGATATTTTCACGAGTTTAACAGAGTAAAATTTCTAAAAACAATATATATAGAAAATCAATCTTGTAAACTCTTTAATAATTTTATATTAACTATTTTATGTAATAAAATCATGTTCTTTTGACGGCAATACCCATTTCCCTGCTTTAGTCAATAAACGAGCGAAATTCTACATAGAAATTTTTTCCCCCTTATTTCTGTCAACTTTCGCAGAAGTTAAGTGATAAAGTTTGGCGAAAGAGCAAAAACAGATAACGCGCGATATTGGCCAAGTTTCTCGTTTACGTCACATCCGAGCCTTTTCCACCAACTGGGGAAAGCAGGTTTTTCTGAAGCCGGTCGATCAGGTTAGTCTAGTGATCGTCAGGGTTTCGTAAAATCGCGCAAGTTCTCCGTCGAGTATCTCGTCTCGCCTTCCTCCCCCTCGTAGGCCGGTCTCCCATTGACGTCAGTCTTTGAGCCCGCCAAGTGGCGAATCCCCGAGGCACAGCTGGCTAAAGAGAGAGGGTTGCCGAGGGGGCGAACGGTTGCGAGGGAGTGAGAATACAGTGACGTCACACGACCCGTGACTCGTACCCCCTTCAAGATCCATTTGTTCGCGTTGGTGAGTGGATTAAAGAGTGCTTGTTGATGTCGACGGAGTGTCGCGAGCCTGATAACGCACGTGCGTGCTGTTACGTCTGATGAAATTGATCGAAAACTCACTCAGAAGTAGACTCGCCGCCACGGGAAACACTTTTGACAAAATGAAGTGAAATTCTCTCTGGAACGGTAAATGAAAGAAACAATAAAGTTAAGAAATCAAGAGCTACACAAATACATGTTAGAATGAATTTAAATTACGCTAAATTACAGAGGCCAATTAATTTATGGAAATATCCTCCCTCTTGCGGAAAAAAATTCCCTTGCGAGAAATGAGAGATAAATTGAGTATCACGCGGTTTACTAAATTCGTTTAGTCTATATAATGGATATACTATTCCGAATGATCGTTTGAACGCAATATAAGAATAGAATTCGGTCAGCGGGGGGTGAGAATCGAAACTAATATTACCTAAATGATCTAGACGATAGAGTGGAATTCTCGCGGGTGAAATTAGTTAATACATTTGCAAAGTAGACGCGCAATCGAGCGTTTTAACAATCGGCGTGGCATTGGGCTCTCGCTACGACCCTGTACAACGTAAAATGTAATGAGTTCGTGGAAGGACGGCCGGGGGACGGGAGAAGGAGCGGTCCCGAAGGAGCGGATCGATGTTTCCGCTGCGTAGTAAAGGACGCCTGTTGATACGAAACAGGAGCGGTTTCATTCATGAAAACGGCATAACGCGGGCCTCTCGTGACGCGCGTCTCGAACGCATCGGACGTTATTTCGATGCAAATGCATCTTCCACCGTCCTTGCCGGGATGCAAAGCTGCCTGTTTGCGTATTCAGCCCCCGCGACGGTGCTTCCTATTTCCCATAAGAAATATATATTATATGGCTCTCCGATTCCTGGAAAATCTCGACGACAAAATCGAACACCGAGCTCGAAGAGAATCTATGGGAAAGCGTAGAGCAGATTAGTTTTTGATACGTATCTCTGCTTTAAGGGGGGAGCCTGCTTTAGAACGTTGAAAATAAGGTATAATTTTACGAATTTTTTTTGGAGAAACTATACAGCGGATCATTATAAAACTTTGATGCATTTATTAGTACATGTTTAAAGATAAAAAAAATTATTTTTTTATTTGAATATATCGCCTGTAGAGGTCGTCCTGGAGGCATCTTAGTGCAGCCGGCATTGTAAATTGGTGAGCATTCTCCTGCCTCCAAATTTCATCCAAACTGAAAAATTGAAATATTTTCTTGTTATTTATGAATTCCCATCGTCGATGAACCTTTAATATTCATAAAAACATTAAGTTAAACAATTATTTTTGCATGAAAAAGTTCAAAACCTTTGCCTAAAAATCGTACTTTTGTGTTCTAAGCTCCACCATTTTGGCACTTTTCAACTTTTTTCTTCTCTCTTTGGTTCATCGACGATGGGAATTCATAAATAACGAGAAGATATTTCAATTTTTCAGTTTAGACGAAATTCGGAGGCAGGAGAATGCTCACCAATTTGCAATGCCGGCGACGCGGCTGCACTAAGATTTCTCCAGGACGACCTCTAGAAGCGATATATTCAAATAAAAAAATAATTTTTTTTATCTTTAAACACGTACTAATAAATGCATCAAAGTTTTATAATGATCCGCTGTATAGTTTCTCCAAAAACAATTCGTAAAATATACCTTATTTTCAGCGTTCTAAAGCAGGCTCCCCCCTTAATAACAATAAAAAGTCGTTTCGGTTTGCGAGACGCCAAGACACCTTCCGCCGGGCCAGCGTCTGCCTTGCGCGATATAACAACAAGCTTACCGTTTACATGATTCTTTTATGCATTATCACGGCCGTTGTTTTCCACGAAATTGTTACATTTAATGAATTACTGCTCCTCGTTTCGCGATGTATAAACTCTCGCGTCTAATGAGACAATGCATTTCAGTCAGCCATGTTCGTTATAGATAGCGTTGAGATCTTGCAGTAAAGACTGGTCGAACGTAACTTGCGTATAGAATCGGTACTCGAGCGCTTGAAAAAAATCAGTGCATAAATTCATCCATTTCCTTCGTGACTTAACGATGAAAACTATGAAATTATACTAAACGTATTTGCTATTAAATTACGTCACGAAATTTGGCGGAGTGGCTTGAAAAATTTGTTGATCACTGGCGCCTCTCCTCGGCAAATGTCGCAACTAGAAAGTATAAATTAACGAGGCTCTCTGAGTGCTGAATGGTGTGTGCGTGTGTGTGTTTCAGTGTGTTTAATAAATGCGAAATTTATCGACTGCACCGCCATTCAGCATTGAGAATATGTTATATAGATCAGTTCCGATGAATCCGCTATTTTGCTCGTCCATCGTAGAGAACCTCAAGTAAGAGTATGGACATCGTGGATCGAAAATGGCGTTCGTATGGTCGCTATCTATAAGGAGTATACAATATAACCTTCCTTACTTTAGGATTAAAAATATTAGTGTAAGAAAAGTAAGCGAAATGACTGGGTATTGTGTACGAGGTTGTACAAATAAGGATAAAAGAAGATGTTACGTGGCAACTTTGCCAACAAATGCAGAAAAACGAGCAGTATGGATGATATCCTTGGTGGAAAAATTTCTCAGATTTTTTCAGGATGTCTCAGAATTTTTTTTAGAATTGGAACGATTCTTATTCCTCATAACTTAGCAATCAGAAATATTCTTAAAAATTATTACTATTTTACAGAAATGTTCATACTTAGAGATGCTGAAATATTCTCAAAATTCTCATCCAGTTATTTCTGAAAAATTCTGAAAAATTATTATTTTCTCAATATTTTTCAGAAATGACTGGATGAGAATTTTCAGTATCTCTATGCATGAAAATTTATAAAACATAATAAAAAGTAATGATTTTTCAAATGTTTTTAGATTTTCTGATTTATTCTGAGAAACGTTCCAATTTTTTTAGAAAATATGATAAATTTTTCCACCAGGAATATTTATTTTATAAAGATATTGTTATTTTCACAATTAATGTTAGGTGCAATTTCTTTTTCTAACAAAGATGTATTTTATTTAGTAGAGTCCTTAATTGATAAACCTCAAATCCGCCATTTTCGATCCCACCAATCAGGTGCGAATCCACGATGTCCATACTCTTACTTGAGGTTCTCTAGTCCATCGATGTGATTGGTGGACATTTTTACATGGTGACTTCCATCTATCGTCGGCCGTCCAATGCTTACTCAACTGCGATTGGTCGAACCGTGATTAGTCAAAACGTACTGCTCGAGTCCTGCTGTTTACGTTCTTTTTTATTGACCACATCCTTGAAACATTGTCGATTTGCGAATAGAACGTGAATCGTGTTATTTCGGACGCTTTTGCTGTTGTAAAATTGCTGCAGTTTCGAACGAAATCCCGTTACAACGAATCACCGTGCGGATTCAGTGACTGTCTGCGAATCGTTCCTGTGACACGAATCGACGAGGATCCCATTGTTTTGATCGACACTTCCGCTGTTTCCTGATCAGCTGTTGGCATCTCGGGGCAGCCTGGAATACGTAAATCGATCCGGATAAAACAATGCTGTAAATATTTACGACGGCATTACGTATCGCGAAGTCGTATTCTCGAAGAACAATGAGCTTCCCCGAGAAACAGGACAGTATCTCCAAGGATGAGTGGGTGGCGAAGCTGGAGGAGGGCTCCTACATGCAGAAAGTCTCCATGAACAACTTGATCATGAATTACCTGGTGACAGGTGAGCTCTCGCTTCTCCATTGCGATCACACCTCATCGAATGAATCGTGCGCCTAAATAAAACCACTTTGTTACTGCAGAAGGCTTCAAGGAGGCTGCTGAGAAGTTCCAGCAGGAGTCGGGAGTCGGTCTGACAGTGGAACTGAGCTCAATGGACGATAGGATCCGCATCCGGGACGCTATACAGAACGGTCGCATTCAAGAAGCTACGAGTCTGGTGAACCAGCTGCATCCTGAACTGCTGGACAACGATCGGTACTTGTACTTCCACCTGCAGCAACTACATCTGATTGAGCTGATACGCACTGGTAGGGTCGAGGAGGCGCTGCAGTTCGCCCAGGATCAACTCAGCGAGGCCGGAGAGTCCGACGATAATATACTGTGCGAGCTGGAGCGCACTTTGGCACTGCTGGCGTTTGACGAACCACACAAGAGCCCGTTCAGTGATCTCTTGCATCCAACGCACAGACAGAAGGTAGGTAGTGAAATTTCGAGTGAACGATTGCTGATGTTAATCCTTGAATCTGTGTGCCATCGAAGGTTGCAAGTGAGTTGAATGCCGCTATACTGAAGATGGAGCACAGGGAGTCGACCAGCCCCCGGCTTCACAACCTGTTAAAGATGATACTGTGGGCACAAGATGAACTGGACAAGAAGAAGGTAAAATATCCCAAGATGACTGACTTAGGTAGTGCTACGATCGAGAATCCGAAATAATTCTTAGTAGTAGATAAAGACTGGAACGATCTCGCGCTTTTTATTTATGATTATGGAAGAGGTGGTTGTACCATATGTTCTGTTCTGCAGTTTAAACGAGAGATATATATGTATATGACTTGAAACTTGAACATTAAGATATAAACTCTCCTGCAAATTACCGATTTATTTTATGCAGAATTATATCTGCGCAATTCAAAAAGGGTAGAATTGATTATTAACGCATTAACTGTAATAAAATCATATAGTAGTTACAATGACATATTATAAAAATTACTATAAACGAATTACCGCAATATTCACATCTTCGGAGTTTAATATTAACATAGATAAAATTAGCAGATGAGTTAATTTTAAGTTTTTTAAACAGTTAATAACGTTATCTATTAATAATATATACGTATACTATAATATAATACAGAAGATGACACGTTTAGCCTTAGACATTGTATTACACATGCGTCACAGACTTGCATAATTTCTGTACGATTATGAAACCATATACAAATACAACATGTGATGATATGCATACCGTAGTAATGTATTTCGAAAAAGTAATAACCTTTTTAAACACTTTATTCTTTATTCTAAATTATGTAACAACTTTCAAAGTTTCCAGCCTATCAAAATGGCGAAGAAATTCATGCAAATTTAATTCTAACTAAAAATCACCTTTAAGAAGGCGACCTGCGTTTATATACTTGGAGTTAAACGTAATCGCTCGATTTTAAAAATTCACTTGAAAATCATATACACTATTATCTCGATCTGAGGCTGGATTGAGCGCTCGAGAAGTCAAAATGCGATTCCCCCTCACAATTTTCTCTCTTAGATCTTTTGCTCACTCTCTTTAACAATTATCACGTTCGCATCTGATTTGGTCGTGAAAGCAAACTACCAACCAAACATGTACTCCATCGCTTTCGATACTAAGCCGGTGGATTTTTGTGGAATGCTTTCCGGCGTTTGCGCGTACTGCGGGCTGAGATGCTGGCTGTAACCAGCCGCCAGGGATCTTAGCTTCCGTCGCCTCGCGCTGGGCGACACGCTGAACGGGGACTGATGGGCTTTGCTGATGGTCGAGAGCGATCTCATGCTCCCGTTCAATTTAGCGCGATTCTCCTTGTCGGAACCTAAGACGACGCCTTCGTCCGTACACGGTATAACGCCGATCATAATCGAGCCGGAAACGATGCTGCCGTTGCACGTGAGGGCCTTCTGCGCTTCCTGCTCCGACGCGCATTTCAGGTGTATCCAATTGCTCTGGGGTTGCGGTGCCGGGTGTTTATCCACTATGCGCACCCTGCTGGAGATGTGGGACAGCACGGTGTTGATGTCGGTCGGCAGGAAACCGAACACGGTCACCCACTGCAGCAGGCTCTGCGACTCGCTCGCGCTCAGGCTCATCGAAGTGTCCGGAAAGAGCAGCGGACTGGTTATCGTGCTGGTCATGAGCCTGGCCTGGGTCGTGGACACCGGCGTGACGGCTGGACTCGCGACGGACGCGTGCGGCGATGATATCTGCGATACCTCGAGGCTGTCGAACAATCCGCGTGTCGGGGGTCCTCCGGTATGGTTCTTCGTGCTAATCTGTGACGTAGTGGGAGTGGTAGTACTGCCAAATACTGCCTTCTGACGATTGGATCGGTAGTCTGGAGTCCCGTACGAAACCGGCGACATCAGGCTGGCGTTGGTAAAGCTCAAGTGACGCGGATTATCCTGAGGACTCGTTATGCTGATCTTAGCTGGCTGCGATTTCAGAGGCGGCAATTAATATTATTTATACAGCAAAATCGTTATATATTTTCCGATAAAAGATTATATACTCACAGTGTTGGTATCGCCTAGAAGAAAGCTCGGCAAGTACGCCGAGGAGCTGCCCGGACTCATGGAACTTTGCATAGGACTACTCATCGGTGATCCCAATGACATAGGCTCCATCTGAGAAGCAACGATTCTTCCTAAATGATTCAGTATTTGTGAATAACAATATCAATAAATCTCTCTCGCTACGTTAATTATTAATCCACGTAAGATTGAGCTCCAAAACGGACACCTTTTTAGGTTATCTTTACTGATATTTTAGGTTACCGCCTACGTGCGCTTAAAATGTTGAATTAAATTATATACGGGGGATATTTACTGTATCAACAGATCTCACTTTTGCAGCGCGACTTTTTACAGTAACGTTTTAACTTTTTTTTTATTCTGTTACTGTACCGTAAAAGTGAAAATCGGAAAACTAATCCCGGAGCACAAGTACAAGTACCCAATCAGAGATGTAAAGCTACTTAACCTTACTTCATGTATACGCGTCTTCACGAAAGCGCGGCGAACTACTGTCACGTGATGACACTTAAACGTTTTCCATTTTCCTCTACATATATATTAATAATCATCTATTAATAACGTAGTTATTAAAAATTCAAAAACTATATTTTAAAAATCTATTCATAAAAAAAGCCTTTAATTAGAAATATAATGACAGAGTTACATAATTTCTCTTAATCATTCAAGAACATTTGAGCGAAGCTCAATTGGGCAAAGCCGAACAGTAACGAACTCGCCCGAACATTACTTTCGCGGATAATTCGGAAAGTGCGGACGGCTTGCGTTATCGTGCGAAAAATTACGCGAAGTATGGAAATATCGATGCGGAATTGGAACATTGACGGCTTTATAACAGAAACACTTCATCATTCTTCATCAGGCAAGTGCTATATATTCAAATTCGCGAATCAATCGCGGCGTTATTACGCTTTGAAAAGTGGATACACGAAACCGAAGAAAACTGATTTAATGGCGTCTCGTAAGCTATAGCCGAAGAAAGTCGAAGTCGCCCGAACATCGCGGGAGTTTCGCGAATGATTCGGAAAAGTTCGGGCGACTCGCGTTATCGTGCGGGAAATAACGCGGAAATGTGGAAAGATCGGCGCATAATTGAAGCATCGATGGTTTCCATGCGAAAGAGTTTTATTGTTCTCCAATAGGTAAGTGTTAGATTTAAGCATATCTAAATCTGCCACGACATTATTTTTCGAAAATTCAAGATGCAGGACGAAAGGAACGAAAGCAATGGCGGTTTTAATATAACGTAAAACCCGAAGCAGGCCGAGTAAGATCGGAATCGCCCGAAGTCGCCGCAGTTTCGCGAACGAATTTGAAAAGTACATGCGACGCGCCCCAGGCAGCACACATTGGTTTCAAAACCGTTTCATAAACGTTTTGCCGTAACGTTTCATAACCATTTTATTGAAACGTTTATTTAGGAGAAAAATGTCCAACGAAAAAACGTTAGGAGAAACGTTTCTTTTCGGCAAAAAAACGTTTCAGAAACCATCAGAAAAATATTTATCAGTTCTATATATCAGTGCCTCAAAGATAGACAGAGTTAAGTCACATTTTTGTAAAAAACTAGATTTTTATATTTTATGAATTACTCTTTAAATTTCGTGTAGTGGAATCTCACTCTTTTGAAATATCATTTCAAGTAATAGTGATCTCAAAAGTTTCAAAAGAAAAGAAGAAGCAAAGAGTATTGGATCGGTTTTCCGGATGGTTATTTATAAGGTGATAACACAAATGTTACTTGCGAGAACGTCACATCTGGCCTGGCCATCTATCGGTCACTTGGTGAATCGGAGGTGGGAATCACACACACTTGTGTTGATTTTTGTCTCTTGTTCCATAATCGAGTACATTGAAACGTATGATGTAAAAATAATGAATACTCGCAAAGTAAGTAGAAATTACTATTTTTTCTATATTAATTATATAATTTCAAATCAATTTAATAAAACACATTTTTCGTTTCTGTGGAAAGGTGAAAAATACGTTTTTAAAATTGAGGTCTAAAAACGGTTTCTATTTAAACCGTTTCTTAAATGGTACTTTATGTTTCTTAGACATTAGATACGTCTAAGAAACATATATTAGGCTAACATGTGCTGCCTGGGGCGTTATCGCGCGGGAAGTAACGCGGAAAGTGAAAATAACGATGTGCGTGTTCGCATGATTTACGATTTCGTGAGAGAAGCGACTTGTGATCTGCATCAGGCAAGTGTGAGTGTTCGATCCGGGAGGTTCCTGTGGCTGCATCCTCCGGGGAAAAGATAAACGCAACGAAGACGGAGTGAAGCTCGTTAACCGCCATTTTGTCATTCATGTTTGTGGATCCGCGACGAGAGAAAAATCTGCATCGTTGGAAAATGTTGCGTCGAGATCCTGCGGGAAATAAGTAGCAGATCGAGAACCGAGAATCGAGAATCATCAAACAAAAATGGTGAGTCATCATATTTGTCTCTCAAGTTCTGCATGCTGATTTTTCAAACACGATGACATTCGTCCAGCAAGCAATAAATGATAGAATATTAATAAAGAAACGCTTATTTTCTGTTTAGCGTAATTTTTGGAATATACAGGGTGTTTCCTAAGTAAGTAGACAAACTTAAGGAGGATATTCCTTGGCTTATTTTAAGAAGAAAAGGTCATATAAACATATGTCCTAAACTGCTTTGTTTTCCAAAAAAAGTACATCACTATTTTCGTTTACTTTTCGGATAGCGTGCTTTTGCAGTTCGAGTCAACAGCGGTGGGGATGGAGTGGGGATGGTCTCGCGGCGCCGCAAGTGAACACTCGTTTCAGACTGCGCCGCGCGGCCGCCGCGAGACCATCCCCACTCTATCCCCACCGCTGTTGACTCGTACTGCAAAAGCACGCTATCCGGCATCACTGCTATCACGTTATCTTTGACGCAAACTTTATTAGTTCCTATTAAGTTTAGTAATTTTATTAATTATGGTAGATTACACAAACGCCGAAATGGCAGATATGCATTCCGTATACGGTCTTGCTAATGGAAACGCTCGTCAAGCAAGACGTATTTACAATGACAGATACTTTTTTTTGGAAAACAAAGCAGTTTAGGACATATGTTTATATGACCTTTTCTTCTTAAAATAAGCCAAGGAATATCCTCCTTAAGTTTGTCTACTTACTTAGGAAACACCCTGTATAGTACGTTCAAATTAGAAAGAAAAAAGAAATCTTTTATAATAATCACAAAAAAAGAAAGTATTAAAATATAATTATTACGCGCGCGAAAGAAGAATTTTTATAAGGGGATAGAAATTCGAAGCGCCGCGAGATGGCGACACATACATACTCTCGGCGTTATAATAGTGAATAATTTTAATAACGATGAAAATTATGTACATATTTACAGACTTGTAAACATTTACTTATAATATGACACGTATTAAGAGCCTTAATGCACTATTCGTATGAAACGCTTTCCGTTTCTACTTAAGGGATATAAACACGACGCCTCGCGCAAGCTGCGCGGCTCTCAATTTTCGCGTCCGAACGCGCCTTACGCTCGAAATCGCGATGCAAAATACTTCGTTTGAGTTCTATACGAAAAATATATCGAAACGATTTATCTTGAGCATATCGAGATGCTGTGTGCTTACGTTGATTCGAACATAACAGTACAGGCGCGCCGCGAATTAGCGAATTTGACCCCAGAAAGAGCTCAAGTGATCTCAATTTAACATTATTATTTTGTCATCATATTTAACATTGTATATTACAAGTCAGCGGAATAGAATAACGAAAAACATATATCAAATATTATAGTTTCGCAAATTATTTGTGCGAGCAAAATGTATGCACTTTTCCTTCATTTTATCTTATTGTTCGGAAATTTACATGAGTGTTCATAAAAAAAAAACGATAGGAAGATTTGCCAAACGGGAGTTGCTTTTCAACCGTTCAATTGTTTCCTATCATTTTTATCATTATACGATGCAACGTATCTCTCTCTTCGGTCTCTTCTAGACATTTTTCTCCTTTACATTTACGGCGGGAGAGTTATAAAGCTACATCCTTTACATCGACGGTCTATCAGCAACCTCTTATCTCTGCCGCTATTATTCAACCGACGAATAAGCTTCGTTGCGGATTTATATTCAGAAAAAGATACGCAAGGAGGTACGTCGCTCAGACACGCGGACAGCCGGATGCGGGTCCGTCCTTTTTTCTTGCACTCCCGAGTCAGGACGTTTTTCACGTTGTATTATACATCCGCCGCTCTTTCTGGGGTAAACCCGCGCGCGTGTGGGGTCGTCGCGGCGCCAAAGAATTCGCGAAGGTCCTCTACCATCTCGGATATGTGTTAATTTCCTCGTGCGAGAGCGAGCGGCAGGTCTCTCCTACTTTACAAGGGAAGTACACCATTCGTCGATGTCGAGCTCGATCGGGCATACTCGCACCATGCGTTTTCCGTCGAGCGAGAGAGATGCGTTCCTCGGCCAGGTGCGGATGTCGTGGACGGGATATCGTGATCGAGCAACGATGCTCGTGATCGAGAACGCGCGGCTGTATCTCCGTTTCTGTCCTTTCTGTTTTTTGTTCGTCGCACGATTTTTGCATCGAATATCCCCATGGATACGTGTCCCATAGGCTTTCCGCGTGTTTCGATTACAATGACGTATTCTCATTTTTCTTTTTTTTCCTTTTTATCTTTGCGCGTGTTTCGATTACAATGACGTATTCTCGCTTTTTTCCTCTTTACACTTTCCTCCTGTCGCGCAACAACGTATGGTGCACCGGCCGGCGTGCACTCGCGACCGCGCAACGGCTCGTTTTTCGTCAAAATATGCTGCACGACCGTGGTGCGTGGTATACCCAGCCGGCGTAATTGCGTATCGATCCCCGGCGCCGACGGTTGATAACGCGCGGATTGCCGATGGTGATTTTCCGGCTTTGTGCTACTTTCATGTACTTTCATGCTTCTCGATACACATTTTTACATGTACATATATATTTTTTTCCCCCGCGAACCTCGTCTATACTTACGCAGAGGAGTCTATACTTGCAATGAAGCCATCCCGAATCGATATACGACGATGGATAGTATGACCTTAATAGTGCTCGCCACATCGCAAGCCATAATGCACGGAGCAGGAGAAACTCTATCCCGCGTTATTATCCAATAAAGTTAGCAATTATCCTAATGTACTGGTCTACCTGTTCGTTTAAAGCGAATCATTAAGCTATACAATTTCAATAATAGATACTTTGTTTTTTGAAGAGAAACATCGACGCCAGAAAAGAAAATTCGACGGCATCTCTATCTAGAATTTTGACGATTTTATTTCTGCGAACTTTATCTGTCGTAATATAGAGAGCTCTCGTTTTCAGCTCCAAAGACTTCGATGCGCTTTTTTCAATCACGACTCACAGCGATAATTCAATACTGCAAATCGGTCTCGCGTTACTGATCGTCACACTATTAATTAACATTTGATGTACTCCCCTCGTATCAGCGACTAATGAGAAAAACACCGATTCAAGCGGCGCTTATTGACGTTGTCCGACGTTGCTTGGAATTACGCGCTATTGTTAATTACGGCGACACGGTCACGGACGAGTCTAAGTGCAGGTGTACACACGTACGTGTCCCTCCTTTTAGGCTCGATCGGCGCGCTTGGCCGGTCGGAATATTTCAATATCGATCGAAAATACGATAGTAATTCCGTACGCGCGACATATACCCGATATGAGATTACTATGCCTTACGAGTAGTCAGAAGAGGGACGACAGCGACCCGATTAAGCGTTTCAACGCGGTTATCGAGTGGAGCTCGACTGAACCGCGTTGCGGTGCGCGCGAACGACCTATGACCTACGATCATTTCACAACGAAAGGCTCATTACAAAAGATACTCCCGAGCGAGTCACGAAGCGATTATTGTGCGACGTCACACACGGTGAGGCGTAATAATGATGTTTGATGGCAGCTGCCTCCGCTGTGCTACCCCGTAGCAGCTCTGCTTTAAATATTTTCGTGTTTCATGCGCGGTTTAGAATATTACGCTATACAATATAACGATATTGTATTGTATTATTCAGCAAGTACCGCGTTCAGCAAGCTCGCACTATCTACACGTTACTTCTTTAGCAGCACTCGACACACAGCTTTTACCGACCGTGATACACCAGGCAGTAAAGGCAGGCAGATGTATACGTGCAGGATAACACGGTGAATCGCGGACGATTGGAAGGACGGTAAAAACGGAAGTGAGAGATATTTCTGGACGTCCCATCAGACGTTATTATTACGCCCTGTAAAAAATAGACAAATCAAAAAGAGGAAGACAAATTAATTTTCGTGACATTGCGTCCGCGCAGTTAGATTTTGGTGATTGGACGTCTGCAATCTCACGAAATGATTCCTCTATAAAGCCTTCTCAATTAGTCTATTTTTCACGATTTCACTATTATTTTTCGCAAGTAGTTCACCGTGTGTAGATATAAAAAAATCGCTTGTCACCGCTCTCGACTAACATTAACTCTGCTTTGTACGAAGAAATCGCTGAGGGAAAACGCAGCGGCGGGGGAGAGAGATGTGGACGATAGCGATTCCGGGGATGAAAGCGCATTCGCGAGGCCCGGATCGGCTACTCGAGGGGGGAGGGAAACGATCATCATTCATCGCCGTTGCGCGAAGACGCGACCGCGAATTAAATGATATGTCGTGGAAATAGAAAACCGCTTTGTAAAAATCGTAGTAAGAATAACATTGACGTGTCTCGAAAGCGAAATACAGGAGACGACGATACACGGCTCGGCCGTCGTCTTCCGCGACGTTTCTCGCTACGGAGAGACTTTGGACGATCTAAATGGGCGCGCGGAGATTCGGATCGCGTGATCCTGCGCGATCTTGCGATCGCCGATCGCTCGATCGTCCGCTCCGCGCGTGCACGAGAATTACAGTTAGAGCCTAGAGCGCACGTGGCGTCGGTCTCGCCGTCGTACGCCGACGACGCGTATAAATGGACGTACACTTATTATATGTATATCGGTATGGCGTTATTTACGGTTACGCGAATCAGGAGAGTTAGTAGTAGATAGGGTGAGACGGATCTCCTAACGTTTATACGATCAGGAAGCAACGTGGAAAAGATATCCGTCGTCGTTATTATCGCGCCACTGCAATCGATGTGACCAGCATGACGATGAGGATCGTCCAGTGAGCTGTGACGTCTACGGATCCTGAAACATCAAAACCGGAACGTTCATTAGCTTTTTCCTTTGTCATTGGTTCCTTTTTCTGAAAGATCTCTGATTGCTTTCGTTCACAGAGATAAAAATATCCCGATTCAGATGAAGCCGCGTTGATGTCGGAGCTTTCTTCTGACATCGAGAAATTCGATTGTTTGTCAATCTCTCTCTCTCTCTCGTGAGTATTGAAAATTGAAAATCGAATTTATACATATTTGTATAAAATGCTGGGAATGAAATGGAATTTCGCAAATATCGGTCTTTTGTCGATGCTGCACTTGCTTCGGCGTCGTTGAATAGGACAGAGATTTGCGGAGGATTGTAGCGAATTTGCGACGTGCATCCCTTAAACGGCTAATTCGGACGCCGAACTATATCCCACATATTCATTTCGTGAAGCCCGCGCCTGGTTCTTGCCGTAATTTAGTTCGGGATTTGAATACAGTGTGGCTGTAATTAATCAGTTTTTATTGCGGGAACCGGACGATAACACTATCGTGGATTAAAACATCGAGTAATTAGTTCCTCGTTGTGATTAATGTCGAATATACGCCCGCGCGGATTCGTTTAATACTTAGGACTCTAATCCGATACTGCCCTCATTACTTGTGCGGCCGCGCCTTTCAATGCGCCGGCGAATTTTTGCGGATAACACTGCAGTGGTATGCTGTCAAATACGCACAATGCTAATGCACACGTTTATACGCAGTACGAATATTATAATCCGCACGGGTAGCGATGTTCGAATATTTCCGCCACAAAGGCTATGTCAAAAATTTATAATCGATTTAGACTTGGAAACATTTCTGCCGGAAAACGAATATTTGCTGTAATGTGCGCATTGAGTGTACACGCGCAATTACGCGCGATGTCTCTCGATCGATGTTTGAAATCGTTTGAAAAGTCTGATGACGTGCAAGAAAAAGCCGATACGAGCTGCATCGTAATATTTTACAATTCCGGCGTGCTCGATCACTTCGTTCTTCGGTATATCGAATCTGAGGGAAATAATCGAGCGAACGCGTGAAACATTGTAATGAGAAGTTACAACTTCGCGCGGGGCTTCGTTCAAGTGAATTTTTCATCGGCCGCATTTTCCTCGCCTGCAATCGAGGTGGTTCACCATGATTGCGGGGCCACGTTCTCCCGATTTGTGTATCCTGCGGAAGAGCTTTAGGTCGCGTCTATGATCGCGTTATGAAAAATCGTATACATGGAGTTACGAAGCAAACGCACGAAGCGAAAGGAAAATAACTTTTCAATCGAGTGCCCGTTTCATTCCCCCCAGGATCGCAAAGATTGCAGGATCGATTTCGCACTAGCCGCGATCATTCCAACAACAACAAAACGTCGGTAAGCTCGGGCCTTCATTATTCCAACTTATGTTAGGTTGCTAACTTCCTAATGGGCAGGGTAAAAGTTGAGTTCTGCATCAGGGTGTTAATCGATAACGCGGATACGTTGCGCAATTGCGGCAGCGTGGCCAGGAAAGGAACGGGTGATCCGCGTTGCTTACCGTTTGTCAGGTCCTCGCGAGTGTGGCTCTGCGCCCGGGTCTCACGGCTCTCCATTATAGGCGTTTTCAGAAAGCTCTCGTCGCCCTCCACGCTCTCCTCGTTACTCTGCCGATAGACCGTAGCCACTGTGGCCAAGCACTTTAGCTTCATGTCGCCCCGCCTGAAGTGCTTGTTCGCGACGCGGAACTCGAGACCGAGCACCACGGTTTCCAAATCGTTCTCGCCGCTGGCGACTACGTGGGGCCCCACCAGGTAGTCGCTGTTGGCCTGAAATCAATGCGCGTGCCTTGTGAAAACTGTTTTTAATTTTATTACAAACCGATAGAAACCGGAGAGACAGACACGGGGGTGGGGAAAAATTGGACAGATGGACGAGCGATTAGATGGATCTTTTATTTGGGACGCGAACTCGCGACCCGGATTACGCAACATCGACGACTACAATTAGGTGCACGAGAGATGGAAAACGGATACGCGATTCTGTAGAATGCAATTTGAAAACAATTAAGAACGAGAGATTGCTCTCTTTTGATCCCGGATGCAAATTTTTTTGCGAAACCAGTTACGCGATATTGCATTAAGCACCGAAGCAAGATTCTAATTATTGCGCGATAACGATAATAGCATTCATCAGTGCGCTCGCGCGCACACCCGGCCGCCCACTCGTGCCGCCGAGAGAGTAAAGTTATTTTAAAGTTAATCATTAATTCGGTTAAGCTTCGCGTTCGCGGAATGGAAAATTTCACCGGAAATATAACACGGGAATGAATTTTCTAAAAAAAGGCGCAGTTCTGTAAATATTAACGACATAAATGGGATCAAATAAATGGAAAATACAAATAAACGTCGTGGATTTAAAATCAATATTCGCTGTTGGCACAAGAGGTGGTCGACGTTTCACCTTTAATTGGGACGTTCGAACGATAACCGGTGTTTTATCGCAATAAATTTTATATTAGAACATTATCGAGAGATGTATTTTTCGAGATTAACGCAAATGGACACGCGCGATGCGCCCTCGCGTCTTGTAATGAAAACAGAGCGGAATGAAGTTTTTGATTTATTTAGCAAATTGCGTACATTGCAACTACGCTATGTCCTCTCTTTCGCTCTCCCCCCCCCTCTCCCTCTCTCTTTCTTTTTTTGTTGTTTTCTTTTTATCAAGAGATACACATTTCATCGCGCTTTACGCTGCTCGGAAAAGTTTAGCGGAGCGTGAAACAAAGGTCGCAATTATTTTGCCGACGGTTTAAGTGTCTCACTTACCAGCTCGTCGTTGATGTACCAAGACAACTGCGCGGCTGGTTGCGAAGGTGCCGACGTGCAGTTCATGCGAACGACATCGCCCACCTGATACTTGGAACGACCACCGGTTATCTGCGGTCCTTCGTTAGGTAGAACTGAAACGTTGCCATGACCCTTTCTAGTGCCGCTGTCGTTCTCACGGATTAGATTCCCCTTATCTTACCGCGCGCATTTACTGCACGTATTCATTTATCTAGTCTCCCCGCTCGCAAATTCTACCGAAATAACTGTCGTGCCAGCAATTCACACGGAAAGCAAATACGGCGAGATCTCTCCTCCCTTTTTCCCCCTTTCTTTCTCGCAGTTCTCGATTTCCGTCTATCAATAATACCGATCTAAATACCATCGCAAAATTCAAATGAAGGGTCGGGCTTCCAAGCCCGGGGCTTTCGGTATAGTTCCCGCCTGATTGCACGTTCACGCCCTTACTTTCCATGACAATACTTACCGACTACAAACATGTCCGCGTGATCGGAGACCGTCTGAAAGACAGGAGCCTCGGCCGACACCTCGCATCGATATCTCCCCGAGCTCGTCAGATTCACGTTGTTCAAGACGACCGAACTCTGGCTGCAATCGCGCGGCTGAATGCAAATTTGCGATTACAAGCTGCTGTGCCCGATCGAGCGTGACGGCGGGGCCTGCGCGATGCGCGCCGCTGAATGAACCGGATTCTGTCAGATCCGAACGTAAACCTCTTCTCCGTGAGAGACGTACAAAGCGCGTTACATCATTCCGGGTTAAATAAAAGCGAGACGAGAACAAGATTAAAATGGGAAAGAAAATACAATCCCGATCCTTTGCTAGTCGACGATCGCGCGGGCCCGCGCTCGTTTATTTATCAAGATTTGCGTAATGGATGTCGTGTGATGACTAGGAACACTCGAAATCGATAAGAGACCAACGTTCAGTGTTTAAGGGGGGAGCCTGCTTTAGAACGCTGAAAATAAGGTATATTTTACGAATTGTTTTTGGAGAAACTATACAGCGGATCATTATAAAACTTTGATGCATTTATTAGTACGTGTTTAAAGATAAAAAAAATTATTTTTTTATTTGAATATATCGCTTCTAGAGGTCGTCCTGGAGAAATCTTAGTGCAGCCGCGTCGCCGGCATTGCAAATTGGTGAGCATTCTCCTGCCTCCGAATTTCGTCTAAACTGAAAAATTGAAATATGTTCTCGTTATTTATGAATTCCCATCGTCGATGAACCAAAGAGAGAAGAAAAAAGTTGAAAAGTGTCAAAATGGTGGAGCTTAGAAGACAAAAGTACGATGTTTAGGCAAAGTTTTTGAACTTTTTCATGCAAAAATAATTGTTTAACTTAATGTTTTTATGAATATTAAAGGTTCACCGACGATGGGAATTCATAAATAACAAGAAAATATTTCAATTTTTCAGTTTGGATGAAATTTGGAGGCAGAAGAATGCTCACCAATTTACAATGCCGGCTGCACTAAGATGCCTCCAGGACGACCTCTACAGGCGATATATTCAAATAAAAAAATAATTTTTTTTATCTTTAAACATGTACTAATAAATGCATCAAAGTTTTATAATGATCCGCTGTATAGTTTCTCCAAAAACAATTCGTAAAATTATACCTTATTTTCAACGTTCTAAAGCAGGCTCCCCCCTTAATGACATAAACAAGATTTAAGCAGCTGATTTTTCGAACCATACGGACGTCAAGTCGACCGTGAGGGAGCACTTCGTGCGTTGAGAGGATAACTGATCTCGCTCACTATTCGCAGAGCAAGATCAGAATACCTCCTGCACGGTCTCTACCCCGAGTCCCCAGTCCTCGCAGCCTTCATACTCACGTTCACGTTTGCGCCGGGCACCGGGAACGTTACGACCTGTGGCGCGTCGCTAGGCACGTAGCGATAAAATTCGTGGCCGTCCTTGTACCACTTCACCGCGTACAATATCTCTTTGTCCAAGTTGAAGTTGCACTGCATGCGCACTGTCGCATTCAGCACGACGTGCTGCGGTATCTGCAGCGACGTCATGCGTAGGGCGACGACGACACCTGCAAAAGATTTCGTATTGCGGTGGCTTGTGGAATTGCGGAACGGCGCGAAGCGCAAAGTGGACCCCACGGAGTGGCCCGATCGTGCGAGGGTGTTTTCACCCCCTCCCCCCTCTATCTCCTGCTATCCACTGTCATCGCAGACGCGCGGGTGCAGTTGCATCTGCGTGGGGAAACTTCGCGAGTTCACGAGGGGGACGTTCACCGATGGTGAGCTCTCGCGAGCTTCCGTCTGTATATACAGGGTGTCCCGGGTTTTAACCGACAAACTGCGGGAGCATATCCTACTAGTGGAAATAAGAAAAAATTCTTATATCGAGTTTGCTTAGAAATGCTTTGTTACAAAGTTATAAACCAATATTGAAAAGAAATATGAGATAAGTTACAACGGAACATAGTGTAGAATTTGGAAGGTCGAAGATGTTTATGTTATGTGTATTCACGTGTATTCATGTTCACTATGTTGAAACGATTCAGTATGATTGTTACTTTCACAACAGTAGCTGTTAGATTTCAATCGTCGTGTCAACTAGCAATTACTATCAGAATGCCAAAAGTGTTTTCAAATGAGGAATACACCGATATTCATTTCGTGTACGGATTCTGTGACGGAAATGCACGAGCTGCCGTACGAGAGTATCAACGTAGATTTCCTAACAGGAGAGTACCAGATAGTTCTGTGTTTAGTAATACCCATTTGCAATTACGTAATTTGGGTTCATTTCGACCTATGAATGAATATGATGATGTTCGTTCAGCTCTAAGACACCGACGACGCTCGGAAAGAATCTTAAATCTTCGCCAAAACAGCTGGATACAGTTAGACGGTTGTCCATCGCACTATGCTAGACAAGTTAGAAACTGGTTAGATGAACATTATGCTCATAAGTGGATTGGTCGAGGAGGACCGGTTTTCTGGCCTCCAAGATCGCCCGATTTAACGCCTCTTGATTTTTATTTATGGGGAACTTCAAAAAATAAAGTTTACAGTACAGAAGTAATCTCGCTTGAAGATTTAAAGCAACGAATTACTGATTCAGTTACTGAGATGCAACAAAATTTTCAGGAATGTCGTACCGTAACAAATTCTGTACTACGTCGATGTCTAGCTTGTATCGATGTGCAAGGACAACATTTTGAAATGCGTCACTAAATCATTGCGTAGATAATTTTTATTTTTGTGAAAAAATCCGTTGTTACTTATCTCATATTTCTTTTCAATATTGGTTTATAACTTTGTAACAAAGCATTTCTAAGCAAACTCGATATAAGAATTTTTTCTTATTTCCACTAGTAGAATATGCTCCCGTAGTTTGTCGGTTAAAACCCGGGACACCCTGTATATATATATATATATCTTTCTCTCTTCTATCGCCGCAATCACGATGTACCTAACCCCGGGGTTGCAATTTCAATCTTCAGCACCCGCGCGTGAGCATCTCCTCCGTCCGAGATTCCACGGTGATATTCGTTCGGAGATATTCATAATAAGATGGTGCGGGGTGAATCTGTGGCACCAATGAATGAGTCACACGTGACTCACTGCGAAGGGCTTTTTCATACTCATACGTGATTCATGCCCTCGTGGAGTGTAATAATACTTGCACCGCACGGGGAACGTGCACCGGAGAATCACTCGCGTCACTCGGAGTCGGTAGGTGAAGGGACAGGTGTCAAACTTCCGACTGTCGGATGTATATTCTACTTCGCGGATCATGCAGCGACGGCGACGTCTCGTTGTTGGCTCAAAGTCGGAGACTCGTGTAACATGCGTACGTACATACGTCCGTGTATCATGTCTTGCTTAGTTCGTACGGTGCATCTGCCGCATAAAAACAAGGGAACCCTATTTCAAATTCGAGATAGAACGAATACAACTACCGATTCTACGAGGAAACGCGGAGACGCGCAATTTTTTAAAAATGAATTGATCCGGTATGGCCGGATACTCGCGACAGCGTTGCGATTGCACGTCGACGAGCTGAAAGGCGTCTGACTTCGATATCGACTTCGCGGAATAATTGATAACCGAACTGCCAGGGCGAGCTCACGTGCGTCGCCTTAAAATTGCAACGCGCTTCTGAGATGCTGAAATTTTTCCTTCGACAATGCGATGCTCGCACTCGCGCCCGCGTTTCCCCCTTAAGACGTATAGGGATGCAGCGAGTGCACAAGTGCCACCGTTGCGCGATTGCGCGACACACATGCCAGGTGACCCATGGACCCGCATGATCCTTCAGTCATAAATAGCGGCATCCAAACTGAGAAGAGCGCCAGCTGTTTTTAAATTGAAACCGCGGGGATTTTCCATTTCGAGATAGGTATCTCGCTTGCGGCCAATTTTTCGCGGAGATTTTAATTGAAGAGAGGTTTAATTTGAAGCACGATTGCCAAGATACACACATACACCGCGTATATACATAACGTTACAAATTGAAAACTCCTGCAACGCGCGTCCGGCTTGCGGAACGCTCCAATTTTTCTGCGAGGAGGATGCACCGGCTGCACGAGCTCGCGAAAAATTGTCGGACGAGGCCCGGGATCCGTCCTGTGTATAAACGTGTACGCGCGACGCTGTAACCGAATTACAAATACCCGCACATTCTCGTCGCGTAATTGCGGTCGAGCACGCCGCGCGCGTAATGAAGCCGGGACGCGCTCGTCAAAATTCTTTCCGCGGCGCGCGATGCTCTCTAATCATCCCAGCTGCTTTAGTCGCGCGATACCCGGCCGCGTCGAGGGCCTGCGAGATGCGCCTTCTTTACAAACACGGCGCACCCACGTCATTAATTAGTTCTTCCCGCTGACCGGTGCTCCGAACCGAACGCGACGGTCGCGTTGACCGCGTCCGTGTCAGCGGCGTTGAAAATTTCACCGGGATCACGATGAGTCTCGTAGTAAATGCGCTAATGAGCGGACCGGGCGGGATGAGATTGCCATTTATATCGCGCCGTTATCGCGGCTGTTGGCGCGCGCGTTGTGCACGCACGCATTGTCATTGATTCGATAAGCATCAGGGTCACGCAACGCGGGAGGTATCGCGAGCACCGCAGCCCAGCACCCTCCCCGAGAGCGTCGACGAATCCTATTATTAAAGGCAATTAATTTTTTTTCTTTCACGTGTCGTACGGCGTACTTCGTTAGGGGCTTGAAACGCGTGCAACGCGAACGGGCTAAACGAGCACGCGAATTATCGCGATCGTGGAACGAAATCAATCCCCTTTCGTGCATTCGTCGCGTCTATTTGTCGCATATTTGTCGCGTATTCCGTGACGATGTTGGGACGCGTTTACGTGTACGTAGAATGTCTCGGATCGGATCGCCGAATCCTTCAGCCGTGCGAATTTCTTTAAAATCCGTAGTGAATGTTCTTTCCTAGCTGAAAAGTTATTCTATTCAAAGTCACGTTTCCATATTTCTATTTAAAGCCATATTTCACGTCGTATTTCACCGTAGAGAACGTTCTATTAAAAACTAGTTGGACGTGAGAGTTACGTACCTCGTGGAATAAAAGTTTCATTTTCCGCAATTGCAAAAATCATTTGAAAAGTATCGTGCCGTTTCCTCCTCCTCCACTATTTTACATCTCGCCGCTCCCGAGTGAAGAATCACACGTGGAGGTATAGGTCATTTTTCGGTATATGCGTCATACATGCGACGTTTGTTTCATCTCTCGAGCGTGTGTTTACGGGCGGACGGGCGTCGAGAGAAAATCCTGGGAAATATCGGGGAAATATACGCGTCTGACCGCGACGGGGGTAAACCGGAGTCGAATTTCCAAGCGCACCAGGTGTAAGTTTCCCTGTTGCAATCTTGTCCCGCACCTGATACGCCCTACGACTTTTTGCTTTCGTTGTATCCTGACTGGCGAAAAAGATTGCGAGTCTTATTTATCGGTCGTGACACTGCCAGGTTTGAACGGTGCGTTAGCGGAACTAAGGAAGGCTGCGCTACGCGCAATAAGCACCTCCTTTACTCCCGGCTCCTCATCTCTCATCTTCCTGCTGTGTTCCGTATCGCGAACGCGTAAAACGCGACAAGATTAACGGGATAAAGGAATCCGAGAAGGCGTTTTATTTCTCGCTGTTTCGTCCGTATCGCCAGTGAAATGATGGTGTCGGCTAGCAGAATAGAATCCGTAACCGTATTCTATTTCCAGAGAACAAACTTTAGCGCCGCGTAGCTTTTCGAACGATCTGAGGGAAATGCGCAGCTAATGTATCATTTTCCGATATATACACAACTGTGGCAAAATTTCCTTACATATGTATGTGTATCTGTGGGATGTGATGTATGAACTTCAAGGAATATACATGTATAAATATATTCTTATTGCTTGCGCACATTTTGTTTGCCTAATGTATATATACATGTGTTGCTGGTTCTGGCGAATCAATAAAAACGGACATTCCAAATACAAATACAAAAAAACTCACTTTGCGGTCGACCGTTGAAAGAAGAAGACGTGTATCGAGAATTCGCGAGTTATGTGGCGTTATGTCCGCGCTATTAGTGATATTCTGCAAATAATAATTCCTAATATAACGATTTATATTTTATATTGCTAAAAATGACAAATATAACAGTGATACGAAGACCATTCATGATTATTAGAAAATCTTATTATATCTTAAAATATTAATGTAATGGAAAATTTGTCGATAAAAATTTGCTTTTACATTATTGTATTAATTTCCGAGTGTATTCAAATCATTTATTAATTTAATTAATTGCGTTGCAATCCCGGAAATTTCACTGTGAATCAATTTATATCATTCAAAAAGCGTTCTATTAAAAAAATGATAAAGTTGTATTAGTTAAATTACATAATTAAATATCTCAAATTAAATATCTCACGTTACGTATATATATGAAAATTATAATTAACAAATAACATTAAAAATTCGGACAGTAATGAAGCATGGCGCGCGAGCAATTATTTCAACATTTTTCCAAGCAGAAGTATATTCTAACCAGTCAATATTTACTTACAATATATATTGTTGGCAAAGTTGTTTGTGAAAACAAGCGGAAAACATAAATGAGAGCGGGCTATTTTTAAAATAATACCGCATAATGAGAAATGTCTGAAAAATAGCGTTATTACAATCTAAATCGTTTATTAAACGCCCATCTTTGATGATATTAATTGCCTGATTGAAAATTATAAAGATTATAGCGATATCGATGTTGAATGCGATACCCGCATGAAATTTGCTTTTACCTTTCTCTCTCTTTGTCTTTTCTGTCTTTCTCTTTTTCTGTCTGTCTGCCTGTCTGTCTCTCTCGCTCTGTCACCGAGACAATTTCGAATCGCAGATCGAGCAATTACCAGGCGTATGAATATTTAATCGGTCACCTTCAACGATCGGTTGTGCTCAATGCAGCTCACGATAT
The DNA here is from genome assembly GCF_003672135.1 of Ooceraea biroi. Classification (NCBI taxonomy): domain Eukaryota; kingdom Metazoa; phylum Arthropoda; class Insecta; order Hymenoptera; family Formicidae; genus Ooceraea; species Ooceraea biroi. The sequence goes on from NC_039516.1 coordinate 10,014,070, forward strand.
AATCCCAGCCGTCAAAATATACGCATGCACGCCGCGTGCGATCGGCAGAGGGTTAAAATGTTCACGAACCGCGACGTGCTGAATATTTATGGCTCCTGCTCGCGTACACAAACGCATAATCATCATTATGCGGTTTCTCGTTATTCTTCACGGCTGAAATTCGCGGCGGCCGTGACCACCGGAAGGACCGGGGCAATTTTTTAAAGGGTCAAGTTTAAGTGGCGCGCGAGCCGACAGCGATAGCCGAAGCTCCTTCGTTTTCTTCCGGCGCTCTTCTCCCCGTGCGCGCTGGCGAATTGGTCCCTCGAAAAATCATCGTATTTGTTACGCGTCCGCGCAAATTGATACGGATGCGGGCCCGCGAATGAATTACAAGAGTACAAAGGACTGTCAGTGAGAAAAGATTTATCGGATCGGCCGTCGCGGTCGTGTATTTTTCGCCGGAGCGTGAAAAAGCATTACACGAAGCGGAGCGTTCTCCGCTCGAGAAATGGCTCAAGTTAAAGTACCTATGGCGTACCTACAGTCGCGGGAAGAAATATCGCAGGGCACTACCGCGGGAGAACTTGGCGGTCCTTATTTCATAATAAGAACTAAGGTGCAGTAGATTTTTCACGTGGCCGTCATTAGGTTTTGAGGACTTCCTCGCGTGGCAGCCGCACTTAGTTAATCTCCGAGCTTCGGAGTAGGATTCCTCTGAAGCACGAAAGCCCGCGTGAAATTTTAATCGCGTGGACTTTTAGCGTCTACGTACCTGCACGCTCGAAATTGAACTTGCTCTTTTCGAAGCACGGGATTTTTTCTTTTCTTTTTAACCACCTCGTATGCGTCGTCTTATCAGGCGCACATATACGCGCGGATATCGGATCGCGTTATCGTCGCGTGTACGATCGTTTCGTGTCCGATCGTGTTTCACTTTTCCGTACGCTTTGCGCGATCTTGTCAAGATCGTGTTCGTTTTAAGGGAGGTGAGAGGCACGTTTGAGAATCACTTTGTTGGTATCGCGCGCAAGACTCGTGGTCGCAAGGAGGGAAATAAAATCCGCTCACGAATGTCCGATCGAGCATGGCCGATAAAACGCCTTGCGAGATAAATTAGCCCATGCCCGTATAAATATTCCTTTCAGCCGGCGGAAATAAGCTGCTGCGATAAATTCAATACCGGTACCCGCGGTATACGCTATTCCCGATGCCGCCGCCGCCGCCGTCCCCATTGCCATCGTTGCTGCTGCTGCTGCTCCTTGAACCCGATAATTGATCCTCGCCGTATGTTGCCTTGTTATTTTCCTAAAATATCGCACGAGAGAGAGAAAAACAGAGAGACAGAAAGAGAATCAATGGCGCGAGTAAAATATGCGCGACGGTCTAGCCTCGATTTTACCGGTTGATATTCGCGCCCCCTGAATTTAAATCCCACGCTCAGCGCGAAATGATACCTAGAGTAAAAAACGAGGAATCTGTTATCGCGCGCGGTGACGCGAAAACATTTTTCCGTAACGGATGAGCGCATACGTGTGATCCTATGTTAATTATCGCAACCGGGAAAAATATCGCAACGTCAGAATAACACGACCGGTGATATGCCGCGCGATTCCATCAGACATTTCTCCGCCGCCTGGTTGGCAAAGCGCTCTTTTTTATTCCTCAATGAGCGATAAAGTGATCGTAATACCATCGTGATTTACTGCCGATAGCTTTCGTTTAGCTCTCGTGCACGTCGCGCGGTTGATTGGCAACAATGTGATTAAATGCATAGAAAAAAAACACGTACGTGCCAGAGAAAAATACGGAACGCAGAATCGGCTTGGTAAAACGTTGCACAATAAAGCGAATGGATAGCCGTTCATTTTTCGTGTTACAAAACAGCTGATCGAATTGTTTACATCGCTCGTCGACTTACCGCAGTGCCGACCCTCGTAACGTTTCGTGCAGTTTTTCATACGTTTTATCCGGAGGCGGACGTTTATCGCCGTCGTGTGACGTACGCGAAATGTAATTCTACCTCTCCGTCTCCGTGCATTGCGTGTTTCAGGCTCGATTCCGAGCGTACCCGTAGCCTCGTACTCGGCACCACGTACAATTTTCCGCGGCGCACCGAAAGGATAAACAATTTCTGAGATTACCCTGCTCCACCGGAGGGGAAACGATTGCGAGCCGGTAGCAATCGCGAAGTCGATTGAATTGTTAATCTGTCGGAGTTCCAAAATCGATTTCCGTCTACCGTGGACCTTAAGCACCCGGGTGGGTCTCGTTTATTTTTCGCCACTATTGAATCGGGCACTAACGAACCTCTTTGAGACGGTAGACGGCGATGGCGATGACGACGACGGTTTTATGCGGCCGTTAAACTGTTCATCGGGCAGAATCGCGATATTAATGCGGGGTGCGACGAGACGCGGTTGGGCTATGCGCCGCTCGTCGTAATCGCGGCGAGACGTGGCGAGTGCTCAATCGTCAGTAAACTCGAAGGCACCCAACTTCGTCCTCCATCGGTATCGGGACAAACAACCTTTTCCTCATGTTTTCCTCGTGTTTTCCTCGTGCTTCTGACACCCGAGTATCTCAGAGGGAAAATCCGTTGCTCCCTCGTTTTACGTTTCTCGTCCTCGCGATCCATCTCCCTCGCGCGCGCAGGGTGAGAGACCGTGCGCGCCACGATTTTATTTAGCGGTCTCATACGCGCAAGATGCATGCCCCGTAAGGGTGGCGGAGAGGGCCGTCGCTTGCCCTAAGACGCGAACAAATCTCCGGAGCTTCCTCTCGCATGTAAATGCAAAGCCGCGTACGCGTTTAAGCCGCTCGTGCACGCGCGGGAAATAAATTGGATAAAAGCGGGCGACGATTGTCGCGGCTTCTCCGTCCCGACGAGAGAAATGTCGCGCGCGCGCGCGTATAGTACGTGCGTGTGTGTAGGTGCACGTATCGTGACCCTCGGGCCTTTCCCCTTTCCGCGGCATTATTCCGCATTTTGCAAACTTGTCCCGTTCGCGCTAATGAAACATTTGTCATTACCGGCTCTTGTATCTTTTTGGCTCATCGAGCGACGACGGCGTTCTCCCTCGCGCGACGTGACGCGGCACGTTCAGGGTAGCGCGTGCTCGTGACTGACGCGGACACGGTCGATTTAATTAAACGCAATTGGCGAAGTGTAGTGGAAGACTGGAGGAGAATGACGACGCAGCAGCAACGGCGCCGGGAACGACGACGTCGGCGGTGGCGACGACGAGGGTGACAACGGCGCAGACCGGTGAGTGAGATATTTATTTATCCACGTCCTTCTCTTGGTGTTCGCGCGCTGATCCATCCGAATCTCAATCCCGAAAACCGTGGAGCACCCAACGAGCGCTCACGCGCGCGTGATTTAGCGCTGTAAATCAGGCCGTAATGCGAGGATTAATCCCTGCTGCCGGTGCTGCTGCTGCCGCTGAATGTATCGCCGGTGAGATTATAAATTCGTTCGCAGCCGAGCGCGGGCGTTAATCCGTAACTACACCTCCGGAGACTTCCAGATTTTAGGAAATCCCGTTGTTGCGCGATCCTCGAGGCAGACAACGAGATGTACGTCGAGTCACATTTCTGTGTTTATTCAAATGGATTTCCTGGGCCGCGGCCGTTTTCGTCTGCCGTTGCGCTGATCCGTCCAACGACAAGATCGATCGTGATTTATTAAACGGTTCCTCTGCCGCACTTTTACGCGGCTTCCTCGCGGAAGAAAAAAAAGGACGCGTTTCAGATCCGAAAATTATCCGGTGATCCGTTTCGCCGAGGCTTTCGGATGACCGTGTCGTGGCGTCTATTCAAGCGGGGCGACGCGGCTTGAGCGCGCGCGCGCGGAATATTTGTAATTGAAATGCATATGCCGCATTAGTTCCATTATTACTCATATTATGTGTTATTAGTCTATTCGAGCGCGTGATTATTTTAATATCCGGAGTGCGTGCGCGCTCCACGGACTGTAACCATTTACAAATTAAACTCGCCGCGATCCCGTAATACAGGGTTGCGGGAGAAAATCCGACGTATCAGTCGGATCTCTCTCATCGTGGGAAGGGGGCAGGGGGGGAACCGGCAGAGGAGTCGCGATCGTTGCCGCTGGATTATTATTTTATCTGCTCGCTTGCTCTCGCACGCCGCTGCACCGTGCGCGGCCTCGTCCGTGCGCGCTGTTTTTCCTGCACAGGCACACAAATATTGGAATTTCCCGTGCAATAAGGGCTCGAGACCGAAGGAAAGGATCCGCCGAAGTCAACCAGGCGTGCACAAGCGAACACCGGCGTCGCGAGGAACACGCGGCTATCGAAGGCGGTGTAAGCCCGCTTTAAAACGCGAAAGTTGAATTTAAAAACGCAAGATAGAAAGATGCAATCGGTTGTTCCATAAGAAAGGGTAAAAGCCGGAAGGGAGAACGCAATTACGTGTTTCATCGACGGGCTTCGCCTTCGTCCGGACGCCTCGTATAACGTTACACGGTATAATGCTTCCCGACGAGCGTAAAAAGTGATAAAACGATCGAGTTGCCGTAATTAATCACGGCGCGGAACAGGGCTTCCCCTTACCCACCCCCGCAAACAGCGGGGGATGCCTGGGTAAGTACATAATTTTGACGTGCCGCGATGATAATGCCTTCCGATAGATTTGCTTCGCGTGTGTAATTAATGGCCCGCGAGAAGGAACGGTTTGTGCAACGTTCTATCGCCGTCCGCCAACAACCCCCTCCCCCCCCCCCCCCCGCCCGAGGTCAGCAAACGAAACACGTACACAATAATTATAAGCAATCTCGGTGCACTGTCTAATAATCTCGCGATATTCCGTGTCTCTTACAAAAAACAGTAAACCTCTCTTGAGAAATATTTTGTGCCGCGTACAGCGCAGACACCGCGGAGAACCGTTTCGGGAATTTTTCGGCGAGCCGAAGCGCATTTCTCAGGCGCAAAAATTATGCGATTATTTTACGCTCCGTGAACGCGCCCCCGCCGTTTGACGGTGCGCTTGGGACTCGCGAACGAAGTGCCGAGTAACTCGAAGCCCGTAACTCGCGATACGGACGTGAGCCGAGACAGAGCGGCGGTAAAATTATGTGTATTTGCATATCAGAAAACACGTGTGGGGGAGAGGGAAGATACGTCCGCGGACGCCGTGGTGTTAATCGTTCGGGGCGAATGGGCGTGTTAAACGGTTACACGCGCCCGTTATCCGGGGCATCGCGATACTTTTTCGCGTTTTCCGCGCTCGAATAATATGAAATTAGAGGCAGCGGCAGGGCGGGGCAGCGGGGCGGAGGGCAGCCGGGTAGATAAAAGAATTTACTGCCTCCTGGAGGCAAATTGTACCCCCTGGTCGTAAAATAAGTCCGAAACTGGAGAAATACGCGTCGGCCGCGGGAGAAATGCGCGTCGTGCCGAGTGTTAAAGCGCGTATCACGGTGGATTACCGGGCGCGAGATCGCGCCTACGACGAGTAGAACCGGAAACGGGGCACACGTCGATGTGCCCGATGTGCCGCGCTCTTTTTCCTCTTTTTCACTTTATTCTTTTTTTATTTTATTTAGCCACGCCCGCGTATCGCGAAATCTGAACGGTGCATGCGGAGAGAGTGATAAGCAGAATTATTCCGACAAGTGATTCTGTTTATTTTAATTCTCTCTCTAGCCTCTCTTCCTCTTTCTCTCTATCTCTTTTGCTCTAGAGTACGCTGCATGCGAAACAGCACGCGTGATATACATACGTCGCGAATAAAAAAATACAATGCGCACACGCTTTGTTATCTTCCGACAACGACGGGAGCGGCAACGTGCGTGATCACGTACCGTGGAGATTCGAGATTATGAGACGATTATTAAACAAAGCTCCCTCTCTTCTCCCCCATTTTCTCTCTTTTGTCCGCGACACCCGCTATCGATTTATATGACTGTCATCTCTGGATAAAACGAGTATGTAAGAAGAATAGGGAACAGATAAACGGGAAGATTCATTTCGAATTAAAGAAAAATGGAGATTGTCAAAGCTGTCTGAAAATGAGAGCAAGGGGAAAAGGTAGAGGATGAGAGAGAGAGAGAGAGAGGAAATCCTCCACATTAGAAATCATATGAAATTTCATTCTACATTTCGGACGAAGTCAGATTCTCGTTTCTAACGAGGAATGAATAAAACTGAATAAATGAACTTTATCAAGTAATTCTTGGACTTGATAGAACGTTTGAAATTCGAGTTTTACAAAAGTGCAGTATCGGCTGTACTTGTGAAGTAACGAAAATCTTGCGCCAACGCACCTGAATTTTTATATTTTCGTGCACGTTGGTTACAAGGTCCTGGGAAACGTCAGATCCCGCGCGAGGAATAACGAGAGACGCTCGTGGCAAACTAATAAATCTTGCCCGAACGTAATTAAGTTAGCCGGGCGATTTACATATTAAATTATGCGCGTCGCTGCACGCGGTGCGCGGATGATAAAAAACGTAGTATCTTCGATTTACGTGGTGATTCGAGTACAAGACGGAACAGGAAGCGGACGCGAAAACAGCGGGACGAGGGCGAGAAGGCAGAAGGCGGAGAGCAAAATGCCGGCGTGCGTGCGTATTGTTTTATTTAAACGGGAGCTGTAGTACAGAAGTCGAGTTCCGTTCGCCAGGTTTTATTGGGAATCGAGCCAATTATGGTACTTGAGTTAACGAGCCATCGTGATACCGTTTCGCGAGCGCGAGCTGCCGATCCCGAGCGAGTTTCCCGGTACGAGGGACGTTGCAGATTGCTTTACACGATCGCACCATCGTCGTCGTCGCCGTCGTCGATCCTGATTGGAAAACGTTCTCCAAGGACTCGTCGTCGCCGTCGTTGTCCTATCCGGACGGGCAAAAGGAGATCGTCGCCCGCGAAGTGGCCCAAGCGACGACGATAAGCGAGAAGTCGTGTTCTCTTTCGGTTTCGGCAACGGGCAACCCGCGGTAGCGAGCGTTAACTCTCGGCCTCGCACACTTTGCCACCGTCGGGTCTGGTTCCAGTGCCGCGATCGCGGTTTAAAGTTCAAACTCGATTTAACTTCGGATTCGGGACTCGCTTGCGTTGACCGGTCGATCGCCAAGCGCTGCCGTCGATGCTTCCGAGTGTCTCTGAGAATTCAAACTTCCTAATCGTCGCGTCCCGTTACCGAGGTTGGCGAAGCGGAGTTGCATTCGTCCTGACGTTTTTACGCGACGTCGCGCCTCGAGCGCGCGCGCGCGTGCTAATGCAGGCAGCGAGTTTATGCATTTGACGAGGCGCGGGCGCGCGGCAGTTAAATGCGCGGGTGTTTCTTCCTTTTTTTTCTTTCCCTCGGCACCCTGTGCGCGAATAAAATTTCCGCGATCCGTTCCGGTATGAAATACTTTGAATAATTCGCGACGCTTGTTGGCCGGGATGAAAATGCGCGTTATTTTTTCGGTCGCCTGCGTTGCTTAGGCTCCCTGCCACGCGGATTTCACGGGGATTTCGAGAACGGTCGATTCGCTGTGAGAACATTGGCTGATGCCTCGCGGCGCGGGACGACACGAAGGTTAAATGCCCATAAATATTCGATTCGCCGTTTCCGTTCTTGACGAGCGGTCCGAAATTAAGAATTTTTTGATTCTCGAAATGAATAAATGATATCCTGTTATTCCGGATCGAATGTTCTATACTGCGTACTCCATATGTATTTATGACGCTTTATATATTTCATTGGGGATTATATACATATCAGCTTTGGAGTTATTATTCCGTGGCAAATTAGGTTCGTTCGATTCTCCTCTTTACACAGCGGATATCTAAAGATGAGCAAAGTTTTCCACGCGGATGCGCGATATGTAAATCCGGAATATGTAATGCAGCAAAAACATTTGTACAAACAGTCCGGTCATCCGATAACCGGCCAGGCATACCATCGAAAAGTGTGCGCGGCTGCGATATGTTAATTTGCGCAAACACGCGATAATAATAATAATAATAATAATAATAATTTGCAAATGCACCTCGTGCGGGGTCGGCGTACTTTAAAACGCCGGTGGAATCCCGGGTGTACATATCGCTGCACGACAAACAAGACAGAGTGCGGCACGGTAATTGGCCGATTATAGATAGTCACAGGTAGACGAGAAACGTGGTGGCGTCCGCAGAAATTTTAATTACCGTTATACGAATGTCACATGACAATGCGCGTTTAGCGAGTGACTAAACGATCGACCGATCGGCGCGGTAAGACGCGCTAAATCGCGTGGGTTCATTCCCGTGGCCGATGCACAATTGCGAGCTGAAAGGGGTAATTCCCGAAGGATAATCGCTGTTTGAGCCTGTCGATCGTTCCATTACCCTGCGCTCCCGCCGATTCACAAACAGCTGACTATACTCTCCGCAAATTCGGCGCCGCGTGCACGAAGAGACGCCCGCGTCACGCCGAGCTTATCGAGCGTGTAGAATATAACAATCTCGAGTTTGCAACGAAATCTCGCGGCTCTGCACGAGCCAAAAATACGATTATTCTGGGTTCAAAAATGGGTTCAACGGACTAATATTCAAGAAAGGAAGAACGCTGAAAACGGCCGAGGAGACTGCAATTCCGTCCGCGATAATCTCGGCCTGTAATAGCCTTGTTTATAATAATCGATGTGCGAGGCGAGGCGTGAGGCGTGAAGAGGTGATTTCCGGACGACAATGGTTTGTTCGAAGTAGCCGCCGACCGTTCCATTATCTCGACCGATTGGCAAACAGTAGTTATACCCTCCACGAACTCACTATTTCATCGGTAAAGACGCGGCGGCGGCCGTGCCTCGCCGATCGCGTTGCGGATGTTTTAATTAAGTACGAACTTAAAACAAAGTTTCGTCGTGGATACTAAAAATGCGCTCGATAGCAGACGGAAGAGTTAAACCAGCGAACTAATTTCGAAGTGAAACACCGCAGCTTTGATTGGACGATATAGTGCGAGCAAAAAGTCGAGAACGCGGCGCGAGATTTTTCTAACTGACCGTCATTAATGTAAGCGGGACGGTTCGCGCAAACTTTTATTGATTCCGTAAACCGAGATGCGTTCAATTAAATTCCGTTCGATCCTTGGAGATGCTGTCGTTTGGCGATGCGGTGACTGCGATCGTAATTGAATTATTTCGTCTGGCAACAATTCTTTTCTATTTATCGCGATCGAAGGTCTCCGATGTTTGGTACGCGACTAGATATTGTTATTCCCGGCGCTTTGCATAGATATACATAAATGCATGGCGCTTTGTGTACTAGCTTTTATTCGTCTAGCTTTTATTCTTCTGGTTTTTATCCCTCCATGTCACGTTGCATTTTGCACGCGCGCGAGCGTTAGACAAGTCGTGCGCACGGTATGCATCGATATACGTGTATATCCGCTTTTCCCTTTGTCGACGATTTAATCGGGTGATTTCAGAATAATTGTGAAATTTACGCTGCGTATTAGCGGGTCCGTTAATTTACTAATTCACTTGTCATATAATGGACAGTCGCTGATCGCGGACAAAACAGTTCAGTTATTTTTACAGTACATGTAATAGTATATGTGACGGTGATTTAACTCACGAATCAACGGCGATTCATGCACTTTTATTGAACTTGGGCCGAACAGTCGAAATATGCCTGGCACGTCAAACGCGCACGCATGCCGCGAAAAGTGGATTTTGATGTCTCTTATAAAAGCTTTATTCGTGCAGATTCGTCGTATTTGTCATATTTGTCTCGACGCTAATTCGCAATAATAATCAGCTCCGCTAGGACATTTTTAATACATATTTTTCATACTTCTGCTAAAATCTTATTGTGTAATCGTAATTTCGAAAAGACCAAAATTCTTTCTCTGATTTATATAAGTGCACTATTTGTCTTGAAGCTTCTACGGAGTTCTGCATGATTCTGAAATCTCATAATACGCGCGATCTACTGTTTTCGCATTCTCGCTAGATGAGAAAGATCTTTGTCCGATTAGTTCTCGTTTCTCAAAACTCTTTTATGAATACCGACGTTGAGAATCCGCACGAGTACACCGCTTTGCTGAATCGCGCGACTCTCGATTGCGCTCTTAGTTCTATGTACGGACACGGGATACATGCTCGCGAAATACGCTTCGTACGCGGGGAATCCGCGAGGATTACTCGCGCGTACCTGAGTGAATCAGCAGCGACGTCAGTACGAGGAGCCGTGGCAGCAAGACGGCGAAGACCGCGCGCAGCATCCTCGCTCCCGCGAGTGACTCTGGTTCTCGAAGATCGCCGGGGATGTCCCGGCGATGATGACGCGCTGCTCGGCGCGGAGCGAAGCGGAGCGGCGCGGTGCGACGTGGCAGGCCAGGTACACAGGGCAGGAGATCGACCTGTCTCCTAACTCCCGTGGCCGTCGTCACTGGCGACGAGTCATCGCTCCTCGTACAGGATCAAGGGGGTTGCGCGCGGGGAAGAGGCGGAGGCAAGGCGGAACGGGGGGAAGTAACGAGTCCACAACGTGATCCTGGTAAACACTCGGCGAACGTACACGTTCCACTCCGGATGTCCCGAAAACGTAGAGAGAGACCGCCGATGGGAGATCGATCTTTCCGCGCTGGCTGGTTGACAGACGGGACCAGCACGCGCGCGAGACGCGTCGCGACGCGGCACGGTACCCGCGCGCGAGACGCACGCGGCCAGACGCGCGTCGCAGGACACACCGTATGCAATCCGGGATCCGGGATCGATGACGATGATGACGGCGAATCTTTCAAATACTCGCGGCGACTCACGACGACACGCGGCACATAATTTCCTATGCTGCTGGCCTTTAACTAATTGAAAATCTATATACGGCCGCGTTACACGGGTTTCCACCTTCCGCGGAAAGCAGTCGGTACTGCGGCATCGGCACCGGAGGAGGACGGAGGCGCCGAGGCGCGCGCGATGAGGGTCGGAACGGCGGAGAATCGAGAGGGCGGGCGGGAAAGGAGAGGAATGGAAAGAGAGAGGGCGAGAGAGACGGAGGGAAAGGGGCAGGGGAAGAGAGTGACAGAGGGAGAGAGAGAAAGAGAGAGACGCGACGAAGTCGAGGAGGTGGTAGCGACGGCAGTGCTGGTGCTGCTGCTGCTGCTGTTGCTACTGCTACTGCTGCTGCTGCTGGTGCTGCTGCTGGTACCGCTGCCGACTGTGGTGGTGGTGGAGATGATGGCAGTGGTTGTGGCGGTGGTGGTGGTTGTGCCGATAGTGGCGGCGGCGCTCGAGAAGGGTGGAAGACCACCTGGCAGCGCGGGGTGGAAAGTGCGCGGGAGCAGGACAGAACGATCGGGCGGAGGTTCGAGGGGGTTCGGGGATATGGGTGGAGGAGGAGGAGGAAGCGGAGGAGGAAGAGGTGGAGGAGGCGAATGGCGGGGAAGGGCAGGGTGAGTGAGTTCGAGTTGGTTCCTGGGCGACTGCGCCGTTCTCCAAGTCGATGATCGCTGCAAAATCTTCCATCTCTCTCTTTCTAGCGGGGAAAGCGCCGGTCCTCTCGCTCTCTTCCTCTCCCTCTCTCTCCGTCTGTCTCTGTCTCTTTCTCTCACTCCCTCTCTCTTTTAGTGCGTTCTCTACGCGCGCGTTCCTCACCCTCGTGTGCGTGTAAGTAGATATTCGTGTGAGTGTGTATACGGGGAGGAGGGTGGAAGCGCGCTCGCGCGTCCGTGCGGGCGCTAACGAAATTGGCGAAATACGCTCCGCTCGGAGGAGCGCGGACGGAGGCGGCCGTCCGTCCCTCTCGAATCCACCGGCGTATCGTGACGACGTCCCTCTTTCGACCGATCACACCGCACCGCACCGCACCGCACCGCGACGTCGGGCTTCGGCTGCGGGAAAAACGGTCGGCAGACGAGAGGATAACGTGGAAGTTAGTTGGCGATCGTCCGGAGCGATCTTCCGTACATCGGGCTTAATCCTGTGGCCCGGTAATAGGATCGACCGGCGATCCCTCTGGGAGTATCCGGCGCGACTCTCGAGATTTTCGAATTTATGGGGGAATTGCGGGCATACGTACGCTTCTTGGACGCTGCCGTATGGAATATGCTTCTCGCCATAAATTCGAAATTCCGAGTGGCCCGAACGACGTCGCTGCTCCATTGTTGAACCGGATGTGTAAGGAGAATCGTCCCGCGATTGTCCTGTGAGACCGCCCAGTGACATTTGCCAGGGCCCGAGATATATTTTATTTATAAATCAAATCTATCTCCCTCTTCCTTTTCCGTCTCTCCTGATTGAATTGAAATCAGATATCTCCGACTATGGATTTGGCGTAAATGATGTTTCCGCTCATTATACGCCGTTAGTACATTGTATGCTTTGTTTAATTGCGGTTGCGATTCTTCTACGTGAAACGTACGCTTGAATGCGGCGCGGAATTGAATTCGTCGACAGCAAAAATAACAAACCGAGGCAAATCGTTTTAACGAAACGTAATACAATTTTCAAGACGATTCTCGCGGATGAAAGCGACAATGTTGTCTTAATAAACGTAATTCATTTGCGGCGTAGCTTTTCTAATCTGTTCACTTGAGTGGTACTTCAGTAGACAGATATACCGGTACACAGCGGTAGCATTCGCGCGGCGAAATCTCGGAATGAGTATTATTCCTTATTTGAGCCATAAGCTCGGTATCAACTCGCTTGCAGCGTCGTAATGGGCTTCCTACGCGTTACGTCAAAAAGAGTATAAAAAGCGTAGCAGTAGTAGGAAGGGTGTTTCGTGCAGCCACTCGCGTTCGGTCGGGAAGGGGCGTCTGTGGGGTTCCGTAGCGAAAGAATTTCTCTCGCATTTCGAGTTATTGCACTTGACAGGTTTCTCGCCCCCGCGCTCGCTCCACCGCTCACTACTTTGGCGAGTGCTGGTGAGCTTGCGGCGAGAAACGGGAAATGGGAGGATAAGGCGAAAGTTAGTCGGTGATCGTCCGTGCATCGAGCTTTAATCCTTTGTCCCGGTAACGGAATCCTGGCGTTAAATCCCTTCGGTCTCGCGTCCGCGGAAGGATCTTTCGTACTTGTCCAAATAGGGGTAGTAATTTAACGCCGGAAATAGGCGAACGGGAGGCGGTCATTTCAGCTGGCGATCAGCGAATTTCGCCCGAGTTTCATTAGTTCGATCGATCTTTACGTTTTACGTAATCTTTCATCCGTTCCGCACTTGCGTCATCGGGGTTGCGGCTGTTCACGACCCTCGCGATTACGTGAACATCACGGACTTTCGGTTCACGGACGTTCGGTCTGTCGACGCCGCAAAGACCGAAAACGATCGCGTCTGACCACCGACCAATTTTAAACGGATGAAATTCACCCCCGCTTCCCCCTTGCGCCAATAGACTTTTGCACTTTTTTGCACTCCCGTTCGCTCCGGTCTTATGTTATTCGGTTTTTAGCGGCGATAGCTTTCGTGGTTGTCCAAATAACGCGTCCGCAGTCGGTCCTTTAACACCGAAAGCGCGCGGAGAGCGGTCATTTCGACCGCCGACGAATTCCAAATGGGTAATCCCGCTTGGTTACTTGATAGACTTTTGCGGTTTTTCAACTTTCTATCTGCTCCACGCTCTCTTACATTCTCCCGTTTTTCGCGGCCTGTCCAAATAACGCGGCCGGCTCTTTAATACTGCGAGAGGTCGAAGTGGCGATTTCGTTCGTCGGAGAATTTTAAACGTGAGTAATCCCGCTTTCTACTTGAGGGATTTCTGCATTTTTCAGACTGTCCGTCGCGCTTTCGCGCCCTTTAATCTTCGGCGGTAATGGGGAGACTGCTATATAAATAGCGTTCTATTCGCACATTGCACCGACTAATCCCGATGAGCGATTTCCCAGTTCCGGTGACAGTGGTTTCCATTAATCATAAAGAAAGGTATGATATCGAAGCGCACGGTACATGTGTCAGTGTTAAATGCTACTCGAGAATCGAATCGGTATCTTCGTCACACTTCTCGCATAGTTACACGTTACATAAAGCAGGTGGAAGAGTGTCTCGCATAGTTTCTCGTTGCCGCGAGATATGGGCCGTGATATTGTAGCATCTCTTTCGCATTTGCAAAGTTATCGCGCTTGACAGCGCTCCTCTTCCTGTGCAAATGGAGCATCCTTACGCGCAACACGCAAAGCTCTCCTCGTGCACATTTTCACGCGTGTACTTATTGCCCTTCACTTTTTATCTGGCCGAGTTAGCCGAGTGCCCAAGATACCGTTAGAATTCGCCGATGATCGATCGAGATGATCCCGGCGCATCTGATCGAATCCCGTAATCTGGTAAGGGGATCAGTCGCGTGAGCTTCTCAAACGATCGGAATTTCGTTTAGACTTTATTTGTCGCGGATATCGTCTCACTTTGCGGAAACTCACCAGTCGAGATGTCTCGTAATGTCTGGAAATTGTCGCGACTATTCGCATCCACCTGGCTGGCCAGTAGAAAAGACGAAATTATCCCCGGTATGAGACATCGCATATACTCTCTCAATATTTGACCTCGACATTCTTAAGACTCCGGCAAATAGATTCTCGCGCTCTTCGTGCGATAAAATATTAAGGAGCAGGAAACGGAGGCGATTAAATTGATCGTTGGCCTGGTGCCGGATTTCGATACGCGTCTAATCATCGAGCCGGGGGACTTCGGAGGGCGACACGTGCGGAATTCTGTTGGATGTTAGCCGCTGCGTCGATTAAATAAATTTCCGGTGGCTGCAGCGCCGAGGATGGAAGGGCGAAAGAACGCGGCGAAAACATTAAAGAGTTTCCTTCACACTCGGGAGTTTCCGCAACTCGATAGCTTTCTCGCCTTGGCGCACTCCACCGGCTCTTCCTTGGCCGACCGACGTCGGCGTCGGGCTGCACAGGATAAACGGCCAGTGGATGAGACGATAACGTGAAAGTTACTTGGTGATCGTGTAAGGCAATCGTCCGTGTATCGCGCTTAATCCGCTGGCTCGCTGGTAACAGGATCAACCGGAGGGAAAGAAGAAACTTTTTGGAAGGATCGCGCTCGCGCGATTAAATACATCGCGTGTTTGCCGGCGAGTCGCGACTCCGGGACTATCGTGGTCGCCACCGTCAGGATAAATATTCGTCGCTTTTTTTTTATCGAGCGAGTTCGCAAATTGGCCGGGAAATCAGTTTGGAAAGTAGCGGAAGGAGATGTCGAACGCGCGTAATTGATTAAACGCGATTTAATGAATTTGCCAACCGAACGAGGATGACGACCTGTTGAAGTTGACACCATCGTTTAGCTCGCAGTTTTTTTAACCACTTTTTCTTTTTGCCGTTGCTCATTCGTTCGCCGGGCGATTTTTGCGTTTAATTATGCGCATTGAAATGCAGGGAGCGCGTATGAACACGGTATTAGAGGCGGGGGTCTATTATACGGCGATCGTGGATAGTCACGATGTGCAAACGTGTCGGTTTTATATCCTGTAAAATGAGGGCCAATCGATACTCGAAAACCATTTGATGAAATGATTGTCACCGAGTGGATTAACCGGCGACCGACGGTTCAGAACACACAGGCGGGATAGTAATTACAATAGATCGCGCGCAGTTGAGACCCCATTTATGAACGAATAACTCTGTAACGTTCTTGAATTTCTGACAGCGCTGGAGTGGATTACATTTTAGGATGCATCCGCAGAAGGAAGAAGGATCGGTTGGTATCGACCGATAGTGCGCGAGTGTATCGCGCACCAGTAAAACGTGCAACCAAGTTATTCTATAATTGATATGTTCAAAAAAGAAAACGAAATGGACACTTGAAAAAGAAAAAGAGAGAGATCATGTTTGCATGTTAAATATTTTTTATTCGTTATTCGAAAGTAGTCCAGTTCAATTTACAAGCAATTACAAAAGCGTTTTACAAGCGTGTCAAGCCACAGAGTTTCACTTCTTTCAATCACTCAACGGTGACTTTATTTTTACGTTCTGCGCATCGCTCGACACATTTTTCAGTTTTCACTGCAGCCGCAATCCGGTAAAAAATATATCGTAGAGAAAACAGTTGACTATCCATTATCGATCGCGTAATTCATATTTGTGTCTAATCCAGGCGAAATTTCGGCGTCGGGTCTCCCTTGCTCGCTGATCGATACAATGTCCGCTCGAGTTTCGTGCGGACAGAAAATTTCGCGCTGATAAATATTGCATAAATATAAGATGAAAAAAATGCACGGGCAGGCGGGTAGGTTGAGGAATTTCCTTCACGTTCCGGGATGCTGCTGCTTTCGACGGCGCCGAGCGGCGTTGTAACTCTTCGACCGGCATTACCGGTGGGGGCTGAAGCAAGAAACGCGGCAACGGCTCCCGCTGCCAGATGGAACGATCCCGCATATCGATCTTAATTCCGCAGTCTGGCGAGCAGATAAGCGCCCGGATGCTTAGCATTCAGACGATTTGAATTTTTAGCCGGCTAGCCGAATTTAGTCGTTCCGGCGCTCCGCTCGTCGTAGATCGCCCCGTTCGCGATTTGCTCCGGTGCTCGTTTCCGCAAATGCGTTATTCAGACGCGAATCCTCAAAGACCAGAGGCGGATCAAGATATCTTGGGACATCAGCATCCTGTGTCACATATAGAGAAAAGTCGATAAAAGAGAGCAAGAGAGAGAGAGAGAGAGAGAGAGAGAGAGTCACGTATAAAACGTGAATAAAGCGAGAAACTCTCCGCAAATAATTCACGTACTTCGTACTTCGAGCGAAATTTAATTATTACAAATATTTGCGGAACGCATAATTCTGTCTGGTACCTTTTACCTCACGATCGTTGTTTATATAATAATTCGCCACGGTCAGCAACAAATGTATTATTTGATTATAAAATTCCTCAGTCACAGCTCATGCGAAATGGTATGCAGTGGATACAGTATAAAAAATGTAATGGATAATCAAAGATATGCTGACATGTTTCCTCCCGTCCTCTCGTTTTTCTCCTGTCGCTTTTATGTCGATGTCCACTGTCCATGTAGATACGGTGAAACGCGAAACGGAGAGGACGGGCGACATGAAAGTTAGATGGTTATCGTCCATGGCAATTTTTATGCACACACATATCCATCGGTTTAATTCGTATCGAAATTAACACGGTGAACCGATGAACGATGTTCTCGCGGATCGATTCTTCTGCCGTTCGCCACGCTTGTAGTCGAAGGCGGAAAGTGCGTTACAGCGGTGATAACTCGGATTAAAGGACGATAATGAATTTCTCAAATTACAATTAATCTTCAAATTGAAACATTTTTATTAATTCGGACTTCGTTGCGGTGCTGTTAAACTAATTAAGAAAAAAAAACGGGACTCGCGATGGGATACAAAAAAAAGAGTACTCGGATTAAAGTGAATGGCTATTTTATCCGGAAATTTATCTGATTCGCGATCCGCGTACTCCCGTTGACCACGCCGCTTTCATCTTTTTTAGCTTCGGCGTTTGTTAATTGATATGAAACAAACAAACGAAATAATATTGCGAAAAGTTCTGTATACAATATCAATATTGAATTAAACCGTTTTTGAAGTAATAACGCGCAAGGGGAAAATGTCGGTGCATCTGTATGTCTGTAATCAAACTGTTCCCATTTCCGATGAATTTTCAATAAAAACTGTGAGGTAACGGCGGCATTGGCTTCTAGTTCCGATTAATTAATTCGTGAAAATTCTACTTCCACGAATATAATTTTACCACTGTCACAGACAGACAGACAGAGAACGAGCGCACTAGATAAAGAGAGAGAGAGAGAGAGAGAAAGTGAGAGGATTACTGTCGCAAAAAGGCACGCATTAATTACCCTGTTCGCTTGCATCGTTTGTGTGTTGATGATGTAAATGAAGCAAATTGCCAGGCACTTACTGCGAGCTATTTAAGAAATCATGAATCCGTAGAAGCATTTCCGCTTCTGGACATCCTATCTCTTTATCATCTACGCGCATTTCGCCGATACCGTGATTCTGTCGTTCCGAAACTCGACCTATCAGGGCATATGATAAGCATGAACCAAAACCTCTCGCAATCATTGTAATTTATTCTTCGTTTAATTCATAAACGTAACAACGGACGCGCGACGGCCGCGCGGTAATGCATTTATTCCGCGATCTACATTCGGCCACGATTTAAATTATTGTATGGACGATTATTGGACTTACCTAACATACATCACTCGGCGGTTCGGGTAAACTAATTTTCATGCAGCATTTCGTATCCCCGGTGAATATACACGTCGCGTGACCGGTGAGTGACCATTTAAGAGGAATTAGAGACGATTAAACCGCGCCGCGCGCAAGTAGCAACGACAAAAATATTATTTCCGTCGCGTATACTTATCAATTGAAGTATTCGCGGAAGCGGCCGTTTTAATTCGCCCGCGTTATCTTCAGCAGTAGCAGATATATCGCACTCTTAATTATACAACCGCGACTGTAAAACGCAATATAGGAAGTGTCCTGTTGGCAGGGTAGAACGTATCGCTCGCAAGTTTAAGGCGCGGCAACTTACGGGGCTTGACCTATCGTTGACATATCAATAAAATTGCGCGGAGGCGCGGCACTGCACTTACGGTGGTGCTGCTCAAAAAATTATGCCGCGGAAAATTATGCTCACCCTGGTATCCGCTGGGGACCGTATCTGAGGCGGGCATTCTCGAGCAACGGCCTACCCTTGGGGCCCCAGGACAAACGCGAGAGCGAAAGCACGGCGAACGAGACGATAACGCGAAAGTTACACGATGGTCGTCTGGCATGATCTGTGTTCTTAATTCCGGCGGAATAAAAAGCCGGATAATGGCGGAAACTCGCTCGCATGTTTCCCCGGCAACAGAATGCCTCCTCCTTGAAGACTAACGCGCCGCTATTACCGCGAGCGAAAAAGCATTCCTCTCCGTCCGCGTCCGTCCGGCCGCCACCGTATCGTGCTGTGATATTTGCAGGAGCATGAGCGGACAAGGCCGATATGTAACGTTCACGGCTGTTCTCTGGCCGACTTTAAACTTGAATTGATTGTCGCGCGGTAACGCGATCTATTGTACGTCCGCTCTCTATTCGCAGACTAACTTTGCTGAAAAACTTCGCTGCCTCCTTGAAACTGATAGTTTGTGGAACGTTTCTGAAATGATCTTGCGCAGCTGCCTTTAACAGGCATATCGGTATTTTCTGAACAAGAATAATTCAACGGTAGGTCATCATTTCCTCGTTTGAATCGAAATTTAATTTTCTTGTAATTTATTCAGAAATTTAATTCGCGAATACTTCCCTAATCTGGAGGTAAATCTAGAATTTTTATCTAGAATTGTCATCGGTATCGAAAAATTCTCTTAAAAAAAGCTTTTATTGCTTTTATCCAAATCATGTACAAGACATAGGAAAGTTAAAAGACTAACGTAGCGTTTATTGTAGCATTACTACAATATTTACTCGGTTCGTGTGCTTCTCGCTAGAAGACGCGATTAAAAAGCCGTGGTTGCGACGACGACGTCGTCGTCGTCGTTTCTTAAGGTTGTCTTCCCTCTGAACGCTAATGAAACGGCTGAAATAAGTTGCCGGCGCTCGCCTCGGACGACTTACAAATTTACTGTATTTTGAGCAGCCGCTTCTCGTAGTCGGCTCCGACTCTATCTTTTTGCGTAACGTGAGAAAAACGAGGGTGGCGGCGGCGGCGGCCGAGACGTCGGCGAAAAACTTGGGCGATTATAGTATGATTCTTTTTGCGTTGTTTCCAACTTGGCGGGCCACTAATCGATTTAATGCGCCGGCTTTCGAAGCTGTCCGCTTTGTGACACACGAGCACTGTATTCTACCCTATCGGGTTCCCTCATGTAATATTGAAGCAAACCGAAATACTTGATATCGACCCATCGATATCACTGCGAACTGTGAAGGGCGAATTAGATCGAACTATATAAGCCATTTCGTCGTTCGGCACTTCTAAACTGTGGGTGCTATACCGAGGTCTATTGTTGGCATTATAATGGGAGCCATAATATGACGACGGTGAGTAGCCGAGTACAGAATCAGGTTAACCAAGCCCGTCGATCCGGCTAGCCCTTATTAAGAGTCTGAACGGTTAAAGGGTCCTACGGTATTGTCTGCATCCGTTAACAAATCGCATCGCGTTCGAGTGGCAGCCCTCACGCATTAACGTTCACTCGATCCTCGCGGTTTCTCTAGTGAGTGGTTCTCCAGAATTT
This sequence comes from Ooceraea biroi, assembly GCF_003672135.1. NCBI lineage: Eukaryota > Metazoa > Arthropoda > Insecta > Hymenoptera > Formicidae > Ooceraea > Ooceraea biroi. The sequence continues at coordinate 10,034,205 of NC_039516.1, forward strand.
CGCCATTTGGCCGCAATGCGAAATATCGCTTCGACGAGCAACGAAATTCCCTGGTGGAGTAATTCGTGCGCAGTCGCTCGAAGGGAATCGCCACTTTCCGGGTGGCGTTCAGGAGATCGCGTCTCTCTTTCTCTATCTCTCTCTCTCTCTCGGCATATTTATGGCGGACTTATAAAAAATTTCTGTGCACGCGTGCACGTCTCCGAGAGGAAGAAGCGTGTCGCGTCGCGTTTGCTTGCTCTCGCTCGCTGCTGGAAGGTAGATGCAAGAAGATTTAATTATGTATCGTACCACGCAGTGCGCCGTCTCGGTATCTTAATTCAACGGATCTCGCCAGAACACGAATGGACTCCGAGCGAGAAATAAGGCAGGATTACGAGGGATGTGTGTGCAGCGCGTACGCAAACTCCGAGCAACGAACGCATTCTCGTTCTCTCGCGTGAGATAGATTCGTTATTTTCTTGCGTCGGTGAAGAAACTTGCCTCTTCTCTCTTCCTTCCTTCCTTTCCCTCACTCGTTCTCTCTCTCTATCTCTATTTGTTCTCGAACAGCTCCCGATAATATGTTCAAACATCAAATCTTACGGAGATCCAATCGCGAGCGGACTCGCGTTTCGACCGACTCTTCGAGAAATGACGACGCCGCGTTACAGCCGGGGCGTAAAGGGACGAGCTGAATGAGATCGCGTGATTTTACGTTTTACTTCGAGCCTCTCTTTCGCTGTCTCTTCAGCCAGCCAGCCAGCGGGTGGTCGGGTGCTTTTCTGTCGGATACCCGTTGGATCACACGTGGGTAAATGGACGGACGTTAGGAATTCCCTCTTTCTGTCGTAAACGCGCCCGAAAAGGAATCGCAAACAACGCCTCGTCTGAAACATTCTTGTCTCGTCGTTGCCGGATTTACTCTTCGCGCCTAATTTCGCTCGTCGATTTGTGTAATCGCGTTTGCAGCGGTGGCGGTGCCTTTCGTTAATACAAATTGCACGATGCGCAAATTGTACCGATCAATTTCGATATAATAACTTTCATAATGAGTCTGCGCACGTAAACTTCTGTTTATGCCGCTGTTCATGGCCGGTCGGCTGAATATCGAATCACAACCGCGATGCAACGATGTAACGACGTAATATGCAGTAATGGAATGTAACTCGCGTTTTCGACCGCGCTAAGTGTTGCCACAAAAAGCCTCTCTGAGCAGCTATCGAGTATCAACGGCGCATACATCGACCCTTTATCGAGAAAGTCAGACAAGGGAAGGATTTTTCCGAAAGAAGTGTGACGCTTGGGGCTCTTTCCGCGCCGGGTCTTCAGTCGCGAAAATCGGCGCGCACGAGTGCTTAGCGAATGGTTCATTCATCGCGCGATTCGCCCTGATAGTCGGGCAGAGTTATTCTTTCCTGCAAGGTTATTCCTGTGCAAATACGAAGGGCTGGCTGGCGGCTGGCTGGCTGACTGGCTGGTTGGCGGAATGGATCGGGGCACGTGCCGGGTCGTGTGCGAGCGATATCCTCTCTCTCGATCTCTCACGCTTCATTCTTCATTGGATGGAATTGGCGGTATACGCCAACTGTTATAGCTATCGTTACGCTCATTCTGTTATAGCCCCGAGAGACAATTATGGGCTAGTAATGGGCCACGCTCGAAATGGTTATTGCGTCGCGTCAATTTCTTTCGGCGCTCTTTTTCCTCTCTCTTCTTCCCGACCCGAGATCGCCGTCCCTCACGAAATTAACGAAAGCTGCCACATCGTCGCGACTGACCCGCGTCTGCCGTGACGGGGAGCATCGGGACGATCGCGAATTCCGTTTAACGGCGAATTGACGGTGATTAATTTTTTAGATGCGGCAGAGTTTCTCTCGGAGCTGCCATATCTAGGTACGGAAAACGGCGTGTGTTTCCAGCATGCAGAAAATAATTAGCAAACGTGGGCGCGCGTTTCAGAACTGTATGAATATTAGAAGCATGTAATAACGTTCATTGACATTTATGTACCTCGTATTCATATTGGCGAAGTAAAATTAATGCAAAATAAATAATCCTTGTTAATCGCGTACTTCCATTTACTAATCGGCGAATATTAGTGGAATCACGCGACTGATTTGGTTTTCATATGCAGTTCCCTTTTGCGCAAAATTTTCACTTGCGCTTTGTCGGTGAAAAATACTTTACTAAAAGCGAGATTCTTTTATGATCCGTTGCGATATAATGTTTTATGGTTTTAACGTGTTTGCGATATTTTCATTATACTTCGTTTGATGTATTATTCATCGCCTCTCGCTTTTGAATCTCTTTTTTTGAAGTGCCAGCCGATTATTGCGAAAACTGGGTTTGATCGTTAAATCCCTGTGCACGGTCTCAAAGTCACGACGAGCAGAAACGCCGGAAGGATTTTCGGAGAGCTGAGAAGACGCATTCCGTTATACAGCCCTTCGCACCGCATTCTTTCTCGTGTGCACGGAATTTTCAAAGTAGTAAGGATAATGTGTTCGTCTAGTATGCGGTTTCATTCACTAGCTCTCTCTCTTTCTCTTTCTCTCTCTCGCCTGCAAGCTAAGAAAATTATTTTAGACTGCGATTTGGCAGATAGTGACACACGGGCCAAAACTGCAATCTCAATATTTAGTTAATTGCCATTCAACTGAAATATCATGCATTCGGGTATACGTATTAACATAAATACACAAATTTCGATATATAATTAATACAACTTATGTTATATTAACACAAATGATATTAATATTAAATCAGGACACAACGGGTTTGAATAATTAGCGCAATTAAAAATTCACGACGGCAAAAGGAGTTACCGTTGAATATCGAATACGTTTTTAACGTCATTTTAGAAATTCTGTCAGAATTTTTGTCACCGTGCAAAGTGCGCCCGATCGACTCGATCGAGATACCAAATTAGACTCTCTAAAATTAAAAGCGTTTATGGAGAAACCGCGATTGCAATTCGCCGCGTTCTTTTGCTCTCGCGAGGAAAAGTCGAAATTTCCTCTCGAAGTGGCCGGGCTAATGCGTCTTCCCTCTGATGCGCCGATGCGGAATCGTAACGTTTCATTTCCTGAGCGTGGAGTTTAGGTTTCTCTGACTTCTCCGAGATTTCTGTCCGTGCTCGTCTACTTCAATTTATATCGCACGGCCAAGAAACAAGCACTCGGCGCCGTTACGCTCGCGGACAATTTGAATATTTCCATTGGTACTCATCCGTTGAGAGGATCAATGAAATGTGGCAGTAATTGGAGAGTCCCTTTACGGAAGCGGAAGCGTTCTTTCTCATCGATATCAGATAGAGCACGATAAAATCTTTTGTATGTGAAATCAGGTCGCTAGTTTATTATTAAATATAGACGCCGCAGTCGTCCGTGGAAATCGATTTATTCGCACGGCGCAGCATCCGCGGCGTGAACCGAGCATACTCGGCTCGGAGATAATTGATTTTTAATTTAGGTGAACTCAGATACCTCTTATGCACAGATATTTTCTGTCCGTTGCGTTTTAGTTATAACAATAACCATGTTATTGTCGCAAATATGTATATCGCGCCGTAATATAATTTCGCGAGATATTTCTGTTAGTTGACGCAGCAACCAGTCCTCTACATAAATTCGTATAATCCTAGTAGCTTTTTTTGTGCACTTCCACTTCGTACCGCGTGTCGAAATATGCAATAAAAATTCGTTGTTCCATACTGGTGGTTCACGAGGCCGACACAATATCGCGGGAGTGAATATTATATGTTAATATTTTACTTGTCTTTTCGCACGATATTATTATTTATATATTACTAGTATTTTGTTCTCAAGCTCGCATTTCTCTCCGCAATATGGGAGATAGGGTCCAGGCGCTTTTAACTAAAGCTCCGTCCCTCGGGATGGTTAACCGAGTTGAAATGTGATATTATCCAGAGAAGTGATATTGATTGATCCGCAATTTTCATATTTCTTTTACGTCCATTTACTAACATTACCCGAAGGAGAGCATACGCGTTGGTTAAAAATATTCATAATTTTTATAAACTTTCCAAATGCAGCGAACGCGAGCTGGTAATTCGTCCGTCGAAGAGAAATTTGTTCTTCCGTGTATGTTATCTTCTCGATACAACCGCTTTGCGATCATCCTCTATTACAGTATGCAGACGAAAAGCAGTTGCGATATCTCTTCCGTAGTGCGTTTCTGCGACCACGGTGTTCGCATCGTTTCCGGAACGACGTAACGACACTAGACAGCCTCTAGTGTGCCGTGTTAACGGAATTGAGTTAATTTCGAGTCAAGATACTAAACTATGTTCCCGTTCATAAATACGAGTGGTCCGGGCAAGTGGCCACTCTCTCGTCCTCGCCCGCACTCGGCTGTAACGCGCGCAAAACGCGACGAGTGCCATTTCGCTTAATGAGATTCCAACAAAACAACGTGCCGAGATATCAATCCGCACCCGTCTGTTAAGTATGGTTCACATGACGCTTAGTGCCATTACGGCGTTGTAGCGCAGTCGGAATTATGCTGCAACCGTATTTCACGCGTACCGTTCGCAATTACGAGACCCAGCAGGTGGCTGGGTTCGTTCGAATATCTTTCGTTCTACTCGATGTGATGGCCCGTCCGATAATTTTGTCGGGTGTTCGCGATATTTTCTCGTATCTTTCAGTCCCTGCCAAGCCCGATGCATGAAACAAGATTATAAAAAATTCGCCCGCGTTGCAACGCGAAGCTTCTCGCAGTACGCGCGCAAATCGCCGAGTTTGCGAAGTCCATGGAGTTTGCGTGCATCCAAACGCGTCGCAATGCCAAAGCTTCCGCAATGCAATAGCATTACCGTAGCGAGTGCCGAGGAAACTCGGCGTGGCGGGTATGGTCATAGTCGACTAAGAATTCCCTACTACGACGCGAACCACCCCGCTGCAACGCCCCGCACTAATCCTTATGTGAACGATACCTTACGCCCGCACAGCTGCGAGCAGCAGCACCTCGAACTAATTATACGGCGGACGAAAAGGCGGGGACGACGAGCTCTGCAATTTTTATAAATCGTAATTTTCGATAAAAGCCACTCTCTTCGTCTGCCTGTATCCGTATCGGGCGCGCGCGCGTTGCCTTTCTTTCATTCAGCGGCAGGGGGTCTTGTTTTTCCGAAGCCGTCTCCTTTTTCCGTCCTTTCAGATTGCACGTAGCTTTAATTTCTCTTCGAAGGTCCTTCGCTACTTTTCTCGATACCCGGGGCGAGTCGAGTCGATAGCGGTGGTGGCCGCGGTTGCTTCGTTTCCGTTTCCACGAGGAAATAATAAAGGTTGATTCTCGCCGGTGTGGAAATTAATGTCGCGCGCCTCGGGAATTTATTGTTATTAACTCGCGACTATCTATTCGCCCGAGGAAAAATTATGCGTTTTTTTTTATTTATTTAGCGATCCCCCAGATAACGTTTGACCGCCTTTAATGGCCAAGCGGAATAAAAGTCAACTGTCGAAATATAATTATTGTGCAAAGAGTAATTATAGATATTACCTGTGGGAGGCAAAATGAATAACGCACATATATCGTAACACTATGTATTCATTAATGCATTCATCTATGCGATATCTCCTACAACTAGCTATTTTTTTCTTAGAAGTAGATTTGTAGTACGCGTGATCCAGTTTAGTAAAGCAACATCGATTTCAGAATAGGTTTAGAAATTCTCTGACTTTATAAGAGCTGACACACGCCTCTTAAATTGACCGCAAATGGATCTGTCACAATTCTCGTTAATATTCTTTCCGATTCACATGCATTTACATATGAGATTTTCTTGAATCAGAAGTGAAAATAAAACGTTAATCATGTATCACAAAAAAGCTTTACATATATAAAGATATGACTAAACATTTTCCGATGTATCGTTTATCCAGATATCATTTAACATTCGCGAACATTTTAACATTTCAATCTCCGATATTGGCTGTTATGGAAGGAAACGTGGACGGATGGCGGAAAATATCGAGATCGCTGTGCGGAAACGTAAACTTTCAGTATACCTACAAATACGAAGTTAAGTAATCTGTGACGCGCGCGCGATATTTCAACCGGTATTAGCGATATGCGAAGAAAGAGCGCGGGTAAAAGCGCGGCTAAAGAAAACGAGAACTAAGAGGAACGGCTCTTAAGGTAAAAAGCATTTCTCCGTAAAATTCCGCCGTCTTAAAACGGATAGACGAGAAGTGCCTTTGAAAATATGCAATTAGTTAATCCTCCCGCGGCGCGCTGCCAGTATCCAATTAAGTGAATCGTGAATGATGATATTTAGAAACCAATCGGTGCATTCGCACCGACTCTGCTCGACTTTTCCGGTTCTTCTGACGGACATAAGAAACAGTCGAGAGGGAACTTGCCGGTCAATTCGTTTTATGCAAATTGCTTTAAAAGTCTTCTGTTTTCATGACATTTTAACGACACATTTAAGCGTTAATTAAGATACCGTTAATTAAATTCTGTTTTTATGACATTTTCGGGACGCTCTTAATGATGGATTCTCCTAATTACGATAAAATAAATTTTTGTTAATATTTTATGTTGATATATATTTAAATACGATTCTTAATGCGTGGATTCTTGGTTTAAGAATCTCAGGACATCCGAGTAGCACTTACTTTTCAAAGTTCGCTACAAGATTTAATGGATGAAACGGCACTACGCGCGTTCGGTATTATTGCGCTTTACTTTCTGTCGAATGGGGTAGGCGAACCCCCAATACGCCCTCCATTAGGTTTCTCTTCCTCGACGGCGGCGAAATAATGAGTTAAAGCAATACAAGAGGAAAGAGAGAGGCACGCCTCATTTCCATTTCCTGGGCTGCGCGCTCGGAGTAACCGAGAATTATTTACGCTGTCTCATCTCCGGTGGCGGCCAATTATTATCGCGCTGCGGTGATAACGCCAGTCGAATTTTCCGTATTCTTCGAGATACCGCGACGTCGTTCCTTTACTTCGCCCGCGGTCGTATCCTGTAACTTTCCGTATTACAGCCGTATTAACGAAACAATTCTTGTCAACGTTACGCGAGGATAGCCCCTCTGGTAGCCCTTCTCTTGGCGAGCGTGGAAGATGATCTTCCACTTAAAAGTTGTTGAAAATTTGCGAGTTTCGCTTCGTAGTTTTAGTTTAATTACGAATTTAGTTTAATTTCGACAGCTAAGGGAACTGAGAGTGCCGGATAACTAAAAAATAAAGTACGGAATCACGGTTTACCGGTTCCTTCGGGTAGTTTTGCTTGGAAAGACTCAACGAAAATTACGGTCCTCTGTTATTATGAAACAAAATCAGAATTGGAACGTCGTGCTTATATCCGCGCTGGAAAATTTCATTTCGTCTCGTCGATCGTATCCGCACGTTCGTATCCTTTGAGAATTAACGTGCATCCTCGGACATTGAGATATTTTTGTGAAAAACACATCGACATAATTTAAGGTACCCTCTGACATTTTTATACCGCCGGATATAATAATCTCCTCTGCTGATTTAAAAAGTGCACTTGGCGGTAAAGTGAACATGTAATAGTATAGACCAACTACTTCAGTACTTTTTCCTCTATCTGTTTGAATACATCATGAAACATCATTGTGTCCTTCGAGTCTTGAAAATATTATAATACTATTTTATTTAGTTGGTTATTATATTTACTAGGTTAGGAAAATAGAAGAATAGACAAAGGACTTTAAAAATGTCGATCTGTTTTAGATAATAATTATAAAATATACTTATAGAATTATACTTAATTAGAAATAGAGAGAAGTATATTTAATGAAGCCATCGATCGAACCTAGTTTGCGCTCAGTTAGAAAGCTCAAATTATAATGATTCTTAAGTGCATGTGATCCGCTTAATTATTTATCGAGAAACACAATTAATCCTGGAACTTCTTCTCCGCGCAAAAATATCGATGTTAGTTCTGCATGAGAGAATGTTACTATTATTAGAAATACATTAATTCCTCGTGCAGTAACGGAAATCAGAAATTTAATGCGCAATCGACAGATTCCGATGGGACTAATTAAAGTTGTTATACGTTTCCTGCAACGATCTCCTCGCATGCACTCGATTCCTGGAAAAAATCAATGTGATGAAAAGAACCTAGCTTAAGCAAATTGATGCTAAATATGACTGCATACCGTGTATTTCGAAATCCTCAATATCTATATCAATGTACAAATATTTTTCTCATTACTTTTGCAATATATTTTTCTATTTTGAGGCGCGCTGGATTTCATAGAAAAATACAGGTACTCGTGGCTCAACTGCGACACTTGCAGCGCTCGCGCATTATCCACCGCGATACACGGCGCGATTACATCTCGGGGGTGGATTGTCGATCGAGTCGTCGACGGCGACGACGACGACGATCGGCGATCGGCGATCGGCTTTATGCCTCTCGAGAGGTATTTTTCTCGGCGAGGACGCGCGCGCGAGCAGATGTTGAAGTTACTCGAAATAAAGCCTCGATCGCACGAAGCAGCCGTTCGTGGCTCAGGCCACGACGTAAAGGAAGTTGCTCAACGACCGTTGCCTTTACTGTTTATACGATCCCCAATCCAATCTCCAGTCTGAGGATCTTTGAGAGAACGAGTCAACTTTCGGAGGAGTGTCACGACTCCCAGTCTCTCTCCTCCGATACTCGAGAACGAAATTACGATAACGAGGGATTTCGTAGCACGTTACACGATCCTGCGCCATCCGCTTCCTCGCCCTTCTTCCCCTTCAATCCCTATTCCTCCCTCTGTCTCCCTTACGCCCTACATTCATCCTTAGTCCACTGCCATGAGATTCTTAAATTCCCGAAAGTGCGCTAACTTCGAGAAGTTTTCGGCAAATCTGGGAAAGAGATAAAGAGAAGAGAGCAAAGAGAGAGAAAAATAAGGATGAATGGCTAGATGTAGAGTGAAAGAAAGCTGAAAACGCGCAGATATGAAGTAGGAACAATTGCCGCAAAATGGGGAAAGTAATTGCAAGGATCTAACCGACATTTTGCCGTTCTGCGAAAGTTCGCCCTTGACGAAATTGGAGAAATATACAACAACTGCGACAACATCAGCAGCAATACCAGTAAGGAGAGTGCAGTAACCGTTGAGATCGGCACGGTTATTGTTTCCGGAGTTTCCGCGCCGACTTCCTTCACTCGCTCTTTCTCTCGCTTCCGTTATCTCTCTCCCTCGCTCTTTGCTCGTTTCCTCAGTTGTGACGGAATTGGTGGAACACACGGCAGTCGCACGCGTCTAGGGAACCAGGTACAGGCCGCCGGCGCCACTTGTTGCAAAAATGATAATGAAGTAATAACGGAAGAAATCGCTTACGCGATCGTTGCGGATTTTCCGCTCTTCCACTTCTACGGCGATACCCGTTACGCGGTAAACGCGCGACGCCGGCTAAATCGTAAGGCGGAAATTGCGGAAGTGGCCGAATTTATGGAATCGACCGACTCTGCGTTCAAAGAACCGGTAATGGGGGAGATAATGACGAATATCGAGCAACCGGACTTTCTTGTTCCTCCCTCGATTTCTTCCATCTCGCGCTGTGCTCGTGTTTCACGTCAAGAAAAATTGAAAATCTTTCCTGGCACAATTGCCGATACAGGAGCCCGTGTCGATAACGTAGCACGGATCGTAATATCTTTTTGCGAGTTTTTATAAAATATCGAAATAATTGATGAGCCGAGAAGAAAATCCGATCGAGTCTGAAACAAGAAACCTCTCGCGGAAACATCTTGAGGGATGAAATTGCGCGTGAAGTCTTACAATTTTTCGGGAAGCATTTATTATCCGGGAACGTTTCAGCTCCCGCCGCTTACGGCGTTTACATTTACCAGGTCGAGTGTTTAATTCATAAGATATTTCTGCGCTATCGTCCGCGATTTTCTCGGCTCTCAGTTGGGATGCGAAAATTTTACGGCGCGTTATTCTTCGCCGGTACATCTTTGCGGCGGCCAAGAGCCGGTTGAAATCCCCCGCGCGACGGAAGAAAATTATTCGCGTTGAATGCTAGCCGCGTACTTTAATCTGTACTTTAATCTCTTAAGTCCCGTATTACACGTTGCACACGCGGGGCGTTACACGGGCGCGAAGTTTCTCTCGGACCCGGAGCTAACGCAACTTGGACAGTAACCAAGATTTGTGCGTCCTGAGAGAGATCATTATTATCGATCTTCAATGTCGGGATTGGTTTAGGAAGTTCCGCTTGGGAGATTCGTCGTTAAAAGCAGGTCAGCTCCAGCACGCCGGCTCGTCGCCTCTCGGAACGCTCGCAATAATGCCTTCAATGCGCCGCCGGTTCAGCTAAATCCACGTCAATCAAACGGGGAATTAATGCAAATTTTTTGAGCCCTCTCAGGCATCGATATAACGCGGCCCTTGTAATAGATGCCGGAGGAATCAGTTAATCGACAAAATCAATTGTGACGTCAGCCATGATGCATTAGGGAAAAATACTCCCCAGATAGACGCGTCGATCCCCTCGATTCCCGCGGACGCGCGACTTTTCGCGGATTTATCTCGCGACTTACCAGAGCTAATCTTGCGTAAGCGAGCGCGACGCGGAATTTACGGAGTGACACACGGTCGGCGAGAAATTATGAAATACGTTAATAAAAGCGTCGGCGAATCCCCGTGTGCATGAGTGACTGGCGGAAAAGTTAAAAGTGTAATACCTTGAAAACCGTAATTGCATGGGAGCGGACGCTCGCGAGTCTTCTTTTTTCTCGCTGTCGCGCGAAATCGCGCGAAAAATAGGATCCCCCGGCGCGCGGATAAAGGGAAATGTCTCGCGAGCATTTGAATATAAATCACGCTCTACTAGTTCCGGAAAAGTCAATAGGCACGTCGCCGTAGTCGGCGAGTTTCCCGGGCGCGGCGGGCGCTTACTGCTCTATCCGGCCGGCGCGCTATCGCATGCATCACCTCGACCGTGAAACTGTCTGATAAGCTTCTTTAGCATATAATATCCCAGGTGCTCTCCCGCCGAAGATAGGACATCTTGAGAAGACAATTTTGATAGTGCCCCGGGCGATGATTTGATAATAATCTGAGCTATGCCATCGACCATTACTTCATTACATCACGTAGCGTTACGTTAGCTGGTACTTGGGAAAGTTAGATTGTTAAGCGCGTTCGAGAAATTGAATTGCGCTCTCGTTTGCACGGTGGAAGGTTTGCATGGAGACACTTTGCGTCGGCAGTATGAGGAAAAATGTAAATACGGGTAAAGATCTTAATCCGTTGATGGGCTATCATAAATGTCGGATGGACACATGCTAAATGATAAACGAGGGGAAGGCAGTGGGGAAGTGCGGACGGGACGCGGATATCACGCAATTTCATAGTTATGTTTGACTGTAATTCCTACATATGAGGCTGTGCCTCTCGTTTAATCTGTATTTATTATTTCACGTATTCGTGTTAATGGTGCATTTTTGTTTAATACTCTGTACCCCCTTTGCGTCACTCTCTCCCTTTCGCGCCTTCCTGTACGAATGGCTATCGACTCTGACACTTGGTTACATATTAATTGGTATCAAGTCAAGTAACTGATCTTTATGCAGTCTTTATGCAGTCATCTATTATATAATGAATGAATGAACATACGCAACTCGTAAGAAACGATGTTATATCGAAAATTTCGACCACGTCTTTTTGTGAAATGTTTCGTAACAATACTCGCGATTGCGATTCCGCTTATTGCATAATGCTGCGCACATTATGAACACGTTTCTTGCGCGTAATGGTAATTCTAATAATGTTATTGATTCGCATCCATAATTTAAGAATAGAAAGAGAAAGACAGAGAGAGACAGAGAGAGAAAGACCGATTAAATTCGTGCATTGAGGCACTTTGGTGTCGATACACGGAATGGGAATAGTGGATGCCGCAATGTTTGAGAATTGCTGTATTGGGCGACACATTGCGTTATCTAAAATGTATTATACTATCGGTTTATCGATCAAATCGGAACAGTGGTACGTGCGCGTCCGACCCCTCCTCTCCCGGCCTCCTCTCTTTATCTCTCGTTCGTAACCGTACGTGTCCTTAAAAGACATCCTCTCTTACGGTGACGCATACGTATCCTCTTGCTATCACCGCCGGCGCGACAGTTTGGAAGATTTCGCGAAGATACAGCCAGTAACGTGTGCGAGCTTAATTTTACGAGCACCGGAGAGAGAAGAGAGAAGCGTCTGAAATCCCGGCTGCGGCCGATCAATATCTGAAAGAGAGTGCCGTCGAGTGAGTTCCTCCTTCACCTGGAAAAAGTAGGAAGGACGGAGTACTTTTCACCGGGGGTGGGACTCGCGAGATCGGTGGACGATTTCCGTGGGTATCACCGCCGGGAAATCGCGACCGTACGTTTAAAGTAACGCGTGTAAGCCGCGGCTTTAAGCGCTTATCGCGATTAACACTTAGTCCGGAACAATTTAGACTGCTGGCCCCGTCGGATGGGGTTTTTATGGGGTGTGAGAGAGAGAAAGAGAGAGAGAGGATTGTGTTTCTGAGAAGGAGCAGAAATTTTCGTGATTGTGCAGAACGGAGTAGCGCGCAGATGAGCGCGTACAACGGTAACGGGATAATTATTAATCGAATAATTGTTAAGCGAGATATACAGGGTGTCCCGGGTTTTAACCGACAAACTGCGGGAGCATATTCTACTAGTGGAAATAAGAAAAAATTCTTATATCGAGTTTGCTTAGAAATGCTTTGTTACAAAGTTATAAACCAATATTGAAAAGAAATATGAGATAAGTTACAACGGAACATAGTGTAGAATTTGGAAGGTCGAAGATGTTTATGTTATGTGTATTCACGTGTATTCATGTTCACTATGTTGAAACGATTCAGTATGATTGTTACTTTCACAAGAGTAGCTGTTAGATTTCAATCGTCGTGTCAACTAGCAATTACTATCAGAATGCCAAAAGTGTTTTCAAATGAGGAATACACCGATATTCATTTCGTGTACGGATTCTGTGACGGAAATGCACGAGCTGCCGTACGAGAGTATCAACGTAGATTTCCTAACAGGAGAGTACCAGATAGTTCTGTGTTTAGTAATACCCATTTGCAATTACGTAATTTGGGTTCATTTCGACCTATGAATGAATATGATGATGTTCGTTCAGCTCTAAGACACCGACAACGCTCGGAAAGAATCTTAAATCTTCGCCAAAACAGCTGGATACAGTTAGACGGTTGTCCATCGCACTATGCTAGACAAGTTAGAAACTGGTTAGATGAACATTATGCTCATAAGTGGATTGGTCGAGGAGGACCGGTTTTCTGGCCTCCAAGATCGCCCGATTTAACGCCTCTTGATTTTTATTTATGGGGAACTTTAAAAAATAAAGTTTACAGTACAGAAGTAATCTCGCTTGAAGATTTAAAGCAACGAATTACTGATTCAGTTACTGAGATGCAACAAAATTTTCAGGAATGTCGTACTGTAACAAATTCTGTACTACGCCGATGTCTAGCTTGTATCGATGTGCAAGGACAACATTTTGAAATGCGTCACTAAATCATTGCGTAGATAATTTTTATTTTTGTGAAAAAATCCGTTGTTACTTATCTCATATTTCTTTTCAATATTGGTTTATAACTTTGTAATAAAGCATTTCTAAGCAAACTCGATATAAGAATTTTTTCTTACTTCCACTAGTAGAATATGCTCCCGCAGTTTGTCGGTTAAAACCCGGGACACCCTGTATAACGGTGCATTAATTCGCGGGAAATCATGATTATGATTTAATGAGATGTACGATAAAAAAGTGTTTGCGTTTCGATATATGTACATATATATATCAGATATATATCAGAGGAGAATGTTGCAATTGCAGGGAGAACCTAACGAGCGAGAACGTTAAGAGCAAAACGATGGAAATAAATTAAAACCGTCTCTTCTTCTCACTGCGTGCAGCGTGGTTGATTTCTCTCGGAACTTCCCGTACGTCATTGGGTCTTCGCCCCGAAGGAAACAATAATTCGTGCTCGTTAAGTCGTGCCACGCCATCCCTTACACGCCACTTTATGTAGCATATAGTGGTGCAGTGGCGGTTTTAAGTACTCATGGCGAAAGAGATAGCGACATAGAGACAGGGAGAGATGAGGATAGAGAGAGAAAGAGAGTGAGAGAGGGGCTTGCGACTAACGACCCTCGTCGAGTAATTGGGGTACCAGTTGCACGCGTCGGGATGGATTTCATCCCCCGGAGGCGGATGGCAGTGGCGCAGGGTAGAATCGCGAGGGCAACGACGGCCAACTAAACTCGTCTTTCGTGTCGAGTCGCGACTCCAGTTACATGGGGGTGCGTGCGTGCGTACATAGCACGCGTTACACGCGTCGGACTCGGCCACCAGAAATGACACGCCCGCGCCGGTCGATGATCCGGAAAAGCTGTCATTACTTATTAATGATCAGGGGTGGCGTTGACAACACTGATGCCGACGGAGGCGTCCCTTTTTTCGCGCCAAGTTCCCTTCTGTCAGCCATGAGAACGCTTATCTCCTTTCCCCGGTTCTTTACGAGAAGGACTCGGTCCCTCGAGGACACGCGAAACAGCCAGGAGAAAGCGAGGATCTCGAAGGAGGAGTTAACTAGGCTAATGCAATCTGGTGGTCAATCTTGATTTATTCAGCAGGAGAGTCTGAATTTTTCAGGAACCGTTGAGTACGCGGCACGATTGTTTATTGTTCGCCCGCAGTAAATCCGGATGCTCGACGAGCAACCGACGTTCCGTAATTTCTCCGAGATTTTGCCCTCAACCCCCTTCGGGGCTAAAACTCGCCCACTCAGGGCGTTTTCTCTCTTCGTCGTTTTTCTTTCTTTCTCCCGAGCGCGATGCACGAAGCATCGGATTACGCTCGCGCGATTATTGAATAATTTCAGCCTGCGATGTTTCGTCGAAGTAAATCTCGGCTCGAGGCAGCCGCGCGTCGTGTACAGCTTTCTTCTGCCTTTCCCTCATCAACTGCGGCCAGCGAAATTGCAGCGATCAGGCAAAAATGCACACGTTCGCGCGCCTGGCGCGAATGTCAGGATAGCCGATCGTGATTCAATGATAAAAAGATAAGAAACAAGAGAACCGTGGGAGATCCGTCTTGACAAGGGGAGGGCGAGAAAGTAGTCGCGTGTCGGGAGCGACTTTCGAGGGGTAATTTCCTCGAGACCGCGAGGCCAACGGGGAATCCGCCACGGACGAGTGGCGGCCAACGGGATACGTTATTCCGCTGGCACACCCGGTATAAGCACCGCGCGGGACGCATGCGCTTATTTATTAGCGCGACCGAAAATCGATATCCGCCCGTCTCGCTCGCACCGCCGACTAATATTTCCTTCGGCTTCGTTTACCCGCGCGAAAACCGTGTAATTCCGCGGATCGCGAACGGCAGAAACGGGGCTCTGCCTCGTTTCTTTTTGTGACGTTTACGGCCCCCGGTGCATTGGCACGAATCGCGGAAAGGGAACAGGAAAGGGTGGCAGGGAGGGAACGATGGGCACGGCGCGGCATAGAGCACTGTAGGGAGGAGAGGTCAGGTGCGGGTCGGTTCGTTATTCAAGGAATACCGGATCTCTTAATCCGGGCAAAGAGCCTTAAATATTCATGTTTCATCTCCTCGCGAGCACAATTTTAGCGGCAGATTTACAATCGTAATAATGAGTTACAGGGCATGTAAGTAAATTAGCGCGCCTTACTCGACCGACGATAATGGAATCTCGGTATAATCCGATGAGCGTCGATTTCTTCTCGATTTGTAGCCGTGAGCGTCGAGACCTCGTACTTTACGTACGTAAACGAGTTAAGGTCTCCCTTACATTCTACGGAACCACGGCGTTTCTTCTTGCAGAAGATTTGCCGGTTTTCGAGCTATGAATAAATAATTAAAAGCGGATTGGATAGACGGACGGACGGCCGGATAATATCCCCTTACGTATTCAATGTAACATGTAGCAACCATCTGAAATGCATTGTCTCGTAATTTGTGCATTCAGGTTGAAATTGCGTCAGCGATGCGATTAGCGAGATGTAACGTAAAACTGATATCCTGGTATCATGATTTCCTAATATCATCGAATTACGAACGCGGCATGATTGGATCTCCTTGGAAATAAGAAATCGCGTCAGACATACATATTCTTCCTCTCTACGGAAGAGGAAACACCATACGTATATGTAAGCGATTATATACGTCCCCAAAATTATTTCAAGCAAAAACTGAAGTTTTTCTTCAAATCGAGCGGATGCAGGTGTAAATCGATGCTAAAGTTACGCTTTAACGAAGTTTGCAAGATCTTCAAGTTACTCTAAGCAGATCCCTTGGCCACGCGGTTAAATTTCTTCACGGTAGACGGCTTAAATAATTCCGCAGCGAGTCGTAACAGTTCCGAGCTTGACAACGATAACCGAAGTAATTCGACTTTCTCTGTCTCTCTCTTTCTCTCTCTCTCTTCTTCCCGTATAGCGTAGCTGCGACAACGACGAGTCAGCGGCGTGTCTCGAAACCGAAATTCCACTCGGCGTACTTCGAAACAACTTGGCATTGAGCGACAGACACGCGTCTCGTCTCCGCATCACCGCCCACATCGATCAACCATCCGCACCATCCGCAAGCGTACAACCGACCCGCCCGCGGAAATACACCGTCGTGCTCGGCGCAAAATCAGAACACCGCCGAAAAGCCGATGTGTGCCAGCGATCCTATAAGCGGACTTAGCGAGGTCGCAGCGCGGTAATCGAGAGCGAGGGGTTGAACGGAACAACACGGCCGGGATAAAGCGCTTTATCGGTAGACGCGATAGCGTCTCGCGCGGCGGCTGTATAATAGATATCTCGACATGGAGAGTCGCTCGGAGAAACCGCGCGCAGGGAGAGACTTGGCTCGACTTGACTTCATCACTCCCCGCGCAACGACGAGATAACGATTTCTTTCATGACGCGAATCGTTCGCGTCCTGTTGCGACCGATAGAGAACGCGATATTACTTCGGCAACTTTCTCATGGAAGAGAAATCTTGAGTCAAGGAATCTCGATCTCGCGCCGGGCAGTGCTCGCGTACCGCGTGAGTATCAATCAGACAATCGTGACCAGCGAAATTCCCGTCCAGCGAAGTTGCGTGCAGTTGCAGACGTATCTTCGCCGGACGGTCGTGCGTTTTCCTGCGGTGCGATTTCGACGCGTTTTTCATCTTCTTTTTCTTCTTTCTATCTCTGTTTTCTTTTCTTCCTTCTTTCTTTCTCTTTCTCTCCGTTCCGTTACAAAAGGAACGATGGACATTCACGCGTCTGGCTCAATATCAGAAATCGGGACGCACTTGTCGGAACAATTTCCGTCGATGGCCATAATATGATCGCTCGAGTGAAGAGAGAAAGCAGGTTTCCTCTACTCTGTCCGGTTCGTTCTTCATAAAGTGGGGACAGCACCCCGCGTTCCGTCGAGGGCGAAGTTTGACGGCTCCTACGTGGACAGGAGGAGAATCGCGGTGCTCCGCTCTGGATTCGGCTTTTTATTCACCCTTCTGCCGTTCCCCCTACGATCATATCTTTCCCTTAACGTCTCTCTCTCTTTCCCCATTCCCTTCATCTCTCTCTCTGCCGACGTTTCTGGACCGGAGGGAGCGGGCGGCGCGCGGCGTCCTCCCGCGCGATTTATCGAGGTTTAATTTCAATCGCACCCCCCGGCGAATCCTGCAGGCACACCTCCCCGATCCTCATACTTCTTCCTCTCGGTTCCTGCGTACCTTCCGTCCGACTCGAACCCCATATTCTCCACCGACACGTCGACTCCGTTCTCGTGTACTTCTCGTTTATTTGCTACGCATCTCCCGTGTTTCCACTGACGGTTAAGCTGTATCTTAACAAGCGTCGTGTAATTTACATTATCGATTTCAGAAACACCCCTGTCAGGAGATCCGCAACGACTTTATATTCAAACGAGGTAACCCGGGCGGTTAACCCAGTTCTGAGCGCCGTACGAATCTCGACGACCCTTTCATATTAAATTCACATAGGAATAGGAGAGTTGGCAAGTATTTTTAATAACAGCACCCGATATCGTGCGCGTATCGGAGAATGTTGGGTAATTGTTACGACGGATGAGTAACGTGCCCTCCTTTCTCGAAGAAACTTCTCGCAAATGTACGTGTGGAGGAGGAAGTCGTCATTTCCAGACTTCAAACCGAGATTATGAAATTTCCCGCTTCACATCTGTGGACTTACTACGGTCTGTTCCCGGTCCCTGCGCGTCCTCATAAATAAATCGCGATTATTCCTCGTGTGTCCCGTGCGTCTGTGCTCGTTTGGACGCAAGCAAATTAGGGCGTGATTAAGCGAATAATTAATAACGATTCCGAGGTAGGGAGTGTACGTGGCGGCGACCAGCACGGACGACGACGACGACTACGACGACGGCGGCGACGGCGTCGCATGCTGCGGCTAAGAAGTATTATAATATCGCATGCGCCCGATTTTCATCGTCATTGAAAAACGGAACGACCTGTAATCGCTTCGCTCACCCTCTTGCATTTCCTCCCTCCGTCTCTCCGAGCGTGGCGTGCGACGTTACTTATGTAACGACTCCACCGTGCGGCCGCAGCGTCGAATGCATTATTAATTATTTCCGTGTACAGCTCCGCGTGTGTATCCATCTTTGCGAGCGAGCGTATGTGCAATCACTCTGCGAAAAGCAGCGCGAGCGCGTGATTCCGCGCGCAACGTATATATCGGGACGTAATAAATCTCTCCCGAAATCGGGGATACTCGGCCGGGGGTTCCGGATCGCCGGCGCGTCAAGCACGATGACAGCTACACAGCGATTTTTTATACGGACGCGTTAAATCGACGTTTCAGCCGGCGATACAGGGTGCGACATTCGTTCATGGATTCACCGAGTATTCAAGGCCGATTCAAAGCAATTGCATGTTTCTGCGCGGTTCGATGTTGGATAAAAAAGAAATTGGTTACCAACAGGGTCTCGAAGCTGTATCTCCAGAAATTGTCGGGAAATCTATTGGGAAGGTTGTAGGTATAGCTGTGACCGGCGATTCTGGGACACTGTGTGTATACCGCGCGTATCCCCGCGCGTTTTCTGCGCTTTTCTCTCCGGAGAGTCGTTCTGTAAATTCGATCTTTCTCTTTCTCCTTCCTTCTCTCACTGGACCCAGAGATACACTGCGTATATGTGGGTGTGCAAGCTTTTTCCGGATACCGCTATATTTTTCTTAGATCCGACTCGCCTCGCGACGGATAACGTCGCGGCGAACGTCCTGCGCGATAGCGGCGTGAACGCATTAACGCTTAGCTGAATTATCGCCACGATAAACCAATTACGTTACGGCATTTACGTTGTTTAAAATTCACGGTGTAATCGACCCTTTTGTTTTCGAAACGCCGCGTAGAAATTGCGCGCCAACGCCGATCACGTATTCACCCTTTAACCGTTCGAGTGCCAGCTGCGCCTTTGAAAAAAGCTGCATGTATCGAATCCCTGTAATTCGATTGAAAGAAGATTGCTACGATTACCAATCGCTTGTGAGAAACTAATACCACGGTATTAAAATCTTTCCGCGATTTCTCTCAGGCTCTGCAGCGAAACTCGGAGATATGTTGATGATGATGATCCCGCCCGCGCTTTTGAATACCAATTATTCCGGCAGATCTATCATCACGCCTAATGAATCAACGTATGAAAATTACACTAATTAAAAACTCATAAACTCAGGCGCGGTGATGAATAGCCCGCGCGCCGGCGCCGATAATTGTGCGGCTTATCCCAGGGCGTCCCCGAAAAGCGTTATCCCGCTTTTATCAGGGAGATTCGCCGTCGTAACGCCTCCCTTCGGTGCTCCCGAACGTGCCGCGCGAAGGGGTTAAAGAAAAAAGCCCGCCCCGCTCGCAGCTTACGCCAAGTTTTGACGTTGTTGCACCCCGATTGAAATATGCGCCAAGTGCACCGTGGAGCTTTTTAATCCAACGGCCGGGAAAGTATCGGATACGTCGTTACCGAGTAAGATGTATAGTCCTCTCCACCTCGTCGTTTTCGGCTGGAACTATCGATCACGCTGCGGTGGCGTATCGTGTTTTACGAGGATAAAAATATTTAAGATAGCGGATGATTTGCGTGGCGGGAATCTCTTCGTGCTGTCTCACCCAATTTATTTATCGCTCTTGACACGAGCGACGTTTACGGCATCGTTCGGGCCTTGATGCATCGAGCGTCCTGCATTTTCTTTCGCTCTGTTTAATATGCGATGCGTCCGCGCGGCGACTTCGATTTCGTTAACCGCCCTTCGTATCCGGCAATTATCATGCTATTGTGCATGCCGCGACAAATCCAAATGCCGTCAATAGACGAATTCACGGTTCATCAAGTATGTACGATCGCGGGGCTTATTCCGGTATTTCGATGGAATATCGTCAGGATTAAATTGTAACGTTGCACGAAATTGCATAAAAGTCAGCGCGTATTATTTTTGAAAATTATTTTCTCTCGACAATCTGTGATATTTCTCTGCGTCTCGGTATAATTGTAGCGTGAATTATAAAAATCTTTCAAAGACTTTGGTATATTATGAGATACGTACATAATATATACAAATAAAATTTATACAAATAAACTGAAAAATGTAATGAGCAGTACTACGTACACAAGGGAATATTTCTATATTACTGTTATTTTTCTCTTTTCATAGCGATGCTACGTTACACGAAAACTGTTTCAGATTCTTATCAAGTACGAGTGGGCTTTTTCTTTTTCTCTTTTTTCCTTCTCTCTCTCTCTCTGTCTCTTTCTCTATCCCTTTCTCTTTCACAACTTTCCAATCTCGGCTTTGATAAAACACGGAAGAATAACTAGCGTCGAGACTTGTGCGAGAAGTTACTTGCATTACAAGTTTTTGTACTCGCAGAAAATTCGAACAATGCTCTAGTGTCGGCCGAGTGTAGTCCATGCAAGTCTAATATTGCTGCAACGAGCAACTTTTCGCGCAGACAGAAGTTAGCACGTTTCGATACATTCCAATTAATTAAAGTAATATCCGTTTCAAGCAAGACTACGGTAAAACTGTGGCTTTGTGGAAGCTGTGTAGCATCAGCGGGATCGAAACGCCAGGCGGCGTTTTAAGTGGCGCTTTAACGATCTTCCGAATGTGGAGCGCATCATAAGACCGCTACGTCATCGTTAATTTGTACAGTCCTAATTGGTCCTCGGAAACGGTGTCGTCGTTAGAATCGGGATTGTGTGTACGTGTCCAAATATAAGATCCATAATTTCGCACGATGTATGCACGATGCGATCCGTGGATTTAACAATGTATAGATTTGCCAACTTGTCAAACTACTAACGAATGAAGTTCGCGGATTTATGTAGACTCAATATAATTCACGAGTTTATAGACCTTCATAAACCTCTGCGAATCAAGCGGAGTCTCAGGCACATCCGTGTCTCTTCTTCTCTTTCTCTTCTCTCTCTCCGTCCGGTTACACCCGAAACTTAATGTCGATGCGCGATAATACGCAGCGTAGGAACCTTTTTGCTGGCGTCGCGACAGTTTTTTCCTTTTAACGTAGCGAGAGCAGGATCCGCGCCGGTTTCCGCGACGTGTAGCTTAAACACCGCTTTCCATCTTGGCGCGCGTAACCTTTATTACGATAAAACACACGGCGGGATAGTACGCAAAACAGAGATATGTGAGTGAGCGCGCAGCGTCCATTTCGCGTGGACGAACGGCGTCATAATTTTCGCGTTTTTGTAGCTGGCTGCGCGCGGCCGGCGCTTTATTTCGACGCTATTGTCGGTGGTCCGGTCCGCCGTAATAAATAGGATGCTTGATTCGCCTGTAAATACATTTCCCTTCTCTCGCCTGAATCATTTCAATCGGCGCCACCACCGAATTTTGACCTTTGGCAAATCGAGGAAATCGATCATTACACGTGTCATAAACGGCCAGGCCGTTTTGAAATCGCGTAAATCACATCGCTGGTAACTTTGTTAAAGCGGATGGATCGCGTCAGAGTTCGTGATCAGTAGTGAATCACTCCCGGTGATGTTTGGCTGCGCAAATAAGCTCGGATGGGACTTGACTTTTTTTATGCATTTCCAAACAAACACAGTAATTTCAAGTAAATTAATTAAAAACACATGAAATTACGATAATGAAAGGAAGAAGAGTTTCATCTATCTATTAATTACAGAATTCAAAAAATATGGGAGAGAGTACTAATACTGCACGTCGAGTCTCCCGTAAACCCTTTAATTTTCTTTTTAATGATTCCGCTGCAGAAACGTCATGGCAGAATTATAAACGTGTTTGCGACCGTTTCTGAGCCGGATAAATTAACATACGTCGCATATAATACACCGATTGGATTCGCAGAAGCAGAAGGGATTAAATTCATTAGTCTGCTTCCGCATCCGTATTTAAAGGCAAATGCGGCGGCTCCGGCGATGCGTTCGATATCGAATACGGTCCTCGTATTAGACAAATAAATCGCGGTATCAGATGGTCGCGTTTAGCGTTAAACGCGGGACACGGACGCGTGCAAACGTATGATCGCACTCCGCGTGCCACTCCCCAAAATTTGATTTATTTTCGGGACGGAGGACCGAAATTCGCCGCGGCCGTCCGGGTACAACTGCCTGGTGTTACAGCCGCGTACATTACCTGGCGCGATGCGACGAAAGTAACGTTGTCGGTTACAGAGGCACAGATTCGGCATTGCGGCCATTCTCTGATGGGTCCCGCGGAAGACAGATCGCTGTAACATGGCGTGGCCCGACCGCACTGCGGTCGTCTAACATTTTCCGGCATGTTAACCCTCGGCGCGCCACGTCCGGCGTGATACCGTGTCTACGTACCGCGACTTTTGCACGAACAAGCACAATATGCTTCGCCGACGAGTCCTAAAGTTTGGCGATGCACGTTACGACACTTGCCAGTACATAGTTAGGATCTATAATGCTTCCCTCAGTTTCGAGATCGCGCCTGAAACTACCCTTTGCAGAGATTATCCTCGTAACTCTTGGAATTCGTTGTTAAAACTACTTTTCCATTTGTAAATTATATAAGAGGATCAATTAAAGGATTTTTCGCATTTGTTATGGTAGAATAATCAAGTTTGTTGTTTTTAATTCACAGCTAATTGACTACTCGATAACTCGGAGAGTACACGTTGGTAACGATAGATTAATGCAATCTTGTGCAGTTTGCTCGTTTCACGAGTTCCTTGTTTCCGATTATTCGCCATTATTGGCGATTATTGTTCCTGCGCAAATTCGCGCAGTTAATCTATCCGTCTCTAGAAAGTGAGACGATCCACCGGGTTATCGCTCGTGACACCGTCTACACCGCGCGTCTCATCGGGTGCAAATCGCTTTGACGTATTACAGCTGCATCGCCGGCGATTGACCGGGTTAATCCACTGACGTGTGTAAAGTTCGCCGGGTCGATGTTGCAAAATGTTTTCGACCGCGCCGCGGCAAATTCTGATCGGTGAGAGAGAAAGAGAGAGAGAGAGAGAAAAAAAAAGAGAGAGAGAAAGAGCTCGTGCGCGAAATCTGGCGCGTGCACGCGGTTTTACGTAACAGGCGCGCGTTATTTAATTCCCTCACCCCCTCTTTCCTCAACAACCTTCTACCGAACCGTCGAATATCATGCACATCGACCGCGCGGAAGTTCGCCGCACGCGGTAATCCGTCTCCGATTCCGTCAGGCTCGTTCGAGCTTGTGACGCATCGACGCGCATCCTGTAATTGCACGTAATTGAAAATACGTATCGTTATTCGGAATTACATCGAATTGGCACAGGGTGAAAAAGGGGGAGGAGAACTGCGCGGCATTAACCCGGCATTAAGCATTATGGTAAAGGGGTTGGATTGCGGCGTTGACGGCATTTACGTCGTTAAAACTTCACGTTGCGCTCTAGTACCTCTCTCTCCCTTTCTCTCTCTCTCTCTGTTTCTCTTTTTCTCGTTCACTCTTTCCCGCTGTCATCGATGTTACACGATAGGCTACGGTTCGCGGGCGAATTTATTCGCGTCAGGACACCGTTATCTCCTCCCTTACCTCTGTCTTCCTCTCTCATTCTCCTTTAATCTCATACTCCCTGTACAACTTCCGCTCTTGTAGTTCTCTTAAATAAGTAAATAAGTAATTAAATAAGTAAGAGACAGGCACCGGCTCCCGATTCGCGTCTACGCTATCAGTCGCGTTGAGAAAATCCGGAACGCCTCTAGAGATTATCGGGTCATGGCGGTTCGGAAATTGCGCGAATCTCGGCGCGGCAGCCTACGTGAAGACGAGGGCCCTGAGAGCAATTTGAATATTTCACGTGGTTTCTGTAACGAATGCATACACGAATGCCGTGCGTCGGCGAGACGCGCGAAAGGCCCGAGAAACAATCGAATTCAGAAACGGCGTCGGCGTCGCCGATAAATTCGCTTTGACGTCTGGCGCGGAGAGCTGGCCGTTTCCGCGCGCGTGCGGACGTTTGATTTATAAATGCGTGCCGTGCATCCTCTCGAGTGATAAATAATGCTAATAACACTCGTGCTATTTCAAATATTTCAGTAGGAGATCGGCCGACGTCGTCGGAGGGAGATCCGAGAGTCGGCACGTCCGTCGGGACGCCGAGAAGCGGATCTCGTCGCATCGGGGAAAGCCGGAAAACACCCGTCGCTCTCTGGCGAGTCGTTGCATACCTTCCTTTTTATTTCACATTCGCTCATCGGGATCGATGCGTCTGTCGGTGTCGGAACTTGGATAGGCATCAGGTTAAACGTTAAATCGGTAAATGTGAAACATTCAACGGCCGCAATTACATTCGCATTACGCGTAACACCGTCGGCACGCGGATCATAATTCCGCCCGCGCGCGCGTGAATATTTAAATCAGTTAATTATATTCGCGCCGCATTTAATTATAAACTGCGCGTGATAATGATAGCGATAACGCGGATTATCGGTGACACGGCGAGACGCCGATATAAAAATCGGTATACCAACTCCAGCTCGCGACGCGGTGGCAATCGTCACGTCCGTCACGTTTCATCGGCTTTCGAAATACGTTTTTATAGAAAAATGGTCGGCAGAGATTGCGGAAAGTCGATATATCCGCGTGTTATACATTTCGCTCTCTCTCTCTCTTTTTGTAATCTGTATCTCCAGTGCCGATTGCCGGCGCATATTCATCGGGAATGCGTTAGACGTACCATCGACGAATTCGATGCATGCGGAAAATATTCCGCGCGGCCGGAATGCCCATTGATTCCCGGACTTGACAGCGGTAAGGAGGAACACGAACGCACACTCGGCGAAATATTGAAATTCACCGGCGTTTAAAAATGTTTATCTCGCGTGGGAAATGCGTAACCGATATGTGACATTTATCTCTCGGAACGTGGAAGATCGAAAGAGACCGAGACGCTTATCTTTCCGGACAACGATGATATTCGAAAATACGACGCTTGAATGCGTCGAACTATGTCAATCCCACGAAGTAGCGTGCCAGCACGATCCGTTCGTACGGACGAATCCGTCGTTTTTGCAGCGAGCGCGACTTACAACGGAGAACAGTCAAATAAAGTGCATTAGGATAATTCGCGACGGGGTTTTATCGTCCCCGTTCCCGTCTCTCTCCCTCTCTCTTTCTCTCTCTGACGGTATTTCCCTGTGTCCCGCGTTGCACGTGCACGAATGCGAATCCGTTAAATCTTGCATTAAGGTAGGCAGCGGAGGGCCGAGCGTGCGCGCGACGCGCGGAATTTACGGTCGGCGGGTCCGAATTTTTGAGACGCGCGCGGGTCCGGATTTCGGGCGGACGATCCCTTTCGGCCCACCGTGTATTCAATTTACCCCGCGCATCCCCTCGTTGCCGTGTCCACCGGCAGCGGCGACCCCGACCCGACGGTCGTGTGTATCCGGTGTCTCGTAAATAAACGCTCGAGGAATGTTGCAGATGCTTGCGCGGGCATAAAATGGACGTAAAACAGACGTTCGCTAGCGTGAAGGGGACGTGAAGGGGATAGAAGGGGAGGGGGAGGTTATAAAACGATGCCGGGCGTGCGCGGCGCGCCCGGTCGAGGTATGTAAAAATGCGGCAAGTGTCACCCCGCATCCGCCCGCCACCGCCCGCGATCGAACGTTAAAGGGCTGTAACGCGCTTCCTTTTTCTACTTCCTCCGCGCGACGTTGCGAGAGCGCGTCTGCACGCGCGCTGCTTGAAAGATTAGATTCCGCGGAAAAAAGTGATCGATCCTCCTTCGTATTATGCGCGTCTTTTTCAGAGGGGTGGAACTGTGCAACTCGCACGTAGGGCCGAAGGGCGAACGGCTTGACTTCTGGCTGCAAGTTGCGCCAAAAGCCTCTGCAACGAGCGAGCGAACGTTGTTAATAATGCAAAAAAAACGCGCGAGGTTCTTGCATTCTCTCTTTCTCTCTTTTGCATCCGTTTGCTTTCTTTCTTTTTCACGGTGTAGCCTAAAGGATGGGCTTATCTCGCTCGTGAAATTTGTAAACGTCGTGTTTTTTCAAGCGACCCACATATACAGCACGTCGCGTTACGAATGCAAAGATACCGTCAAGCGGAATGTGTAAAATTACTTAAAATGAGACGAAATATTAATGCTCGGCGCGGATCGGTGATGTCGTGGTTGCTTTAATGCCGTCATTATTTCATTATGTCATTTATCATTGCCGGGTAATGCACCATGCAGATTTATGATTTTACGAACGCTCGCTTCTTTTGACTCCGTCTCGTCTCGGCGCTATCGTTACTATTCATGGATGTCGTTCACAGTTTATGTATTCGCGACATCGCCATTTGTTTAGCTATTTCTGTTCGTTTTATTCTAATCCTAATTCAGTGAGATCAAGATAAGGTACGGCCGGTGTCGATATTTTCATATCTTATCATAAATGCGTTACTTTTTTTATGACGCGAGCGAGGGAAGCTTTAGTTTATAAATTTTGATGCTTATTTTCCATTACGCAGGGGACATGTTATTACGTGCTTCCTGAATTTCGCATTAAAATATTATTTAAATATTAATTCACTTGTTATTTGCGAACAATATATATTCCATATTTGAGAACGGTTTCGCAATTTTGATAATTTGTATATTTTTACCTTGCATATACATTACCCGAACTTTTGATTGAAACGGGAATTAATATAAAATATGTATACTTGCTGAAATTAAATTTACACGAGACAGATTTTTCCGACAAAAATATTAATCTACGTCAAATAAAACGCCATGGAACACTCAAAATAATTTGTGTCACGATATCGAAAGCCGCAACATTGTTTTATTATACATAGTGACGCGCACGAGGCTTTCATACCAAATTTAACGTGTTTCGCCATAAGCGTATAACAACACAAATAAAATTTTCGACGGTCCGTACGCTGCGCGCGACAGACACACGTAATTATCAATATTGGATGTGTTTTATTATAAAAGAAAATTACGATAAACGTTACGCATGATATGATCGCCGTCATCACACAACGAGCAAACGAACTCCCTCGCGTGCTACGTCATCGTATAGAAACACGCGAATGGCTAGCATTATTTTTTGCTGCTGTCACATTTTTGCGCGCTAGAGCTACATTAAATGATTTATGTGCCTTACGAGCAACGTTAAATATTTTAATTTAAAATTTAATTCGTCCATACATACATGTGTGATGTGTGTGTATTCAACGTAACGTACTCGTCGCGCTGTTACACATCCGCTAATAAAAATCTGTCTAGGTTGTATTAACTTAATGATTTATATGATTCTCGAATTAAATATTGCAATATTAATTCTTATTTGTTGAAGTGATGAGCGCGCGTAATACAATTGTTATTATGACGAAATTTTTACGTTACGCATAATATATAGTACCGAATCAATATTACCGCCAGGTAATCGATATTATTTTTTATTCGTGGTCATGTGATATTTTCGCCGGGTGTTGCCGCGCGGGCTAAGTGATTTATGAATCTCCCCGGCGTTAAATTATTTTTAATAATGGACATTTATAATTATAAATTCTTACTGTTATTATCTCATGTTGGAGTGCGGAGTTAAAATTCCAGCTACACGCTATCATCCTGTGGCATTTAAATAATCAAAAAATATCTACAGTAATTCACGGACGCATTCTGTGTCGGTCGCGTAGTTTATACCTTTCAATTTCCGCAACTGTCGAGATTCCCAGTTTTTCTTTGTTTTTCGCGGTATGGGATTATGTGTACTCGAGGGCACGGGAAACCCGGAACCACGTTGGTCCTCCATTCTGGCAATTTAAAAATCGCAGGGATACGCTGCTAGGGTTAAACACAGTGATTTATTAATCCTGCGATGTGCATCCACCCTCCGCGACTCCCGTTCGCGCTTCCACCCCACCTTCTCGTTCTCCACCCCGCATCAATCGTTACCGTTGCTGCGCCGGCGGAGTGTACACGGGATAATGAGGCCGCTACCCAATTTCGCGATGTGTGAACTCCGCATTGTTTCCCGCACCGTTTCACAGGGACGGCGCAATTACCGCCCGCGCCTTAAATGGACCCCCGGTCCTTCCCGCTTCGTACGCCTCGGGAGATGGAGAGGAAGGGAGGGAAGGCGGCGCGGCACACGCGAAGACGGATTTCCTCCCGTAAAGTACGGCACGGCGTCTCAAACGTAATTACTTTGGACTCGTGTCTACTTTGTTCATCGACGACGAAATCTTATTCTGCGCTAACGAGCAAAGCGAAACTTCCAAGCGGTCCCCCGGTTCCCTCCTTTTCTTCGGACCTCCTCGTCCTGCCTCTTCCGCGCACCTCTCCGGCGGCCCGAGTCCTTTTTCCCCTTTTTTACGTTGTAACGACGTTCGGACAAAGGACGTTAACAAAAGTAGACGAAAAAGGGGGCGACAGTGGAGGACAGGAGCGGGCTGGAGGGAGGGACCAAGACAAAGATAAAATAAAATGAGGGTAGTCCAGCGGCGTCGTCGCCTTCGTCGTCATCATCGTCGCCGTTGTAGGGCGACGTTTCCCGTCGCCAGGAGAACGCAAAGTGGGTCATCTCGGGGAAGAGTCCGTAAAAGCGTGAAACGCAAAAGTAAAACGACGACGCGACGTGGGACGGACGCAGTGGGGCTAGCGCGGGGGTGTCGTTGATGCTGGTATACTTCCGTTGATGATTTGCATAAAGTTCCCGTCGCGGTCCCGGTGAGAGACCGAGTCGACGTCGACGAACGACGACGGCAGGGACGAACGAAAGCGTACTCGACGAGGCTCCGCTTTTCCGCTCGATTCTTCGCGCATCGATCAGTCCCGCGGCGATTCGCGTCATTACCACGAAGTCTGCGATCGTTTAGGAAATTGGCGCGATACCATCGCATTTCGAATACGGACAGTTTCCCATTCAATGAGAAACGATCGTTGACTATCGCGACGGTTTTATCCTACATTTACATTTACCGTTCGCACGTTCGTGCAATGCCAAGACACTCTGGTGGTAAACGTGATTGTGAAATTATGATCTTTTCATCAATCGCGGCCGACAGTTGATGACGGTCATTACTGCATACCTTATGGCATATAATCGATAATTAGGAAACTTGGCGGCATTACTTTTCACCTAGCACGCGGATGCTTCGGTAAGAATTTTAAAATCCGACTGGGTATTATTATTTCGCGAGCGCCCCAAAGAGTTCGCAAGCAGATACGAGCAGTCCGCTGCGTACATTTTGCGAAAATCCGTCTGTGCGCGCGCTTAGATGCGCTTTTGTGAAACATGCGTAAATAAACCTGCCTGCAATCTTTGCGCTGAAAAATATAAGCGCGTGATGCTTGTAGCGTCGCAATGGCAAAAGGAGGTACGTGTAATAAACATGTTACATCGCGTACGGACGTCTTTCTCTTTTTAACGCACCTTCGCACTACATTATCACGCCATTATCGCGCGTCAACGTTATCGCACTACTAGCGGCGGGATGGTTGCAATTGTTTCTTCCGCGAGCAAATGGATATTTCCGGAAACCTCGGAGATTCGCGCGATATACGGAAAAGGGCAAGCGAGAAGGAGCCGGCTAACGTAATTTACCGGCAAAGAACAGTTCGAGCGAGTGTTACTGCCGCCACGCGTAAGGAACCGGGCGCAACTTTCTTCGCGTCGCGATTAATTCATCCCCATGCACTCTTCGCTCGAAACTTTGCGCCGGCGATAGGAGTTTGTTTCCGTAACGCCCGGTGGAGCTTCCGGGCTACCCCCGGCGTGCACCCCATCGTCCTTTCACTCACTGAAATTAACCCTTGAGTGCATGCGTCTTCACATTATCAACATAAAATATCGTGGGATAATTAACGTAACGACGTGACTCCGACGAGAACTTAAAAGGTCGTCATAAATTCATAAAAGGAAATTAAATGTAAAAGTTTATGGGGTGCTTTATACGCATCCACAAAGTATCCCAGAGCGTTCCATTTTAATTTTATTAACAGACCGAAATATCAATGTATAGAACCCAGATTCCTTCTCTTTTTCTTTATTCTTGTCACGTAATAGCTGGAAAGTTTGCGCGGGGCGGAGAGATGTTTTCCGCAAAAAGGCTCGTACGTTTCGTTGATCTAGTGTCGTCAATTAAATGGTGGGATTTTCGGTAAAGAATAATTGCAGAAGAGGTACGAGAGCATCGGTGAACAATGTGTGTGTTGTCATCGAAAAATGACACGCGTTTCCGGCGCGAATTACGAGAGCGATTCCAAAACGAGTGAGAACGGGAGAGTTGGTGATACGCGCTTTTTTTTCATGAGCAATACACATGAAAGTTTTCCGAAAAAAACTGCGCTTCCGATAACGGTATTTTTTCAGGAAAGCAGTTCTGTGTACTGTGAAAAAAATATGTGCGCGAACCGGGCGACTCGCGAATTTTTTTATTTTCGCCGTCCTACGAGAAGGGTGAGCGACGAGGAGGGGCGAGCGGATGGACGAGCGGGTGCAAGTAAAGCGATTCGCGAGACGATTTTCCTCGGCGTCCCTTTTTATGCGCGCGACATTGCAACCGATGCATTCGATGTGCTCAGAAACGCAGTTTCTTTTTTAAATCCGAAGGGAGAGGAGGATAGGGAGAGAACGTAAAAAAAGAGAGGCGACCCAAATCGTGTCAAATGCGGGCGTATTTGCCCGCGGGACGGATTGCGACTTCAGCTCGGTTGAAACCGACGGAAATGCAATCATGGTTGCTTTTCTGGCGCGGATACCAGAATAAACGCGCCGTGTTTGTCTTATCTAATCGCGTGCTTCGTACGATAATCGAACGTTATTTCAATTAGCTCGGTCTTCCGGCGGGTGGTCCGCCACCTCGTTCCTTCATAATCCTTAACAAGTATTTGAATCGGGAACCGAGTCGAGAGTTAAATTGTCGAATCTCGAAGTCAACCGAAGCCAGTGAAATGGAGCTATAAATTGTTTATTGTGGAAGATCGAAAAGTCGATCGATATCGGAATATGGCAGCTGCAAGAGCAGTTCTCTCGTTTTTTTCTTTTTCATACGCGAATATCGAATTGTAAGCGTCAATAAATATTTTAGTATGGCTTGCGCAATTGTTCGATCAGCCAATATTTGCATGTCAGCGTGCAACACGTGTCGCGCCGGTTTTTTTTCTCGCGTTAGCGTATCGTGTTCATTCGGACAGAACCTGACGTCACACTCGTCCGGCCGAGTATTTCGATTT
The DNA here is from genome assembly GCF_003672135.1 of Ooceraea biroi. Taxonomy (NCBI): domain Eukaryota; kingdom Metazoa; phylum Arthropoda; class Insecta; order Hymenoptera; family Formicidae; genus Ooceraea; species Ooceraea biroi. The sequence goes on from NC_039516.1 coordinate 10,065,914, forward strand.
AATCCTGCCGATTTTTAACGCTGCGCAGTCTTATACACGTTTAACTTTCGTTACGGGCGACTCGCCTTTGTCACGGAACGCGGAGTTTCCAATTTCCCGGACAAAAGGCAAAGGTACGCTTTTCTCTTCGCTCGCGTTTTTTTTTCCTTTTCTTTCAAGCACGCTTTACGTGTCCGTTTCAAGAAATTTTCCAGCGAAGACAGGCGTCGCCGGGGGACAACCGATGTTTCGTAATTCGCGCAATTTATTACATTAATTCGAGGCAATTAACTTGGGCGTTATTCGCGAGAATCGTTGCGAGACGCGCGAAACACGATATCTCCTCCTTAAATCATTTGATCAAATATGTCAAGCACGACCCGAACAACTCATTATCCCGAATATCACGTTATTTTACCTCCGCGCGGATAAATGTCCGGAACGGAGGATCCGTGGGACGAGGGGACGATTATCTTACTTGGCGCTCGCCAGGCGGTTTGTTAATAGAACTCGGGAAATCCCGGTGTAATTGGGGGCTCCGGCATCAATTGAGCCTCCGCATATCGAGCGTCGCGCCGTTCCGGCGTCCTCGACATCCTCGTGCAGTGGCCGTCAAAATTGGGCAGCTGTCGCGACAACGTCCAACTCGCTCGCCCGCTCGCTCGCTTGAGGGTCACGGGCACGGAGAATTCGGGATGGCAGATGTGCGGGCCAGCGAGATAATTGGCGGGGAGGTCGGTACCGGTTCCCGTTGCGTTTCGTGCATGCCGCTCCGCCTCGATTATATCCACCCCCGTGTTGCCCCGTCCGTTCTGTTAGCTACGCCGTTATTCCGCGATCGCTCCGCTTTGTCGTTGCGTCACGATGAACGGTCGATTGACCGAAGATCGAGGAACGATTCATTCCCTTTTTCTCCTTTTCCGCTTTAAACGAGCGATTTTCTTCTGTTTTCCTGACGCGGGCTCGATAGTGCATAAAATATGCTCCACGCCATGGCGCGGCATGGATATTACGGATTTGTGTATTGAATGGCGGCCGCGTGTCTGCAAATAAAATAAAAAGTAGAGTGTAGCCGCGTTCGTAGACAGTAATGTATTCTTGGCTAATACGATTACTCTATTCCAGTCCGATTGAATGTGTACCGTCTTCGTGAAGAATTAACGTCGAGACCCGAGTTATGTTAAAGCCGCGCGCTCAGAATTGCGCTGGTTGTCCGGCGAGGATGCGGATGCTCATTCTCGTCCTACCGCGGTGCACCGACGAATTAATTTAAAGTGACGCTCGCGAGACGCGAACGCAAATGGGTTAAATCGTGAGTTATTAATGTCGCGGAATTATTAGAGTCGCGAATTGTACGGCGCGCGTCCAGCCGTGCCGACAATCACATGCAGGATTTATCTCACTGGCGCGAAGAATCGCGAAGAATGATTGCGAGATTTTTTCCCATAAAGATCCGTGGCGAAGAAGAGAATGGGGGAGGAAGGCGATGGTGGACGAAGGGGAGAAGGAGGAGGGCCACGAGCGGTCGTCTATTTATCATCCGCCAGAGCGCATAGAAGTTAACCATCCCGAACGTTTAGAACGCAGGGAAGAATTTAAATTTTATCAGGGCGCACGTAAGACACGTAAGATAAATTATCATTCTTAATGCAGGCCTCCTTTCTCCCCTCGGATTTTATACACAGTGTCCTGAGCGTGTCTCTCTTTATCTCTCCCTCTCTTTCCTCCCTCGAGTCCTTTTGTACCGTGAATTCACTGTGAAAAATACGAGAATGAGAAGAGAGAGAGGGGGGGGGGAGTCAAGGAGGGAGTCTACGAAAGTCTTCGCTCGCCTTTAAGCCGGCATCGCATGACATTTCTATCGAGTATCGATTTATCTGTTCCATATAACGGAGACGATACACCGACGAACGGGGAGAGAACAAAGGTCAGCGCGGTTTACACGTTCCTCGAGTGAATTATCGGCGCGCGCGCATACCGTACGGATATCGATATTCGGCGCCATAACCGTCGTATCAAAGTCAGTTGCGGAATACTCAAGAATGTCAAGCCTCATGCATTATAATGCTGATCTAATGTACGTGCCACGTTCCTTCGCTCATTGCTGAAATGCGTACTGCATCGGAGACGACGTCGAGGGGCCGCACCCCCGTAACCGGGTGGATACGCGTCTACGTATCGCGCGAAATGCTCGCTACAACGCTCGCTATTAATTCCATGATGTGCTGCTCGCGATTCCGCATCGCGTCTCATTTGGAAAATTTTAATTTGCGTCACTCATGAGATACGCACGAAATGAATAACGTTAAAGTAAAGGTCTCCGTTGTCGACGTCTCTGACGCTGCACATGTGACACTAGATTTATGCACGTGGTGTTCAGCAGCTCTTGCTTTTTCCTCGATAATTCCATATTTCGATACCTATATTCAGAAGTTGCCCGGAAAAAGGATTCTTTACAGTCGTGTCGAGACACTCGGCGAACACTCCGAGTCTTTTGCCAGTAAATGGATTAGATATCGAGAGTATCGATTTCCCAAAGGGATTAATTTCCCGAAAGCGTGAGCCAACGAGACCCTGTGATCCTGGCTGCGCTGATTCAAGCGAGTTGAGACACGCGTTCGTCTCGAGATCGCGCGCGCGCGCACGAGCTCAAGCGCTCATGAGTTTCGATCAGATAAATTACGGGCGCTCTTAAAAAAGCATTTTTCACCACAGGCGGCAGTAACAGTCCGCTATTGATCCACTTCCGCCCGTACAACCGGAGCGAGTTCGTGCTGCCGGCCGCCGGCGACGCGAGGCGGAGCGGAGCGGAGCGCGGCGGTGCAACCGGGGGCGGGTGCGGGTGAAAGTTTTCGAAAAATTTCAATCTTTCAAATGGAACGAGCGGGTGTGGGCACGGGGTAATTGTACGAAATGCGGGCTCGCCGAGAGATGCGCGCCCGAGCGAGGAGGGTAGGAAATAAAAGCGTTACGACGGAGACCCGTTTTCAATCGACCTGCGCGTCCATATACGGGCAATAGACGTATAAAGTATTGCGGGCCGCTCGCAGTAAAGGGATCCTTAAACCGGCTCGTAGAATCACAAAACCAGCGCGCGCCGCGCTGTGTCTCTATTTAGCCGCAGCCACCCCGCGCCAAAGCAGTGTCGAGCTAATCCATTGCCGGGCTTAACTCTCGGGAACATCACCCTTTGTGCTCGCCTAAGTGGCGATGTAACTTGTCATTTTTTAACACGCCGAGGGTTGTCGTTGCCGTCGTAGATAACGTTATCTACTGTCCTCCATTGTGCGCGCACCCCAAGCAATCTTATTAGCTTATCTTGTTTTAAACAATCTCATTAGTCGGTAAATAATCGGATTTCCGTGAATGCTAAAATTATTATACGTTATTTATGTTTCGCGACATGTGCAATATGCGTGTCCATGGTGCGTGTGTAAATGTGAATGTGCACTACAACTGTACACTCGCCAACCGAAAGTTGAATTAAAAGTTGGATAAAATCACGCCCGGGTTTTCTCGGCAGAATCAGCCAGCCAGAACGAACGCTTGTAATCGTAGCGAGGCACGGATTTACCCAAGCAAGTATCTCCACCGATTAAATAAGGAACGCTCGATATCGCGGCATACATCCGCGCCAGAATGCACCTCGTTGCAGATATTTAGACGGCTTCGCTAAATCGTTCCCTTCCGCGTGTATTTACCCGGAGAGAGCCTGGTAAATACAGAGACATTCGGCAAACCCTTTTTCCCACGACAAATGTACCCGTCGTCGGAATTCTGAGGCGGAACGAAAAAGGGGGATGGAGCAAAAAGAACGCGGATACAAACAACGTGTATCAAAAGTCGCGCGCGTTCTCTCCGGATCGCAGGATTTCACGGTGGATTTTTCCAAGAGGCGTCTCTGTTATTAATGCTCTAATTAATATTTATTAATTGTAATTGCATACACTGTAACATAACATAATTACGAATCCATTTCGAGCATAAATAGCTCGACCCGAATGAAGCTCCATTACTTCTCCTTCCAAACTTAGATGAAATTATCTGTCGTATCCAGTTTTAAACTTTCATAACTCAAACGTTTTTAGCATCCCTTTTCCTTCTCATCTCAACTTCCTTTCCTCGTTAAGGAACGTTAAACTGATCACACTATCTGGGTCTGAGATATCGTTTATTGTCGCGGTTTTCAGACACCCCCTATAGAAGGGGCAAAAAAAAACAGGATAGAACGCTGCGCGTTCGTGATGCCGGGAAGAATCGAACGCTTTAACGATTTATGCAAGTTTCTCGCCTTCCTTACGTTTTCCGCGCTCGATCGGCAGGGAGAGGAAAAAAGAAACGCACCCCGCCTGGTATCGGGAAGCGTGCAAAAAGTTCCTCGGCATTTCGAACACGCCGGAGGTCTTTATCGCCGAGGCCGGTCACGTAAGCGGTGCACGTAGACAAAAGTTCGAAATCACATGTAGCGATGCGCACATCCGCCCGCGTGCACGCGCGTACGTGTATATCTCACCCTCTCTGCTTCTCTCTCTCTTGTTTGCCCTCGCGTTCCCATTTTCTCGCTCTCTCTTTCTCTCCTTCATCATGATATCCGCTCTCGCGACTCCCGAGGTAGCGCCGCGCGGCCGCGTATGGGACGCGCGGGTGGTTTTAAGCGCATATGGCCGCACCCGGGGAGAACGTAACATGCAGTCGCCGGTGGTGCATCGCGCGGAATTTGCGACATACGGTCGCCGTATCATGCGGGACCGGGATAATGGTCTCCCGCGAGTACGATTGTTACGCTATAGATGCGTTAGCCGGAGCTGAGACCGCGTCGCGTCGTCGATCGAGTTCGCGAGTCGCGACGCCGGGATCACGGTGTAGGTATTCCTTGTCGCGCGATTTTTATAGCGGTGTTATGCAAGAGTATTAATTAATAATCTCTACGTTCCGCTTCTCCGCGTTTTCACCCTCCAAATTCGCGGCTGCATTCGCGCCACGTGCGCGGCCAGGCGCGGAATGCATACGCGAGTTCGAGATCACGATAAAAGATTAATTGAATCGACCATCGGAGGGCGAGAGTCGGTCGTTTTCCGGGCTTGACTCCGGCAGCGCGCCCTGCAAAAATAGCCAACCCTTAAGTGATTTCTTGTTGCGGCCACCGTTCTCCACACACCACTCCTCTCTCTTTCTTTCTTTCTTCTTCCTTTCCACTTCTCGACGGACTTTGCACCGCGTTGCAAACGCCGTCGGGAAATATGAAAGGCAGACGGAGTTCTTTTTCGAGCACCCGCAAGATCGTCGATGATGAATTATTCCGGTCGGTCAGCGCAAAGCGTATCCGGAGAAATATGGATGTGATATAAACTCCGGGTGACCGCGCGTGTAATCCGGTTGAGCCGATTGATAGAGCATCGCGTCGCATCGCCAAGTATAAACCCGTGCGATTTCGACAGAGAGACGTTGCAAAATTCTGCGACGACGTCCTCCAAGTTTGGGGGAGGTCGCCGCAGTTGTTCCAATTTCATCACGAATCGCGAATTGCGCTAACAACCGGATCGTATAACTGCGAGGATTCTCCGACAGCAGCGACCGTCGAACGTTGATCGCGACGATGCTAACGGCTTGGTGGTAGACGATAGCCCCGTAGACGAGATCAGATTTTACAGGATCTATTACTCCGTTGTAACCGTCGCTATATCGGAATGCCGTTATCGAGCACCGGCGATTAACAGACGTCGCGTCACGTGCGGTGGCATACGGGGCGAGGCGTTGATTCGAGTGAACTTAACGGCTATCAATGTCGATCAATGTACATTATATAGCAGTTCGCGCGCTCGTCGAGGACAGACCGGATAGTCAGAAGCGTGCAGGAGTTTCCAAGTCGGGCATGACGATAAAACGCTAATTGATACCCGCGCAACAATTAGCGTCGAATTAAACGGCGGAGGTGTGTAACGATCGGCCGACACGCGGTCGCGGCCGACAGTGTCGGGTCAGATCGATTGGTTCGGCAAAAGTTTATCGAATAAACAGTGCAGCGAATTTAATTAACAACGACTTCCGCCGCGAGCGGTTTGTTTATGAATGGCCGCATGCGACCGCGGATTCGGATCCGGAAAAGTCGTTTGCAAAACGGCCGCGATAATATCACGGGCTCATCGATGACTGCCGCTCCGCTCGCGCGTGCAATCGGCCGTTTATTAAACGGCGCGGAGATACGCGGCCGCTCGCGGGCGGATAAAATTACGGACCGGCTGGATTTATTCCGCTTTTATAAAACTGACACGCGCGGAAATGTAATCGAACTTCTCGGAGGAGGAGGAGAGTGTTTAATTAATGTCTGTATTCATCGCGCGCCCGATCGGGTTGTCGCGTGGTACAATGACGTGGATTTAATTATGCGTTGTAAATTATGATATGATAATAAAGTGAGACGACTTTGTAAATCATAGACGTATTTTTATAAAATCGCTTTCTGCCCCGCGAATGTCATGAAAATTCCGGTAAAGCGATACATGCATGCGGGCCGCACTAATGATGTTGCCGCGTTTTCCGATATTGTATTTCGATGTTTTGCAGCGTTAAGCTGTTTGATTTCCGTACAATTTGATGGTATTTGCCAAATTATTTAGTGCGTTAGATGTAGTATAATAAAAATATCTTTTTCTACTTGTAACAATCGGCGTATAAATCGGCGTACGTTATGCAATTCGTAATTTTCAATGGCGATTAAATTAACGGCGCCTAATCGCGCGCGAACAGAATTTCATTTACTAAAGCGTTGATGGGCGAGACAATCATCGGGACGGACACCGAACGATGAAATTACGAAACTTCATCCAATGAAAGCAAAGAGCCACTTAATTAAGGTCCGGCAGCGCACTCCTACGCGGCCTCGCGCTAAATTTAAAAGTGGTTTCTGATAGAGATGAATTAATTAGTACGCTCCAATTAGCGGTCTGTTAAACGCGCGCGCGAGTTGATATCGATACACGCGTTAAACGACAAAACAGCCACGAAGGCGATCGATTCTAGCATAAAAGCGCGTCGAATGAACGGCATGTTCGCGATAATTGGACGTATTTATGCAGGAGGCACCGACTATATCGACATGAAAGGGACCACATCGCCGTATATTCGCCTAAAATGTCGTTTAAAATCGCTGGTCAGAATTTTCAAAAGGCGCGTTATCCTTTAATGGAGCATAACGGAGAATTTTATCCTTGCCCCAATTTTTAATAAACAATGCATCATCGGAACATTAAAAATCTAAATGTTGCCATTAAATATTTTGCTCACAATGTTAAAAATGTTACAAGTGGCAATCCGATCATTCAGCTCTTCATATATGAATTAAAAGTTTTGGGGATCCGCATTACCAATATTAGCTCTTTGAAATTTTTTCCTGCAGTTTAATGCAACAATTCGGGCACGCGTATTGATCCAACGAGGCATGAGAGTCTTTGGGCAGTTTGATGTGTTTATATTCGCGAAACAATCGTTCGCGGCTAGAGGGCTGTTTGCATTTCAATTATTTAAATGGTTCACTCGTGTCTGTTGGTGTGTCTTGTAAGCAAGATGCGGGGAGATTATTACTGTTTGTAATTCATTATCATATATTACCATGCATAAGAGAAAGAGAGAGAGAGAGAGAGAGGGAAGCCCAGGTCACGTCGTTATCCGCCAGTCATTCGTCTCATTGCAGCTATTGTGTACATACTTAGCTTCTTATCCGCTTATTATGACGATGGCACTAATGCATACGGTGTACATTAATTTCCTCTCGTTAGCTAACAAGCGTAGCTTGCCTACAAACAAAAATATCCGCCATCATGTGTAGTTCGACGAACTGCGGTGGATATCACGCGATCATAAATAAATAATGGACGATCTTAAAATTGCCTCTATTCAGCGAAAACTGCACGAGCTTCAATCGTCGCTATTTTAACCCAATTTTTAATGAATCAACGTTCCGCTTATAAATAAATCTCCAGTGGTTGAGGATTAACGTTCGACACACCGCACTGATCCGCTCGATGCTGGACGTCTAGTCAGCGCGTCTCGCCGGTCGATTAAAAATCGCGCGCCGATGATAAATCAATTGGCCAGACCGCAATTAGCCGCTCCGCTCGTTAACGCCGCGCGGCGGCGCGCTTGCGTTACCCGTAAAAGTGGATCGCGCCCGTCAAAGCGCCAATTAATTAACATCTACCGCGTTACCTTTGCAAACTGGGTGATCCTTGGCAATGTACACGATCGAAGATAGCGACCATGCCACGCGATAACTCCGTGAAGTTAATTCGCGACTTGGTTTGTCCGGCTCGGCAACTCCGTCTCGTCTTGAGACCGCGCGCGCGCGCAAGAGAGGGAGGATTTAGAGGAGACTCTGGTCTCCACGTAACTTTTCCGCGGTTACTTTTCCGCTTAAAATAACTTGCCTTAACTCAATTATTTCTCATTAACTTAGCCGACGCGCACGGGCTCCTTTTTTGTCCCCGGCCAACTTTTCACTACGGCGCACAATGGTTGGCTCGAGGTGGAAGGAAGCCGGTGGTGAACGTGGTGGACGAGTGCCGAGGCGAGGGAACGGGAAAAGAGGACAGGGGATGAGGGCGAGGGAGTAGCGGATGAGGAGGACACCGACTGTGTGCGCAGGGGGTGCTGCGCTACGCGGGGTGGCGTATGTAGGGTACGGCGAAGCGTGATAATGGTACGTGGTAGGAAATTTATCGTGCTCTTGCAATCCTCGAGATTGAAGGTTGAGGATTAAGGGTCTGCTATTTAGGATTTAGGATCGAGGATCCAGCCGCCCAAGTCGAGGGAGAATGAGGATTCCAGGATTCGGGATCGCGTATTTGGAGGTTTAACATGGGCACGAGCTTAGGCGCAGAAATATAGCTTTCCTGCGTTTCTTTACGTGATTTCGCGGGATTTTGCGAGACTTGACGAGGAGGAGACTGTTATGTCGCATCGTTGAACCTATCCGTAGTCACGCGCAAGCAGAATCGTCGGTACGCTTGCGTACTTGTTCGAGAGACTAACATTGTCGTCGTCGTCCTTGTTCTGCGACGTTTCGACCACCACTTTTGCACAAGTAAGGCACAAGTGAGAAGAGGCGGGCGAGATTTACATGAGTAACGTTCACCGTGGCTTTATGGAGCGAAGGTGAGGTATTCTTATCCGACTACATTCTACGTGACTCGAGAACGCCCGGATAGAGAAAAGTCGACCTGAGTGAAATTTAGCGTGTAATATTGAATGCTGATTAAGATCGACGGATGGGAGCGGTAATCTCGCGGCTTAAAATAGAGATTTATTCGGGAATCGAGATCTCGAATGTCACGAATGTGAAAGGTCAAAGAAAAAAAATATTCCTGTAGGACGAGCATATCTCTCTCTCTCTCTCTCTCTCTCTCTCTCTCTCTCTCTTTCTCGTTCGACAAGAAGAAGAAGAAGAAGGAGAAGAAAAACGAGCAGAGTATTTATAGCTCAACGATATGCTGGTTGTCGATGAAACGTTAGATGCATCTTTGAGTAGCAAAAAAGTCGTTGGCAAAATCGAAACGGCGAAACGCGGATGTTGGCAATGGAAAAAACGAAACGAAATATAAGAGCACATTACAAGGCGAGAATGATCTTTGAAAGTTAAAGTTGGCTCGCGCGCGCGGATCGATTCGCGCGTCGAGAGGGCTCTTCTGCATTCCTCCTTCCTCCCTCTCTCTCTTTCTCTGCTTCTCTTTTCTTCTTGACTGTCCCCTCTTTCGTTTTTCATAGTAAAAAGAGGCACCCTCTCCGCGCGATCTTAATTCCGGTTATTAAATCTTTCAGTCGGCGCGGCCGAGCGCGCGCGGGTACGCTTGTGTTTTAGTTGCCATGAATAGATGTTTACTTATTACAATTATACTTTATAATAGCTTCCCGCGCGGTGCACTTCGCCGGCGGAGAGTAGCAGAAGCGCAACTTCTTCCTGCTTCTCAACTTTGCCAGGGTGCAGTTTTGCCCCTTTTCTGAAACCCGGACGTCGCCGCCGCCGTTGCCGGACCAAAGTTTGACGCAAACGCGCGCGCAGTCGTTCGTAATGATAATAAATATAATATTCATACGTCGCCGAGAGTACCACAAATATGTCACGAGGATGTCGGAGCAGGAAGCGATGCGTTTCGGCGTCGAAACAATACGGTATCAAAGTCAATTGGAAAGATCTTCCGGTCGCTTTGAACGAGCGAGCGAGGGTAGGAAGGAAATGCAAGCAATTCCAAGAAGGTCAGGATTTACATGGTACTAGGCAAACATTAAGATAACAATCTCATTTGTATTCGCCGGGGCTGTTAAGATTCCGACTTTCAGATGAGCGAACAATTCAACATCACTTGACTAGCGCGTACAAGAGTTTACAGCAACCTATATTTTCCGTATGAGCGTCTAACAAGATTTTCTACCAACGATTGGTATCCCGACTTGCAGGTACCGAGTTCCCCACGGTTACGTCTTTAAGAACCGAAAAGCTGGATTGCGGAGGCACCATTAGCTCGCATGAGGCATGTAACGACAGGCAGACGGAGAAATTCAAATTGAAATCCCAGCGAAAGGGTTAAACGTCAGCGAATCTCGGTGAGTCGCATATCGCACCGACTCCGCAGCGCATTTCCGTGGTGGCACGTCGAGAGTGGATCGCTCCCGCGAGTGTTTCCGTTTCCAAGTCGCGCGAGCTGGCGTCGCGCCTTTGCGCTCCCCCGAGCTACCCCGGAGCGTCATGGCGCGCTCCGCGACCGCCTGCTTACCCTTACCGCGCCTTACCTCCGGCAAACTTTGCGCGCACAAAGCGGGCATGCCGTCACTTTGTAATGATAAACTTGGCGTAAGGTTTGTCAAAGCTAATTGGACGCGACTTCTCGCGTACTCGCGTGTCGCGCCCGACTGCGTCGTCGCGCGAAACGTGCGAATTGGCGGGCGCACGCGCGACTCATTGACCCGGATATCGCTCGTACGTCGCGGGCGTCGTCGTATCCCCCCGGGGACACCCGCCGGGATTCGTCATATCGGTCTTTTTGCCGGGGGAGGAGCACGAGCCGGACCCAGATCGAGCGTTCTCTTGGCGCCGGCCGAGTCGTCCGCCAAATCGAATTTGCAGCACGGGACGGCTCACGACAAACGCAATGACGAGAAAATATTTGCGATATTCGAGACACACACACACACACACGTACTTTACCTTACCCGTTAGGGTGGGACATCTCGTTGTCCGTCGCGTCGTGTGCGCCGATATACAAAATCGAATTACCCCGCACCCCCATTTCTCCTCGTGCAATTTGCCGCGAGTCAAATTTACCTGACATTTATGACAAATGTCGTGACAGAAATACATTTTGGAATATTTAAGCTGATGTTTACTCGCACGATAAAGTGAATTTTTTAGTTTCGCGTTGCACGCGGCCGGTTCGAAATTAAAACACGTTATTTCTCCTGGGCTGTATTACGCTGTAATTTATCACGGAACGACTAAACGCTCTCTCCAACGCGCGGCCGCCGTGTACCAGATCCATACCATTACGCGCGATAATCTTCATTTAAATAACAACGTGGAACTTCTCTCAAACGCCATTCCGCTATTACGTTTATTATCTTTCAATTATTCAATTCAGATCAAAAAGGGCAATAATAGGGACACCGCTCAAAGAGGAAAAGAATCGTGCATCGTAATGTTAAATACATAAATGCAAGAGGCGCGCAGACAGCGACCGATCTTGGCTCAGCGCTCGTTTCGCTTGGCGACCGTGTCGACATTGTGCGCACGTGCGCTTGTATGCGTGTCTCGTGTATGCATTTTCGTGTACCGGTACGGTAGCCGTTAACTCCGTTTTCGCGTGTACCGCTCCTCAACGAGCTCCGATAGCGCAGCAGAATAGAACTCTCGGGCGCACGAGAAATCGTCGTCTACGTCCTCGGCTCGCTCGCGCACGCGGTCGTAATTACACGCGCGTAATGATAAGGATACGAGTAACGATAAGGATTAAGGGGAGCGCACCCGGCTACTCGCACGCACTTATCATTTCCCGCTGATCGATGGGATTATATTTATCCAGCGCGTTTACGCGCGCATCACCGTCACGCGCGAATTAAACTCCCCTTTCCCACGCCACCACCCCGTCAAAGCTTCAACGATCGTATTTGCGCGTTTTTCCACTCTCGTTTCCTTCCCGGGGTACTCGCGGCGTGCCGACGTCACGTCTGCAATCGTCGGGTGGATATTTTTCATTTCGCGCGATCACCCCCGACCGCGGCGCTTCGCCGGGGCGCGCTTTCGAGTATTACTTATCCCGGATTTTATCCTGGATACCCTCCTTCTCCCTCTGGAGAAGACCGAGATCCCGGGTCAGATCAATCACCCATTCGTGATCGATCGCGTGACGCTTTAAAGATGTTTATGACGAGCAGCGAGAGAGAGGGGAGGTGCGGGGGAGAGTTACATCCATGCGCGATGACACGACGATGAAAGGTGGCATGTATCGTATCCGCGTCCGTGTTCGCATTTATGCATGAAATTATTTTCCACCCTGTCCGCCCCGTGCTTCCTCCCGGAGGATAACTCCGGGCTTATCGGAAGTGGATACAGTGCGAATTGGAAACGGAGAAACGCATCGCGCCGCGACATTTCACCGCGCGGACAATAATCGCGGGCGGATCCGAGACGACGTCGGATTACTCGCGAGTAACGATCGCGGGCTCCGCTGCACCGAGTAACGATCGTTCTCTTTTTATCTGGCTCCGCGCCGCTCTTATTTCGCGTTTTACGAAACGGGTCAGTGTACGCTGCTGCTGCGCGTGGCAGTGCAATTGTTGATAGTAAGAAAGGAACGAGCGTATGACACGTTACTTTGAAGTTATACATTAAGTCGGAATCTTAATTTCCTGCGAAAACAAAGCGAGTTCTTGCGCTTCTCGATATTCCGACGCAAGAAAACGAGACAGAAAGAAAGAAAAAGGGAGAAAGAAAGCGAGAGCAATGGCAAGTTTCTACGAGTTCGCGAACGCGTTTTCCCGGCTTATTATTTGCGTTAAAGCAAATTTTATGTATTCGCGCGCCTGAGCACTCGGTGCGTGCTTTGCAGCGAAGCGAAGGTACGTGCAACAATAGCGCTGCTTTTTCGTGATAAAAGATTATGACTGCGCTTTGAACTTTTATAAAGGACGTACCAAGTTTCGGAGGTCGCGAGCGCCAAACGCGTCGTTGAAACACCGCGAGAGTTCCGGGCGTTTCGAGTGCTACGCGAGCGAGCTGCAACGGGAGTATCGATGATGTAAACCGACCCGCTGTGCATTATCCATCCGATGCTTTGTAAACGTACGCAATATGTCATATCCAGCGTTAGTCGCTCATGGTTTCGAAGAGGAGGATATGATGGTAAAACAGTAGCGCGGCGTTTCTCGCTTCATCGAACCAGAGTTCGGGTCGAGTCTGGTTAAATATCTAAAATATAATTCCGCACACATAGATTTTACACGCTCCGCAGTCTCCGCACGAAATTGGTACTTTTGTCCGGCAGGTACGAGCATGAGTGTAACACGAATTTGAGACTTTGGTCTCGCGCCCTAATTAATAACTGTGTATAAAAAGGCGTGTCACAAAAGAGAGATATAAATATAAATGTCAGTGGAGAATTGATGTGCGAGCGCGGTTTAAAAACCGCCCCCGTGCGTTGCTCTTTCTCAATTGAATATTTCGGTATACGCACTGAAAGTTATACGAATTCGGCTTTTGTACTCGCTACGGCTGCCATTGTGAGCGCGTTTTAAACGAACGTCCAACGAATATCGCGACATTCTGCCGAAAACGAATCGAGGAGATGGCGAACGCGGGGGCGCGCAATCGACGCTAACTGTCGCTGTTTAATCTCGAAGTTTCGCCAGTTTATAACACAAAGACCGTGTCCATTGTTATCGCGAGCCGACGACACGGCCGTTCTAAATGCGCCAGATACGAGGACGATGCTGAATTCCGTATTCAAAGTTCTTCATCGCGCCGCTTCGGGGACTTGTCTCGCCGGCACCCTCGAGATAAACGGCTCGTATGTTCCGGGGTGTAATTTCGGGGCGGCAAGGGCACTCACGCGGCGCGGAAAAACCTGGCACGCTCCCGAGGACGAATGTATACGTTCCGCGCGACACAAGAGGTCCTTTCCGAGCGACGCTTTTCGTCGCCTGGTTCTTACCCCCGCACGAGACGCGAGCTTCCGGCCGCGTTTTTACCCTTCCCATCCACCTTCGTACGCGCTTCCCTCGTCCCCGTCTCTCGTGTCCTGCGCGTCCTGCCATCCTGCGAGAGCCAGCTTGTCGAGAGCTGCAATTTGATGTATGGCTTGTTGGGCCAGGTAAGTTTGCTCCTCGCAAAGATGTCGTTGACCCGCTACTATTACGCTAGATAGGATTAACCCTTCCGCCGCGCCACGGCCCCGCATATACGAGTGTACACGCGTGTGTGGGCGTAGAGTATAGTACGTACATACGTACGTACATACACGTACCGCAAGTTCTGGGCGTTCCGGTACCGCCGTAGCTCGAAGCGCGCGTGCACGCGGCCACCCTCGTTAGTGGTCTCGAGTCACCGTCGAAACCCTGAAATTTCCATATTCGTCGCCGCGCACGACGCAGAAGCCCGGTTGCCAGGGATTTTTAGCGCTTCACCTGTTTGTCTCCGAGTCACAACTGCCGGGCAGTTTCGCCCCGCCCATGCCGCCACCGGTGAACGCAATCGAGTTACCCGATGTATCGCGCAAATCACTGAAATCACGGTCCGTTCCGCTCCGGAGGAGCCCCGCTATCGGTAGCGGCCGACAATTAAACTTGTCGCGCTTCGGACTAAAAAATCCAGCGAGGATTCGGCGAATCCTCCACGAGCCATTCTCTCGATCGCTCGGTACCGCGGAACTGGGGTTCTCGTTAGCGCGATAATAGTTCTGCAAGGGGTGTTCTTATCTTCCGTTGGTCAATAGCAAGTAGCTACGTGATCCACCACCGTGCATCAATTCGAGCCGGGCTAACTACTACGTAATTTCATTACGTTCGCGACGTCATCAACGTCTCGGAATTACGTTCCGCAAGGCTGCATCCCGGCTGTATGCAGGGCGTGCGCAGGCACCGTGGCCGTGATTGCCGATGCTTCCCTAATGTTTGTCTCGTGCCGAGTATCAAGCGACAACCTCGTTACGCTCGCGTAATGTCGACGCCGCGCGCGTCACGCGCACCACACCACCGCGAATCACGGTCCGGTGGCCCCGTGGGAACCCCGTCTTACCACGTCATCCGTAATTAGCGGTAAGGGCGACTTTTCATTCACTATCGCCGTCCGCCAGTCGCGATATCGTGGAATTACAGTCGTGCCGGCTATCGACCCTGATATCATGAGCGATTGCTCGACCGTGTGGCTCTCGGAATCACTCGCCCCGTCGTGTCCCGAAATCACGAAATTAGGATCTGCGGGGGCCACGTCCGCGCCCATTATCAACAGCAACCGCTAACCGAGCGTGGTGGTTAATGCCTCGTCCGTTTGTCTCCGACCGATCGAGTAATTTCGTTAAGGCCACGCGACGTCGACACCTCGACGCGTCTCGCGCGGATTATCGCCCCGGCCAGGTCGGCACGAGGGTGTGAAGGGGCTACCGTGACTCTACGTCGTCCGCAGTTGGCGTTGACTAGCTAGCAACGGGCCGGTCACGTTGGCGCGATAGATAGACCGCGACAATGATATCGGACCAACAGCCGGGCGTCTATCTCTCGCCGCATCGCCGGCCTTGCTGTCAGTCTCCGGCGCGCGCGAGCGCGCAGCCCTTAATCTGATCCGGGTGCCCTGCAAGGCCGGATGGCGATGGTGGTTAGCGGCGAGGGAGACAAACGACTCGGATCCGCCGGTGGTTCGCGCGTGTCGTGTTCGCCGACTGCGAATCGCTCGGCTCGGCTCTGCTTCGGCGTGGAGTCCGCCTCTCGCGCGGAGCCAGCGTTACATTCCGCCGTAAACACGAGCCAGTCTGTAAACGGAAGCTCCGGGAATCAGCACGGGGTGCACGTTGCGTGTCGAGTCGCGATGGCGCATCCGGACGTACCCGGCGGAGAAGCGGGATATGTCGGACGCGCGAGGACACGAATATGAGAGGAGCGGTAAGGTTGGGTCGGAGATGGGAAGACGGGACGACTTGGGGTGTATTTGGAACGACGACGGCGGAAAGTGAGGGTGCCGCGCGAATACCGTGGTTCTGATTACTTCGGAGGGTCCCGCCGTCGGCGGATTTACGGATACGCGCGATGCTGAGTGCTCAGGGGCTTCGTGCTTTCCGAAATAAAGGCGGAAAGAGATAGGGATGAGAGGGGGACCGGAACGAAAGTGTGTCAGTGTGTAATTATTTCTCTTTTCTCTCTTTCTTCTTCTTTCTCTATTTCCGCCTGCGCTGCGGGACGTTACAAAATGTAAGGATCGCTGGATTGTTTGAAATTAACTAGCTTTGGAAAAAAGAGAGAAATATAAAAAATAAAGAAAATTAGTACTTGTAATCGATTTAATTCCCGTAAAATTACAAATTTAAAATTAATTTAACACATATAAGAGCGGCTAAATTGAAAATGGCCTCGCAGTTACTAACCGTTGAAAAATAACATTTTTATAATAATTCACGTGTACGTGCGTTTGCACCACCTGCGATGGTGTGGTTCTAATTAATCGCCGCGCACCTCGCACACCTCGTTCCGCCGCGTTTCTCGACGCTTGAGGAAACTCGCCCGAGTGGATCAGTATTTTGACAGATCGATAGCGGAGCCTCGGAAAAATGGCGGGTCCCGCGCGCTATAAATCCGTCACGGGATAGTTCCCAGTTGCGTCTGATGCTCGCAGACACAACATTGCTTTTCATGCTGCACATATATCTGTCCTCCGTTTCTCCATTCGGTCGCGAAAGCGAAAAATGCGGTATTGAGCGAGTGAAAGCATTTTTCTGTGGTGCTCGCTCTTTGATTTTTGATATTAGAAATTCTCATTACGTACCCCTCGTATTTTACTTGGCGGCGCCGTCGCACGTCGCGCGCGCGCGCACACACACACATAGACACACGCACACGTCCGAGCCTCCTCTACGATTACATCCCTATCGCTCCCATTCGGTTCACTACGCCTTCAGGTGCAACCTGACGCCGTACATGCTAGATGGAATTCGATATAAGCGTCGCTCGAACACGGAATCATTTAACACGAGGAGGTAACTGTACATTTACAGCTCTTATTTCTCAAAGGCCTGATCCTTTCACTTCTTCAGGGCCAAGAGATTCTTACTCGCATTCGCGCCACGCGAGACGATATTCTCGATGCAACTATAACGTACTGTATCGCCTTTGATGATGCATTCCTGTATAATGCGGCTCGAAGCGCACAAGGCAATCTCGATGTACAATGCAGACAAGGGCATTCAACGTGCATATCTATGTTTCTCCCTTTCTCATACGCGAGCGAACAAGTGCACGCGCGCGTATTTAACTTCATACCGCATAACTTCGAGTTCTGAAGAAAAACGTACCGCATGTATAACTTGCGCGCGCTTATATCGAATCCGCTCGAATTTCGACCGCGTTACGTCACCGTGAAAAGAGTTTAACCGGAGTTTAAGAGATGCGCGAGAGGAGCGGGGATGATGGGACGGATTAACTTTTCGGGACCCATCCACATCGCTGAAGTCGAAACGATACAAGTATCGTATCGCTCGAGCGAGAGCCGGGTCGATACACGAACCGTTCCCACGGCTAGAGGAATGCTTAACTTAAGTGCGGAGATGCTTTTACTCACTCGGCGCGGGAGCGCTTATACTTAATAGAATACCGATACTTTCAGCCGGTCATTCGACACCGCACCGCAAAACGTCGGAGGGTATCTTCCTCGCGGAAGTATCAATACTTGTTCGCGATAGTCGACGAGGGAACAATATCATAAATATCATTTAAGAAACTCGAGATGTTATATAGGGTGGCCCATTTTAATTTATACAGTCGATTTTTTAAAAAACTAAAAGAGATACGAAAAAATGTTTCAGACAGACATGTCACGATTTCGAGGGGGACATAAGATGATACCATTGGTTTGACCTTGAATAGTCGTTTGAAGGTCACGCGAAGGTCACCTTCAATTTCTTAAATTGAAACCCCTACTTTTTATTGCAGATTCTTATTCTCCATCGAAAAGTAAGTAACTTTCGTCTGAAACATTTTTCCGAAAAATGTCATCTTATGTCCTTAAAATGTCCTCAAAACTCATCTTGAAGATCATTTTAAGGACATAAGATAACATTTTTCGGAAAAATGTTTCAGACAAAAGTTACTTACTTTTCGATGGAGAATAAGAATCTGCAATAAAAAGTTGGGGTTTCAGTTTAAGAAATTGAAGGTGATCTTCGCATGACCTTCAAACGACTATTCAAGGTCAAACCAATGGTATCATCTTATGTCCCCCTCGAAATCGTGACATGTCTGTCTGAAACATTTTTTCGTATCTCTTTTAGTTTTTTAAAAAATCGACTGTATAAATTAAAATGGGCCACCCTGTATATAGATTATTAATATAAATTAATTATTAATATAAAGTATTTACTATAAAAGCATATTACAAAGGTATTCGCGTAATCGACGTTCGTGAAGCGAACTCGCGTTATCGTCCTTATTCAGGAACTCGCGAAAATGCTTCCTGCATTCGAGTTCGCCCGCCAGCTGCTTATTACTCGCCGATACCGGGAGTAAGGCGTCGCTGCCGGAATTAGTCGGTATCGACAGCGAAGTATCGGTACTCCGTTGGCATCGTAAGCATTCCCCTCCGCATCCTGCACCCACGGTCCGCCTTACGGTGATGCGTGGAGTGCGACTCCCGCACAGGCGCTCGCAGCAGAACTTACTCCCCTCCCACGCGCGCTTTCTCTCTCTTCCTCTTGGGCTCTTCCGTTCGGGCTCGTTCGTGCTAGGGTACCCCCTATCTCGGGCGCGCGCTGCTCTGACATCGGGCGCTCTCGGGCGCGCGCGTGCGAACGACCCAGAAGAGCGAGAGAGAGGGGGGGTGACTGGACGAGCGAGAGGAGAACCAAGGAGCGGGAGGGGGTTACTACGGCGGTGCGGCCGTCGGTCGCACGCGAGGGTGGGGGTCGGCGCCCCGCACTCTAAAGCCCCGTAGGCCGCACCGCCGTCACTACTCCGCACACGCGATCACCGTGGGGCACGGACACGCTCTTCTCTCTCTCTCTCTCTCTCTTTCTCTCTCTAGCTCTCTCTCTCTTCGAATGCCTTCTCGCCGCTGCCACCCGCTATTTTCGCGCGACGCGTGCTCGCTGCCGCACGATCGGGACGCGTGTGCCCCGTGAGTGTCGCCCCGTGACCGTCGCCGTGAGAGGGTCAGCGAGCGAGTGCACCGGAGGTGCACCCCCCAGTGAATTGACCCCCGTGCGTCACCGTCGCGCAATTCGCGAGAGACGTGGATTAAAAAAAGAGAGAAAAGTGAGAGACTCCAACTGATGAAAATTCCGGGACGCGTATAATCGAGGACGTGGACGCTGGCGATTGTTGCTGCGAGTGCTGCGAGTTCTCTTTTCTTTACTCCTTGGATATGAACCGCGCGCTCACGCGTCGAAGAGGGTGGATTGTGTGACGCGAGAAGCCGGAGTGTGTACAGTGCGCCGCAGCGGTTGATTTTCGTGATCATCCCCCTTCTCCATCCGCCCGCCACCCGCCTGCTACCCGCAGCCGAGATCACCCGTGCGTTAGCCACACGCATTGCTTGCCGACGATCCTCTTCTTCTTCTCTTCTGCAGAGTTGAGTGACACGATCGCGGCGCCGCAAGAAATCGGCCTGGTGGATCATCATGGATTGGACCCGCAGGATCGGACTGACTGGCGTGTTATTGCTCTGCCTCGGCTGGATTGGGGGTAAGTGCAGTGTTGTGTGTTGCGCCACTGGTTTTTGCGGTGCGCTCCGGCTTCGCAACGCGCTGACACATGAATCGGGACCTTTGTCAAACTTGCGCGCGGTCCAGCGTGAGCCTCCGGCGCTCGATCGATTCGATTAATCGGCGACGATCCGCGTCGGGAATGCGCGGCGTTTCGGACATCCGCCGGGGCCGGCCGTCGCTGTTTTGCTTTTGTTCGCGTCGCGACGCCGATGGCCTATTTGAGGCCACTATTATGCCACGGCTGGAACGGCCGGACGATAACTCGCGCAAGCGGCGTCGAGCCATCGCAGCCTGCCAGCCGAAGATAACCATCGGAAATTGTTTTAACGCGCAGGGTCGACGCGTACTATTTTCACCGTAAATACCTGCCCCCTCGTCCTCCCCATGCCTTCCACTTTCCCTGCAGATTACCGCGATGATAAGTTCTTCGTTGGCACGTCGGTGGCAGAACCGAATGCGCTTCGCTCGTGCGCTGCTCAACTCCGGGGATACTTTCTCCCTGGACTTTGGGGATTTTTAACTTCGACTAGAATACCGCGTCGATATTCCCACCTAATTTCTCGCTGCCCCGGTTACCGGCGCGGAGTTCCTCCAAGCCTATGCTATTTTCTCGCTACTCTGTTCGTGAAATTAGGAAAGTTATGAAATAGGAGAGAGATAATACTTTTGAAAGGGAGGGGGAGGCCGCTCTCAGGGATATTACTGATTCTTGCCGCAGCAGCCGTTTGAAAGTAGTAGTCATACATTTATTCTGCCGCGACGAGAATGACGTTCTATTGGTAATAACTAAAGTGCTGAGTTTCTGAATTTTTAAGCGGGGCCCGAGTGACTTATGCATTCGAGTTCGCGAAGTGTAACCGTTGAATACTTAAGTATTGGAAATGCTTCAAGAAGCGATAAAACACCCCCGGATTCG
Organism: Ooceraea biroi; assembly: GCF_003672135.1. NCBI lineage: Eukaryota > Metazoa > Arthropoda > Insecta > Hymenoptera > Formicidae > Ooceraea > Ooceraea biroi. The sequence goes on from NC_039516.1 coordinate 10,086,755, forward strand.
TGTGCAAAAATCTAAGAATACGATTATGTTAATCCGCGATCTGTGCTCGAGGCATAAATCGTCAGATCTATACGATACAAAATTGAACGCAGTTCAAGCGAACATTTCCGGGTCGAATAATGCACAAGAAGAGTACCTTAAAGTTTCGGAGATGTCCTCGCTTATTGAATTTAAAACGACCGCTTAAACTATTCAAAGTTCGTTTTGGAGCGCTTGAATCCTGAAACTTTTCTTCAGGACAAAATGGCTGAAATCTTTCAAAATTTCGTAAAACGTATCAAGCCGAGATTGTTCAACGGAGAGGGAGAAAGAGAAAGAAAGAGAGTGCATTTTACGTGCGAGTTCGTTTCATCGAACAATTCGCGCGCACACGCGTAAAACGGGCGAGTCAGCCCGCGCCGAATTTTACCTGAAAGAACAACGCGCGTGCAGTTTGCGAATCGGCAGAGTTATCGGTTTACGAATGTAAAACGCGCGCAAAAATAGATGACAGCGGCGGGGGCTACGCGCGGCGACTAAAAAGTATGTCGTCATTTTTTCCTCTTTTCCGAGCCACCGCCGACACCCTCGCCTCTCCTCTCGATACTCTCGGCCTCCGGCGTTTTTCCGACGCTCTTCAATTCGCGAAACGATTACGGCGCACGAGATATGCATTTCCGAGGATTCACACTCGCACCCCCCGTTCGGCACTCCCTCGTTGCACCCTCGCGCTACGCGCGTTCTCCCACGCCACTCATTCCGAAACTCATTTCGCGATATGGGATAAACAACGGCAATGTCGGGAAACGCGAATGAAGCTCGAAAACGAACGAAAGGGGTGGCTTCGGCGGCGGCGGCGGTACCCAATTACCACCGTAGTGCGTCGCGATTGCACTCGGAGATGTTTAATTTAATGAAGTGCTCTCACTGATCAAGTATCGATACGATGCAGTATTTCTTCGAGAACTAGTCGAGGGGCATCATCCAACATTGCACTCTGATAATTTGAGAGGAAGTGAATCAATGGCAGAATGCAGAGCACGATGTATCAGATTGTCTCGAAGGATTTTTGTTATTTGAAAGGATTGGAAAAATTTGTCGAGATGCAGATGATTAATTCTATTTCCTGTGGTTTGTAGACAAAAAACACAACAATCGTTGAAATGATTTAATGTGTCTTGGGAATATAAGGGGAGGATATATTGCAAAATTATCATCCTGATGCCTCCCTTTGACGTAATCGTTCCCCTGCCGACATGTAATAAAAGGGGAAGTGCGATCGAAATGCCCGGTATCAGTAGCAAAGTATCGACACTTGAGCAGCATCCCTTACAGTTCCTCGACTTTGTTTATCGCGCCTCTGTCCCCCTTACCCTGCATTAGTCCGGTAATGGGCGAAGCGATACATTGAGAGTTACGCGATCACCGCGTGAGATATCGACGGATAAAAAAATTTGTCGCAGGATCGATAAGAGCGCGCGGGGGACGGTGAGAGGAGGGACGCTCCGCGGGGGGTTGCACAACCCCTTTCGTTCCCGTAGGGCGTCTTGCGGCAGGTACGTACGTTTATCGTGTATGAACTTCAATTTCGTGATGGAAGTGGATTAATACAATTTAATGGCGCCCCGGGAGAATTATATGCGCATCGACATCTCGTACCTCGATCTTCCTGTACGGATACATGGACGTACGTGTACGTGTACGTGTGAGTGAGTGCGCGCGCGAGTCTTTAATGATAATGAAGATAATGATAATTTAATTTAACACTCCGCATGGAAGAGAAAGGGAGGAAGGGTCGCACTCTCGCGACCAAGTTTCTTCGTACCACCGATTTCCTCCTCCTCCTTCTCCTCCTCCTGTTTCCCCTCGCAGAGTGCAGTATGCAAATATTAAAGAGTTGCCTCCCCCGTCCCGACGTTTCCCTCTGCGCTCGGTTCTCCAGTCTTAATCTTTCTTATTATTTATCTTGACTGTTCGTTCCCCAAGTCTTCCGCGATCTCAGGTCTCTCGATAACGGTTCACCTCGTAGTGCGGTGTAATTTTTGTTACGATTCTTGGGAGACTCGTTCCAGCGACTAATCCGCGTTCTCTCGTGCTGCTCCGCGCTGGTACCACTAAGCGGGCAGCATCGCTCTCGTTGACATTATCCATTAGGTACATGCTACGTCGACTAGTTAGAACGGACATGGCACGATTGTCGTCCTTGGGCGATAATGACGATGCCGTTACAATATTCATCTTTGCGACGTATTGCTCAATATTCGCGCGGGATAATTATTCGCCTGAGCTTTTAAGGGATCAGGACGATTCCGGCGTATTAACAAATTGAATTGTTCTTTTTCTCTTTCTTTTTCTATGCCTCTCTGTCCTGCCTTACGTAATGGCAATTAACACGGAGACCGTGCATATCATTATCTAATGTACTCACTTGCGGACTTGTCACTTTCATACGTAGATTGTGCGTTCTAGTTTTCCGGACTGGCGTGTTCCGGATGCTTTTAAGGGACCCCTCTCGGAGCACGCGATAAACATGTCTCTTTCTCGCCCTGCCATCCCTCTCGTTCTCTCTCGCTCTTCTTTTTCACGGACTTTTCCTACTTACCGGCGAGTAAGGTATAAAAGATGCGTGTATACGGCCACGCGAGAAAAAACGGCCACGCTTATGAGAAATGCAAACGACGTCGCGGAGGATCTGGGGAACGGCTGTCACGGTCGCGTTCATTTCTGCTTCTATTTCCATACGGCCGCGTATGGAGCTCTGCGAGCAGAAAATACGAAGTCGCGGCCGCAAGAGAGGCGGACGCGTGCAAGAGACGCGTAATACCGTGTTTAACCGTCCCCTCATCTCCTGCACCCCCTTCCCCAACTCGGACTTTTAACCGCCGTGCACCGCGCCGCCAATTTTTCACCGGCGTATTTTCTCGACGATCAGATATAGCTTCCGCATATTGCCCGATGCCGCGACGCGATTCCGAATAAATCTGAATCCTCCTGAACCATTTATTGCGCAATAAATCGCCCGTTGCACGATCGTACGTTTTTATGGTGGACGTTAATCTCGTATCGCTTTCTTTTAACTTTATAATTCAATTCAATCCGATCTAATCTGTCGTTGTGCGAGAGTCTCCTCCGATCGCCGTGGAACGGCTGGGACCGATACTGATGCCGCATTCATTCACCCTTTCGAGAAAGAGCAGGAACCTCCGGCCCTTCGGAATCTCTGGATCACATCACTGTGCTATTAATAAAAGTGATGTGTTTCCGGGTTATTCCTCGCGCCATTACCGTAATGTGAACAGCGTATTGTATTTTCTTGAGCGATTGAACAGGGAACGCACGATAGTTTGGCGCGATGTCGGAGCATCGAGTCATCGTAATCGTCGACGCTGGTCGACGCATCGTCGTTTGGTTTTAATATCCAGCCGTAAAGGTGATACGCGCGGCCGAAGTGCCGCAATCAAATTAACGAGGCAACTTTTACTTTCATAAAGCGGTATAACACCGCGAACTACATTATATTATATACCATTTCGACCGTCCCAGCCGCATTATTTTCGCGAGTGCTTTGTGCGAGAGCCTCCCTTTCCCAGCAGTTCGCCCAACACGGTAATCGTCGTCGTTAAGTACCTCCAAATGTGACTATTCCAATCGCCTTTCCACGTACAAGGTGTCCTTCGAGGTCGTCCACGCGCGTCCCTTCATCCACGCGGAATTCACTCGCGACCGACTTCGGCGCGACCAACTTTTCCTCCGGGAAAATTTGGATTCGACGTCATCTGCACGCGCTCTCGCAACTTTCCGATATTCGACATTAAATGTCTTTGTAAGCCCCGAATTAAAGTTCCGTTAAAGTCGAGTCCGCTTAAAATTGAACGACAAGAAAGTTGGCTATAATGTACGTTTGCACCCTTCGAGATTATTTACTCGACGGCAATTTCTAGATTCCCCCATCGGAGGGTAGTTGTTAAAAATTAATTAAGCAACTTCCCCGCGGTCAGGAGGTAGCGCACGTGTGGTTTCGAGGACACCCTGTGTATCGAGGAAATTTCGATAATGCGTCTTTAACAGCGACGGCCGTAACGCGGAAAACCATGACGGCATATCCTCGCCGTCATTAAATGTCGCAGCGCCGGCCATTATTTTACAAGCGTTGCGTAGTTACGCTCAATCGAGCGATTAAAATGCCGATACTCTGTGTCGCAGACTCGACTTTAACGTTTTAACAATCTATAAAAATTAATATTACATACGCCTTCGTCGCGACGCCGTGAACTCGTTGCGGAAAACACGCAACAAAAGTTACTTATCGCCGACGTTATTATTACTTTCGAGAATTTTTACCGTAAATCTCGGGGCTCTTTAACGACGAACGGAACAATGAATGTTCTCGCAATTCGCAGTTGCGCTGATATCTCTCCGATGTCGAAATTGGAGGGAACAAAGACGGGTTCACGCAGTGCATAAATGTTCGACATCGCACGAGATGATTCGAGATCGCTGCACATCTGTTCGCTGGACGCGCGCGTGCCTGGGATCCCCTTAAGTGCATAATTGATGCACGAGAGATCGACTGGTTCGGCGTTATGCGATGATTCATGAAAAGCAATTCGCTTTAGGACCGCAGGCGTTAGGCACACCATTGATACTCGTTCGCATTTGACCTCAATCCGCTCGATAACAGCTGAAACCAAAGCTGATACCAAAGACGATGAAAATACGTATGACATATCAGATAAAATTATTAACATCGGTATATCAATATTAAAATAATATTCCTAAAATAATATTAAAGCTCTCTGGATAGTAATAATATCGAATGGCAATAATATGTGTTATCAACGATGCACTTGTCAGCGCGTCAATCCGAGAGCAGCATGGTGTCGAAGGTAATCGGGATATTCCGAGATATCGATGTCTGCAAGCGGGTCGACCCTTACCGGAATGCATATACGCGATGAATCCGAGAAATAGGCGCGCTATCGCTCCCCATTCTGCCACCTCCGCCTTCGAACGAGATCACGATGGCGGGGTGCATCGCGCGCGCCGATCTTTCCGGGTGCGGTGCGATAGTGGCGCGGATATAACAACGTGCCATTTCGCGTGTGGTCGGCATTAACGCGAGCACGCGGCTGACACTCAACCCCTGATGAACAATTATCTTACGAAGCCCGGGTCGCGCGTGTCGGCGTGAGAGCGTGCGCGCAAACGAGCGAGCGAGCTAAGCGAACGGGTGGAGGAAACGCGCGGCGCGCTCGCTCGCTCGTGAACCGCGTCGGGAAATGGGTCGCCGTAATGGCCACGGTAAAGTCCTCGTGAAAGTTGCACGGTTGTTTATGGTCGCGCTACACGCACTAAGCCCGAAGCGGTGGCTGGCGGGCGCTATAGCGTTCTGGCTCCGCTCCGCTCCACTCGTCCGCGCGCGTAAACGGCCCACGGTATGCGCCCGCGCGCGATGCCAACGCGCGGATTTATCCTCTCGCTAACCCTGCCTGCACCCTATCTACCTACCGCTCGCTCCTTCCTCCGCCAGTTCCTGCTTCCACCCTTAACCCCCCCGCGCGCGCGCGAGATTGTTGTTGGATATAAACGTAAAAGTGGTAACGTCGCGGTAAAACATCGCACGCGCTCGCGATACAAGTGTACGTTGGACAGCTCGTGCACGTACATGCACGTTGGTTGTACGGGTACGCGCGCGTTAAATCGCGACGCGCGACCACCACTTGATTAAGGGAGAACGTCCGAACGTCCGACGGCCGGCCGTTACCGGGTTACGCTCCAACCCGAAAAGAGAGATATTACCCCCCAGCCGGGGGTAGCGCGCGATAGTATTCGCGGATCGGTTATGATAACGATACGACGTCGTTGGTGGCGTAGGACGGATAGCGGCGAGACGCGCCTGCCGACCGTTATACGAGCGTTTACTATCGAGCGACGTGATGGCAAAAGCCGGCCATTGTAAAATATAGATATAGGATATCGGGGGCAACGCGCGGGAGAGCAACATCGGCGTGCGCAATAAAAATGTAAAGGTGAATATCATTGATCCCGCGGCGCGAGCTCTTACTGTCCCGCAGTAATTTTTATCTGTTTCGGGAGTTCCTGGCGCGCTAAATGTTCGTGTCACGCACAGCAAGGAATGCAGCGATTAAAAGACACGTCGCGATTCCCGGAGGGAAATGTAGCGTCACGGATGCAGCTTTATTTTTGCGAGCGCGACTGCGAATGGAATTAGAGTTTGCAGACGCCAAGTTTCGCGCGCGGTGACGAGAGAATTAGGGAGAAATATTGAGATGAAAGGGATTGTTGCGCGAGTTGTATCCAATTGTACTCGTCCGCGGGTCCGCATCGGCGCCGGCAATTAGTGCATTGTATTAATTTACGGTGGATACAGCGTATTGTTTTAATTAAAACAATTCCGGGCGCTTCGCCTACCGTACCCACGAGCTCGGAAATTAGCGTGGAACGAGACTCCTTACCGCCATCATCACCACACTCGATTCTCGTAATTGTCCGCGTCTCGCCTTCCGTGAACTGTTTAAGGTGGTCGCCAGCGACAATCTTTCAGGTCGGCGTTGTCATTCGGGCCAATAAACCGAACAGTCCAATTGACGAGTTCTCCGGAAGAACGACTCGAGTCTGGAACCGACAGGGCCATGAAACTATGATTTCTCTCCGCAGGATTTTTCTCTCTTACGTGTATTTCTCGAAAATGATATTTTTATAGAATAATTCTGTACGAGGTAGCTTTTGCAAAATGAAAGAAAATCTATTATACGGTATTAATATCTCGTATGACACGTAAAAGAGAGACTGATTCGAAATGTATTCGAAATGTTGGAGACTGCGGTTTATTAAATATGTGTCATGTAGATAAATGTGCGGCGCTTTTCGTAATTACGTCTCTGAGACGTGTCTTACGTCATTCTCGGTGAATCGGCAATCGAGTTGAGATTCGCGACGAGAGTCGCGGCACCGCGCGCGATAATATACGGACTTCATTAAGGACGCGACCGCCGCGAAACCTTGTCACGATGATTTAGTTTTACGCGCGGCGTCGCTTTATAACACCGGCGGAAAAATATTTCCCGTATTTAAATCCGCCGTTTCGCGGCTTATACATATGCATCGTTTTACGAAATTGCAAAGGCAACGGCGGCGTCGGCGGCGGGCATTGCGGTACCAGAAATTTCGAATTTAAACGAGCCTATTTGGATTCCACCAGTCCTCCCCCATCTATTTTGGTCAGAATGCCCGGTGCGGCTGGTATCCGACAATCGGCAACCGGTAATCAAAATAATCGCCGACCAAGCTCGTTCGACGCGCGCCGGAATAATTCCGGAAACATTTTCACGTCTCTCGTACGTATTACATGTGTGACGTGCCGATGCGCGGGTCGTAACATTTCTCAGCGAACTCACGTGGAACTGCTGTTTAATGTCTCGAAATAAAATCAGAGATTTGCATGGCGCGTGATTTGATCCGCGACCGTGAGATTTCAGCGTGCGACATTCGCGAAGGTGCGCACGGTGTGCCTTTAAAACCTGAAAGTTGGGTGTTGGGGAATCTCTAAAAAGTAACGTGTGATAGAAAATAAAAATAACGCTGGCAGAGAGAGAGAGACTTGCGAACAGATGCAATCGATAGAGTGTACGAGTCTGGAACGACTGTTTACAGGTAACGAGCGATACAATTAGTCGGCTAATAGCAGGTTCGTTGATCGAGTTTTCCCGAGCGATCGGAAAGTTGCGAGATTGGATGGCTCGTTCCCGCGCGGATTCGTCCCGCGCGTACGCGCGTACAACGCATGCATGAGGAACCGTTGAATTAATCGGCGGGGGTTTGCCGGCCGATCGCAAGAGAACGCTTCAATTAGAGCGTAGTTGCTGTTGTAGCTTAATGGAAGATTGTTGCGGCATAACGATCTCACGAAACTAGGTTACCAATCCACGGAAACGCCATGGCGTTCACGTCACGAGCGTTGCGCTTCAACCACCGACAGGACCGACTTGGGTCCGAAGCCGAGGATACCAACCTAAGCTCCACGTCTCTCTGGGATTCTCGGGCAAAGCCCAGCCGGTCCGATTGAATTAGACCATTCGCGTCCCTTCTTTCGGAAACGCGAATAGTCTCTCGTAGCGGTGCACGCGCTGCATCTAATTAAGTCCCATTGAAATGATGATCGCGGTGAAATTTCGAGAGTAGAAACGTTCCGTTCCGGATAAAAGTGGTCTCACGGCGCGCGACGACGGGGGCAACGCTGATAACACGCGGGGCTGGTTAATAACGTTGGTGATAGGGAACGACAAAGGGAATTTTTTTATCGCTGTCGGCCGATAGCCGGCGCGTGGGAACGGATTCCGCGAATTAAGCACCACGCGCTGCGTCACCTGGAGCAATTTTACGGAGCTGCGTGAATTGGCGAATATCAAATCGGTCGAGCCGATATCGGGCGGCTTTATCGGCGCCGGTCCCATCGGAGACTCGATTTTTGGTCCCGATCGGCGCTGATCGGGTGCCCGGTTATACGTTGTACGTATAAGCGCTTGGCCGAATTAAGCGGGCGGCGTGCGCGGAATTTCGACCGCTTCATCGGGATTCGACGCAAATATGCTATTAAAACAAATGGGATCGACCCGCGCCGTGCCCCCGCTCGCGGCGGAAGAATACGCTTAATTACGAGCCTTAGAATTCAATTACAGGCCACGTAGCCACCTGTAAATTTCCGGCCGGTTACCGGGGCCCCCAGTGCCCCGGCTGCGATAATGCGCATACAATCGTAATTGCGTAATTACCGTCCGTGCTGCGGTAAATTTCGCCGCGGCGCGCTTGGAAAATTCGCCGCCGGAAACAATACGGCGACATTCGTCACGGAACATTGCCGGCTAATAGGCGTTTTGCGCGGATACGGCGAACGCTAAAGATCCCTGCTCGCCAGCCGCGAGTTGACTTAACAAATCTCCAGTGTCAAGTGATTTTTGCATTGTTTGCAATATACTGTAAAAAGACACGATTTATATAATGTTATATTTTTGTATTTGTATATCTTCATGTCTTTCAAATTTTATACGATCATATGTTTCTTATTCTGCAGAAAGAACAATGATTAATTATTGATCGGGTGATTTAAAAATGTTGCCTGAAATTTGAATTGCTGACATGATTTCTCGATAGAGGAAGAGAGAGAAAGAGGATTTACCTCGTCACACGAAAGAACACGCTCAATTGAAAGCTGTGGGATTTAATCACAGATTACACAAACGCCGTGTAAATTCGTCACGGTGGCCTATGTAACACGGGCACAATCGTAATTGCATAATTACGATCTAATGACGGAAATTCCGCGTCGGTCGACAGCGTTGACGCGAGGCATTTAGAAAATCCGCGGAAACACGATGCGACAATACCGCAGAACGGTTCGTCACCGGGCACATTGTCGATGATAAATCGTCGCGTGCCGTGGAACAAGCGGCGGCGTTGCACTCGTATTTTCGCGCGCGAAAAATCGTCGCAATCTCGCAATTCGAACGGATCATCCAATCTGATCACGAATCTTTCCGCGACGAGAAAAACCTGAACGAGCACCGTCCGCGTGATCGCTTTTCCCATGGTGGATTATTTCTTCCGCGGAACTAATTACGGCGATGATCTATCTAGCTCTGCCCTTTCTATCCCTCTCGATCCCTGAAAAATCCTGACCCACATCGGAGGATACGTCTTGTTCAGGGAATAATCATTTCGCGACCCTCCCTGCCGTTCGCGACGAAAATTTACGCCGGAAAAAGGCGCACGATGCGTCAGCGGCAAAAAAGTCTGGCCGCCTTCATCCACGTCATGCGTCACGCACGCCTCATTATACTTCTAGATGGACTTTTTTTCCCCTCTCCTGGTCGGGGGACACTCCGTTGGACCCTCGTTTGCCGGGACAGGAGGGAATGTCTGGCTGCTTTTCAAGGACAATATCATAAACGTGCGTTTGCGCTCCGGGTTCTCGTGTTACTCGTAAATTGACTCGTTTTCAATTAACGGCGATTTTAAGCGATTAAAGCTTGCGCCACGCCGCGCCACGCCTCCCCCTCCGATGATGATGAGTACCATCTGCCGTGCGCCCGCGTCATGACGTTGGAAAAGTGCGTGCAGCGTGAGTGAGTGAGTGCACCGACACATCGGCGTCACCCCTCCTCGTTTCGAGGGAACTGCACTCGCGCGACCCTCGATTGAGCATTTTCGGGGGGACGATGATTGTCTACGAATTGTAAACACATATTTCTCAGGGTTCTTTATTTTCTACTCGACGTATCATGGTACAATTATTTTTACAGCGTCGCAAGAATAAAATTAAATATCAGCGCTTGGAAATTAAACAATATCCTAGGATCTATTGTAAAATCCTGTTCTCTGTGTATATATATGGTATGGTACCACCAGAAAACGCGAACAGATATCGCAAAATGTTTTCGTGTTTACCGGGGCACGTATCCGTCGAGAGAGAAGCGTTGTCGACGCCTATGATGGTGCACCACGCACGGTCGCGCGTGGGTGCGTGCGCGTAAATTGAGCTTGTCTATTTGTCGTTGCTTTTTTTTGCTCTCACGCACAAAGCGGGCACGAGTCGACGGGGACGGACGTAGAGACTCTCATACACGTTTCTGTCAAAGAGCCGGTCGAATGTGCAACGCACCACTTCCGTGACACACAACGCAAACCCATCGGCGCCAGAAACAAATGATGTCTTCTAGTAATATTTTCTCGACATCTCTCATTATGCAAAGATGACTTTATAATTATCAAAAAAAAACAAACAGATCGTCCATACCAAGAAAGAACGCGGAAGACGCGAGCTCATCCCTATCTCCCATTCCTCTCTCTTCCCTTTATCTTAAAATCTCTCTCTCCTGAAATTTCTTTGATGTTCAGATTTCCCGAAAAAAATCATTTTGCACCTTGTAAAAACCGTGGTAAAAGGTTGTCGGATATTTCTCGCCACACCTCGATGTCGTGACTCTCACCCCTGCGTCCGAGCCGGGCGTACGCATGGCATACGTTGCGACGTGCCGCAGCGGTGGGCTGCGCTTTCTCCGCTATCACCGCGCGGAATCCCGCAGGGAAGCCCCGCATGCAGCTGTGCGCGCTCTCGAGAAACAGGAAGACAGAGAGAGAGAGAGAGGGAGTGAGAGCTTACGAATTACTTCCGTGTTTATAAAATAAACGAGAAAAGCGCGGCGGATGAAGCGAGGGTACTTTCCCGCCCTCCTCCCTCTTGCCCGGCCTGCTTTCACGCGCGAGGGAACGCACGCCGTGTCGCTCCATGACGTGCATTGCGTTTACCAATGACAGAAAGAGAGAGACCATCAGCCGTGCATTTCTAAATGTTTTCCCCGCGGACGCCGGCACCGGCTGTGTGTTCCGCAACAATGGCCCGGCCTCGGCGCAAGTGTTATTGACGGAACCGCCACGTCTCGCCACGGTCGACGGAAGGCAGCCCCGACGTGTGATTACTGTGAATTGGGCCGTGCCGCGCGATATGAAACCAACGGAGGAAGCAAACAGTCGGAAGTGTCCGTCTGCCCGATCCTCGCTCGCGCGGAGGAACGGCCGCGAAACGCGCGCGGTTCGAGACGGACTTGCTCGCGAGGCGAATCCGCGTACGCCTGAGCGAATCCGAATGCCGTTCCGTAAAGGAGCGTTTCATTACCGTCGCATTCGCGGAATGCCGGGCGTCCGAGAGAGAAACATTTTCTTTATCTCAGCGATTAATTGTTCTTTCAATTAACAATTGCGCGAACACGGTGGTTCACCATGTTCGCCAGAAACCGATACTTTCTGCACGAATGGCGGGACTAGGGGATACGTGTGACTGGGACAAAAGTCCTGGAAAATCTTGTTTCGCTCGCACATCGCGAGATTGCAGCATTCATGACGCGACACGCTGCAGATCACACCCGAGTGCTCGTCGCGTCGTTTATTCGGGGCTCGAGAGATGTTTGGATCACTGACAGGAAGCAAAATTTACTTAAAAGTGCCCGAATCCGCGCGATTCTGTCTCACTCGAGTCGCGTTCAATACTCACGTCCGATTAATGATAGAAATTCGTCAGTCGCGCAAACAACCAGGAATAGAAAGCAGAGTATTTCGAGACGTTCCGATTATTTCTGCTGCCGCGCACCGGAAGAGATAAATCATGTAAAGTTACATATTACATAGGAAATTATACACGGCTCTTCCTCCGCGAGATTGTTTTATACGTATTTAACTAAATCGCGATTAGCTACGCGACAGTGGTATTTTCGATCGGTGTAAAAAGAGCGCATTGTATCGCCGTGTGTTAAAGCTGGATGTCGTTATCGATGACGCGAGATTTATTTGCATCCGTTGCCGAGCAAACGTATATCTGACCGTACTTCCTCAATTTATAACTGCACCTATCGGGTAGCACAAAGCTCGATAACGCCCGATATTAATGGAAACGCTCGTTTCGCACTTTGACGCGACGCAATTCGCGACCAGATCAGAGAGACAATTATTACCCGATGTGGTAATTATTAACGGCGGCCTGCGAGACGCCTCCCTTTTCTCTCTCCCTCTCTCATTTCCCCCCCTGGGTTTAGCTCGTGATCAAGCGGACTGAGGGATCACAGCGAATCGTTCGGAAATAGCGGAATGGCCTTTGTGAAGCGGCGGCGGCGGCGGCGCAGCTTGCGTCCTGCCGTGCTCGTGTTTCGTGAAAGCAATTTTTCTGCCGGCGAGACGGTGCTTTTATTCGGCGTGTTGCGAAATATACAGCCGACGCTGTACATGTTGTAACATTTTCCTACGGGCGACGACGAGCCTCGGCCGATCGAGCCGACATACGCTCGCAAAATACACACACGCACACACACACATACATATATACAGGGTGGCCCATTTTAATTTATACAGTCGATTTTTTAAAAAACTAAAAGAGATACGAAAAAATGTTTCAGACAGACATGTCACGATTTCGAGGGGGACATAAGATGATACCATTGGTTTGACCTTGAATAGTCGTTTGAAGGTCACGCGAAGGTCACCTTCAATTTCTTAAATTGAAACCCCTACTTTTTATTGCAGATTCTTATTCTCCATCGAAAAGTAAGTAACTTTCGTCTGAAACATTTTTCCGAAAAATGTCATCTTATGTCCTTAAAATGATCTTCAAGATGAGTTTTGAGGACATTTTAAGGACATAAGATGACATTTTTCGGAAAAATGTTTCAGACAAAAGTTACTTACTTTTCGATGGAGAATAAGAATCTGCAATAAAAAGTAGGGGTTTCAGTTTAAGAAATTGAAGGTGACCTTCGCGTGACCTTCAAACGACTATTCAAGGTCAAACCAATGGTATCATCTTATGTCCCCCTCGAAATCGTGACATGTTTGTCTGAAACATTTTTTCGTATCTCTTTTAGTTTTTTAAAAAATCGACTGTATAAATTAAAATGGGCCACCCTGTATATATATATACGTACATACACGCGTGCACGTATAAATACGACACGAAACGACGGCTGAATTTGCACAGGTTCTAAATAACCGGATCGCGCCGGGCATTACATTAATTATATTATTAATGGCGAATCAACCGCGACAGAATCGCAGATTGGAATCAGATTTCCTATGAGCGCGATCAATCACGATTATCATGACGACGCTGTTTTACCGTCGCGAATTATTTACGGAGCGGAAGTAGTAATCGATCGTAACGCCGTTGCATTTTATTGACATGCCGCCGTCGTCGATGGCTGCGCTTTTGTAACTTTTCCGTCGGCCGCGCGCGCGCGCGCGCGCACACAGCTGACAAAGGAGCCAAATTGATGACAACGCCGAGACATTGTTCGACGGCGGGGTCGCGGTGAATTTATCCCGATTCACTCACCGCATTTCAATTATATTTTCTCCCGCTTAACGCGCTTAATCGCTCGATCCACCATCTCTCCCTCGTCCTCGCCTCGATCAGTCGATCGGTATCGCGTCCCGTTGCGGGAAGCAGGCGACGAGACGCGCCGAATTATTCCTTTCGTCGGCGTCAGCGAGAGAGTGTTCATTGTATGCTGAGTGGTAATTGGATTTTTCCGTATCACCTGATGAACGCGAAATTCATCGATAATTCCGACGAGTTTCCAGCAAATCGGCGGAAATGCCCGTCGTTCTGGGCCCCGTTACCATGTAAATTACACCCCGAGCGATCATCCGCCGAGTTAACTGAATTTTCCGTCTCTCTCCATATTATAGGCAGACTGGGAACTGCGAGATAGAGAGATAGATAGAGAGAGAGAGAAAGAGAGAAACCAAGAGGAGAGTCGTGTCTAGCCAGGGACAAGGTGAACCGTTAAGCGGAGTTAGTCAATCCGGACTCGAGCTAAATTGCGACAGCCTCATTAACGGCATGCCGAAATTGACGGTGTGGACTTACGCCTCTCTTGTTTCTCGAAACAATAATCGCCGTTGGTATCCTCTAAATGATGATCTAACGGAGCACACTTTAACACGTACCTCGAGACACTCGTGTCCTTCAGTGAGCCATAATTCGTGTAAAATCGACTATCGCAATCGGAGAAAGACACAAAAAGTTAATCAAGTTTTTCCCACAGGAAACGCTCATTAACACGCAGCACGCCGCAATTTACGATCGAATTTCACAAATGCGAGTGAACAAAGGTAAATCGTAGGCAAATCGATGGTATCGATTACCCATCATTCCGGTAATGTGTAAATATTAATTATTAAATTATTAATATGTAGATACTCTAATTAGTAAATTGTCGGCAAATTGTGTACAAATATTAATTATCAAAGATGCCGCGTTTATCGGGAAATAATATTCTACCGGAAGAGGGTGCTATAATGGCTGATATTTGACGTTTCCTCGATACCTGACGACTGACAGCGGCAGTTCTGATACCTGAAAAATTCCAAGTGCAACGTAAACATTTCTCTTGCGGTGGTCGACGCGAAAAAGGCGTCGGTACCATCGGAGCAAATCCACGGGAAATCGTCGGCATTCAGAATTCGCTCGCATTTAACAGTCGGATTATAACCGCAGCCTATTATTATTCATAACGTATTATGACGATTCCATTGTGCCTATACCGCGGCGTTTTACGATGAGCGGATCGCCGCGCGTATTGCTGCGGGTATTATTATGTAAAGCATCGCGATGCAGCTTAACACGCTACGGACGCGCTGTATCAACATCGCGCGGAGAAGCTTTAAGTGCTTCCCTCGCGCGCCCTTAAAAGCTCTACCCTTCTCTCTCCATCTCTCCGCTCGTCTCTCTTCCTCTCTGCTTCACTGGTTACATCGAACATATTGTACGCTTCTATAAAACGTCGTTTTCGGACTTTTTCAACGGCCCCGTTATGTAAACGGGGACAGAAAAATGGTGATGTATGTACGTGCATGTGTCGGCGTGTGCGTTGCGCGGAGCCGTTTTCTCGGGACACGTAAAATAGAATCGTGTATCGGAGGCAATCAATTTGTGGGAACGCTCGGCCCTCGGAATTACCGTGTGCTCTCTAAATAATTCGCGAGCGCGCCGATTCGCCCTGGACTGTCGGGGCCGCCGAGAACAACAATCGTCGAATCCATTAACAAAATTCCCGGCAAAGTCGTTGCGAATAGGCTCGATGAATTCTTAAGGCCCGTCCAGCGGCGGAAACTGGTCAATCCGCCCCCTGTAATCTCTCTTTCCTCCCTTGAGCGATGCGCGATCAATTCGTGATCGATGCAACGAGATGTTGCGTACGCGTTTTCAAAGTTGCGTGCGCGGGCACACGAGGGAACAATAATTGACAGAATAAATTGCAACGCACGCGCGCATTAACTGATCCCTGAAAATTCGCGATATTTTCTTTCCTCGTATCGTAACGCGTAATTATGTAATTGCATTTATCCGGATTATTTAATATTATCGCGGTGTACAATTGCACCCTTATTCGGAACGCGTATCTCCAATTATTCTAATTGTTTTAATCATCATTATTCACCGCTACCGGCAATTCGCGGCGGCTATTTTTGTGAAATTGTCTTTCTAAAATATTTTTATATAAATGAACATCGTAATGTATCATAAATGAAAATGCGTGACTACTACATATACATTTCATGCATATACGGCATACATTGGTACTGCAATACCACTCGTATGTGTTAAGCACATTTGCAAAAAGAGGGAAAGAGAGAGAGGAGAGCATAAGTTGAAAGATGTACCTTTTCAAGCGGGCGTTTGCTGCGTGCGTCAAAGCAACAAAGCACCCATTCGAGCGCGGAAATTTTCTCTTTGTACAATAATCCGTACATCCGCGCCTTTTATGTTTACCGCCAGGCAGTAATGAAAGCGACTAATAAAACATCGCTAATAAACTGTGTCGAGTGAGTACGCGTCGAGACGGAGAACGCTGGAGAACGGCGGGAAATGTCTCTCCCATATCGGCGCCGCGCTTTTGTGTAACGCACACGTCAAGGAGTATCGCGCGTTTCAGCGTTACGGTAAACTCGCGTCGTTAAGACTGCATTTACACATTCTCTACGCACCGGCAAGTAACGAGTCTTGCCGGGGCGACGCGTGATTTTCCGCCGTTGTTCCGCGCGCGATCAACCGTTCTCCAAATTAACAGAGTGAGAGAGCGCGCGATTGCGTCATTCCCTTTTTTTACTTCACTCGACGTGATTTAATTAGCGGCGAATCATCGTGCGATCAATTATGGGAATATCATACCGCGGAGCTTTGACCCGCGAGATGTAAATTCGCCACGCTTTACGCTAATGTTATCCGACCGAAAATGTTAGGGAAGCTCCACTCCGCTCGTTCGCCGAGTCCGCGGTTTCAAAATGCCGATCGCACTGAGCACGAATGATTTGATGACTCGTCGGTTTACCACCTTGTTAGGGACCAGCGAATGAGAGGTGCGCTCCACCTCGAATCCCATCCGCCGCCGTTCGCATCATGCCAGTAAATCTCGCCGGGGTTTATGCCCTACGTAGCGGAAGTGGATCTTAATTCTGACAAGCGAGAGCTTGATATCGAGATATCGCGTGTTGTTAATTGCGGTGTAATAATTTTTAGCGACAACGCGGCGATATCGCAATATATATGCGATACGCAAAGTACACTTCAAAGTGTCCTCGCGCAGGAGGATGAAATTTAATTCGCGCGAACGTTAAGTGGTACGGTTTTTGCATCGTGGCTGTTTCGAGGAGAGGAAGCGTCCTTTTTAAACGATGCACTTTTGCAAGGCGACGTCGATAAATATCGTGGCCGCGGGCACGGATGGGAGAATATTTTGCGGGGGGTGCGGACGAGCGGGTGAGTTAAAATCGCCACCGGCCGGTGGATGTTATCGATAGTACGCGTTCACCGGCACGGTCCGCGCATCGTACAAACTGATAATTGCCCGGTAAATTGCGCCCGACGAAAGCGTAACGCGTCGCTCGCCCTATCTGCCCGCCCCGCTCCACCCGCCCGCCCCGTCGTTGTCGTGAATATTTAATCGATATTAAATTTATATTACATTTCGATAACAATTCCCGCGGCGTCGCGTCGGGCCGCCGGCCGACATAATTATTTTACAGTGATCGCCGATACGAACAACCGGACAACCACGAATATCTCGATGCGATGCGATGAATTTCGTCCTCCCTCAACCTCTCCGCTCTGTTTCTCTTCCCTCTTTTCGTGATCGACATGCACCGATGCAGTTTGTTGAGTGTATCGCGTTACTTGTTTAGCAAACTACGCCGAAGAGGGCTGTCTTTGCTCCGTACGATGGCAAAGTACGATGTTTATTTCGAGCGTGTTTTAACGAGACATCGATCGTGAAGAAGAAGTATAAAAAAAATATTCCATTCCCTCGATATCGACGTATCGGCGAGAGAGGCGGTATTTTCTGGACGCGCCTGCTCGTTGACGTTTCCACCTGATTCGGCACGCGAGATTTCGCGTTCCTCCAAAGTGCGCGCGCGTGAAGTGATGCGCGCGTATCTCTCCGAGCATCTGCTCGAGGCGGAGAAAATTGCGTCTATAATTTAATTAATAATTTCATTCGATTTTTCGCCCGTTCGTTCGAAAACGCAGGTGCAGCACTTTCTCCGCGCCTCGTCGTTGCCACGTACATTTTTGACATCATCAGCATTTTTCTCATAATTCGAAGGTGAATACAAAAGCGACGATTAGTGCGATATGCGCGACACTGCTTTAAAATCCCATTCCAAGCGGACGGCTCGTTGAAACGCGGTATCGCAAATCGATCGCATTGGCTCATTCCCCGATGCCGATCTCGCATCTCCGTAAATCGCTCGAATTACTCGTGTTCCCGTGAAAAGCTATCGGCGCCGCAAATGAAACGTACGCGAGCGCGCGCGATGATTGCGCTACATATTGCGCAGTAATTACGATTCATTAATGATAATTCGCAGCGGAAGAGTATCTCGCGCTCTCGCGGACCATGTCGGCTGGCCGGCTGATGCACGGCCGTAACATTTCCTGTCGGACATACGCACGCATGCACGCCCACATACGCGTGCGCGCGGTATTTTGCAAAATCGTCACGTCGGAAATGTTTCACCGCGTACGAAGGAATGCGCCGGAAAGCGCGTACGTTTCCGGGATACTTCCCTCGCGAGTGCGTGAAACGCTCGTCGCAAGCGACGCAAGTGATCGGGGCGAGGAGGGGAAGCGGGCGAGGCAGCTTGGAAACGCAATTAAGGGCGGAATCAAGTCCGATCGCGCGAGCATTAATTATTGACGAAGATCAATGGCCGGCTGCCGCGATGATACGTTAATGAGAATCGATGACAAATTATGACGTCGCGCTCGACGTTAACCCTCCCCGGCTCCCAGATGCCGTGACACTGTATTACCATAATACACCGTAATATCGCTAATTGCAATTTTCCGCTCGCACGCGGAATGCCGCGGCAATTTTTTAATGCATTCCTCCGCTCGATTCCGCGCTAGATCGCGTCGCCCGATCCCTGCGTGGTGAGTATTCATATGTACGCGCGCGTATACGTATGTATGTGTCATATATACAATATAACGTTAATTCTCTGGCAATAATGCAGAAACTGTATCTGTTAACGTTTTTACCGGCGATTATGCATGCCGATAACAGCACGCCGACAATTCGGCGACATCGTCCGGGCGTTAAATTACAATCGCCGTCGATGCGCTCGCGCTCGTGCGAGCCCGGCAAAACGAGCTTTTCGGTGTTAATACATATACACGCCCGCGATTACGATCTACGATAACGTCATGCATCTTTAACATACTCGCCATCGATATGTACGCGTGAGCAACGATAATTACGCCGCGGGGTCACGAGTGCGAAATTCGTATCAGCTATGCGCTCCATTAAATTCCGCCGAACGCGTATTAACGACTGCTTTGGCGGGGGCCGGGCTTTTTCCCGTGAGCCGCGTGGGAAAATCGTGTCGTACTATCGCGACATATTTTTGCAGCTGCGCTTTTATTTATTATTTACCGCGGCCGTGTATCGTAATGCGGCACGACGAGCGACGTTGCATTAAAGCCGATACCGCCCTTGCACGACGCGCACGCGCCGGAACTGATGCGGACGGACTGCTATTTTTTCATCATCATCGACTCTTTCAGGCGGGAAACGCGCATCCCGCGTCCCCTTCCGTCTGACTTATCGCTCCTTTATCGGAAAAATCAGGCGCGAGAGCGCGGGAAACGCCGCGAAAAATGAAGAAGACACGCCTTCCGTGGCGCTTATTTATTTTCCTCGAGCACGCTTGATCTGCATCGCCAGAAGGGATGCTAGACGTTCGTTCTCTGGTCTTCGATTTTAATTAATCGATTATTGTATCTTGAATATTGATGCGGCGATCGAAGTGTCATGAGAAAGAGTAAAGCGCGCATGATTAATAAAAGCGAGATTAAATTGCTGACGTCATTTCCGTGCTGCATTAAACGACATCGACATGGATTTTCGAGAAGTAGCGTACTGCCTCCGTCTTTCAGCCGGCGCAATACTTATCGGGAATAAAGAAAGGCTTGGGAGATGTCGTTAACGATAAAATCTGGACGCGGCAAGTGGGTCGTGGCACGAAAATTACACGTCGCGGATGTCACGAGAGGCTCGATTTCAACTGTTTGCGCCGCGACGTATCGCTCCGGCCATAGTGCATAGAATGAAATTAACGTTGTTACAAGATCAAACACACGGCTCGTGGAGCGGAAATGCATCATGGTGTACGTATGTGTATACGTCGCAGTCGCATGTAGCGAGGGGTTAAACGCCGCACCCCCTTCTTGCGTTTTCCGCAGTAACTCGATCCGTCCAGTTAGTGCTGGCTACAGACACTTTGGGGCCCCTCCGCGTGCAATATGCACGAGACACGCAAAGATATGCATCTGAACACGTGCAAAGCGTCAAAGATAATTGCTCAAGTATCTTGATGCTTCTCGCGTTTGCGCGAGATGAAATTCTCAATCGCGCAGCGGGTACGAGTCGCGAAATGAATTTTCGAGTGAATCCTTTGAGCGACGAGGAGTCAGGGGGCTCCCTCGGTTCCCATGTGGAACACCGGTCCTGCCGGTGCAGTCGATGAAACAGTGGTCGATTGTTCGCTCGCTAATAGCTGTATTATCGCCGATAGTTATCGCGGGGGCGCGTTTGCGCGCGGCGTATTGCGCGCACGTATGTGATAACGATAACAATCGGCCGTACTGTAGTCGCGGACGATTAAAAAGCGCATTACAGACCGGCGTAATTGCCCGGAGGAGTGTTATGACGATTTCATTACCGCGAAATCCTCGTCGCGCGCCGAGTTATGTACGCGTCCGCTCGCGTACGCGCGATGTCCGCGTGCGAGCCTTTTATCCGCGCTGCGTAAAACAACGCGTGTACAGCGCGGTACGTTAATAGCGTACGCGCTGCGGAATTCCCGTACCCTTCCTCCGCAGACAGGGGTTGCCGCCACCCTTCCTCCTCCTCCTCCCCCTCTTCCTCCTGGTTAGGGATGGACTGGGCGAATATGTTCATGCCACGTTGTAGGAACCAAATGGACAAAACCGGAGCAAACGGGAACATGGAAAATTATTTCAACGTCCTGGCGTCCTGGATGGTGGACGAGAATGCGCGTGGCCGTAAAAATAGCACCCCCTAATTAGCGGAACTGTAATTTGCGGGGCTGAAAAATATTTGTAGTGCCGCGGACGCGAAAGTTTGCTGGATTTCTCTCTCTTCCTCTGTCTTGTTTTCTCTCTCTCTCTCTCTCTCTTTTCCTTTTTCCTTCCTTTTGTTTTCTCGCCGAGGGAACATCGGCGCCAGATTCGTCAAGAAGAGCTTGTACGACTTTCGACGTAACTTGTACAGTTTTGCGTGTACAAGACAGAATAGGCACGGTGGAACGGTGAAACGCGCGGGACGGAGGGATGGGTAATAACCGCGCCGTAGGCTATGGAGGACGCGAGGAGGGACGGAGGGATGATAACTGCAGCGGTGCCCATTAACGCGCTCCATTGTACGAACGTTATGCACGCACGTACGTGTCCGCGCTTTCGCTAAACAGCCGAGCTTGCGAGTGAGTGAGCAAGTGAGCGAGCGAGCGAGCAGACGGCACTGTATTTCCAACGATAATTAATTTCGCCATTCTTGGCGGACGAGTGAACCGCCGTCGACGCTCCGATTCGCCATGGTCGCCAGGTCGTCGTCATTGCTTTAATTCGCCCGCAATTTTCGCCCGTTATGTCGACGATACGACAAAATCGCGTTTGCAAACGTTGCCCGCTCGCTTTTCCTCTTTTTCCGCAGGCCCGCGCTTTCCGCTCTATCTCTGTCCAGAGAGGGAACGTGCGTAAAAACTCGCTGCCACCCCCGGAAAGGGAACAAAAAGGGCGAAACGCACAAATGTATCGCGCGCCGGAAGGTTTTTGTATTATGTGTTAGTTTTGTAGTCGCGTGGTGACGTCCGTGCCGACGTAATTCAGACATATCGTCTCGCGGCGCGGGATACCGCGAATATTTTTACGTCAGTTTAGCGCGCGTTAATTCGCCACGACGAAACGCCGGGACAGCCCGCGCGAGGCCACAGACGCGTCCACTCCCAATGTTGAATTCCACCCGGACCACACGGCGCCCTGCAACACGACGGCGGGATAATATACGCGTGTGCGAGGGGAGCGACGGATAAATATAATAAAATTAACAGCCTTATAGCCGCGAACTGTAATTTACTTATAATTATGTTTAACGTGAATTCTCTCCTAATGCGCATGGTAAATTCGACAACATAATTTCAACATTTTCGTTTTCTATTCACGTTTGCCAGTAATTTAACCGCGTTTGTCTTTAATCCTGGCCGGAATAATTTATCGCGTTTACAGCGGCTGATGTATCGGCCGCTCGTGAGCTCGTCGCCGAGTTTCCTCCCGCATCCCAGTGGATGAAACCACCATCCACCCTTCACGACAAACTACGACGTTCATAGTTTATTCATCGCGATTAGCGACTGTCTGTCCACCTTTCTAGATCGCGACCGCAGCCGCGGCGTATGTAAGGAATGAAAATCTAATGAACCACATGTGTGGCTAACTGACCGTTAACGTGACCGGCCGTCGTCCTCGCCTGCCCTTCCATCCTCTGCCTCGGTCGTACTTTTGCTCACACGGGAATGACCGTTCGTCGGGCGGACGTAAAACTTTCCGGCTGTTTGGTGGTTGGCACGGAATTGAAAGTGATCGTCGATTGGCGTGGGAGCCGACCGGTAGCGGCGGCAGCTGCGACCGCTCTTGTTCACGTATAAAGATCTTCGGCGGCGGGGAATAAAATTTCGCGTTAATACCGCACGACGAAAGTTGGAGAAGCGATTCCGCTCGCGCGACACGTTTCCCCAAAGTTCCGGGGGACATTAAATGTCATCCCGACGTGGGCGAAGTGGATTCTCTCTGGATATCGTTTCGTACAGATACGTTTTTATCGCCGGGGATTTTATTCCCGGGAGGATCGGCTTCCGATAAGGCTGTAAAAATCCCCGGCCGGAGATCGCACCCGCGCGCCAGTACTTTGGATTTTTTCTCTTCCGTCAGTCGCTGTCGTCGCGAGGGTTGTCGTGGGGCTTCGCTGTCGGGAAGTCGTCACCGAGGAGGAACCACGACAAACGCAATTTAAATGGTTACCCGAATACTCGGAATACTTGAGCAAGGCGCGCGAGTGTACTCAAAATTATATTTGAACGTATTCCACGGGATTCTATATACACGTTGAGGAATATTTGAGGAGCGTTCTCGCGTTCTCTCAGCGCGAGATACTGGAAGCCGGCAGGATTCTCAAGTCAAGATCCCCGGGTTTCTTCCGCCGTTTACACAGAGTAATCCGGGCTGTGCCGAGCGGGCAGGGGAGCATCGCCGTTGTCGTCGTCGTCGCGCGCCACGGCGCCGCGACGCTGCGATACGTCGTGGATAACGACGTTATGGCTAGCAAATATTTTACCGTGGACCGCGCACACACATAATTCCGGAGGGCCGATTGCGATGTAATCTCGGCGTGGCGTACCCGGCAGCGATTCTGCGGAAGGCGCGAGCGGGTAATAAAGCTCGTGCCGGTACTCTTTCTCGGTATGCAAAGTAATGCGATGCGATGCATATATACATATATACATATACATATACAATATACAGACAGCGCTAGGTACTCCCGAGGGGCAAGGGGGCGGCAGACGGCAGCCCCGATGGCGAAAATGGGGAGCTTTCGTGCACCCCCGGCGGGGTGGCGTCAGGGAGAACGAGCGAGCGAGCTACCGAACGAGCCGGAGCTCAGGGCGCCGGAGCGAATTTATCGCGTTATTATTGTTATTCTTGTTATCGATTATCCTCGTACAATAAGCGCCGCTCCGTGGCTATGTATACACCCGCCGGCACACCGTGTCTATGTTACCGCGTAATGTAGTGTACGCGATATCGTATACCGTGCGCCACAGCGCGAGCTGGGGCGCGACGTGTGTCGTATGGAAATGGAGGAAACCCCGTGGAGCACGCCAAGGGTTGCGCGTGTACGCTCTCGCACGCTCGGATACGCGCGACGGATACGGAGAAAAATGAAGCGCGGGATAAATAAGGGTCTAATTAAGGGAGGGACTCATTGACGCGCGGGGATTATTCGTTTGCACGAAGAGAACTCGTACGTCCGAGAAGTACGGAACAAAGAGTCGGAAGAGGGAGGAAAACGAGAGATCGAGAAACGGCGTTATTCAGTAAAAATTGATTAAGTGAGTAAGCAAAGAAATTATAGACCCGCATACATGCGCGCGTGCCAATCATTTGATTCGTTTCTCTTGAAAAGGACCTCGCGGGTTCGCTAACGGTCGAGGACCTGAAGCACGGTAAATGAAATTAAAACTGAAACGTGGCGTAAAACAAAGATTCAAGGAGAGACGAGATTAAAGAACGAGAAATTTGCAATGAAAGGATAAAGGAGCGACGATGAAGAGAGCGAGCGGGAGAGGGAAGGGTGAGCTAATTACGCAGGGGTGTTATTATCGGCGCTAATTCTGAGATGTGTTCTTCGCGTCATCTTAATTTCGTTCTTACGGTATTACGAAAGAGGGAGAGTGGCGGAAAGAGAGAGGATACCCGGAGACGCGTCCCCTTGTAACATCCCCCTCAGGTTCGTTGTGTAAGGGCGCGGCTTCGTAATCTCTTGCATCCGCGCGGGGAAAATGCTCTCTCCTCTATTTTCCCGCCAACGGAATTTTTCCAACGTTACTCCGGCGGATGGCGGATTACACGGCGGGCTTGTGTTCCATTCCTTTTACGTTTCCCTTTTTCGTTATTACTGTGAATCGCGTGCGTTTCCGCGCCGAAGAGAGAGGACTGAAAGGGCCGGGCCGCGTACAGAATGTCCCGGAGCGCCGATATTTCACGTACACGCTCGTTAGCCGACGTGCACCGTAACTTCTCCAATTTTAATGTTGATCAATCGCGTTTTAATGATAATCGGGTCCCAGCACGAATTGCTACTTCGGAAAAATGAAGTCCGCTTCAAGATTGAACGGCAGTTTTATTCGAGGATTTTTCTCTCATTTATTCCTGGATAAAAGGACAATTTTTTTGCTCGTCGCAGGAGCTCGCTCCCCGTGAGACACCCTGTGGATCGGTGTTCCACGCGCCTTTACGGTCGCGATAGACTTTTTGCGTGGCGGCCAGTAATTTGTCGCTACGGCCGTGCGCGCAGTGGCGTGACCGGAGCCCAAATTCGAGATTGAAGGGCTCGCGGGAGAAAAATGGGGGTCGCGATAAGGCTGCTGTGCGCCCTCGAATTTTCCTTTTTCTCCATTTTTCCCCTCTCTCATGGCGATACGCGCTCCGCAGTTGCTCTTTCATTACATATTCCGTGCCAATCGCGCGTCTCCAGATAATGCGGTACATACGCACCAAAATGAGAGGAAGCTATGCGAGGTGGGGCGAGGGACATTAATTCAGGGTCTGATGTGACTTTAATCGCTCGTATGGTAAACGCCGGCGTAATATCGGCAATCGCGGATAACGCCGGGCACTCGATGAAAATTAATCGCGAGGCAGAAAGGAACGGGGGCGTACACCCCTTCGGTCACGGTCCGTAAATCTTCCGCCCTTCGCTCGACCGCGCACTTTTATCACTTTTCCTACGGTTCGATTCGATGCATGAACCGCGCTGCCGGCTTGCTTCCGGGTGGACTGTAATTAAATCGCGTGTGGTCCACGCAATCGATATCCTCTTTTACGGAGGAATGGAACTTTTTAATAGAATATCGCCGTCGTTATGAATATCGTCTCGCACGTTGTATATATCACTTGATATATTATTACTATTATCATTATTACGTGTTATTCCTGTTGCGCTACATCGCAAGAGTATCAGTGAGATTTCGCCGCAGCGTGACGGCCGGTGGTGATTAATTGCTCCTCCGTTTCTTCGGGAGCAACGGGAACGGAGCAAAAGGAGAATCAGCCGAATTACCGGTGGCGAGAAATTCTACCTTTCCTTCCCGTCGCATCGCGAGGAGAATTTCTCTCGTCGGGCCACGCCGCGCCACGCTCAATTTCCACGCACTCTATTCTTCCGTCCGACGGGTATCCCCAATTTTCCCCGACCGCCCCACGGGCCCACCCTTCACTTAACGCCACTTAAGAGAACGTTACGTCAGCGCGATCGTACCCGGCGATCGTTACTTCGCTGCGCCCTTACACGTCGTTGTTCCGATAGCGGAGATCTTTCGGTCCTTTCCTCTCTCTCTCTCTCTCTCTCTCTCTCTCTCTCTCTCTCCGCTCGTCATTATTTCGCCACAATACCGGTACCAGGAGCGGCCACGAGCGGCGGGAACGGAGGAGGATAACCTTTGTTACGCGTGAAATGGAAAACGGTCGGACGATTTTTCAACGTCGATGCCCGGTCCGGTTCGGTTAGATCTCTACGCGGTGCCGCGCCTCGGCCAGGTGAACAGGGCTGACCTTATCGACGAGCGGTCCGATACGGATTTCCGGTACGACACCCGGTACACGAACGAGCGGTGCGGGAACGTTGCACGTATACGTATATAGGTACGTGTGCATGTATGCGGTTACGTATATATGCACGCGTGGACGTACGCGCGTATACGTATTGTTGTGTACGCTGCGAGATAGGGGGTGGTTACGTGCGTGTGTGAGGAAGCTGCACAGACTCCGCCGTGACATAGAAGCCAATATTTGTACGGGCGGTCGGCATCGGTTTCCTCCCCCGAATCCCCTCGAAAACGGACCTGCTAGTATTTATCGTGCAAACGGTCGCTTATCTCGATGGAGCTCGGTCATCAATCTATAAGCGCTTAACTTGAAAATTGGAGGAGCCAACGTCGCGATGACGCTGGCGTATCGGTCGCGGAAAGAAAGCCATCGCTGTATAGATGATATAGCTATAACTCCGGGGGACAATGGACGTTCACCGAGAGTATCCCGGGAAACCTATATAATGACAGTAAGACGATATTCTCCCTAGAGGTGGACAGGTGGGATGGATGCGGGGATGGACGACTTTTCCTCGACGAAATTGAAACCAGTGTCCAATTAGAGGGAGTCATTTAATATCGAAAATCGAGAGTACCGACGAATTCAGCGCGCGCTCGGCGACCCGAACGAACTGATGTCGGTCTTCGTTCGACATTTCCAGGGAACTTTGTGTTAGCAAAATTTGATTCGAAGCTTAGATGCTGAATCATTCGTGGCATCTACTTTCCAAAGGTGTCCAAGTTTAATCCCTCTCTCTCTTTCTCTCCTGGATCAAAGATTAAAAGCAAATTGGTATAAATTCTTACATCAACAGAATTCTCGTGAAAGATTGGATTTCGCCGTCTTTGGAATCATACGTCTCGCTCGACAGAAATCGAAAATTTGACAGATGACGATTAAGGAAACTTCTATTAAGGACGAACCGTCAATAAACTCGAGAATTTCACTTTATCATCGTAATATCGATTCGGGCGAGTTCTCCGATTTCAATCTTCACTTCTCTCGCCAGGAAAAAGACAGGGCGACGCCGCCGCCTGGCGATCCTGCGGTCCTGCGCGCCAAGTACTCCGCTATCATTCCCTCGTTACTCAGAATCTTTCATTTTACGAGATCACCCCACCGAACGTTAATCCATTTTGCGCGACTTCTCTTCTACGAGCGTCGTAAAAATCGTCTATTGTACCCCACGTTACACACACATATATCCCGAGGGTTATTCGATGTCTCTTCGCGTAAAGGCTCGGCGCGCAGCATCCTTTTGTGCGAACGTCGATCTTCCCTATCGGCGGAATTCGTCGCGAGACGTATAAACGCGCGATCGAATTTATATCGCAATTTTTCGGCGAGGTTTACGCGCAAACTCGACGGAGTTACGTACTCGGAAGCTTTACGCGAGTTCTCGAGCGCGTGTAAGTCGGGATCTGACTGTAACACGTTTCCATCCTAATGGGCCAATTAGGATCAGGATTAATGGGATGGGATCGGGCAACTCGGATCCTGGCGACTTCGAGTTGTACGTTTACTACTTGGAAGGAGAGCCTCATGCGGGAGACATCCGACATCACGAAATTTCAAAGTGCACTCGCGCTGGTAACAAAAATATCAAAGTGTCGCGCGAGCCAACGAGCTGAAAAAGCCGAGAGCTGACAAACGAAGGGACAGAAGGTGGCAATAAAATCGCTATTATTTCGCTTGATTTTACGTCGGGATTGCGCCGGAAATTCCGCTTTTGCATAAGGCTGATCGAGGCGCGGCGAGGTGCCATTTACGCGACACCCGCACGAACGTACCTACGTACGTATGTCACGTGAAATTAGCATAAAAGCACAATTCGTGTGCATGCGAGCAATTTTTACTCTTTAAACGCACCTGCTTCGGCCATCCGCAGCGGAATAACGCAGACTCGGGGCCCGCCGGAACCGCGCTGACCTTCGCGTTTTACAGCTCGTGGCTTAGGCTCTCTGGCCTGCAGGCGCGTTCCGTGCAGGTGACGGTGGCGTAATTATATATCGGAGGCGCGATTAAAATGCGAACGCAATATTCGCGCGCGCGGACGGACGTCCGCATTCGGTAATTCTCATGCGGGCGTGCTCCCCTTTTTTTCATTTTCTGTCTCTTGCCTCGCAAATTTTACAGGTCTTTTCTTCCCTGCCTTTCTCTTTTTTCTCTTTGAGATATCTGTTCGTCGGATTGGAGGGGACACACGGTTGTCGTATCGCGCGCTTTATCGTATTAAATTATAAACAATAATGCGTCGTGCCTCCCTTTCACATCGAGACACGATCCTGACGTTATTCGTTGGTATTCTCTTTTTTTTCGCCGGATATTGCGTAATACGTTGTATTACCTAGCAACGTGCGCGCGCGTCGGCGTGACGTGACGTCGAGCTGTCGGGGCCGCGCGTACTTCCGGAACAAACGAGGACCACCGTTAAAATCTCCGCATCGTTATAATCCGTATCGCAAATACAAGTTACACGCGCTCGCCCAATTTTATCCCTTCCGTTGTATTTTCTGGCGAAAAAAAGAACGGCAACGCGATCGCCGTTCTCGTTCGATAATGGAACGTGACAAAGTATGACTTGGCGCGACGTGCACTATATCCCTACTTTAATCCTGTTCTTTTTTTCCTCTGTCTCTCTTCCACCCCCACGCGCGCTCTCTCGGGCTCTCTTTTTTCCACACTCTCATCCGTTCTCTCGTGCATTTCAGGGATTTTCGCGGAACACTCTTCGTCAGGTAACGCTGATGTTGTTACACAGTAGCTGCGATCGAGTGAAGTGAAAAGGTGACGAGAGATAAAGGTCGACGCGCTGTAACGCCGTCAACGTCGTTCACTGGTCGCCGCCGCCCTCGCCCCTTTTTTGATGGCGAAAAAAATGAGTTACGTCGCGCCCATTTAGGACGACCCGGATAATTTCGCGCATCCGGGACGTCGGGATTTATACGTGTCCCCCTCTCGTGTCTCTTTCTCTCTTGCTTTCCTCTTGCTCCCTTTTTCTCTCATTCACGGAGATGGACGCTCGTTAGGCGTATCGCTCCGTCAAACGGCACGGTAAAAAGCGACGGCCACGTCGCTCCGATCGATTATCGATAGCCGGTTGGTTGCCCGCGTCGGGTGATAGTTGTTTTGCACTCCGATCTTGTAATTAGGCTTGCTGCAACGCGACGCGCTTGCCGCCTCCTTTCTTCGTCGGCGATGCTCGGTCAAAATGGCTGCGATTCGAGAGAGCGGAACCACGAAGATTAAACGACCCCTAAAATTATCATTTGAGAAGCTTCGGGCGGGAGGATACGGGAGATGCGCGTGCATACCGGCCGCGTTATCCGGTATTTCACTTTTTCATATCGCGGATATCGCCGAGAAATAAATGCGTTCCGAGCGGGAGCGGGTTTCATCTTCTCAAAAGTGCACACGTATATAAAGTATATGTATACGACGGAAGCAAGCATATTGCGAGCAACGCGCTGCAGTAAATCTGGTCATCCTTCGCGAGTAAGACTCGTCCGTAATCCAAGCATTGTACTTCTTTCAAACATTCTGCAAAAAAAGAAAACGGAGAAAGAGAAGAAAAAGAACTGCGTACGTTCGCCGACTGCGTCTTGGCGCAAGTGTCGATACAAGAACGCCGAGTACCATAACCCGTGACACGCAAACTGGAACTAAAGGAAAGAGTGCAGTACATTAACGTTTTTTTGTGGCTTAATAATCAAATTTCTGTTAACGCGATCATCTCGCCATCGGCTGAAATCGGCTGAGAATCGATTTGCCGAACGCTTCTCCCTCTAATTCTCGGGGTTTCCGTGGCACCGCAATTTCGTCGTACAAGAATCGACTGCGGCCTGGTCGCGGCGATGTGCAGACGACAGTTGATGGATGTTCAGGTGCATCGACGTCCGCGCGTGGTGCAGTCCGCTCCATTTATTACCCTCGGCTTCGCCATTCGGCGATGTATCGACTGGCATCGATACATCGGTGCGAAACGTGACACATGGGGTGCAGACCGCGAGTATCCAAATGAGGGTGGTACGGTTACGTGAGCGATTGACGAGGATCTATTTGCGCGCGCGGCACCCTCGCGCGAGTAAACAGGAAGCAGGTTTTTCTTAGCCCGGACCCGCGAAATCGCGGATTCACCATCGCGGGATGAAGGGGTCGTGTAAACACCGGCTCGCAGCACGCGGCTCCTCGCGTAATATCGCGATCGGGAGTGATTAATGGCGGAGGCGCGCCATTTAACCACCGCTTTTACATTCTGACACGGAGCAGCGGGGCACGGAGGCCGGCGATGTTCGAGGTGGATGCTAAGAATAATACGAAGGTCTATAAAGGAAACGCGGAATGGCTGTACAGATAAAGTGCGCAGGAAATCAGCCACTACAGCTTCCTCCCCCCGAGCGCGACCCCGGCCGAGCGCGAGCGCATAATGTCCGTGCTTTATTCGCAAATCCTCAGTGGTAGCGAGGACGGGGTGCAGGGGTCGAGCAGAGGTAGATAGCGTATATCACGCGAAAAATATAGTTACATTAACTGCAATTTATAATGGATTTCGCCGCCGCGAATTACTCATTGTTCCGTTCCGGAGCATACGGCCCCGGCTCTCCGCGCCCGCTCCGTCCTCTCTCGTCTGATTTATGCTTCTGGTTTACCGGACTATTAACGCCCCGCAACACTGTTAATAATCGTCGCGGCGGGAGATCGCGGACTTTTTTCCGCGATGTCGAGAACGTCGTTTCGATCGATGGGGATTTGCGGGGATGCACTTTCAGTCCGACGAGTATTTTCCATTTTAATATATGCCAACTAGTCGAAGCATATTTTTCGACAAATCCGAGCAAAATATCGATACTTTTTAAGCCATGTATAGTCATATTGCAGGATTAATCAGAACGACGAGCGCAAAATAGATTAATAGTGACTAAACTTTGCCACAGAAATTTGATATTCGACTTGACAGTTGAAACGTTTCGTGTTATAATAGGAATATTAGAAGCAGAGAAGCCGGAATAGAATATTCAGTACGCTATTAACTTAATTATTAGATTATTTTCGGAAAAACGTCATGGCAACGGCAGTCGATCTCGAAACGAGTCTCGGCGAGTTCAATTTTAATAATCGGTGTTTATCCCTTCGCACGTGCGGCGTATGCGAAGGGACGGTAAGGAACAAATCCGCTTTTCACGGTAATAATGGCACGTATCCTTTCGCTATCAAGCCGCGATATTGCAATTTCTTGCTTGGATCGTCGACTAAAGCGCTCGCAACCCGTTTTCCCATGCCGTGCTCCAGTTTTTCTACTCGTGTGAGACACCGCCTCTCGACAGCAACGACACGTGCACTCCGATAAAAATCATTTTCGAATCATTTTAATTCGTCGCTAGCTGCTGATCGGAAGCAATGTTCTACACTATGTAGAGGCGCAAATCATGCATTCAGATAAACGCGACTACCAGTAAGATCAACATAAACACGAACATATGGACATGGGCTCGCACCCTCGAAATAAAATATTGATGAGAGATTAATCCAGCACGGCCGGCCGGTGCGTATTTGGGAAAGAATTTCAGCACGATCCGCTTTATTTCAGTTCCATAGTTTTCGACAATGTATTAATCACACTTCAAAGTGACTATACTAATAACGTTTCTAGCTCTTGCGTAATGTGTACCGACAGTGAATGTAACGTAATAATTCCCGAATTCACGGCGTTAATGCCGCTGCATCAGTCGGGCGGGGTGGAGGGCCAGGCACAGACAAAACAGTAAACTATCATCTATTAAATTGCAGAACTTGAAGTCGTTAGAGCCGAGCTTACGCGAGTTATGCTTTCGGAGGTAAGATCGCGATTTGTCGTAAAAGACCGAGCTCGCTCGTGCCCTGCCGGCGCCCGCGCCGTTCCGCGTTAATTAATTTGTTAATTAATTCCGAACTATAGAGCGCGCGAGGCAGTTGGATAATTCTAAAATTCACTTACGGCGCGCCGTGCGCGCGCACAACCTTTGCTCGCGAACTAATTTATTATGGCGATGGTTTCCGCGGCTGGTAAAGGGAAGAAAACGCCATCTCTATCGTCGTCGTCGTCGTCGTCGTCCGCGCCGGGCGTTAAAGTGCCTGCAAACGGAGATTCAAGCTTTCCGAAAATCACAGCGGACAAATCACCGGAAGTAATGAGCGTGCGCCGTCGCGC
The DNA here is from genome assembly GCF_003672135.1 of Ooceraea biroi. Taxonomy (NCBI): domain Eukaryota; kingdom Metazoa; phylum Arthropoda; class Insecta; order Hymenoptera; family Formicidae; genus Ooceraea; species Ooceraea biroi. Next base: position 10,119,427 of record NC_039516.1, read on the forward strand.
GACACGCTCTGCGAGGCCGTCGTCGCGCCCTGGCGGAACTAAATGCCCTGCGACCGCGAAATTTTTGCAAGGTTTCGTACCGTTAACAAAACTCAGGAGAGAAACCACAGCGCCGGCAGTCAGCTGCAGCTTAATTAAAAACGCTGAGTGGCTCGGATTATTTTTCTTATTGGACTTTTAAGTACGTGCGCGCGCACCGCACGAATGCGCAATCTACCTCTCGCTGCATTCCCATCCTGCGATTGCATGAAGAATGCATCGTAATTGGCTATGCCATGCCTGCGATATTTTAGGAGAACTATAAAAAGATAAATGGTTATCATAAAAGAATTTATGAATGTCCTTCGTTCTAATTCTCCCGAAATACATTTTTGTTTTCAATTAAAAGCAATTACCGGAAAATTGATCAAGGTGGATATATGAAACTATAATTTATGTACATTTTTAAGAATCCGACAGTAAGAGTTTTAATCTTACTTGAAGCTGACCAGCATAGGTTGTAAAAATATTTTTCAAGGATATAATTGTTGGTGTCGTGAAAAGATTATTCAAACATTAGTGCAAAGTCGGGCATCGTCGACTTTTATTGAGAATGATATGAATAAACTTTTCTAACACATCTTTTCGACAGAGATGCAGGGTGCCTCGAAAATAGCTGCCGGAAATCTCACGGCGCAAGTGGCTAAATGCGATAATAAGTAACGAATGTAGGTCAGTCGCGAGAATTTCGGATAAAATGGCGCGACTAATTTCAGCGTATTATCGCCACCTCTGGTCAAAAAATAACGAGACTGTATGAGTGCAGTGTATATGTGTACCCGAAAAAGCTGTTATAATTTCGACACGGACGAGCATTCGTGTCACCAGCGATGATTTAATCGATTTGTAACGATAGAATCTTATTTCTTGTCCTAATAGAATATGCAACATTTTTATTCATTTGTCAGTTCATTTTGATGAGAGACTCTCGAAAGCTGTTAACCGATATCTCGTTTACATATTTTTTGCGATATTAATTCAATAAGCCAATCTCAGTTAACAGCAAATCTCAGAAGCGTTTGAAATCGGATGAATATAACTTCGTTCAAACTTCGTGTATTTTCTGAGTTTTATAAATCGATTGATGTGATTGTTGATAAGATTATCGTACAAATGATTTGGCCCATTTACTATCACGTATCATGATAGGATAAGGAATCTCGTAAAAAATATAATCGTGTGGGGGAGGGAGAGGAGGCTGACGTCGTCCAGCAACATGTGCATACCCGAATCGTACATACCCGATGTTTCAAAAGGCAAATACCAATTGCGAACGCGAGTCACGCCACTCGCGATTTTATCCCTCACGGTTTGCGAACATGCAGAGACGCGTGAAGCCTCGCTCTTTCATGCCTGACTTTAACCACTCGTTTAAACACGGGAAACGCGACGGCCGGATGGCGCATCTAATCATACCTCATCGTTGGGCCGACGTTAATTCGATAATTATGCTTAGCAGTTACCTGTTGCGTTGTGTGTGCCGGCGGATTTTTCGACGAGCGCCTATGCGATCGATATAAGCGAGTTCTTTTGCATCGAGGCAAACGAGCTGTTAGCTGTTAACTGTTAGCTGTTCAGCCGAGCCACGACGTGAATTAGACGGGACTTATTTTGCTGATATCGATTTCGTCGATGGTCTCGATACACTCCGATTTTCCCATCGCAAAATCGTGAATATTAGAGGGAGGAGCGCAGGGGAAAAAGTTTTGACTTGGACGCGGCGTAACGTTGACAAAGCGCTGTAAATTTGAATCGTCGATAAAATAAAACATCGAGCGCGCGGGACAGGCGACAATACAAATGGAACAAGTTTGTCCACTTGTCAGTCAAAGGACAGTGCACTGGCCAAACGTGCGGCTTTACAAGAAAAAGATATCAAGTTGTGTGCGAGTTGCGCGACCGAAATTGGTCAGATAAAATAGTTTTTATACATCACCGTTCCGTATCCGGATCTCTCTCTTTTTTCGCGTGTTTTTGTTCAAACCCGATTCTTTTAATCCTCGGATTTTTAATTCGCATCGGAAAACATACCGCAGAGTACACTCTTTATTCACTGGTAAATATAACGCTCTGTAAAATCTTACTACAAGGGAGCTTTCTATCAAAATAAATTTTTATATAAATGTATAACATGCCTCATAGGTAAACTTCACTTTTCAAATGAAAACTCTCTCTCTCTCTCTCGAAAGTAGAACGCAAGAGTCTTAATTTGAAAAGCAGAATTACATCTGCCATCGTTGAGTAGAATCAGTTTTTTCCAGCAATTATGTTTTTGCAATAGATTTTTGCAAATTCATCAGTTGCCTGTCCGGAAAAATAAATATGACATGATACCTACACATTTTGTACATTTCATTTAATCCCACGTGCGTGAAATATGCAAGCCGTGTAACACTTTCCGCTTTTATCTCGAAAAATATCGATGTACCCGTATATAGAGAGGGAAGAAGACAGAGAGAGAACCGTATCTGGATGGTCTTATGACACTAGGCTAAGAGGGAAAAATTCCATTTCGCGCCTTTATGGAGCGAAGCGTGTGCAGCAATAAAAGTTGTTCGTCTCGCAGTGATGTGCAGGATTGTCGCAAACGTGACATCGAAGAATTTAGCCACGAAAATTCATGTGCAGTCACAGATAAATTAGAGAATACAAATTAATAAAATATGTTAGAGATGTCAGTTAATATAAGTAATATTTTTGAAAATATCATTTAACCGGGTCAAAAGAAATAGCACAAAACGCGCTACTTTTAGATGCGTCGTTCGCGTGCGATATGTTTTTGGAGTGCGATATTATTAAATACAATAAAGGAAAGAATATTATATTTTCCAATTCCCCAGAATAATCTCTCGCGATTTCGAGATCGGTGCATAACAATACATCGATTTCGCGAATTCGACGAACATACGGATCAACAAGCGCGATACGTCCGTCATAAAAGCTGCCTATTTCGCCCGCGGAATAGCTCGACGGCTTCTTCGATCGGTCCGCATTTAATCCGACCGGGTTATCGCGCATCCGATTCGCATGTGTCCCTTGGGCAAAGACGGAAAAAATTTTTGTTCAGGATTCCATTCGAGGGAAAAATTACGTGCGCGCTTGCGTTCTCTCTTCCTCTTCTTCTTTCTCTGTCGCGCCCTTAGTCCTTTGCAACCAAGAAGCTGCGAGATTGGATTCGCGAAACAAAGGGCCTTATAATATATGTATTACACGAGTTCTCAACTTGTGACAGTTTCCTGAATAATTTTCGAAGTATCCATCCCGTCCCGCCCCCCGACCTGAGATGTATGCCATATAATTTCGCGTCTCCCTCCAAGTATACATGTATATACACATGAAAATGCGCGCATGCACACGTGCGCATACACACGTACTTGTACACCCTTACATGCACCTGAAATATTTAATCGTAGACTCGATTGGCCGCACGCGAATCACTCCGCGCAATACTCGCGCTCGCGCGATTTCAGCCGACAATCCGACTCGCTCGCGCTCACGGCCGAGCTAAAAGCTCAAAGCTTTATGCTCTCATCCGACTTTAAGCTTTCATCCGCGACGCGCGTACATACTCCTCTCGGACGTGTTGCACCGCGCCGGAACTCGGCATCATATACCTTTCCCTCTGGTTCGACGATAATATTTAATTTAATTCCGCGGCAGCCATCCCTCCGGACGCGCGCCGTAAAAATCTTTTATGTCTCTATAAAAAAAAAGGAAAAAAGGGAGCAACGAAATGGACCGCCGCGGCGCGTACATCCGCGGGCAACGTGGCCGTGCGATTTCCGTTTAATTGGCTGCGCGGGTCGTTGCTATTTTTCAGGACGCGATGCGCGGTCTCCTGCGTGTAGGGGGATGATTCCGGCGCACAGGTGCTTCGAACAGCGTGACGCATTTCACGCCAATAATCACTGCAATCGTTCTGCTCGCGAAAGTCGACGAACGCGTGATTTCAGTAATAATTGAAAGCTCACGACTACAGTTGGAAATATCAGAAGAAATAACTGTCACGTACATAAATGCGCGCAGATTTCAGGATTTGAAAATAGAAAATAACTCGCGCTAATGTTAACATGGTTGACTACTTTGATCCGTCATAATCTAATACTGCTTTTTCCCGTTTCTTTTGTTAGACTCAAAATTTCATTGGGAAAAGCGTCAGATATATCCACAACACGGATATTTTGGCGTTCGACGTCAATCATTCAACATTACTTTTGCACGAAGTTACGATGTAATGTTCTCATCGGCACAGATCATTCCATGTATGCGATCATATATCCCCGATACTTATTCGCGATCGAACACCGATTGCACCCGTATAAATAGGAATCTCGTCTTGCACGCGGTTTTATCCGGCGATCGGGCGCACATCGAGCGTAAACCTTTACACTTTTATCCAAACACTTTTATCTTTACTTCACCCCCGGTGATATCCGCGGTGTAAAACTGGCCGATCGACTTCCATTCGGACGTTGGGCGATTATGTTCAATTAGCCGCGATATCAGTCTCGCTCGAAAGTTTCACGGTAAGAAGGGCCTCGATCTGATGGGGCGCGATAAGAGAAACGAGCCCTACCGTCCCCTGATCATGATCGAGGCTGTCCTGGGACATTTGCATGCTTGTAGCAGCAAGATCTGTAATATTGCGTGCGCTGTTCACTTTTAGATTCAATTAATTTGGTTTTTTCGGGTTTACTACTCGCTTGTATGTTTTATTAGAATTTTATCTTAACAATTACAACGGCCGACTTTTGACTACGGCAATAAATGTTTTTTGCGGTAATGTATTAATAAGCCGCCGTGCGGTTTATCTCGTATTAATACCGCGTAGCAGGGATGAAGAAACTTCTCCTGGCACTTCGCACGAAATATAATTTACAGCGAGATTTACTCGCCATAACAGTCGGCAGACTAATCACGAAATCGCGCGCGGCGCGTGTCCACCGATCGTGGCGCGCTTAAAAAAATCACCGTCCGCTCGCCGCTTTTATCTGCCGCGCTCGCCTCTGATTTATACTTCTGATTTACTGGACTATTAAAAACACCGCGCAACACTATTAACCCCGCATTTTATGGTCTTTTTATTTTCGCCAAAAACCCCGGTATTTCTTTTTTTTCGACCAATCGTGCTTGCTTTATAGCGCGCGCGTGTGTGCGCGAATGATTTTAAATTATAAGTCCCGAAAATATTTCAAATCCAAAATATCGGCGACATCCTGTCAAAGGTAATACGAAACGCTTAACGAAATAGGATATCAGGAATGCGGGATGTGAGTGTGCATTTCTGTAAAACGCGCGCTTTGAAATTAAATAACATTATTTGCGTGAAATATCCTCGAAAATCCTTTTTTTCCTTCTCGTTCGTTAATGTGACAAACTACTCGATTGGAGTCCATCGGAGAGCGACGAGGTCCGCACAAAATCGGCGCGCCGACGGCGTCCAAAAAACCGGAAACGCGACGCGGCGCGCCTAAATTCGCGACGCCTAAACTAGTCGCGCCGTAAATCGGCGCGCCTAAAATCCGCTCGCAGCCTTTATCGGCGGCACGAGGCGTGAAATCCGCTGGCCGGATCTCATGATAGCCTTGCCGCCCTCGGCTCGTCGCCGCTCGATCGTTCTAATTCGCCTCGACGTTCACCCTGAAACGATCACACGCGGCACATACGCGCGCACGCACGCACACGTCCATACATCACATGTACACGGTCGGGGCGGGGTACGGGGGGTGGAGGGGACCGGGCGGAAATTCCGGCCGCCGAGCGATCAGTTTTGCGGATACGACGTATCCGGTGATTTGGCATTGTTGCCCGCGGCGAGCGCAGCGTCAATGGACGCACGCAGGTAGAACGTCGAGCGAGCGAACACACTCGCACGGATGCTCGCACGCGGCCCCGTGTCATCGCCAGGTGGATCCTCCTTCCAGCTGTAACCGCGTCCATCGCGCTGTTTTTTTTTAGGGGAGAGTTCTCTCTCCTACGTCGCTCCCTTTCTGCCACCCACGCTCGATCTCTCTCGTTTCTCTCATTCTCTTTTTTTTCAGCGAAGGGGAAGGGAGGTCCGCGTCCGTTTGTCGATCGGTCAAATCGAGTTTCGCTGCGGAACCACCTCTTTGAAGTCCCGCTCGCGGAATAAAGATACCACGTCACCCCGCGCCGATCGACGGCTTCAAAAGGCACTTTTTTTGAAGTCACGCTCGCGCACGATTGCCCTCCGGTGCAACGGCCAGTACCCCAAAAAGCACGGCTTCAGGAGTTATCGGGGACGGCAGGAACGGTTTGCACCCCGTGAAACAGTCAAGTCCTACTCGCGCCGCATCGCGCTCCGCCGCGCGTATTCTCCGTTTCCGGCGTATGTGGCGGCCGACGTTCTGCCCTCGCCCACCGCGCGGATATCGATTTTCTAGTTTACACCCGCGGCAACGACCGGAACGCAGAAATAGTAAAGCGAAAGAAAGGTGGCCGTCCGTACAAGAGCACGAACGTACATCGCGTCATCATGTCATGGTGGAAAAATATAAATGAGAGAAGAATTACGCGAGAGTGCCGGGCGCCGCGGGAAAAATGGGATATAAATATCGCGGTTATCGCGCATTTATCTGACCATCGCAGCTGTAACGGTGGTGCGAATCGCCCTGCACGTTAGTAGCACCATCGCCGCTATAAGCGCGGCGGCGTAGAGTGTAAATCGCGCAAATGCAATCCGTGTGTTGTCGAAGGCGCCCGTGTCCGTCGTCCCGCCGCGGGATGGGTTTATCGGACGGATCTTTATCGATGATATTGACCACCCTCTCGTCCACACGTTACGTTTGTCTGCCGTCGTCGGCCGCTGCTTTGATGGCCGATACCGCAGGCGCGGACCGTAAAACACGCGGTTCTCCACCGACGACGGCTATTAGCCAGCGGTATTTCGTCTGCTCGCCGTACTCTCCTTTATGACCTTTCCTTTACGTGTTCTTATCCGCCATCTACTCTTCACCCTATCTGTCCTCTCCCCTGTGATTCCCTCTTCTCCTCGTGATATTTAAACATTCCCGCCTAGAACAGTCGGACTCGTCGGTTCTGACAAATGTCACGCGCTTCCAGATTTATTTATCCGCCGGATTTATTTGTACGCTCCGATCTGGCGCGCCTGTTAAACCGTACCACCGATTTTAGATGCGACCTTTTCCATTTCCGGAAAAACGTTTGACGGGGGTAGTAATGGCCGGATGCGTAGCAATGCACACGACGTATTCGTATATATTACGATATTATATGATTTACGTATATATTAATATTATATAATTATAATCAAGACTGAGATCACTGCAGGCCATGATGATCGACAGAATAAAGCAGGATTAAAAATCTGCCATAAGCTAATTAATCCGCGATTATACGATTACTGACAATAATTATTGACACTTATTACAATGTATTAATTAATCGTTATTAAACGCAACTATGTTACCAGCGGCTGACGTGTCCGTAACAATTTTATGCGACCGCTGATTATTGCCATGATTATATAGCCGGCGATTATGCAGTTCTCTGAATCTAGTTATTGATTAACGCGGTGCTGGTGCGATTAGTCAAAATTTCCGGTCGCCCGCAAGGTGTTCACCCGAACTCCCGTCCCACCCATGTAGAATTGACATCTCGTAGTCTCGCGAAAGTCGCTGGAACATGCGAAAAATGATGGCGCGGCCTGATAATGCTGTGCTCGCTATCGACGGATCAAGCGTCGTCCCTATTTACCATGAATGGTAATCAGACGGTCGCTATCGTCGCGCCGGGATGAAGACTCCCTGGCTCCCGGTACACCTGAATGTAAAATTTACGTAAATTTCCCCGTTCGCCGCTCGCTTCGTCCCTCTCTTCCGCTTTCTCCCTACACTTCTGCTTAGATTCCGCATAGAGAACCGAGCGAAATTTTTGCTCCTCTCTTTCACAATAGAACGTCCCATCTCAGACTCCTTCCTCGCTCGACAAGCCTGAAATTCTCTTATTGCCTGTATTAATAAACGTGCCGCGCGGTGCACGCGATACCGGTCATTCTGCTTATTCCGAGAGTCATTACGAAAGCCGACTATCGCAGCCGGAGAAGTCAAATATGAAACTATTATAGCTGCAAAGATAAGAAAAATTGCACTCGCCGGACGATTAATACAGACGAACGTGAAGAAATTGATCGTAAAAAAACAAATTGGTGAACGACTCGAGCGAATCATAAGGAGAGAATTATAACGGACGTGGCAGCTATCAGGCATCTTCTATCACTGCTTTTATATGAATTGACGTAAAGGACCGCGCAATTAGCACGGTCAATAAGCTTGCCAGCATAGTTGGATCGTTCCCGATATTTTTGCGAGCTCTTCCAACTGGTTTCCCGTTTCCCGCCCGAAAACTTCTCCAGAAAGTACGAAGATGCCCGGGTTCTCGCTCGCGCGAGTCTTCAATTAAACTTTTTTCTCTCGTGAGCCACGGGGGGATGTCGAGGGTTGTCGGGGTGTTGAGCTCGTTCTCTCGCGCGAGCGAGGAGGCGCGCGGTGCCCGGCGATGCGAGCGATTATTTACCAGCCGACTGATCGCATCGTCGTGTGCCTCTTCCTGTACTTCCGGTGCGAAGCTCGTCACGAGGCTGGAAAGGCATCACGAGAAAAACGACGACGAGAAGAAAGACGAGAAGCGGAAGAGGCAGCGGGGAACAGGGAGAAAGGGATGGTTTTCCATTACACCCCGTCTATTTGATTCCTTCTTCGCGAACGTTTCTGACGGTGCGTTGGTCATCGATTCTCGGGCCTCCGACTGGGTTATCCCTTTGGGTTCTCCCGCGAGTTGGAGAGGGACCGCTCCTCGTCTGAAGTATTTAAAAGTACGAGGACCGAAGCGAGCGAACGAGCGAGTGAGCCAGTGAACAGCAATAGGTACACTCACAGAAAAGATTTCTGGACTTAATGCTATTACTCTTTAATCTATCATAAAATAAGATCGCTATAGCGACAATCATATTTATTATTGAAAAGAAGCATATTTTAATCTTGAATAGAAAATTTGAAAATCTAGATTAAAATAATCTTGGTGCTATCTCATTAATTTTTTCAGAAGGATTTAGATACAAATTTGTAGCAAGTTCAAAATATTCTTGATTTAAGAATATTGTGAGATCTAAAAGACATCTTATTCTATTCTTCTAAGAGAATTTGTAGAATCTGCACAAAACGGCCAATATTTATGTGTTGCAATCGAAAATCGGGAAAGTGTTTCTGTTATTTACAATGAATAAGTGCAATACTCTACAAGAAATATTAAAAGATATGGAAATGTCTCTATTGTATATACTTACATTTCCATATCTTTTAATATTTCTTGTAGAGTATTGCACTTATTCATTGTAAATAACAGAAACACAGAAACACTTTCCCGATTTTCAGTTGCAACACGTAAATATTGGCCGTTTTATCGGAATAAAGGACGCAGAAGCGCCGAGTCGACGAGCGACTGTGAGAAAATGATGCGTCGACATCGACAAAGCCTACTATAAAGTGGCGCTAATATCAAATTATTCTACATACAAGAATATATAAGCATAAATTTGTATACGTTACTCTTGTCTCAAGACAGTAAGACAATCTTATTTAATTCGAGAGAGAAGAAGAATAGAAATTACTGATTTAAATTAAAAATTGTTTTATTTTCATATTTTTTATACTTGTAATACGATTAAATTAGTCAAGAATATTTTTCGTCTTGTTATCAGAAATCCTTTCTGAGGGTGTATCCATTTGCGACGGACCGTAACATCCGTTTCACCGTAAGGAAGGAAAGGACACCTCTTTCTGTCTCCCTCTCTCCCTCTCTCATTCTCTCTTGATTTCCTCCCGGCGAGAGAGCGGCCCGACGTCGATTACCAGCGAGAAATCAATCGCGGACAAATACGCTCTCGTCGCCGCGCACTCGCCCGGTCCGCTTTATTTACGGCCGGGCGACGCGACGTCCATGCATCCCCCTACGCTGCAGTTGCACTGGGCTTTCCGGAAAGCCGAATCCGAAGAGCGTGAATTTCGGAAGGAGAGTAATTACACTGCGGCCGCAGTACCTTAATTAGTAGTTCCATCTGGGTCTTGATTAATGTCGTTGTATGGTAAATTATTCCGTCACAATTACACGAGTATATCGTGTACGTACATATGAATATGCCGAAAAATGTCAGCGATAAAAAATAACGTTAACAATAATGAACCATTATTAATCCGTAAAACGAGGACAATCACGGGAGCGCCGGAAAACCGTAGGATTGAATAATTCCCGCGCGCTTGCGCGAGTCCCGTCGAATTAATCGACGATAACGAGTCACGCGCCTTATCTGACGAGTCCGATTTAAAGGGTGGTATTCCCAGGAAACTCGCGTTAATTCCCAGCGCGACTAATCCCTTCGCTGCTGTTGCTGCTGCTGCTGCTAGCGGGGCTTCACTGCGAGGGATGCGTCCCCATTTTTGCGTCACGCCGTATTTCGCCGTCGCGAAATCACACACGAGCGTCGCGCGCCGACTCCAAATATACGGAAGACTTCCCAAGCGGTTTCGCGGTCTCGTAATAATCGCGATACGACGACGGCGCGACGTTACCGCATAAAAAACCGACACCGAGTGCTTGTTTCTGTAGAAAAATTATGAGCCTGGTGCTCGCTCCGGTGTACCTTGTTCCTGAGTGTACACGTGGCTGTAACTGTGTGGCCACCAGACTTGAAGCAAAGGTCCCGCTTTGAAACATTTATGCACTTCTTATTGCGCGAGTGCCACTGTCCCACGTAGAAATTTCAAAACGGTCCAATACTGGGACTGTACCGTTCGCCATCGTGGCAGTATTGTGCCAGTACAGATTCGACACAGGAGTGTAACGCCATGCCGTACTTAATTGCCAGTACTGATCCGACACTGGCAATAATATATGGACCAGTATTGGGTAAATAACTGCACCAGCATTGGGCATAGAAGTGGACCAATTAATGTATTAACGTATAAATGTATTTTTTATATATATATAATATGTATTTTGTACTATTTGTATTTGTGACTTAAATATTATAAACAAAGACTAATGCAAACAACATTAGTAAAATCATTTTGTAAATGTCGCGTGAATTAATATCGCGTTTAAAAGAAAAAGATGTTAAATCGGTTTTCCGGATGGTTATTTATACGTGATAACGCAAATGTTTCTAGCGAGAACGTCACGCCTGATCTGGCCATCTATCGGTCGCTGGTGAATCAATATATTGTTATAATCCTATTCTAAAAAAGCCGTGTTAACTTCGTGAAGTTCTTTTTTATCGAATATTGAAGCCTCTTTTCGGCGACGAATTTCGTGTGACTTGAACTTCGTGTTGCGAATGTCATAGTGGCTATCAGTGCGGTTATATTGACAATTGTATTTATTATATTATTTTTATTTTTTTTTTATTTCTTATTTTATTTATAGCGCGCGTAGCGCGCGCCTGTGTTGCTAGTTATATATTATCGGCAATGTATGTAGTCCAATGACTGTTATGTTAAGTTATTCTAAATCAGTTTTTTGTTACGAATTTTGTTATTACCGAGTCCTCAGATAATCTGCCCTGGGCTATGCTCCTCGAAAAGAATCCTCCAACATCATCTTTAAAAAAAATGCACACTTCGCCATTCAGTGAATATTGAAAAATAAAATAGCGCGCGTAGCGCGCGCCTGTGTTGCTAGTTATATATTATCGGCAATGTATGTAGTCGAATGCTGGGTCTGTGTCGGTTGCCGAAGCATGGCCTGTCTCGCAACCAGTACTGGTCCATGTCTGTATTTTATAATGGCCCGTCACATGGCCCGGTTTTTAATAAGTACTGGGACAAGACTGTCTGCCAACTCTTTGCAGTACTGGCCGCCAGTATTGTGCCAGTACAGATCCGACACTGGAGCGTAACGCCGCTGCCGTACTCTGGGCTACCAATACTAGGCCGATGTTGGGCCAGTTAAACAACCTCGGCAATTTCAACGTGGGGTGTTCCTTTGCGGAAACGAATGGCGCCTGGCCCCGATACGTGGCGTATCCACTCGTAGAAAAGGGCGAGCGGCGCCATTTACCGCGATTATACACGTACACGTGCACGTGTAAATATGAAACGCCGTGCGAGTGCGCGGGCGGGCGGAAATCACGAGGCGCGGTTTCTCCCTCGGTGGCGGTACGCTAACGATGCATTTAACCAGTGGTTGTGTTTGCATGCAAGCACACGCTGCAGCACGCCGCCCGATTATTCTGCTACATTCTTCGCGAATACGCCGGGCACGTGTCCCGGACGTTTACTCGACTCGCCCGGATTAAATACGCATTCTGGAAAACCGGGAAAATTAATTTCGCTCGCGGTACGCGCCGCAGCGCCTAGTCGGCTCGGAAATAGGCCGCCGCGTTTGATCCGGCATTCTCATAAAGACGACGTACTTGCTTCCACGAAAAGCTGCGACGAATATCGTGCAAAGCGTGCAAATGTACTGAAAGAAACTCTCACACACTTGTGACACAAAAAAAGAAATTTTTATTTTAGAGAAATTATAATTTACACATATCGCGTTACATTGTCACGTATGTGTCTCTCTCGTACATATATTATTAACAATAACAATAGTATAACTACAAGCAGTGCCGGGTCCCCGGACAGCGAGAGAAAAGGTACGAGCGCAGCGTGCGGCAGATCACCGCGAAAGTTTTCTATCGAGTTGAGAATTTTCCGCCGTTAATCGTCAGCCCCGCCGCGCCATTCCGACGTACCATCGTCGCTGGCACGATAATAATAATAATAATAATAATAATAATAAAGGACGACAAGGTAAGTTGCGCGAGCGAGCGTTGTCCCGAAGTTCTCTCGAGTGCCCCTCGTCATGCAACGACGCTGAATATGACGGCTCGCGAGGGGGTGGCGCAGGTCGCATGTCGCGCGACGATAAGTTGCCGCCGTCGTGCACGTTTCCAAGTTCTCACGCCTTCCCCCGGCCTGATTCCTCGGGGGCAAACCGGTTCGTCGGCGGGTCAGGAGGAACTGCAGGGGCTAAAGGCTGAAACTGCGAAGGGCCCGTCACGATGCTCGACGAGGCTCCTTTAAAAATTAGCGATCGTTAGTGACGCTAATAGCCGCTCGATACCGCTCGTGGTATCACGCTAAGCGTTCCGGCGCCGACTTAATCGAAGAGCGCGCTAGTTAAGTCCGTGTGTTGTAATTCTGAGGAAGCCGTAAGAGTAGTCCCAGGCAGGCAGGCAGGCAGGGGGTGGTGGGCGCCGGTAACGTGTCATTTTCTCTCGTGTTTCCTAATTCCACGCTCGGCGTAGCCTCGAAAAGATAGTTTACGGCAGCTTGGAAACAACGGCTGTCGGCGTTGTGCTACGTTTCGCGCGTTATCGATCGCGCCGAATTTCGGCCTTCGGTGTGTCTCAATTATGCCCACGGAGATATCCGTCCCAATAATTCGTGGCGGACTCTCGAAGGAGGCACGCGAGGGTTTCCCTCCACGTTATCTCGAGCCGTTTCTGCAAATAGAACGGCTTTTATACCGACCGTGTTCGGCGCTACTGGCGCATCTGGCGTGTCGCGAAATATCTACCATATGGAACACCGAAACGGTTTCCGTTCGACATTTCTTTTTGTTTAAATTACCTACTGCTGGGGAGGACGTTACGTTCACATTTACGAGAATTTCGGGGAGGTCTGTTCATTTGTTTCGCTCATTCGTTTAACTGCAATTTGAGTGTCGACGATCGAAAACTGAACGAAGGGATGCATGAATCCGCAATACTTGGAATTTGTTCTCGTTGAATCGGAGAACATGAGTTGGTAAAAGGCAGCACGAGAACAAATTCCAAGAATCGCGATTCCAGAAATTGCTTCGATTCCGAGAATTTCATCAGTGATTGCAAGATTGCTTTTCAAAAATTTTCGCCGTTGTTGGTCCGGTTTCTCGCTCGAAAAATTAATTTTGTAACAAGGAAACGTGAGTTTGCAAAAGATGGCACGAAAACAAATTTCAAGAGAATTGCGATTGTAGAAATTATTTTTGTATCCGCGCGAGTAAATATGTGCAGTATTGTTCCATGTTCGCGCGTATAAATAAATAATGTATATTAGCAAGTTTCTCGCAAAATTGGTTCGCGGGGCGAAGAAACTTCGCGGCGCGCAACTTCGCCGTCTGGCACCAATTACGCGTATCAACCTGCGGGAACGCTCTGCATGTCGCCCTTATTGCATACAATTCCAGACACCTGCATACACGTATGTATGCCACGCTCATCGCCGTCCCTTTGACTTCCTAGTGCTACTCCCCTTATCAGTCCGCGATACAATATCGCTTCGCTTTGAGCACCGTTCCCAGCCTCGCAATTTACCTATTGAGCACTACACTTTTTAAACTACAAAAGGCCAAACGAGCTCTGAAACGCGAAAATCGTGCCGTTTACAAAATTTTAATTAAACGCCCGCTATGTGCACAAAAGGATTATTAACGTTTTGTTCTAATAAAAACTAACGTTTTAGACAATTTTATTTATTATTTGTTTTTCATGTTCCATGCTTGGACGACAATCACGATTGTGTGAAAAGATCATTCGATAACGGAAGTGGACGCGTTTCCGCGAGAGATATTAACCCAGTCTGTTCTGGACGCGAGTTTCCCGAAGTAACAACGTGCAGTCCTTCCCCGAAGGACTCGCAGACCCGTGATCGCGCCAGCTTCGCACACGTGTCACTTGGAAAGCAATACCGGGCCGATATTGCATATCGTCATGCATCACGCGGCACGTTGATTCCCGGCGTGCGCGCGCGCCTGAATGCCGACGTTTTCCTGTCGTGCGACGTGCGTTGTTTTCGGGACCGGCGCGGATATTGGCGAAACGACGTCCCGCCCATTCGTCCCGCAATGACGTTTAAATACTTCAGGACGCGCCGCGCCGCGCTGCGTTTCCTCGTTATTGCGCGCGCGAGAAACTCGTGGACGTGAGATGGATGAGAAATCGCGCCGCAGTGCTTCCCAAATTGGCTTGGCCCGTCCGGGACGAGAAAAGTTGGACGTTCCGGCGACGTTTCCACCCCCGGTGAGTGGACGGCGACGATCCCGCGACTCCGGAAATCTCATTTCGCTTCGCGCGTTTCATCAGCATGCGGCGACTTCATCGCGCGTTGTTGATTCGACGGTTTGCACTTAATTAATTCGCAACGCGCGTTTTCGGCTTTGACAGTCGATATTTTATTGGTTCCTGAGGACCGTCGAATAAATTCCCCCAAAAATACATCCCCGTTCTCCGACGCGCTGCGATAAAGGAGAGGAACGGCATCTCGTAAAATATCGAGCCCAGATACGATCGCGTGCACGCGCGTTGTACCTACTTTTTGTAAATATTGTTCGCAACGCGTATCTTGTTCGCAGCGCGGGTTACGTGACGTTTAAATCTTTTTGTCGTGCGCAAACGTCGGTTAAAGTCCGCGGTTTTTCGTGGATAGTGAAGTATTGCAATACGCGATGACATGCGCAATGTAATAAAAAAAGGCTCATCGAGACTTGACGTTTCGATGTTGAGGGGTTGCAAACTCGCCCCGTAGCATTGTTAGCAACACGCGTTACGTGGCATTAATGGTCCGTAATGGTATGTATGTTAAGTTAGTTAATTAATTACCTTGCCCTCCTCCCTCTTTCTCGACACCCTACATACACCGTAAAGCTTTACGTTTAGATACGTCGGAAGTTAATTTCGCTGCACGGAATGTGATCCTGACGATGTTTCAGCGATTCTGCAGCACACTCTACGATGCGCGACAAACTATGGCGTGTTTGATAATTTCGTCGGTGTACTCGGCAAATGATAATATTACTTGGAAATATTTTGAAAGAACTCGTCCTGCTTTAACAACTATTCAAAGTTTAATGATATCGAAAAATCAATAAATGTTATTTACTGAACTGCGATCAACTGCAGCGCTTTTAATAAAGAAGAATAAATCATTAAATGAGAAAATGGAAATTGATAAGAAATTTAAAAGCTCTTTGGGCGCAACGTAATTTCAAGCTTTACGCGACTGTAATTTACGAGCTATAGACACGTAAATTTAGTGCTCCGAAATAGCGCAGTTTCGGATACTTTAACGCTACTTTAAAGTCCTCGGTTTACTTGTATAAGCGGCCAGCCGGTAACGCGTTGCAAAAAGAAAATTTCACGCTCGCTGTCGTGTGCATTTCTCAAACGTGGATCGGTAACGCGTGAATTTGAGGGAGCAGCCGTTAAAGCGGGAATTCATATCACGATATCCATCTTCCTCGAGGAGTTAAAGTATCGGCGAGGATGACTGCGGTAAGAACTCCCGGCGAGAATGGACACGAGAAGGGAAGTTTTAATCTTTTCAGACTTGTACCTCGATACGGAGTGGCTTGAACGAGTGGAACGAACTTGCACACTATCGACGACAGCCACGCGCGCAATAAATCTATCCGATACATTGAATTCAACCGCGAAATTTTTCCGGGATTTTCCGTCGCGCGACACGGAACTCGCGAAGTCGGAGACGCCGAGGGCGGCGAGGGAAGAACGTGTTCGGCAGTTTCGAAAGTTGTCATTGAAAAAGTTTTATTGTTCACGACGGTTTCAACAGCGTCGCTCATTAGTGTCCGCTCGAATATCGAACCACGAGACACCGCGCGTTGCCTCTCTTTCCGCCTGCGGAAACAACGTCACGCATTACCGTCGGGTAATCAGATTTCCTGTTTTTCGACGGGAATGATATTTTGATGCCGCTCGTTTCGTGGAAATAACATGTCACGTGCCAAGAACCGCGTAACAAATTACCACCTCTAATTGATTTCGCGGGGAAACGCTCGGCAAACGTGGGCGAACGATTTAATTGATAACGGCGGAGCCTCCGGATTTTTATGACGTCGACGCTGCGCGACAGAATTTTAATTAGAGATCGGAGATATTTAATGGAAATTAAGGTCTGCGACGAAAGACCGGTTTCCGTCGAAAGATTCGCTCCGACGGTGGAGGAGCCCATAGTTAACGTGATGTACGGCGTCCCATACCCGTTAACGCGAAGGAGCGAGTATGGGACGGGACCCTCGACGAGGTGCCCCACAAAGTTCCGCGGCGAAATTAGTTTGGGAAACACTGTCGTACGTTCAGAACGACGCCGTGCAGCTCGCGGAGGAGGTCCATCGGAGAAAAAATTACTGCACGGAAGTTCCTCTCGTTCCGTCTCCCTTTCCCTTCTCCCTGTCTCTCGGTCCTTCTCTTTCCTCCGCGAGCGCGCGAGTCGCTGTCAGGAATGCCGATTAGCGTCACTCGAGGCATCACGTACCCTCGTAGAACTCCTCTTGTTTCCTTTTTCACGCCCGCCCCCGATCGTCCACGAACGACGACGAGGACGACGACGTCTCTTTCGGTCGTGTGTTTGGAGACACCCTCTCTTACGTGAGCATACGAGAGCGGGTTACGTGAGCGGCGAGAACGGGGTCGGATTTCCACGGTCTTTAAAACGGAAGCCGTTCCCCCCGACGACGCCTCGCAGAGCGCGCCAGATGGAGAGGAGCTAAATTATGCGAGTAGCTCTCGCGCATTAATAGTAGCGTAATATAACAACAATAATGGCGTAATAACAGCATCTAATAATAGCGTGCAACCGATCGAAGGATCAGTGGTTCGCGACTTGTAATATTGAGACTTGCACGAGTTATCGGCGACGCGACACCAACGACGCGTTGATAAAGTTCAAAGATTCCGCTCTCGTTTTCAATATCGTTTTAAGCTACTTTATTTTATTAAGAATATATTTTCACGGTTTAAATAAACCAGGAGATATAAGTTTCTCGGACATGGATGTAAAAGTTCTTCCAGCAGATTTTAAATTCAGCACAATGTAAAAATACAACCGCAGACAATTATAATACCGCTGCCATTATTACAGCTCCAAGTTTCTTACGCTGGTCGCGCCAGCGACGCAAGAAACTTGGAGTTATTCCGTACCACCACGTGCGACTTTGCATCTGCAGCGCCGTGTGACCCATATTATTAAGGGCGTTGTTAAACAAACTACCCTCCTCTTAGGGCGAGTCGAGGGCGTGCGCATGGCGCTCGCGCGAAGTCGAACCTCGACAATTGACCCGTCGCAAGGAGGAGAGGGCGAGGGAGCTTAAGTCGACTTAGGCTTAAGTAGGGAAAATCGCCCGAGATAAGCGTAACAGATTGAAAGCGCTGGCGGGGCGGACGGAGGGTGAAATTCGCCGCGCGCAAGTCTGACGAGCCGCACACGTCGCAGCGTGTGGCGGCGGGGTTCGCCTGGCGTTGCCGGTCTCCTTCGGGAGAAACCACGTAATCCCGAAATCGCTGCGGCACATTCCCCGGGAGAAGTTTGATTGGCCGAACTATGCTAAGCGGTGCGTGTCGGCCCGTGGCGGCGGTGATCTATGCGAGTCGCGACTCGCGCGCGCGATCGTTCCGCACGACATCCGGCCGCCCTCTCCTTCGAGGTTTCGCCCACCCGGCATTCGGCGGACGTACGGGGCCCAGTTTAGCAACGAGGCGGTCGCACAAGTCCTGAACTTTTGAACTTTGCATTAATGCGACTCTTGGCTGTTAAGTATAATAATAAATATAATATTGTGATTAATAGTCGTAAATAATTGTGTCATATGTTACAATTGTAATGATGTGATAATATTGCAGTGCGCAATGATATAATAATATTGCATCAGTAATGTAGTAGTGATAAGTGTTACACATGTTCGTATTAATATTGCAATATTACTATGATTGTTATAATATTAATAACCGGTGTTTGCGATCGTAATAATATTAAGTTTATCTCTATTGATTACTATTCTATTGATCCCCCCGATAATTTCGCCGCTTTTATACGGGGTGACGTAGTCCCGATGGCATACGTAATGAAATCGCGAGATCGGGAGGTCGCTTTTCCATCGCGCATAATCAGCGACGATTCTACCGGCGAACCATCGTCGCATCGATCCGGAATCCAGTTTCGAGCCATTAAAGCAAGATTAAAATAGATCGAGTTTGCCTCCGCGCGCGACTTTCGCGGCCTTAATTAGCCACCTTTTCCCCTCTTCCACCCCCGCTTGTCTACCCACGAATGTAGCGACCGATGCGGCGCTCACTTGCATTCGACTACAAGGAAAATTGGTTAAAGTCGCGAGGGCGCAGAATGGAAATAAACCGGGATTGGCGAAATAGTGAACGGGGGCGAGGGTAGATGCGAACGCGAAACACCGGAAGGAGGCGACGCAAGTGGGATCGCCCTCGGGTAAATCGGAAAGCCGTGAATTTTCCGAGATTTTGCGAGAGCGCTCGAGACGATCGCGCGCGAGTCATCCGCGTTATCCGCGGCCGAATTACGACATCGCGTTACGTAGTCGATGTTACGAGAAGGGATGAAGGCTTGCATTCTCGGTAAGAGGTTACATGGCGGAGAAAGGGGGAAGTGGTGGAGTAACCCGACTAGAAATTTATCCAGTGGTCCTGATCAGGTTGACCTTATTTTATTATCAGGTCCTGATAAGGTAAATTCATCAGGACCTGATCAGTCATGTAACGCAGCACAATAGTTAGGTCCTTATCTGGATATCCTCATCAGGTTTATATCGGGTTGAATTATTAAATCCTTACTACCCAGACAGCACCAAGTCGTCTAAAGGATTACTAAAACTTGATATTTTCGGCGAGCGTAAGAGACCTTAGAACACATACTACTAGTATATGTTCTAAGTAAGAGTCCAAAAGAAGAGAAGATTAGAGCACCGGATCGATTTTCCAGATGGTTATTTGTAAGGTGCTAACCAAATGTTTCTTGCGAGAACGTCACGCCTGACCTGGCCATCTATCGGTCGCTTGGTGAATCAGAGGCGGGAAACACACACTTGTGTTGATTTTTGTCTCTTATTGTTCCATAATCGAGTACATTGAAATGTATGTGATATAAAAATAATTAATACTCGCAAATTAAGTAGAAATTACTATTCTTTCTACATTAAGTATATAACGTACATTATAATATGACAAACTACGTATGGTCCGATGTAGGACCAGATGTGGGAAACCTTTACCTCTAAATTTAAAAAAAATATCAGGATGAAGGAATAAGATCCTTAGTAGGTACTAATAATGTAAACCTCAACAAAATTTGGGTAAATATTCACTTATGGTCAGCACCCGCAAATGTCAATGACCTTGACATATGTTATAGAGGTCATCATTCTAAGTAACCTTCTGCAAGTTTTAGCCGTCGCTCGTTATTTATTAAAAAGTTATTAACAAAAAAAGTTTAATGATTTCGCACGACTTTTCAGCTGTCCACGCGAAGCAAGAACATGATATTGACATATATTACAAAGGTCACTTTCTAGAATAACCCGCACTAGGTTTTAGTCGTCGATCGTTGTTTATTAAAAAGTTATTAACAAAAGAAGTTTCGAAAATGTAGTAGTTATTTTGAATATTCAAAGACATAAACGACGAATATGTATATGAACGAAGGAAGAAAAGTCATTTAAAGCAGTGAATCGTTAATATTTAAAATAGTTTGTTTTAATATAAGTACAAAATATTCTCTGCTTTAACCTAACCTAACCTAACCTAACCTAAGTTTTTAAGTAAGGTCCTTTAGAGAAAATCTTTGAACTACGATAAATAAAAACTTGGAATGTCGAATAGATTACTACGTCATAGATAAACACGACTGTTCCTCATTTACAACTCTCCTATACCGATTATTCTCTGCTTTAATAAAAAAATATATTAATGATTCACTGCTTTAAATGATTTTCCTTTGTTCATACATGTACTATTTTACATACACGTTAGTAGTTTATGCCCGATACCGTGTGTTCCGCCAATAATTGTAGTCAAAGGGTATATCCTTGACAATATAAATTTAATGAAAATCCTTACCATGTACATGGTGTCCAATAATTACGTATAATTTGTAAGATTTATTTTGTTAATAACTTTTTAATGAACAGTGAGCGACGGCTAAAACTTGTTGCCTGTTACTCAGAAAGGTTACCTCTATAACATATGTCAAGGTCATTGACATTTGCGGGTGCTGACCATAAGTGAATATTTACCAAAATTTGTACTTTGAAATATCAGGCATAACGTAAGAAGGTCCTAATATGTTCCTTATTACTTTAACCCTAAAAGGTCATACATATTTGAACCTGATGAGGATATTCTTAGGTATGCCTTATTCAGGATTACCTTACGCCAACCACGTCAGGTCCTTATAACATATTAGGTAAACCTGACAACATTTCTAGTCGGGAACGTCCAATCAAGCTTTAGACGGGGAAAACTGCAAAGTAGCGAAAGTACACATTTGCGCAGGGCAAGACCGGAGAAATGTTGAATATCTCTGTACAACGTTCTATTCTCGGTAATGCGGCACAATGCACACGAGCGGGCGAAAGAAGGGAACTCGCGCGGAGAACGTTGGGGAGACGGAGTGCCCCGAGGCAGCATGTAAATGCGGCGCGGACCGGTAATCGGGTTTATTTTTCTTTGGCGGGAGAAACACGAGTTGTGTTGCTGAGCGAGCTATCACGCCAGTTTTGGCTCTTTGAGGCGCTCCCGCGCGTTCTATTTGTCTTGGACTCTTATTCAGTCGTGCTCTCCTCCGCTACTATTGGAAGTACCATGGCACTGGAGAACGAACGAGAGGCGAAAGCGACGGCGAGACGAGACCGAACGGCGGATTCGTTGGATCGATTGTTATCTCGCCGAGTTAAGAGCGATTGTGCTCTCACCTCCCCCCCCCCTCCCCCTCCTCCCGCGCAATAGCTGACGCCTTGGCGGCGTGACAACCCTCCGCGAACTTGGTATCGTCGTGCCATCGCGAACACGAATCCGTGACGAGAATTATCCTCCATCGACAGGGCATGCGGATTGTTAATGACCGAAATGCTGCTGGTATGTACCCCGCCACTCCCTCACGGTTTTTATTTATCTTTACAGCTATCGCGGTTACTGTCACACCCCCGTGCATCCAACACCCTCGCGGCACTTGGACATAATTAGTGCACGCGATTTAACGCACGCGACGCGTTGGCTCCGTTACATTTTGGGTTGAATAGTTATTTGGTTTTGCACGGTTTTGCCAATAACCGATGCGAAGGGACACATTGCACACGATGAT
This sequence comes from Ooceraea biroi, assembly GCF_003672135.1. Lineage (NCBI taxonomy): Eukaryota > Metazoa > Arthropoda > Insecta > Hymenoptera > Formicidae > Ooceraea > Ooceraea biroi. Next base: position 10,141,650 of record NC_039516.1, read on the forward strand.
GCTGGGTTTATTTTTTAATCCTTAAGCGCGGTTGCTTTTTTTCCCACCGCCACGCTATTATAAGATATCGAATTTAACGTGCAAAGGATTGTTCTTCGTGCAAATGATGGTAAAACGGAGTTGCCTCAATTACAGGCAATCCAATAATAAAATTTGACATTAGCGTCCACGTTATCCTAGCGCGAGTGCGTAAATGTACGTGATTCCATTTACACCGTAATTACATATTACGCGGAATCCTTATGGTTGGCGGCTTGATAGAAAGCCACAAATGCGTCAGTGCCAAAATGATTAAAGACTACGTGCCAGGATTATATATTATATCATTACCTAGCGCTATCATTAGCATAGCATTAATCTCGATTGCGATATTAGGGTCCCGCCTGACGTAAAAACATTCGAATACACGATTTCTATCAGGGCCAAATGACTCACCACGTGGCCGTCACGGAAGAGAGCTTGTGACTAAGCCGCCCAGTACATATGTCATCATCATAACGTACAGACGAACAGTCATTTAGCTGTTAAACTCGACCGAACGAGGCAGATAAATTCCCAATTATACGATAAGAGATATCGGACAAACATATTTATGTATGTAAATCCGCAAAATGATCGAGTGACTCACAAGTTCCTTTTTAATGTCATACATTTTGGAACGCATCATCCGTAAAAGAATAAATTATGACGCCAGACTTCGAGGAGCGTCATTAAAATGCAGTTCAAAGACAGCCGGAGTTTAAGGGCGCGGTTTAATCGTGCGGTTCTCCGGCGCTAACGCGACTTTAGGGCCTCCGCGTAAAATCGCGGCCGGATCCGCGCCGAGTCTCACCACTGGGCACCCCCGTCTGACCGCGTGGTGTATTATTCCATTAATTTTATCCGCGGAAACTGTCCTCGGCGAGAATCGACCAGCGCGGCTTAAGGGGGGAGCCTGCTTTAGAACGTTGAAAATAAGGTATAATTTTACGAATTTTTTTGGAGAAACTATACAGCGGATCATTATAAAACTTTGATGCATTTATTAGTACATGTTTAAAGATAAAAAAATTATTTTTTTATTTGAATATATCGCCTGTAGAGGTCGTCCTGGAGGCATCTTAGTGCAGCCGGCATTGTAAATTGGTGAGCATTCTCCTGCCTCCAAATTTCATCCAAACTGAAAAATTGAAATATTTTCTCGTTATTTATGAATTCCCATCGTCGATGAACCTTTAATATTCATAAAAACATTAAGTTAAACAATTATTTTTGCATGAAAAAGTTCAAAAACTTTGCCTAAAAATCGTACTTTTGTGTTCTAAGCTCCACCATTTTGACACTTTTCAACTTTTTTCTTCTCTCTTTGGTTCATCGACGATGGGAATTCATAAATAACGAGAACATATTTCAATTTTTCAGTTTAGACGAAATTTGGAGGCAGGAGAATGCTCAGCAATTTGCAATGCCGGCGACGCGGCTGCACTAAGATTTCTCCAGGACGACCTCTACAAGCGATATATTCAAATCAAAAAATAATTTTTTTTATCTTTAAACATGTACTAATAAATGCATCAAAGTTTTATAACGATCCGCTGTATAGTTTCTCCAAAAACAATTCGTAAAATATACCTTATTTTCAGCGTTCTAAAGCAGGCTCCCCCTTTAATGTAGGTTTTATGAGTCCTTAGCGATACCGGATTTACGATCGCGACGTTTGTCACGATTAAACCGCGCCCGACGCGCATCGCGCGGAGGGAGAACGCGGTTAAGCCGCCGCGTATTTTCGTCTGATAATTCAGTCGCACGGGCGCGAGCGGGAGAGCCCGGCGGAGGTACGGGGGCGAACCCCCGCGCGAAAAAGAAAATAGATGGCGGAAGGACGAGGCGCGCACCCGTGCGGATATCGGGAATTTATACGGGCGCGGATTGTACGGCTAGTTGTCACAGCCGCATGAACATGAATAAATATGGAAAATGGACTTAAGTCGGCTGAATCCGCTGACCCATATTCGGTCGGTCAATCGCCGACCGGTTTTTCGCACGCGACTTTTATTCCCTTTCCCACCCCTTTTTTGCTCCATTTTTAACTCGTTCGCCCTCCCCCGCAGATAGATTGAACGCGTGGCGCACGATTTATACGCCTCCGTGCGCATTCCTGTAAGCGCGTTCTGTGCAACACGCGCTGAAAGGGGCTTACGCTAACGGTCCTTTTTTTCTCCCCGGCGAAATTGTTTAATTGAGCCTTTCACGGCTGAAATACACGCACGTTATCCCTCTGGTTTTTTTTATTCACGTCATAGAAATACACGGTTTCCGGAGATCGTTATGCGGAGAGAGCGACTCATGGAAAATTCAGATTGCTATTTCAATAAATAGAAGAGTGCGGCTACTCGAAAAGAGCCGCCGCGATCATTCGCGCATTCATATTCGGGACACGCTCGGGGATTGTTGTTTGGTGGACCGCTCGTCCGCGCGCGCGGTTAATACTCGTGTAAAATGTATTCTGAAAAATTTAGTGAGGGCGCGAAATTTGTGCTCCGCCGGATGGTTTAATATTAATTTCGCCGCGGGCTCGCCCGCCGGCGAGCACGGTTGAAACTTTCAATATACGCGACAGCGACGCAAATGGGATTACACGGATGCAAGAAATAGTTTAAAAAAAAAGAATGCAGGGAAGAAGAGAGGAGAGCGACAGAAAAGAAAGACAGAGTGGAGGAAGAGAGAGAGAAAGTGCAGATATTTGCAAAGAAAAGAGTCCTCCATTATCGAGGCTTTGCCGAGGTATTACGCCGTTCGCGATACTATCGAGCAAATGAACGACGCGAATTAATAAGGCGAGTCATTAAAATTGAAGGGAGAAAAATTAACCGCCGCGCAGCAGCAAAGGGTAAAGGGCGTCGTTCTCTTCGATATCTCGTTTTCCCGTCGTTATTAATACCGGCGTTATTATTATTGTCATGATTATTACGGGAATAACGGCTTTCTCAGTGCCTCTTTGTGGAGCCGGCTCGACCATTATGGACCGCGAGAGGATAAAATAGCGCGATCGGAGAGACGGGTTCTGACCGTTGCCGCTTTTGATCCGAAGGGCCATTTCGACGGTGTCTAACCGAGCGCACGTAACTAACGTAACAGAGCGCATCTCAGTTCGTAACATAATTTTGATTGTAATTTTGTAACACGCTCGGCGAGATGATCATTGAATAAGACCATCCGTGGAGCGGGGTTGAAGTTCACTGGTTCAGTCGAAGGTCTATTTTGCTCTCCGCATCGAGAGAGCGGACCGTGCAAATCACGGATTTATTCCGCCCGAGTTCCGAGCCTGGTCTCTCTCTCTATTATTTCCTCCGGGGGATCTTTTATCTCGCGTTTCGACCCCCACGACTCGATACTCGGCGACTGTACGGTGCCGACAAAGCAGCCGTGCTGAAATCCGCCGCGCGTTAACGCAATGCCGGACGTTTGGGCTCGCGAGATAGTTAACGAGACTGAATCGTCGTCGGCTTTACGGCAAAATCCTGCTTCTGCGTTTTCCGCTCGCGCGTATGTTACTCGCTTTCTTGTGTGATTTTGAGGGTACGGGAAGAGTTTCGGTTCGGTCGTTCGCCGCGCCCTGGGAAATTTCTCGACGGGAAAACTGAGAAGAGACCCGTCTCTCTCTATCTCTCTTTATCTATCTCTTTCTCTCCCCTTTCCACCACCATGGGAGCTACACTTTTTGGCGTTCTCGCGTAACGCGTCCGACAGCAGATAGAATATCGATCGCGACGGTTTCTCTCTCTAATGGTGGAGTACCATTTATATCTTCGGTAAAAAGTAATGTCGCCGCGCTATTGATCCCCTTCGGAAAAGAAAGCTTCCTCTCCCGACTTCCTTCCTACCCCTCCATTGCAGTCGCCGTCGTTTATTACTATCGCGGAAACCGTAGCTTTTGTCCCTGCGCGTGTCCGCACATGTGCGATAACGCGGACGTTACTTTGCGACTCTTTGTGGACCGGGGGAACGTCCATCACAGTTACCGTAATCGTGGCGAGATTGCTGAACTACCCCTGCACGCTTTGAAGACACTAGTTAGACAGCTGTTGCGTCATCACGTGCGGCAAGAAATTATTTCAGGGGTCTGATCTGTTTTCATGATTTTTCGTGACGCGAAAACCGCGAAATTCGCTCTCCGCCAATTCAAATGCGCCTCGAGATCCATTTCTCTTCTTCTCGCCGTCCTCCGTAGCTCCATCCATTTCCGCGCGTTATGCATAATCCTCGGGACAAAAAAAAGCGAAAATTGGACAGACTGGATCGCGCATCGACGGGCGAAAAACTCGATTGATCGCGTTCCTGCTGCGTATTCTCCTTGTACGATCGTGAATGGCCAACAAATCCCCATTGCCATTGTGTCCACGTAGTACCGCACGCTCGTTGATCAATCCCCCGGGGAGTACACGCCGCTAAAATCCTCTTGCAACACTATCGCAGCGACATTTGCTCCGCCGGACCAATCTCGCGCCGACTTACGAAAGATGCTGCATTCCCCCGAGCGTCGATAATAAACGATGACGTCAGTCCCCGCCGTGAAATCAATAAATATTAAATCGCACGTGAAGCTGTGCCAATTGCGGCGCAATCGGGGCGGTTAATACTTCCTGGAGGCGTAGAGCGACGAAAGGAGGGTGAGAAAGAGAGCGAGGGAGAGAAACGGAGACAGAACGAACGAGAGGGAGAGAGAGAGAGAGGAGTTGCATCGCTCGCGATGGAATTTGACGAGCGTGATTTTTGACGCCACCGGATTTTCGAGTACGCGAATTATTCAACGCCGCGATCGAGATTCGCGGCAGTCGTCACCGTCGTCGTAGATTCGCCGTGCTTTTCACGAAAATTCGCGCGAGCTCCGAGCGACAATTGCGCGTCGTCGTCTCACCCCCGGCGCGTCACACTGCAATCGTCTCCTCGAGGCCTCGGAAAGGTGCGCGTTGCGTGCGATCTCACGTTTTGCATCCGTCGACTCCGTCGAAGACTCCTATTTCGCTCTTACGCTCGTCAGAGATAACGGTTCGCGCGGACGACGTGAAAATATTGACAGATGCCTGCAATCCTACGTGCGAATCGGATAAACTTAAATTTTACACGAGGGATTTTATTTTATCCCCATTCGGATCTACCGTTAGTTAAAGCGTCCCAGATCAGATCGGATTAGAAATCGAATTCTACTCCGCGTTTGATTCGCCTCAACTACGGACGAGGTGTCGTTCTCCACCACCTTGATCCTATCGTCTTGAACCTCTACAAGATCACTACAAGCTTGACGCTACGGCATTTATCCGATTTCCAAATTGCATCGTCGTAAATCTTACAGCGGCCAGCCCTCGGCGGACGCGCCGAAGATTGAAACGCCGCAACGAAAGGGTTAACCGGTGTTTACGCGACGGTAACCGCTCCCTCCGCGTTCGCGAACTTCGTCAGCGCCACGCCGGCAAGTTTCGCGACGCACCCCTCGCGCGCTCTCGCCAACCCCCCGAGTTCGTCGGATGCCACATGACTCCGAGAGATGCCGGGCTGAGATAGATTATCGTCGTGATTAGATCTTAATTCGATTCATTTGTCTAACGCAGCCGACGGTCTCGGCGCGGCGCCACCGGGGTAAGAGGGAAAGGAGAAGTAAAAGAGGAGAGAGAGAGAGGGTTCTGATTCACGAAGTTCGGCGTCTGATACATTCCGTGCGGTGTATTAAGCAAATTCCCCGTCATTACAGCGAGCCCGCTTGCCGCTGTAAACCGTGGGTCGCGCGGCGTAAAACGCTAATACGGGACCTGTTGATTTCGAATCATCTATTTTCACCCGCTTTGTTAGCAGACCCCCACCCCCGTGCCGTTAACGGCGACAGCAGCGGATGCACTTGGCGGCCCCGAAAATCATCCCCCCGCTGTATGCCGTGTGCGTGTAATTTTCTTCATCGCGCGTGCCAATTTGTCACGGTGGAGACGGGGCGACTTACCGGCCTTTTCATTGTAACACACGCCCTTATCGGATTACACGCGACGCCGGGATGTGATTACGCAAAAATGTGATTATCAAAGTTGCGAACAACGCGCGTAGTTATCAGCAGCTTGCGTAAATTACAGCAGTTGTCGCTCGTCTGCGATCTTGAAATTTTAATGGCGATAACGTGTACTTTAGTGTTGTCGCGTAATCGACAAAATGTAATATAAAAACGTGATAATCCCGATTTTTAGAGTGAATCATACATTTGTTCTCGCAGGAGAGTACCTACAATTTCCTGATGTCGACGTTACATCCTTCTTTCTCCTAACAAGGACAGGCGTTCGCTAATACCGTCGATATTATAAATTCACGCGGAGCATCCTCGGCGCAGCACGTGTTTCGCAAAAAGCACATTACAAATTAAAACCGCTGCAACAACGCTCACGACGCAGGAGAGGAAGTCTAATAACGGCGAGAGCGCATTTCCATGTAGACCGTATCGTGGCGAGAGGGAAAGAGAGCCGACGAGAGGGAAGGAGACCGAGAGGATCAGGCTCTTCTTGTACGCGCGATCCTCGAAGGAGGATCGTCGGCGTCTTCGGCGGGGGGCCGCACAACTCGATAAGAAGCTCCTCGGCGCCGTAACACGGAAATTACTGCAACAATAACTCTCGGTACCGTAAAACATCGTCGTGGGCGAAGCCCCGCTATCTCACGCGCGGTTACCCAACGAGACCCGAGAAACCCCCTTCAATCCTCCTCCCCCGTCCACCCTCGAGCCGTCCTCTACGTTAGGGGCACCTCCGTGACTCGTCGTCCACGTGGCCGACCCCGGATGTAATGTCTGCCGATGCTATCGATCCCGGTTGGCCGGCGAGCAGCGAGCGGAGACGAGCCGCGCGCGCGATCTAGCACGTCGTTTATTATTATTATATTAAAGCGTGTTTCCATCATGGTGGCGGTGGTCCCGCGTGACCGCGCGAGTGCGTGAGTCGAATGGCAGCGACGAACCGAGAGAAAGGGCGAACCCTTGTCGCCCTCGCCGAGATAGTTACGTTGCTTTCTCATGCGCCACCCTGCGTATCCGTCTCCCTGTCTCCTTCTTCTTCCGTTCCCCTCAGTACCCGACATCGATTCGAGCCACCGTTCATGTCGAGGAACCCCTCAGTGCCCACGGTGTCCTCGGTCGACCGCACTTCCGTTAACGACAGATAGCGAACGAGGCGTATGAAGCATTTTCGTAGAAGCACCGAGGGTCCAATAATTCACGGGGAGGCGCGCGCGGGTGAGATTAAGACGCTGATAAGGCGCTCCGATATATCGAGGGATGGATGATACCGAGATCCTGTTCCAAAGACGAGCATGAGCGATCTGAAGAAGACCTCGCGAGCGGATTACGGGGGTGTGATTCGCCACGCGAAATTTCGCCCCCCTCCGTGTGGCACATCGCGCGATGATCGATCGCCACTCGCGTATCTGGAATCTATGAGTGATCGGGGTGATTTCCTTCCGCTCGGGGTGCAACTACCGAACACCCCCTCGCGATACCTTTCTTGACGGGCGTGGACTCCACCCTGCGCGTTACCTGAGTATTCATCGCGCGAGAAAGGAGGGAGAGAGAGGGTAAGAGGAAGTGCGCTCGGTCGAAGCGACCCCGCATATATCTCGCCTCCGCTATCTCTCGCCGCCCTCGCGCGCGCGTACGGTACGCCGAGCACACGTCCACGTTCACCTCTTCCTCGCCCACCTCCACCTTCGCTTCCGCGTCCTCCTCCATCCCGGTCCCTGGGGCACCCTCTCTGCACTCGGCTAACAACAATGCCCTTCTGCCATCGGGCTGCGACCCTCTCTAACCCGACACACGACACCGTTTGCCCTCGTCGCGATGCGATGCGATGCGACGCGACGCGTCGCGACGCGCGATGCGGCTGGGGGTTGACCGACGCGGCTGGCAGACAACCGGCTTCGGACGAGGGTGTCCGGGTGAAGGGAGAACGGTGTACGATTTCCGTAAAACAATACTCCAGCAGGGGCGAAATTAAGCGCCTGGTGTCGAGACACGAAGAGACCTCCGCCGACGATCGACACCTGAGCGATTCCCTCTGCTCTCTTTTCTCTTTCTCTCTCTTCTTATTTAATGATCGCTACCCCGTGGCTACCCTCCAGACCGGAAATACACGCGATGCAACGTAACCCCTCGGTGTCGTATGACCGGGGAAGAATTCCGATTTCCGTTGTGGATACAGCGACGTTACGCATGTCTCCTCGCCAATCGAGACTATTAACGGTTAATTGGTATTGTATTGGTGTTACTGGTCGTTGAGGAACAAGAGGGTGAGATTGAAATTGCAGCCTTGTGCAGCGACGCGAATGAGCAATGCTGTTTCCAGTTTCCTGTTTCCAGTAAACACTCGGTGTCAGATTGAAAATGTTTTTAACAAAAATATGTTTCTTTGTGATCGAATTATTGTACTCTTATCGTGTTATAGAATTTTTAATAATTTTTCTCAACCTGAGAAATGGCGGAGTTTAAATAAAAAATGTTTCCGGGTAATTCTCGGTCCTCATTCAGAGCAACGCTGTGGAACGGACCTTCAACACGAGCTACCGCTTGCAATTTTGTCGATTTGACGCTATTGCTGCGCGCGGGAGAGGCAATGCCGTTAAAAAAGCTGTGTTACTTTAACCTCGCCATTGTAAAGAGTCGGAATTGACTTTCAGCGATTCGGAATAAAATGGCCGAGCGAAAACGGGGCGACAAAGCAACAAGCAAGGATTCTTTCTCTGTCCCTCCCTCCCTCCCTCTCCCCTCTCTCTATCTCTTTCCGTGACCATTCATATTATCGAATAAATCTTCAATACTCTCTCCGGGATCTCCCCACCCCCGCCAACCCTCTACGTCCCTTTTCCTATTGTTCTTGAGCGCGCGCCGACGGATATGAATATTGGAAGCTTATTGCTGGAAGAATGATGAACTTTTAATCAATCGCGAGCGGAACGCCGGCAAACTTTTCGCATTTGCATTTATTTTTCATTATATTTGTATATCTCGCGATGCAGTTTCCCCGCTACTTGAATGAATACAAGCGCGATGGGGACTGACGAACGCTCTAAAAGGCGGATTCTTTCTCGGTGGAAAAGGAGGAAAAGTAGATCACGAAACAATTGAATCGCGCTTGAAATTTATATCTCGTATAAAAGGAGTACATTGAACTCGTCGTGTTTCCCTCGCGGTTCCCTGCACGCATGATGAATCGTTTAGAGCACGGCATGTCTCTCGGAGACGCCTGCCTTCGGACGCGAATTAATGATGGCAACTTGCACATTTGCTCAGTTTTGGTATTTAATGTACGCGATAGTAACCGTTCTCCATCCATTTCCCACATCGATTGAAAACGCATAATTAAAAGACTGCCGTTCATTTTATCGGAAGAATTCACGGCGCGCAACGCAGGAGTATTTCGAACAGTCCAGGATATTTAACTATTCGAGGAAAATCCGCGAAAATGACGGCGGTCGCGATAATTGTGGCAGCACCCCGACGCGCAATCGTATATCGAGAGCGAAGCGAAATAATGGGGGTTGCTCGCGAATCGGATTATCGGAGCCGCGCGATCTCCGCGCTGTCCTATCTATCACGATCGCGAGAAAAATGGATGATACCGCGCTCCGAAATTCTGCCGGTATCGAAACGACCTCGGCGATAAGCGAAACAAACGTTGCCGATGGTGTCTCGGCAATAATGGAATAACGACAGCGCGAAGGCACCCCGGGCCCCGTCGATGTGGCCGCCGTCGAAAGGAATTCGTGCCCAGGCTCGATCTCCATCATCGGGCTAGGGAATTAAAAGGTTGTCCGTGAAACGAACGGGTTATTTCCGCAGGAGCACACGCGCGGGGACCCCGATTGAAAATTCCGTGTCGAGAGACGGTAAATCGTCGAGTTAACTGCATCGACTACCCTTCGACACGCTTCCCTGCCCCTTTGTCCCTTTTCTCTTTGTGCTTTTCGTCTCTTTTTCTCTTTCTCTGACTCTCTCCCTTTTTCTCTCTTTTTTTTACGCGAGTTTCTATACTCGAATTGCGAACGAACCGCGGGACATCGCGAACAGAAAAGTGATGGTCTATCACGGCCTCGCGCGCGTTTATTAGTGCCATTTTTTTGCCGCGTCTCCGCCACTCTTATTTGCCTAACGAAAAATACCCGGGCTGCGAGGTAATCGAGCCTGTCGATCGACCGCGAAATTGGCACAGCCAGGATCGGATTTATCGTTGCTCGAGGCCCCGGGGCAATCGCAATGTGCCGGGGATCCTCTCTTATCGGTAACGAAGATTTATCCGCGGCGAGGCTTGCGGGGTGTTTTGTCTCACGCTGACGAATTCGCCATCGACGTCGACCGAGAATGGACTGATTCGCGCAATGTGGGGATTATATTATAAAATCTTTTTTACGTAAATATTCTTCTCTTTTATAAATAAATATAAATATTCAGCTTTCCTGTAAAGTATATTTTAAGACAGATTATTTCTTGGTAAAGAGAGATAATAATAATCACCGAGAGCTTTCTGCGAACAGCAATAATCATATCTCATTTTATATTTTTATGCTAATATTGATGTTCTAAATATACGATCAAAATATCGTTTCTTGAAGTATATCTTGAAATATACTTGAAATGTACGTGTTCTATATTTCTCTACGGCGTAGACGCAATAACAGACAAACATCGGAAACTTAATTTTATTCGTATGAGAACTATGCAGTATGGAAAAACACTCTACGACCATGCGAATGTTCTTTTTATGACACTTTTCGTGATAACCACTCGCGACCGTCGACTCCGAATCCAACCTGGTCCTGATCGATATACTCGACTTGTTTATGCCGCTCGGGACGTGTACGTGGCGTGGTTTTCCGGAGAAGCGAGACGTGGTGCCGCAAATGTAAAACGCGCGGCCATAAAATTTCCGCGCGCGGCAGACAGCTGCGATCGCGACTTCGCCCGCTCCCGATATAGCGATGCACGTCGCATACGCCGGTGACGTATGTGTGCTTCCGGTCCCCAATAACGCGGCGAAATCGAGGGGCTGTCCAAATATCGTCGGGCTTAACCTGGAGGGTGCGCCCGGCCGATTGACCGGTCCTTTTTCTCCTCCTTTTTATCTTCTGATTTAAGTCACGAGGATCCCTCGCCTGAAAAATCCCCCCGGTGAAAGGATCGCGGGCAATCAGTGTCGGCGAACCGATGGCGCGGAAAGCCGGCCCTCCCGGGATAACTTATACGAGACATTCGGATCTTTTTCCGGAACATACTGCAGCCACTTTGGACGCGAGGACGATCGCGGGATGTCTTGTTCCTCGGTCGGTCCGGTTTTACTTTTAACGCCGGTAATGTTGTGCCGAAACGTGTCGCGGGATTTTTATTCGGGATGCAGAGGGTCCTCGGATTTCGAGAGAGCGACAAATCGCTCGGAGAACATCGCTTTAAGATTCAGTAAAAATACTTCCATGACAATATCATTCATCATTACGACAGGATATCCATTTACTGGTAAAAGTGCTCAAGTATTCTCAATGGCTGGTAATTAAAATTCAATTGGAATAATCTATTATACATTAAGATCCCTTCATCCTCAAGTCACGAGATATCGGATCTTTATTTCGGAGCGACGACATGAAAAAAATAACCATTGCAGCTTTATTCAAGAAGAAACTTAATACGCGAGACTTAATTAACAGAATATTTAATAACAAACTGTTCTCAAGTTGCAACTGAAGGTTTCCCACCGTGGGAAAAATCGATTCGCCAAACTCATTAAGCAACACACAACCCGGCTACTAATTCCCACCTACCCTCTCTCACTCTCTCTCTTCCTCGTGCTCCTTATCTCTCACGCACGTGTAAGAGAACGTACTGCTCATGCATACGAAAGACGTACGTAAAGTAGCGTGTCTTACTTAGCGTGCGAATCGTGAGATTTCCGTTCGCGTGATCTCGGCCGACGAAGCGCGCGACGACGACGATAATTAACACTTTCTGGTTTTTCCTGCTTTTTCGCGGCTGAAATGACATGCGACAAGGCGTTGGCGACGACGATAATAAATAATTTACGTGCGGCTCCTCAGGGTGCCGGCACGGGGGTGAACGCCGAGACAACGCCTCGCGCGTTCGAACGAGGTGGATTTAACGGGGTGCACAACGAACTTACAGGAGAAGAGGGGTCACCATGGCGACCCCACGATTTCGTCTCCTCTCGAGAGTACGCGGTTCTCTCATACGAGCGCCAGAGTGAATGAAGACCCTTCAGTGAAGATGCCCGATGAGAAGGCTGCCTAAGTGCTCGGCTTCGGACTGAATTAATGATATCGACGAACGGTTTTCGATGACGGACGTCACGAAAGGACGCCACCGAATAAATAAAGCCCGGTCGAGGCTTTCGGATAATTTGCCCTGCGTTTATCTATTATTTAAACGTCGGGGATGTAAATTAGCCCCGTTCCGCAGGCTTTCGGTATACCGGCAAGAAGTCGCATTGCGTCGTCATAATTTCCCTCCGTGAGTGCTGGAAAGGGAATTAGAGCGTTGTTTTTTGCATTTGTTGATTGCTAATTTATTTATTTGAACGTTGGATTATCCTTGATCGTTCCTCATGCTAAAAGAGAAAGTCGAATTCAGTAACTATCCACTTTGAGAACCATCATCATAATTAGGACTTTATCTTTACTCTTAATGGACAGGAATTTATTAAGCGGAAAGATCAGGAAAAAAGTTAAGAGTCTGTTCGGAATTTATCTGTGCAGTAACCCTGATTATTGTCATAAACTGACCCTTTCGATCCATGAGAGGCGGGAGTGGCTTTATGAGTGGACAAGGGTTATACCAACTCCATGATGAAGAGGATTAAAGAAGAGAAATTAATAAGGGAAGATTACAGCGAAGTAGCACACGATGATAAAGAGCGGCGAGTGAGTCTCTAACGCGAAACGCCGCGTAAAATTATATAACGCGACTTCCTCGCCGCCCGCGTGGTACTCTCGTAAAAACTTTTCCCCTAACGTTTCCCCACGATAAAGATTCCTCGCCTGGAGATGATGCAGGGAGAGTAGGTATCCCCTCGTGCGGTTAATGCGACATTGAGCACCAACGACGGGTTTTTTCTTTTCTTTTTTTTTTGACGAATGGCAGGAAAAATGAACAGCCGCTCGGGGTGGATTTGTTGATTCTCCACCTTGTCTCGCTGGATTCGCGCTTGCGGACCAGTTATTGGATAATGCGATAACGAGTACGTCGGAATTATGATTTTAACCCGATTGGATATCGCTTGGAACTCGAAAGTTAATCATTTGCGCGTGTATGAGTAAATGATGTTTAATGTATGCATTAAATAATATATAATCTGAAACGTTAAATAGCATATGTTACATTGCTCTAATTCCAGACAATAGAATTTTGTATTATCATCAACGAGCGTGTGTCATTATTAATGAAACTATAATGCGGGACATGTCGGGACATATTTGATTCCAAATTCGGAAGCACGGAAGACCTAAAAAGTGCGAAGGCATAAAACGGAGAACGATATAATTCGAACCGTTTTAAGGAAACGAGAGTAAAAGATTATTCGAACAATTCGGTGCCGCGTGGAACCGACAATTGCACCATTGAAACTAATTAAACCCCATTATGGAAGGAAATATTTGCGCCCATTACCAGCGGCTTTAGCCACGTTTAGCAAAACGACAATGGAATACAATATGACGGCGGTGTGTTGCACGGCCGGTTGGCTGCACCGGGATATAGCAACTTCCACCCTTATCTCAGGATATCAACCCTCAGATTGGAATTGAGGCCGTGACTTTATTTATTCGCGACCGCACGGGATAAGCGGGGTGGCGCGCCATCTAATCCCGAGCACCATCCCCCGGGCTCTCGAGTGCAGCGGCCCGGCGAGCCGCACTTTCCGGAAAACACCCCCGTCCGGCAGTCGGCGACTCGCCGGAGGTGCTCGAACCGGCATCCGGCCAATACGAGGCGTGATTCACTCTCCCGTCTTGTGATCGGCTTCGAATTCCGTTCGACAAGCTGGCAGTAAAAAGATTCCTTTCCTCCTATTTCAAGTTCAGTTGTCGCACATAAATTTATGAATTTTACATATTGTATTTTAACTGAAGTCATTTAAGGGGGGAACCTGCTTTAGAACGTTGAAAATAAGGTATAATTTTACGAATTTTTTTTGGAGAAACTATACAGCGGATCATTATAAAACTTTGATGCATTTATTAGTACATGTTTAAAGATAAAAAAATTATTTTTTGATTTGAATATATCGCCTGTAGAGGTCGTCCTGGAGGCATCTTAGTGCAGCCGGCATTGTAAATTGGCGAGCATTCTCCTGCCTCCAAATTTCATCCAAACTGAAAAATTGAAATATTTTCTCGTTATTTATGAATTCCCATCGTCGATGAACCTTTAATATTCATAAAAACATTAAGTTAAACAATTACTTTTGCATGAAAAAGTTCAACAACTTTGCCTAAAAATCGTACTTTTGTGTTCTAAGCTCCACCATTTTGGCACTTTTCAACTTTTTTCTTCTCTCATTGGTTCATCGACGATGGGAATTCATAAATAACGAGAACACATTTCAATTTTTCAATTTAGACGAAATTTGGAGGCAGGAGAATGCTCACCAATTTGCAATGCCGGCGACGCGGCTGCACTAAGATTTCTCCAGGACGACCTCTACAGGCGATATATTCAAATAAAAAAATAATTTTTTTTATCTTTAAACATGTACTAATAAATGCATCAAAGTTTTATAATGATCCGCTGTATAGTTTCTCCAAAAACAATTCGTAAAATATACCTTATTTTCAGCGTTCTAAAGCAGGCTCCCCCCTTAAACATCATAATCATTTTACTTGAATCACATAAATATTTCCGTAGCTTCTCGTACTTCATGCTTAATTCGTACATGAAATAATTTTCCGAATTATTCGATTAATTATTCAATGTTCAACTCGCGGGTCACGATTCAAACGTAGCGCCCTGCAAGTTAATCTCCCCTGGCAAAACTAGGGTCCAACCCCGACAGGTCACGACTGTCCGCGGCGGTCATTGGCAACTCCTCGGGCGCGGGGACGCGGACGGTCGAAATGGGGAGTTCGCCAACGCGGATCCCGAAGCGGCGAGTTGTTGTTTCGATTGCCGGGTCCGCGCCACGGTTCATTCCTGCAGAAACCGATCCAATTATCCGTTACGCCCCGGAGCGCGGACCGCCGCGTGAGCGAGCGACCGCTTTTATCGCCTCAAATCTGTGGCCCCGCGACACCGCATCGACCTATCTAGCAACCCCTTTCCCTCCCCCCACGTTGGCGGTCACCGGATACCGTGCGCGCGTACGCTCTCGCCCTTTTCCATACCGCGCGCGGACGTGATTTGTCGAACGGTTTACCCCGGGATTCGTGGCAAATCGCGGGTTTCGGGTTCGACGAACCGGATCGCTGTTTACGAGCCGCGCGCCTGCTGCCTCTCTCTCTTTCTCTCTCCCTCTTGGCTAAATCGAGGGGCAGCTTCCAGTGGCTTTATCGCCGATCGCACGCGAAGAGGAAACCAGCAAAAGTGAGAACAGCTCGGGAAAGATGCAAGAAGCGACCGATCGAACGAGGAAGAGAAAGAGAGAGAGAAAGCAAGATCAGAGAGGAAAAAACGTACGGGCGAAAAAGGCGAGTAGGGGATGGTCGACGAGGGCGACGGTGCACGAGAGGGTAAAAGAGAGTAAGATGGATGGGCCGGCGCTGCGAGAGCGTCGGGGCGAACGAGTGGAGGGACGAAACGGACGGAAGGGCGTGAGGGCAGAAGGGTAAGGTCGAGGAGTAGTAACATGAGAAAGGGAGCCAAGGGGGAACCGCGACCGCGACCAAGAAGGGAGGAAGACGAAGGAGAAGAAAAAGAGAGCGAGGGGGCGCCGCGAGGGACTAAAGTACGCGCGACCAAGTCGTCGGGAAAGCCACCAGGAAAGATGGATCAAGGGGGAATAAGAGAGTAAGATGTGCCGGCGTCGGCGAAGGGGAAGGAGGCGGAAAGAAGGGAAGAGTACTCCCTGAGAAAGGGCGAAATAAAAGCGCACCGAGCGTGAAAGTAATCTCGTGACGCTAAAGCGCCCGCGAACGCGACGGGCTATAACCGCCACCCCGTGATTCCCCATCGACGTCGCTGCGACATAACGGTAGTTAGGGGTGTCAAAGTCCGACGAAGAGCGCCTGCTTTCCATACTAATGCGGCCGTCATCTCTTTCCCCGCCAGGCAACATTTTCTCTCCCTTTCTTTTCTTCTAATTAGCAAGTCGTTGAAATTGCTCGGTGTAATTATTTCGTCAGATTTATCGTGAAACGAGCACGTAATGTCCATATGATAAAAGCACAACTGGGATCTATTACGTGTGTAACAAGAATTTGTTTTCGCTTTTCTCTTGGGGACAGGACTTTTGCAATCTTTTTAGTTGTTGCCGCATTTTGATCATCGTGATCTTGTTTCGAGCTCACTTTCACACTTTTCATATGGGAAATATGCATTTACCGAGCTGTGAATGGCAATGTTCGTTTTATATTTGATATTAAATTGAGCGAGGATATTATATCTCGTAATTCCTTTTAGCCATACTACGACAAATATAAACTCTACTCCATGCACTGCACTAAAGCTCTGAAACTCGATATCGCTTTCAATTTATACTAGTTACAGCGTTATGGAATTCAAAATGAAGCACTTTCTATTCTTAGGATCTGATATTTGATCAATCTATTGCATTGTGTTATTTGTGTATATGTATATTTTCTTTCTTCTTATATCACAATAATTTATTTCCATATTTTCAAATTATTTTTATTTCTTGTGTGTTTAATATTTTGAATTACGGAGGAAAATACAGTGTAGAGATTATTATATTTTTGTAATGTCTAGCGTCATATTGAGAGCAATCCTGAGTGTACACTATAATAAAGTATATTATATTCTGTTCTATTTTATTCTAATTAAAAACAATTTTTCCGAAAAGAAAGAGAAAGAGAGAGAGAGAATTATGAAAGTTACTTCGCCGCAGATACTATCAGGATAAAGCGCACGAGTTTATCAATCTTACTTTTTGCACTTGTTATATTTAGCACAGATATTTCACCGGCGAGGCGGTTAAGGTAACGTAAATCTCGTAGGAACATAAGAAAAATACTCTGTGAACAATAGATATTACAGCAATTACATAATTTAAATTTAATCATATAATTCTGATGATTAATTAAATTAGACATGATTATCATTCCAATCATTGTAGCATCAAAGCAGCATAAGAACGACGCGAAAGTTCAAGCGCGGCAACGGAAGACTAATTTTCTTAATTTTGTTTCGCTCTTTTAACGTTAGTGGATTAATTAAACTCAATCGCGCACGCGGTAAACAACGTAATTCCCGTTATCATTAAACGTAAGAATGAATACAGGAGGATCGGAAAAACCACATCGAGAGGGAAAGAGACAATCGTGGTGCCAGAGCAGACGAGGGGAGAGTAGCAGTGACAGGAAAGAGAACGAACAAGCCAACCCAGCTAAAAACAAAGAGCAAGAATAAAAGAAGAAAAGAGAGAGAGAGAGACAGACAGGGAGTGAATGAGTGAGAGAACGCCGGCTGAGGTGGAGGATCGTGCGGAAAAGGATACAAAAACAGAGAAAAATGGCAAAACACCGAGGGGAAACGGAGAGTAGCAGGATCAGGGGGAAGGAAGGATAAAGGGATCAGGAAGAGGAAGGTGGCGCGCGAGAAAAACACGTAGTCGAGCGGGACAGAAAGACCAACAAAAGGCCGGCATCAGAGTCGCCGAGGGAAAGGAAGGGGGTTGGAACTGGGAGGAAGCCTGACGAGAGGAGAGGCGGAAGGACGAGAGAGGAAAAAAAGGGACACTCGCCGTGGAGGAGGTGCGAGACCGTTGGAAAAACGCGAAGCGGAGAAGCCGAGGGGCGAAGCGCCGCCGGTCAGTCAACGGCGGGCGCGGGGTTGAGCGGGTGTGGGCGGCGAACCACAAAAGAACACGTGAATAAACGTAGAAACGAATTAATTATATCCCACGGCGATGTAATACGGCGTGGGGGAACGGGGAGGGTTTGGGAGTAGAAACGCAAAACGTCATGTCGAACAATGACGTCCGCACGTCGATGATACGCGATGCAATCCCGGTAACGAGTAATTCGCGGCAAGTAGAGTAGGGGTGGTGGATGGATGGATGGATGGATGGATGGATGGATCGGTGATACCATGAACGGGTAATTACAGTAAACAGAAGTCGTCAATAACGATGATTAAATGAGGTGCGCGCGTTCGTACAATTCCGCACGTCGCAATACAACCCGCATTTAGAGTGCAATCAGTCGCGAACGGGTCTCTCTCTCTTTCTGTCTATCTCTGTCTCTTTTTCTTTCCCTTTCTTTTGATGCGAATTAGCGCTGATAAATCGCGTGCTATCTTGCTATTGTTAACGCTGACGGCGCAAACAACAGCGAAATATGCGCATTGACAGCAGCCGATTTCGCGCTGTTTCCCTCGGAGAGAAAAACCATCATTTTCCGCCCGTTTGTTGAAACGCTTATTATTTCGACGGGTGCAAAGTACGGAAAATGAACATGAGGAAGGAAAAGAGAGTAGAAAGTGAAGAAGAGAAGGAGGAGGAGGAAGCAGAGGCAGAGGAAGAGCAGAAAGGAAATCTTATCTTGATTCTTAGTAAATTAGGTTGTTCGGAATAAGTGAGTCCACTAATAAGTTTGCGGCTTTTGCGCAGAGTAGGATATCTACTGCGTAATTCTGCCTCCTTAATGTCCGAACTTTATTTCGTCAGAGGAATTTTCGGGGCCACAAGGGGAGATAATTTCATTTTTAACGGGCAAAACGCAAATCCCCTCCGTCATCATTATTTACTCTTCTGTCCTGCATAATATATGTTAACGAGCTCATAACGAGCATACAACAAGTATTAATGGATCTGTAATAAGATCGAGTGATCCAGAATCGAATAATCCATTTTTACGTTTCCCTATCACGAAACACCGCGACGCAATGTCGGACGACGTTGGCCGGTTTGCCTAAACTGGCGTAAAGGAACCATTTTTCCCACTAATCGAACAGTCGATCAAACGTCGGGAGCAGTTTAAACGACTCCGCGGATGCGGAGATATTAAAAAATGCGGCTAACAAAATGAATCGTGTCGCGAGCGATATCGAGTACTCGCTCGCTCGTTCGCATAGCTCCAGCTCCACGGGCTCGTAAAATCGCGCGCGGAAGACAAATCGCCCGTGGAGGAAGGGTAGGGCGAAAGGGAAAAGGGCGAAGTGAGCGGAAAAGAGAGACAAATTGGAAAAGCCCGGGGAAAGGAACGAGTTAGCGAGGGCACGTCGGAAACGATCGGGGAACAATGAGGAAGGAGAGTCCGAGCTCAAAGCCAGGAAACCGTGCGTCGGAAAGCGTCGAGAGGACGGGAAGAGAATAAGCGAGAAGAGGAGCGAGAAAATAATTGAGAACGAGAGAAAGAGAGAGGAAAAACGAGAGAGAGAAGATGGGACAGAAAGATATTTGAGGGACAGTGCGAAATAAGCGTGTGGTAAACGAGCGGATAGAAGGCTTCAGCAGTAAAGAACGAACGCGAGCGAGAAAGAGAAAAATCTATTTATTATTGTGCAATTCGAGTTTTGTGAAGCCTGATGCACAGTCAAACGGGGATACAAAAATAACAAGGATAACAAGCGCGACCATCGAAGATTGTCTCTGAAAATCGCGCGGTTTTTTTCCGTTGCTGATTTATTCGCGTCAATTTAAAAGTCTTAAAAATATATTTTTCCGCCGCGAAAATAGCGAGATGCAGTAATGCTCGAGTTGCGAGTATTAGAGAAGAGAAGCAAATTCAATTCTAGAAATGCAAAGCTACATTATTCAAGTAACAAATTCTCATTGTCCATTAATATAAATCAATTCCTCGAATCCTATTAATATGCGTTATTCTTCGAATTTTTTAACACGAAAGCAGTTTCTTGAAAATAGCACGTATTATAAAATCATGAATATCATGATACATTAAAATTAATTTTTTAATTTTACTTTTTGTTGCTTTCTTTTAAATTCACTGTTTTAAAAATTCACTTCAAGACTCATCGTCGCCATGGAATAATTAAAGACTGTTATTCATGGAACATGCAGTCTTATCGACGCGCATTACATTTTCACCTCTTCTGAAATTGGAGCGAAATTTATGAAATGATATATAATATATATATCATTTCATAAATTATATATATATATATATATATACGATGTCTGCGAATCGATCGCAGCCAGAATAGACAGGAGCATTATGTACCCCGCGAGGGTGAGACACGTAGAGCGCAAGCCGAAAAGAGGAAAGTCAGCAGCGTGAGGGAGAAACGCGGGGGTACCGATATAGGGTTTCGAAAGGGCGGCAGCGAGGAGGAGGGTGAAATAACGAGTACCGCAACGGTACCGGCACCACCGCGGATATATGATTCATTCGGCGGCGCGCGTTACGAATGATAACTCATGCATATTGAACGGGGCAACGGGGGGTTGGATTGTTCCATGAGTCGACGGCGGTACACGCGTCGCGGCGCGAAACGATGGCGGCGACGACGAGGACGACGAGGATGACGATTGCCGCTGGCAACGAACGAGAACCATGACGACGACAGTGAATGGTGATACGGCGGTTAGCGGCGGCGATGGTGGTTGTAGCGGCGCGGGGGTTGACGATGACGGTGACTCGGATCCTCGATGAATAAGAGCGAGGGCGCAGGGGGGCAAGCGCCCCTATTATCTCGCCGGGAAGGCCCTCTCAGCCGAAAAGGGAAAGAGAGAGAGAGAGAGAGAGAGAGAGAGAGAGAGAGAGAGACAGAGTCGGCGGACGTGCGCGCGCGCGCTTCCGACTCGGCGGTGTCGTTAATTAGGTCGGGACCGTCGACAACGACGACGATGACGACGACGACGAGGCGCAGCCGACGCGAGCGAGAGAGTGACGAACAAAAACCAATTTCGACTTTAGCTCCCCCGCGAAATTTTGGCCCGCTTCTGCTGCTAAATGATAATATTTGGTTGCGCACGTTCTCTCGTCTCTCCTCCTCTATTGCTATCTCACGTGCGCATTTCCTCCGTTTCTCTCTCTCTCTCTCTTTTCTATTATCCCTCTTTCTCTCTCACGTCTCTTTCAGTAATTTTCCGGTCCTCGGCTGCGGCTGCGGAAGCTGCCACCGCTGCTGATGCATAGGATACACGGAGGAACGAATTCGGCGTGTGAATGAGCGTGCCCGTATTTTCCAGGGGTAACTTCGTCGCGCGGCGCCGTCTTCCACTATACGAATTTCCAACGGGTTCGTCCTCAAAATTCGCTCGCCGGCGTCGTCCGAATAAGAAATCGTCCCCTTCGCCAGCGTAGCGAGAATTTTGGTACCTCGTACGCTCGAGCACGATACGAGAAGCGTTTGGCTTGTTTTTCTTCTTATGAAAATTTTCTCTTTTTCGAAGTGCCATCTATTCCATTATATATAAAAATGTTTTCCATCCGAGATAAATACAGCGATTTTTATGCAACAATGAATAAAGGGATATTTAACGGGACATAAAATGTTGAAATCTTGAAAAAACTGCAACGCCACAGTGACAAATAGCTTTTTGCCCGGTCAAACATGTGGACCGTTTTGCAAACGTGTTTTCAGTGCAAGTCATAAGGATCGACATTTTTCGCCGATTTTTGTTTCAAGATTTCCGATGTGAAAAGCGTCGCGCGCGTACTCGATCCCAGAAAAAAAGCAGGTCCAGAGCGAATAAATATCGCGCGCGGTATTTTTTGATCCCGTTCCTTTCGCTTGTCGTTGAAATTTTACCTGGGAATTGGCGCGTGCGCATAACAGAAAAAGTGAGAAAGAGATAGAGAGCCGCGAATGATAATATTTTCGGCCGTGCTCGGTTTCCCAATGAGATCCGCCAGTAACTTCGAGTTTCTCGATAATAACGGAATATATAGGGGCGCCGAAAGGGGGGGGGGCGGAGAGGAGACTCCTCTTTCGAACAATGCACTCGGCATACATAAATAACCGGGAACATTTTTTTTCCTGCCTTCCCGGTGCCCGAGCCGGGTTTATTCTCGCTCCCGGCGCAGGGGTGCCTCTGAAATTTTTCGGGAAACTTCCCCGGCGCGAACTTGGAGTCGGCCGTCTTCCTTTTTTCCGGGCGGTCGGGCGGCGGGAAAAAAAATCAGTTAATATTTTGCCGTGTATTCACGTCGCGTACTCCGTCACGCTGGAGGAGCTTACGGTTTATCCGTTAAAAAATAACGTACACGCGATATTTCATCGATTTCATTTGCTCCGCGAGTGCGACGAGGTTACGGGATGCGGGAGAAAGGAAGACCGGACAGTTTTCGGAACGCGGGGGTTAAACCTGCCTGGCTCAACGAGACGATTGTTTCGCCAAGGAAATTGCTTTTTTTCGCAATTTCACGATACGTGTTCGAGCGATCGATAATACCCCTCTTCTTCGAAGATATCATCTGATCCTCCATTCCGCGACGAAATTAGAGAAGTTCATTCAACGCGAGATCAAGCGATTGCCGATCGCTGGCGCGATTCATAATCGACGTACGTTTCCATGAAAAGCAAATAAATCGCTCTCTTCGGATCAGGGGGAAGAGGGGGTTGGGGATGCAGCGCGCGACATCGAACAAAAACGAATTTTCCGAAAACACGCTTCTCGCTATTTTTATACTGTTTTAAATAAATACTGAAATTTGATTTTCGGTACGTGTTGTTTTTGCCGGAAATGGCCGATTCGATTACAATGAAGCAGGCGGTGGGGAGGGGAAAAATACACAGCGGCAAATGTTGCATCGGCGCCGCCAGTGGGACGCAAACGTGCACGATCCCCTGGTTTCTCGCGTCTCTGTGTCTCGCGCAATTAATAAACGTCGCCCCGGCGTAAGCTCCTCAATAAAAGTCTTTAGCCCTGTGACGTCTTTAATTAAGTCGTTCGCGACGGCTACCACGACCACGGGAAACGAGAAGCCGTCTCGCGCGATGCTTTTTCGCCCGTCCCGTCCCGTTACTGTAATGAATCCAGCCATGATCCCATATTAATTGGCGGCTCGCTGCGACGCGACGTTAGCGAGCAGGGAAAATAAAAAGCCGAGACGATACCTTGTGTAAAGATCAAGTGGCGGTCGACCCACAAGAAGAACGGGACGAGGGTAGTGGCAAGAACGGAAGGGAAATAGAGGGAAAAAACACGAGAAAACGCGCTCCTTTATGCGAGGAGAAGTTGCGCGTTTAATCCTACGTAGATTTCCGTGCTCGAGCGCGAGAGACATCGTATAAAAGGACCGATGGTGGGAAAAGAGGGAAAACTAAAAGATAGAGAAGAAGGAGGAGAGGCAAGACGAGCAGGAGGAAAAGAGGGTGAAGGTCGGAGACGTCAGAGACTGCGGAGGAAGCAGCAAAGAGAGAATGGCGTGTTCAAGGGGCCCTTTATGGGAGTCGAGTGCGTGCGGACGCAACTGCCGCTCTAATGCCGCGTAATTCCTCGCGGTTATTTACGGTGATTAATAAAGGAGAGTTGGGGAAACGGCTGGAATTAGCGGGTAAGAACGCCGCGTCCGCCCTCCGCGAGAAGAAGGGGGATCCCGGGGGAGAGCAGGAGGTGTGAGATTGCGATCAGATTCAGTGTTTTATGACGCTCCACGCTCGGAGCCACGGGAGGATCCCGAAGGTGGCGCACTTATGCCCTACACGTCGCTACCGCAATGCGAAAATACGGAGAGTATTCCAACGTATACGTTCATCCCCCATCCGGATATCTAAATTTTCGCGACTCCGTGACTTCCCGTATCTTCGTTCATGTTCGCTCGAATCGCGAACTCGAATATTACTCGATATAATTATTACCTACCTCTCGGCGACGGAATCTCCCGATTATTTTCAAGATTGTTTGCAAAACGGAGACACGAGAAATTTCGGTCGCACGTCCCGCGCCGCTGCGGGACCGGTAACGCGGAAACGAGAGAATGACGGGCGCGCATAAGAATCGCGAGAGAATATCGCGCGGTGCACAAAGGCAGCCTGGCAGCCCGGGCTCGAAGCGAGTTGTGCGACTCAGCGAGTCGCGCGCAAGACGATTAGGGAAGGAATATACGGAAAATTGGAAGGGCGGCGGAAACGATGGAGAGCGAGGGAGAAAGAGAGAGGCAGAAATTCTTTGAAGACCCGAGCGATATCCATATTGTAAGTCGCCCTGAACCCCACGATAAACCCCTCTGCTCACGGAATGTGGCATTGATATCCTCGCGAGAGGGTTTTCCATGAGGGTAAGAATAGTAGCGGCGGTGCGCGCTACCACGGCGCGCCCTGCAAAAATAAAAGTGCCTTTTCATGTCAGAGTGCGGGAATAAAAGATGTCCCGTTTCCGTTCGCGAGAATAGCTGACCTGGTCAGCTCGGTTGCAACTTTCGGGGGTGCTTGCAACATTCGTGGCGTGCGGCGAGAAGAGGGTCACGAGGGAGCGAGAACGTATGCAAGGGTATCGTCAAGGCGCATCGCAAAATTGAAACGATGACAGCGATGTTGCATTTATAAAAGGGTGAAGATAAAAGGGGAGAAGAAAGAGGAGAAAGACTGACTGTGAAAATTGGTACTCACGTGGAGAATCATCAACTCACGAAAAGGCGAAATAAATAAACATGAAGATCAGTACCGTGTTGCAACACGTCGCGTAGATCCACTTTTATTTTAGTACTTTATTACATTTTTAATGCAGGTCAGTCGCGAATATATATACGGAAATCGCTGGAAACGGAGTTAGTCTAATGTCATGATAACGGCGTGATGGAAGAAACACGATTTCTTTCGGGAATATTTCATAACGAAAAAAACCAGGGGAAAAAATCGTGCTTAAAAATAAGTTTCGCGAGTTTCGCGATACAATTTAAACTTTCATAAATTGAAAACGCGCCCGTCCCCGTCGTGCTTCTTAAAGTTAAAGAAGCTACGGAATTCGCTGTCGCGGGGGAGGACGAAAAGGGACTGCAAGATTGAGGCGGTCATGCCGGTACATTAATTCCTAATACCCGGCAGAGAACGTCGGCGTAAGGAGCATTAAAGAAAGACGGGAAAGAGGAACGGTAAAGGCGTGAAAGAGAAGAGGCAGCAAAGGCGGGAGGAAAACCGTGACGGAAAGGTCAAACGATGCTTAGAACCTCGCGCCCTTTTGACGCGCATGGAACGTGTCCGGCGACACGCGACGCGGATTTAATACCGCATAATTCCGCGCGGCTTACGTAAGACGATTAAAAGAAGGAACAAGAAGTAACACGGTGGAAGGACGGAAAATGGCGATCGTGCCCGTCTAAAACGGGAACGGCGAGCAGGTAAACGGAAAATTACATAAAATGCGATCCTTCGCGTGCAGAAGGGTGCGCGGGCGCGCAAATTCCGATTGATTTAACCGCGAACAGCCACATTAATTCTGCGCGCTGCGTAAGACGTGGAAAAATCGAGCGCGACGCGGGACAGTCGGGCGATCGCAGACAGCGAGAAGGTAATTTGATGAAATATCGCGGGCCTTCGGGCGTGCCGCCGCCAGCAGACGACGCGGAAAGTCGCATTAATTTAAGGACGATCGTGACGTCGGCGCGGGGATGAAACCACCCTCGCCCGCCGTTCGAACTTGGCCGTCGCGTCGTATGCGCTCGCACGTTGGCGTCTTCCCTTGGCGTTGTCACTCCTTTTTCCCTTTAATTGCTACGATAATCGCCACGTCCTTCCACATCCAAGAATATATTTGTGACGCGCGAACTTTGCAACTCATCGTCGAGATTGCTGATTTCCATCCTCGCTTTTCATCCCTTCGCTCCTTTTTTTAATTAGCCACTGTGTAACGTGCGTTTGTCACGGTGGATCATTATTCTTCTGTACCATTCATTGAGAGTACTCGCGTTTTTATTGGCGAGGGCTCGCCGTAGGCGGCTGTATTTATAATCCATTTTCATTATTCTTAAATGAGCTCCATCTTCGTCTCCTTCACCCGCTGTGTAAAACGATTTCTCTCAATCTTTCAGCGGCCCTCGCTTTTTCAACAGTGAGTGCGCATTCATAATTGAAAGCTAATTGAGAGGATAATTCCGTCTGTATTTTTTATGAAAACACGCTTTCGCCCGCTGTCGGTATGAAAAACGGAGGGGACTCTCTCCTGTGCAAACTTAAAATGCGTTTGCTTCATGCATTTATTATAAAAGCACCGTAAATTTTTATCAGCGTTTGGAAACGCGCTGCAATTTCGCGAACTTTATTGTCGAAGCACGATCGACGAGGGATGAAAGTTCCTCGAAGCATTGACCTGTATTCCACTACTTGGTTGTAGAACATTCCAACGCAGACGTCCCATTTACTCTCTTACACAATGCAATTTTTTTAACGAATCCTCGCAGTATTATTATTTGATTCTCTCGAGCGCTCGAGTACTAGAGAACTCGCGCGAGCGCGCGGAACTCGCCTCTCTTTCTCTCACGGGATTTCGCGCGTCGCATCGGGGAATCGAAATTTTTCTCGTTACCGTCCGTCGTCGTTAAGACGCCCGACGTCCCCCAGCCATCTCCTGAAGAACACTCGCACTCGTTAATTTCACAACGAGCTTTAGGACGAGGGCACTCACACATGGCAACCATAAATAAAGTGACGGAACAGCGCGCCGTGTATTTGGAATTCCGGAAGGGTTGTGAGAAAAGAGGAAGGAGGAGGAAAAGCGGGAGGACGAAGGGGAGGGCAATTCCGGGGACGTCGAGCACCACCATCAGTCTCTCGGCTTGAAGTATTCCTGTCTTCGAGTGCATCTCTCCGCGCGAGAGCAGTCGTAATCCTGTTACGCTCGCCTGTAATTGTTGCGTACTCGAAGGACTCAATTTTCGAATCCCGCAGTCGCGTCAGACAGGCGTCGTTAAAACGTGCCGCTTAATTTGTCGTGTCTCACCCAGCTCGATATTGCATATTACGTCGTGAGAGCCAACAAATACCCGTGTAGTATCATTTGCAAACACCTTGCAGGAAAATTGTTCGCTGCGGACGACAAGATCCCGAGCGTTTCACGCTCTCGTGTAAATTAAGATTCATTTCTACCGAAAATTTATGCTCAAAGGAAGAAATGCGCCGACGATTGCATTATACAGTTACTCGTCACTGTTATTTTTTACGGTTACGGAAAAGAGAGAGGATCGCTTCTGGAGTAATGCCCGAGCGAAATTCCACCGGAAGAATACCAGGAGATTTTGACGAATTTTCCATTAACAAATTTCACGCGTTGTACACACCGTAAGACACCATGACGACTGTTGTTACAGACTGCATTACGAAGTCGGACGAGCAATGGTCCACGTCGAAATGTTATTTTATTTGACTCGGCAGTTATTCCGACAGAATCGACACGCCGCACGAAAAATACGAGGGACGATCGTTCGACAAACCGATCGAAGTTTATCCGCGGACGCGTGCCGCAGAGTAAATGCGCGAATGACAAATAACAAATAAGGAACACGCGCCCGATAAAACGATAAGGGTGGAAGCATTAAGCCAGAATTTATTTTCCCTCTTTCGTCGCATCGTTATTTTAGCGTAGCGAGAGCGAGATAAAACTTCGTCCGAACAATGCGCCGGGATTCAGCGTGTGCGGTTTACGGAGGTACGTCGAATCTATCGTGTTTCGCGAATTTTTTAGATTCCCAGCCGAGCGTGGTTAGACAGAGGGAGAGAAAAATCGAAAAAGAAAAGGAAAATGGAGAGAGGAGAGGGAGAACAGCGGTATCGGAGTTTGGATACGGTCTCGTCGCGACCACCACGATCCTCGATAATAGGGTCAAATCGGTGGAAATTTATGGGCGTTGACCCCGCTGTGTACGATTCATCCCCCCGCGGTGAAACGAGGCAGGGTGGACAGGAGGGAAAGCGGAAAAAAAAGAGAAAGGCCAGGCTCTGCCGGTGGCGATCAAATTCATTATCTTCGCATATTTTATGCGCGGCGGCAGGCCGGCGCACCGAAAGTTTACGTTAAATTAACCGTCGTGTTACGGGCTCATTGCGGAATGCGTCCCCCGAGGGGGAGGGCAGGACGAAATCGCCCGGTATCGGGTCGTTAAAAGGCAATTTGTAAAAGCGGTCCTTTCATAGTGTTGCCGTAACACGCGAAGGTATTTTTCCCTTACCTCCTCTCTCTCTCTTCCGCCCTTGCCTTGCCGCCGCGAAAAAGGGAAAACTCGGGGTCAAGTGTTCAACGTCGCGTTAGTTAACGTGGCGGGAGTTACGTCGTGCAAAGGCAAATGACTGCACGACGCTATGTATCGCCATACTTAAGGACAATTTCCTGCGACATTTCTTACACCCTCACGTCCCTGCACGATAGACACGCCACCAGTATTTTTTTTGTTTTATTTTATTTTTAAAGGAACTCGTTTAAAGAGACCAAGCGATCCTCATAATTTGACTTGACAATTGCATGATGCGATGATCAGACGTTTCGTAGATAATTCATTAGGATAAACTGGACACGTGATGGTATATTTCTTCGAAAATATCCGAGACCGCTGACACTGTCATTTAAAATTCGAGAGTTACGCTGCGATGTGATATTGTACGGATACGTCGGAGTACGTCGAACAAAGCGCTAATATAATTCACGCGGAGCGGCGAGAAAAAGCGAGAAAGGGAGAAGGCGCGCGCTATTTTATATTAAATCATGGCGAGGCGGCGGTCGCCACCACGACGACGGGGAAACGTCGGGAAAAAATGACGAATCATATCCCGTATCCCGGATATTAAAGAGCGGGACTTCGTCGCACAGCCCCGGCAGTTTTATAATAAAATAACACGCGCGGAGGACATTTATAAAGGAGGTTGCGAGGCACCGCGAGACGTTTGCGTGACGACGCCGCAACGTCGACGCAGTCAAGTGTCCCGATTTAGATCTGTGCTTTGCAAGATGCTTCGTCGTAGAAAATCTGTACGAACGACAAATTTGATTTTCGTTTCGTTTGAATATCTCAACGAGGCAAACTGAATCGCTGTCAATGTCTTTGACAGTGCGATATGTTGGGAGATACTCGAGAGTGTTGAGGATACTTGTCAGCACTCGGGAACGAAAAATCGAGATCTGAAAATAATATTGGAATATGAAGCAATAATGCAATCATACATGTTCGGGACTCAAATAGATCTCCACGACGAAAACCCAATAATTTAACATGACATTAGCATGAATATTTAGCATTTCTTTTGAGAAAACATCGTGACACTTTGATCATATTGACTTTGACGTCAACAAATTAGTGGTTGGTAATGTTCAACTATTTTTAATATGCATGAACACATGAAGGAGACAAATTTCTGATATCTCTCAGCAAAGTTTCTCTGAATGTGTGTATATTTATAATACAACTAGTATTTTTAAATAATTTAAAACTAGAACATGTCGTTTCTAGCTGTTTAATATTAAAGAAAATTTATTCACCAAAATGTATTGCACAAATACATACACTTTTAATCGAATTCTAAACGATTCGCCGTTATTTTTCTATTTGCGAGACTAGCCTCCCGACACATCTGCGGGCAACTGCTACGCGGTGTTTTAGCGCAAACGATATTTCGGATTTTATTTTCGTTGGCGCGCGATTGATTTTGTTTCTACCCCTGCCTCCTCTGAAATTCCGTTTTTGCGGCAGGGATCGCTCTTTCGCGGGAAACCGCGGTTTATCGTGATAACGCAGCTTTTGCGCCCGACTTGGCGCAAAGTTCCGCGTCAAGTTGAGCGGTCGGCGAGAGCCGAAAAAAAGGGGCGATACGTTATATCGATTAGCTGCATCCTCGGTACACAACACACACGTATCTATATAGAGATACATACGTACTATATATTGCCACAAGCCGCTTCCCTTACACGGGCAAATACGGCGTAGACACGCACGAGGATTCGCCCGTTTGTCCTGCGCGCGACGCGATCCATCGGCTCTCACGATTATCGATGTCACGCATCGCCACATCGCCATAATGCTACTGCAATTCGCCACCAATGCCGGTTAGCGTCTGCTAATGCCCTTGAAGCCCTCGGGATTATAATCGGCAAGATAAATCCGCGGGCGCCAGAGTAAAATCGATTTAAAATCCTCCAACTTGGTGATTGGTACTCCCGTGCAACTCTCCACGCGATTACTGCGTCCGTTTACCCGCTGCCGCGATAACGAGAACTGAGAATCTTCCCACGAACTACGTCAATTAAATTCTTCTTTAATTTAATTTAAACCGCAAGAGAGAGAGAGAGAGAGAGAAGGAGAGTAGCCCTTTCCTGCCTGGTCCCGGCGATGGTCCCGGATTTTCCGCGCGATTGTCCCATCTGCACGTAAGAAAATATGGTCACCCCGAAGCTATAAGCCAGTTTCCCTCGTCTTCGCAATGCGCGGACGTAACGAAGCGCGGGAATTATTTCTTATCCCTGTCGTTCTGGAAATTGCCCGGCGCGACCATGGGCGCCGCGAGACGATTTCCCCGGGTTTTCCTCGGATAAAAAGCGGAGGAAAAGTCCACTTGAGAAATACCGTCTTATTATAATTTTCATGGTACTCCTCCGAGGCTGCGAGGACGGTGAGGGGGACGGCGGACGAACGGGCAGAGGGTCAGAATATTTTGCTGTACACCATTAGTTGGATAATTGAAATAATTGCGGGGAGAGAGGAGAGAAGAGTTCCGGCGACGCCTATGATCGCGCTTATTTCTCGCGCTTATCCCTTGTGCTTATCCCTTGTACTTATCCCCATTCGCGCAAAGGCGGCAATCAAAAGTACATTTTCACTTAACCCGTCGCGTCGGAAATTCCGAGTCGGTGCTTTGAAGCGGCCTCGCTATTGACGGGGCTTCTAGTAAAATGGTGATTCAGGATACACAGGGTGATTCAGGATCCTGCTTGTGCACCGTCGCGTATTGAAGGCGCTTACTCAGCTGCAGTTATTCGCCGACCGTCAGAAGATGCCGCGGTTACAAGATACGAATTGATCAATCTAATCCCAAAGCTCAGGGATCGATTTTCCGAAAAAAGAAGAACAAAGAAGGATCTACGCGAACGTCGTTCGACATTTTCCATGTCATTCTCCGCCGTTTCTCCTCGTTCTCTGAAACGCTATCTCTTATCCGGTTCGCGATTGATAGCATTAACCGATATCCCGCTGAAGCTACCTTATAATCGGATGAGTCGTTATCTCGTTCTCGGCCTAACGATCTTCAGCGTCGCTGAGAATAGCGAACCCGCAGATGAGGCCCGCACGAACAAACGTTCAATTCGTCTTGCTCGCGCACAAGAACGTGTCAAGAAATTAATACCTTGTTTATAAACGTCATAGAGCCGCCTTCGCCGTCGTCGTCGTCGTCGTCGTCGTCGTCGTCGTCGTCGTCGTCTGCAGCAACCACCTGTTTACCTGACGTTATCGTCATCATCCTCCACCTCTCGGAGTTCCGTTGGCGCGTTCACCGCAGATGCCCTCTCTCTCTCTGTTTCTCATCTTCTCTTCCGTCACGCTATCTCTTCTTCCCTTAACAAACACACGGCATGTTCCGTGGATTACACACTATTCTCGCGGAATATTCTCGGTGGTTGGAATCGCTGCATCCTTTGGAAAGAGAGACGCCGTATCACGTATCTTCGTGTCTTCTTCTCCTGCTCCTCTCTTCTTCTCAGCGGTTCCTTTAATGTTCTCCCCCCATCGAGTGACGTCAACCGGAGACGCATCTTGCAAAAAGGGTCGCGTGCCCGACTCCTATCGTTTATTCAAAGAGTTGGAAGAGTCGCTCGTTGCCAGTGATTCGTGCATTTTGGTCGTTCAAATGGTGACGTTGTAACACTGTCAGGTAATTATACAGCGTACAAACAGCGCTGCTGGAACCGTCAGTATCATTTAATTAATGTTTAACGTTGATGTAACAATGGAACCGTGGAAAGTGGAATGAGAATTATACTAACTATGAAATTTCGTTTCCCGCTCATCTGTATACATTTTGCGCTCCTTTGATCGTTGAAGTCTACGTAACGAGTCTGAAAGATCAATCTCCACGAAATCTTAAAAATTGAAAGAAACATAAATGTTGACAGGCAACGAACAATTTAAGAATTAGGGACTCTCGAAGTCTTGAAGAATCGGTCTCTCTGAAAAAGCAGCTCGTTAAATCGTATTTAGCCCTTCAGTTACGCTAGTACCGTAATACGTTTAGCCTTTGATATTTCGTTTACCAACTGCTATTACTTCTCCGGGCAACATTCATTTTCAACAAGGGAGCTAAATGCTCCACAAAAACAGCCGCGAGAACAGTTACTCCAATTATTCGTGTCTAGTTTAATTTCCTTAAGCAAGATCTCTCTCTCTCTCTCTCTCTGTTTCTCGCGCTGGAGGCGTTCACGTTACGCTCTCGACACGCGGACATTTTCGCACTTCCTTTTCTCTGATCTCACCATCGCCGCGTGTGTGCTTGCTTACAGAAACAAACGGCCTGAGGATGTTGCAGCTGCAAGTGCCGCAGTACGTGGTGCGCGGGAACGATATACCTCTCGATTGCAACTTCAATCTGGACGGCGAAACGCTGTACTCGGTCAAATGGTACAAGGATGGCAACGAGTTCTACCGATACCTGCCCAATGAAAAGCCACCTGTTCAGACGTTCAACCACCCGGGTGTCACGGTGATCGTAAGTATTTCACCCCCCTGGCCACCCACTACGCTTCCCCTGCGTAAAGTCTCGGTAAAGTCGAACTCGTAATTTACAAGGCGTATCTCGCGAATGGTCCTTTGACACTCTAAAGTGCAATAGCGATACAATCAGTAAAAAGAAAAAAAGTAAGTACAGTAAAACCACAAAGTACTTATCTACCATTGATCGCTTTTATTAATCTTTCGGTATTCTTACGACTGAAAAGAAATTAAAAGCCGCACGAGATCCTGGCGACTTAGCTTTAACTTTCGAGATTCGCTAAAAGAAGGGATGATAACAGCAAGAGAAGCCTGAAGCAGTTGGGATAACTCCATCCATTGTTCTCTTGATTCAAGTGTAGAGTGGGCCTCGTAAACTATGCTAACTCTCTTCGAAGCGACTTTTGCGGTGACGAAATCGCGGTGGCCCAGGAACGACACGAATCCATAACTTGCAAGCTTTGCAAGCTCCACTTTAGGCTACGACTTTCTTCGATTCCCGCGCCGAACCCTTATCTTACCTTCCGATGTGCCGATCGGTCGAGTCCATGTGTCGCGAGAGGATTGAAGTCCTGGGAAAGAAAGCTCCTGGAGTGCGCGATGTTTTGATTCCTGGCTGCCGCTCAAGCCTTGACGTGGCCGGTGAAGATGTTCCCACGGGAACGGCGCCGTGATTGGCCCGCTTTCAATCACGTACGGGTCTTTGGACGTCAATTTGGCGAACGGCTAAAATCCAAACTCCGTAATGGGGACGCGAATATTCTCGTTTTCATATTCGCATCGTTAAAAGATAAATCATACATTGCGTTCGCTTAGATATTTTCCCGATTAAAAAACAAATAGCACGAGCAAAATATAAACTAGCACGAGGATATATTTCTATGCTATCGACAAGTGAAATTCGTTTGAGTGCATATTCATTCGATGTGCTAACTCGAGACTGAGTAATAAAAACAGAGACGTGCTTAACAACGTAGACGCCATAATCACATTTCCGAAATTCTATTTTCTACATTTTGCGATATCCGACAGTTGAAGTAAATCTTAAAACTGCAGATGCTGTTTCTGCAAATAACTCGCCATATACACAGTTGGAAAATTTGTGTTTTCTTGTTAAAAAATATGCCGGTTAACATTTTTGTGTTAAATATTTAACACATTCATGTGTTAATTTAACATGTTGCCGTTGTGTTAATTCAACTCAAGTGTTAAATTTTTTAAACAACTAAAAAACGTGTAAAAATTACACATTGTGCACCTATTTTTTATTTTACACAATAGATATGTTCCGTATTATTAGTGACAAGTTTTATCTGTTAAACTTTACAGAAAACTATGTTGAGAGTAAAGATGTATGTAAAAATAACTTTTTTTTCGAGTTAATTTTATTATTAAAAATATGTTGATTTTACATACAATTTATTTCAAATTACTTCGCAGTTTGCATTCATTTTGGGTTAAAATATTAACATAATATTAGTGTCACCATTTAACATATCCATATTATGTTAAATTAACACAAAAATTTATGTCGACCGTTTGGGACATGTGATATCTGTTAAATTTAACACAAATTTTTCACCTGTGTAGCCATATAGAACTATCATTTTAAAGAATTTTTATTTTTACTAAGTATTTGTCGGGATTTAATGGGATTTTTGATATCCATCGTACATCCACGTCAATATTGCGATTTAGCGCTGCATTACAAGGGAATAACGGATCAACGAACGACCAATGAGCCACATGGACACGCGATCTTCTATAATGGAGCCTTAATATTAGCATTAATCATTAATCAAGCATTAATCAAGCACCGAGATTGGCGTGATCGGAAATTATCAGACGGCTCTCCCTCCCTCATTATCGTTGTTTATAATTACATCGATTAGTATAATGAATCGCGCGCTGCACTTCCCTGCGCCTTGCAGGGATGAAAATTGCGAGCGTGCCGACGTCGACGACGACGATGACCCGAACCCCGCGTTCTTCGCGAAACTAATTTAACGCGGGGACGTTGTTCGTTAAGCTCGTCGTCGTCGCGAGCACGTCTAAAATTGCCTTTCGTCGTCGTCGTCGTTGTCGTCGTCGGCACCGCAAAAGATAACGCATTACAAATTGATCTCGAGGGGGAACCTCCCCCCGCACCGTCCTCTTCCGCCTTCATGACCGAACAGTGTTCCTCTCTCTCTCTCTCTCTCTTCTGGGTTAATGATATTTCCAATAATTTCAATTCCTCGCCGACTATATCACTCGGCTCGGTTTTCCGCGCCATTGAGTGATACGAAAAAATTCCGGTCCTCTCAGCCGCTGCGAAAACTCCGCCGTGAGAATGAAGGGGGAGAGCTTTCGAAGTCTCCTCTGTACGGGGTTAGTGATGGTAATGGTAGTGGTGGTGCTGATGGTGATTCACTGGACTACAGTGGGGAAATTTCGACGGAAGTTCGAGGGAAGTTGATTTCGCACGAAAGACGAATACACGAACATATCCCCCCGATTTAATTCATTCGTTTCGTCGAGAGAAATTCGGAGAGGTGAGAGATAGATATCCCGAATTTAATCGGATCGATCCGCGGAAGTGATGTTGCGCGTGCGAGATTTATTGTGTGCCGGTATATTAACGGGAAGATATCGATGCGAGACAATGGTGTCTAATGTAGCGGCACGTAATATCTATGATGGGACATTTTTGTCATTTGTTGATTTTCTCATCTGCGCCAAATATGCTTCTCGCAGTCTGCGCGGTAGTCTCTTTACGTTATGAGACATCGCATTTTTCCCCGTATCATTCAGTTAATAAAATATAAATAAACGTTAAAATATTTGATAGTTTAAAATATAAATTGATAGATAAAATATGAATAAATGTTAAAATTTTTGATAATTTAAAATATAAATTAACAGATAAAATATAAATAAATGTTAAAATATTTGATAATTTAATTTATCTTGTTCAAAAAGAATTCGCACATTTTTCACGTCGGCTAGCACGGCGAATTAGTTGTTTCATATTGTAATTTTCTTTCTCTCTGTCTCTCTTCTTGCAGATTCATGATTCCACCGAGAAAAGGGTCGTCCTCAGGTCCGTGAACCTCATGAGCTCGGGACGTTACAGATGCGAAGTTTCGGCAGAGGCGCCATCCTTTCAGACTGTTTCCGACCATTCTGACATGCTGGTAATCGGTGAGTACGGAGCACCGAGCGGATTCGTATTAATTAAGAGTTTTATCTTTCAAAGGAATCGCGCAATAACGGCAATCCAGCCTCCGCAAACTTGGGAAGGATATTGTTGCGCCGTTGATTTATTCTCGCGAGAGGCGCCGCTCCTCCACTCGTCGAGACCCATTATCCGTGCGAACGTTGTTGTTATCGCGGCCGAAGAAGTTGAGAAAAAAAAGAGCTGACTAATTGTAATTTTATTCATGTCCGACGATTAAAATCAAAATCTTAGGGAGGATTTCCTCCCTCATACAGTTCGCCGAAGGAAAAAAAGTGCGGCTTAGGATTAATTCTGAGACAAAGATTTATATGTGTCCTTTAATGAAAGGATTTCGGTTTCGCGTTCAGGATGAGAACGAAGCAGCGGCAACAAAAGAAGAAGAAGAAGAAGGAGAAGAAGACGAAAAGAGATTTTCCAACAAGGATTAAGAATTTTAACGACTTTGAGGATTTTATAAGCCACTTAACATTGGAATTAAAACGAATCACAGTTCCGATACTCGACGAAAAGAGTTAATTACATCGCGTTAGTTTTACTCCACGAGCGAACATTATCCGCTCCTCAAATATCGACCTGGCGGTCGGCTGGTGACGAATCACTAACAATTCGTCGTGCAACGGTAACGTCGCGTCTATAATTTCCGACTTTTTCGATTTAAAGGTTTTCCGTTAATCCTTTATAATCCTACCTTATTATCGCCACGTACGTCGCACCCTGGAAATATCATATTTTCTTGTCGCCGCTCGCGCGGAATCCATTGACAAACTCAAAACCGATATTCGATCAACTGATATTATTTCTCGTAATTTTCCGGAATCTGGACATTAGAAATCTCTCCTCGCGCGAATAGATAGACGCGCGAAAATCCCTTAACTGCCGATTATTTCCGACGGCGGGGTTTATCAGTGATTCGATTTTATAAAATTCCCTTTGTTTGTCTACTCGTTTTATTTTTCGCGAAATTGAAACGGCGGCGATTGATTAATATCGCGCGAGATATCGAGTGAGCGGATTTCCAAGGGAGATCTCCGGGATCTCTCAAGTCTAAATAGGATCCGTTTGTTTTTCCATCCAATCTTGTTAATCCGACGCGAACTCGATTACTTATTCACTTTGCCGCGCGACGCGGAAATCTCGATCGTTCGACTTTTAACTGGCGCCAGCCAGTCGATCAGTCACCGTGTGCATTTATACATATATTTATAGTTACGCGCGCGTTACATCGAATGCAATGATTACAGCGAATAGTATTACTCCATTAAAATTTCCACGCCGGTAAGCACAAACAAGTTAAGCTCTGCCGCAACAAAATTACGGTCAGGCGCGGTGCTGCGTTCAAATATTCGAGCGGGCGCGCGAGTTAAAAGCCCACCGCTCGAATTAATCGAGAGGAACCTGCCTTTTTCGCAGGATTTGATTATTTATGAGCGTTCCTCGTTATTTCCAGCCTTGCCGGAGAAAGGACCCACTATCACTATCAATGGGGACTTACCGGGGAAATATCGTTATCAAGTCGGTGACGTCGTCAGGTACAATTGCAGTTCAGCCATGTCGAAGCCATCTGCCATACTCAGCTGGTTTATCAACGGCGAGCCCGTGAGTACCACAACCCCAGACACTCAGGGGTGCCTCTGCTTGTGTACCGCAACCGTAAACGTCTTCTCGCGGCTATCGGAAGCGTAAAACTTCGCGGTGACGCGCGTCCAGGATGAACCGCGACCTCGGCAAATCCGATCGAGTAGTCCTGGGATTCGCTTATTCCAGGGTAACTGATTTAGAAATAAATCACACCCTACGGGAAGAAGAAAAGAGAAGTGAATCCCTTACATTATTAACAGTCACGTTACATTATTAACAACAAGTGATATTAACAAGTCGTGGCGAATATAACGCTTCATTAAATTCCGGCAAATTGCCAGTCCTAAATTTCACCGTGATTTCGCGGGATTAAAAATTGTTAACTCTCAAAAATTCAAGCTTCAATTTCCATGTTAATTTTTCGGGATTAAATATTCCATTTTTTTATTTTTCATTTCTGCCATATTTTAATATGGCAGAAATTTTAGCGACTCAGCTCCGAATTGAAGATCCGTCAAACGGATAGACAAAAATACGCAGAAGCGTACGGGGACACTTTGGTCTCTCGATTGTTCCGAAAATCTGACGTAAAGATAGTCCCGCAACTTAGCGGGAAAGTTAAATCTTCGTGTCTATCTTAATAATAAGGACTACCATGTAATACATCATGTTTTACCGACATCGTGACACTCGAGTTACGAGGTCCGTAAAAGCGTAGTTTGATATCACTATACGACGCGGGGAAAAGTCGCAAGAGTTTCCGCTGCCTCTCTTCGTCTCGCTCTCTCTCATTCCTTGTGCGAGCATTGTCAAAAGTTTTCCATCGCGGCAATAAGCCATGGTGATCTCGCCTCACTATGAAAATAACACAGTCGGGAACGTGATCGTTAACGTCACGTTGACCCGCGATTACGCGCTAACAAAGCTCGAGGATTAATTTTGCAAAGTACTCCCTCCCGCCTGCACGCCTCGCGCACGCGGAACTTTTCCATTTTTCATACGCGAACAAATAATTGGTTCTTGGGTAATTAATCTTCGAGTGCTGCCGGCGGCGGCCGCGCGTGCACGAAATCGCCTGATTTTAGTGCCCGCATTAGTTCGTGGCTTATTAAAATTGGATTATTTAATCAACATCCGAAATTCGTGATAATCTTACGATTAAAGGATCATTTCCATTTGTGTTGCAAATAATTCTGTGTAATGCAAATGTGATAATACGATGAAATTTTACGTCTATTAAACAGAAAGCTAAATTCGCGTTTGGCGACAAAGAATATATAATGCCTAATACAGAAAATGACATGTCGAATGCCTTATTACGAGGACATGTTATACGTTCGTGTGACACTTCTTAATTTTGATTGAGGACGTTATAATAAGACGTTGTGATGAGAGAGAGCAATCTTCTGCTCAGCGCTATTAAAAGTTTATATAGCGCTCTCAAGGAGCTCGCGGGTTAAGAGTCAATTTTCCAGGAGAACGAAGTAGATTAGACAAATATAATACGGCGTTTAATTCGTGACGATAAGCATTTACGATGTTATTACATTTTATGAAAAAACGAAAAAGAGCGCGCCTTTAAGGACGTTAAAATGATCCTTAATTAATCACAGTTCCGCGCGCGATTAAAAACACAACATCGTTTCGGTCTTTACTTAATCCTTTGCAAACAAACTTATCAAGTAAAAATTATCCCTTTCTGATTCTGGTCCCATCAGTTTTTCCCCCATTTCCTGTCTAGATCCTCCTGAATTTTGATCATCCAGTACAGAATTGATCCAATTCGACATTCCTGCTCTCGGGCAAAAATTAGATATGCATGAAAATTTCAGAAAAATATTAAATAATTAATTGTAAGAGTTGAAACGACGAGGACGACGGCGTGTGTGCGAATATTTCTGGCGGAGTGAAGAAAGTGTCGCATTGTCGTCGTCGTCGTCGTCATCGTTGTCGTCCACGTCGAGAGAATATACACTGCCACTTCTCCGCTTCGATTAGGCCGACACAGAGTTCTTGAGGGGGCCCCACATCACCGACGTGAGCGGGGAGGGTCTGGAGACCGTCATGCTCGGTCTGGAGTTCCGTCTGCGCTCGAAGCACTTCAAGAAGGGAGACTTGAAGATCAAATGCCTGGCGACGATAGCGACCATATATTTGAAATCGAATGAGCTCAGCATAGAGGGTGAGAGGCCCCTGAAGATGCCGGTAATGGAGAGCAGGGAGACAAGGGCGCAAGGGCACACGCACGCCGAGCATATCCTAGGTAAGGAGAAAAAAAAGAAAGAAAGAGTCAGCCCTTGGCTATACGAGGGTAGATGACGTAGCGACAAGGGCGGAACGTCTGCTCTGCACGCGGATTTCCTCGTCGTGTTTTTCAATCCAGCCGGGCTTGTTAGCTTGATGGAAAACTACGGATCAATTTAACTGAAATTCCCCCCTGAATCACAAAAGTATTGTTCTGTTGTTGGCGAGCACGATCGAATTACACCTAAATACCTTTTTCATCATTTTGAGCGAGCTTAAATTTGATGCGCAATTAAAATCGATAAACGTAATTAAGTAATCGCGCGGATCGTATTTTAGTCATTGTATTATACAGGGGTTTATTTTTAAGTGTTCTTAAACTCTTCCTTTGAGGAGCTATCAGCCAGCGTGATATTAAATTCTCTGCGAGTGACGTTTTATTTACATTAATATCAGAAGAATTGTAACGAGGGGGTCCGTCTTTGGAGAACCGTCAGCTGCCTCCGCTATGAAAGGGGGATAAGAAACCGCTTTTCAAGCCACGGGTGAAAAAAGCTGCGGGACGTTTTTCACAGTTTACGTCGTTAATATTGATTAGGGGCCCGCAAAAAGTGTAGGCTTTGTGGCCGCGCGAGAAGGGCTTAACGACCGAAATAATGGATCCAGCCCTTTCGGCTGTGCGTTAACATCTCCGGAGCACGTCGTGACGCGCGGATAGTTCGGCAACTCAACGTCATTCCCCCGAATGACGTTAAGCAACAACCGGTGCTACGCGAGCGGAAGCGCGAAGCGAAGCGTTTCCGGGCGTTTCCTCAACTCGCGGGAAAATGGGATGTTCGTCAAAGCTCCCGAACTTCCGCGGCCGCGCGTGAGCGAACGACAGAATTAAGAATCCAATTTCGCGGGACGCATCCCCCTGTCGATCCGTTTTAATTCGGCCATTTTTTACGGCGCGCTCAAGCGCGAATCGCCTTAGCCGAACTCGCTCGACTGAGCCTCAATTTCCGCGCGGAGTCGAAACTTCGACTCTTTCCCCGAATATTCATGAAAGGCCTCTTCCCTTTGCGGAGAGCACCAAGTAACCCCGCCTGCTTCCTTTATTTCTTTCAGCGAACGGAAGCGCAGCCCTGGTACCGTGCATCGTCCTGGCGATTGTCGCGGGACTGCTGCTGCTGCGGTAAAAACCGGAAGTGCACCACCCGCCCTTCGTGCTCATCCTCCAGGCCTGCGACAACCACCCTCGTGTGACACGATTTACGTAACATAAATTACTCATGTTGTTTATATTTTTTATAATTGCAAGTAGCGGCGTTAGGAATAATCGTAATAATCGTAGACAGACGACACACTATCGATACGTTAGACCTTACTGGGAAGGGGAGGGGAGGAAAGAAAGGAAGGTTTTGCAATTGCAGAGGAACGGTGAGAGTTCTTTTGAGGGATGAAGAGTTTATCGGAGAGCTGCGCGGCGACTTGGTCGTTTAATTTCCGCACATCACACGGATCACGCGAGCCCTCGCGCGAGAACCGCGTCCCCGTTACGTGCGCATTCGTCGTTGAAAATAACGTTACTTACGCGTGCAATCGGTTCGTTTGGCGCGGAAAATTCGCAGTCGCTCACCCTTTGCGTCTCTGAGCGGCGATTTGCGTGTAAATCGATTTCTCCAAATACACGCGGACACACGCGCGCGGTATCCGCCGGTGCAAATCGAGGACGCGGCGAGTCCGCATTTTATCGAGTTTTCATTAAGCGCGCCCTGTGTCTGAATCATAGGGGCGATGGAGTACAAGTGCACTTTATTCGGTTGCAAAGCAATACAATTAACGATTTTAAAT
This sequence comes from Ooceraea biroi, assembly GCF_003672135.1. NCBI lineage: Eukaryota > Metazoa > Arthropoda > Insecta > Hymenoptera > Formicidae > Ooceraea > Ooceraea biroi. The sequence continues at coordinate 10,183,285 of NC_039516.1, forward strand.
GTAGAAAATTCCCCGCAGATTCTCGCGTCGCGTCGCATGCTAACGCTCGCGATATCGAAACATTTCGATAGCGCTACTCCGGGGCGAGCAGAAATTTCATTTTTACACGTGATCGAGTGTACTTATTAAGCGGAATTTCAATGTCCAAAAAGAATGATGCGCCAAGTGGCCGGCTTTTATCCCGGATAAGATCGCAATTGTCGGTCGCCGGCGCGCTCGGCACTCCGCTCGGCGAGTACGCGACCCGGACGGGAGGACGTGGGACACGAGAACGCGCACACACGTGAGACCAGGCTGGACTTACACGCCGCGTGTGTAAATCAATAAGATAAATACGAGAACCCGTAGTTGTACACGGTACACCGAGGGCAGGCAGCGACAGCAACACCGCAATAAAACAAATCATCGTTCCCGTTTCGCCAGCATCCGCGAATCCTCTTTACGATCTAGTCGCTATATTAATCGTGCGTTAACGAGATAATGTCTTTAGGGATAATCGTACGAGACGTGTGCGTGACTGTAGCGTGCGTTTACCAAAGATTTTTTCCGACTCTTTCACGCTGTAAGCATTCCTAATTGTTACTTAATCCTGGTGGCACAGTGTGTAGAGAAATTTCGTATGTATTAACCTGCCACACACTCTTTATCTATGGTAGATGTAAGGGCACACTCTGTACATATGTATATATTATATAAGATATACATATATATATATATATATATATAAATGAAATCGTAAAAGAGCCGGACGATATGATGTATACACCTCCAATTTAACGTTTCCGGACGGAATATACTAATACAGATTTACGGGAAGAGCGGTACCGTTAATAAAACTCCCTGCGGAAGTATTTTCTTCAGTAAATCGCACGAGTCTCTCTCTCGAAAAATGTGTTGTACATCGATCTAATAAAACCGTAATGTGTGAAGAAAATATCGGATTGCATTCTTAAATACTTCCAGGTATGAGGCATTCGGAGCAAGAGAGACACGTTCATTTAATTTAATTCGTTCTTTATTCCGAATGTTTCATATGTATATAATCCCAATTAATTATAAAAAAGATCATCGTGAGTTTATTAAATATTAAAAATAAAGTGCATATAAAAAGACAACAATGATCGTGGCGATTTCTTTATCTCCCTTCTCACAAATCCTTAAAACGCAATTATTACTACTAGAAAGGAGGAATTCAGGCGCAAACAAGCGTCATAAAACTGTCGCGTTGGATAAGCAGCGTTCCGTGAAGAACGGATGCTTCTTCGCGTGAGCGTTACGCGAGTCGGCCGACAGCTTGAAGAAAAACTTCTGGATCTTTTGCTCGTTCGGGCTCCTCTCCGTCTCGGCTTCCTCCCATTCCACCGGCAACGCTTTCGACTCGAGTATTTGCTCGACGGTGGACCAGCTGAAACGGACGATTTGCGGGTAGCCGAACACCTGGTCCACGGACGAGGCCAGCCAGGCTTTGGTCGCCGGATCGTTGGGGTAGCCGCTGCCGTACTCGCTTGCAAACTCGTCGGCCTCACGGAATCGCCACGCGCGCAGCGCGTGGTCTCGCGCCACCTTGGCGCATATGCTGGCCGCGCTGACGATCGGGTAGGTCGCATCAGCCTTCTTCGCCACGACGATCTTCACGCCAGGAAATTCGCGCGCCAGTCGCGCCTGATAAGACTCTGGCCTGCCGACGGTGTCCACGTAGACCTCGGTGACGTTCACGCCGGCCTCGATCGCGCCACGGATCAGGTTCGTTGCTGATATCATGGAGATTTCGTTCAGCGAGACTTTGGTGCGGCGATACATGCTGTTGGCGATGACGTTGGGCGATATTGCCTCGATCGCCCAGCCCATGCTATTGTGACGCTCGCAGATGTCGTCGAATATCTTGTCGCGCATCTCTTCCTTCAAGCTCTTGGAGTCGGCGCAGCCCAGGTCGACAAGCAGCTGTTTCCGTAACAGCGGAGCATATGAGATCCCGTAGACCATTGGGCCTAAAGCTGGACCGCGGCCTGCTTCGTCCACCCCCAGCTGGCATGGCTCATCCTTGCAGACTTCCGGAACCTGTTAAGAAATCGGCTTTTAATTATTTCCATGATTTTATTTTATACTTTAGATTTTGCTCGGTTCTTTCCTCCATCCATATTATTTACATTTACACATTTGCCAGGGTAATTATAGAGTTTAGGGGTCCTCCAATTTCTCTTTTATTACGTTAATTCTAAAAGTTTTCTTTATTTACCTCCGAAAAGTATACTTTGTTGACACTGTGATCACTTTGTTCGAAAAACGGAGTTAAATCTTCTTTACGGATAATTTTCTTAATCTCTTCCTTCCTCAAGCCTTCCTCCTCTACTTGACTATCCGCTTCCATCTCAGTTTTGTCTTTTTCATTCATATTTTTGATTTTATATTCGTACAAGGAGAACCGAAGTCGAATTAATACAACCTAACCTCCATTTTTAAACATACAGCTAACTTATCGTTGAACTGTCTTTACTACTGCCTCATTTTTCAGTAGTAGACGGTGGAGGCTCGTAGCGGATATTTTTAGAACTCATTTTTAGACAGACGCTAATTTTTCAAGTGAGAAAGAGAGCCGTGGCGCCGTCTACCAGAGTTCGTTGAAACTAGATTTGCTTGAATGGTAATACTTAAGGAGACGGGCTTCCTCACCGATTTCCTTCTAACTTTGCAATATCGTTTATTTTGATGAGAAAATACGATTGCGAGAAGGAAAATCGTTGCTCTCAACTAGAAAGAAAGTTATCACCTACTGAAAAATGACAGTTTCGGGGTTAGGAAAACTGTCATACCGGCGGTCTACGGGCTAGCGCACACTGACCGAGCATGCGCGGTGACGTTAAAGTGCGCGGAATTAGAAATGTTGCGTGATTGTCGCTATCCAATAAGTAAGTTATTAACAAATCATTTAATTTATCGTACTAAAAATTATTTGCTACTAATCTAATCTACCCTAATCTGTTATCTGTTATCTGTTAATTCATGTGAAGCGAGGTTCCACGCAAAGCAAGGTTCTACATTGTAACTTCCACGCAGTACTTTTGGTCACCTCGAAGTTTTGTTATATTTTTTATGTGGAAGAGTACTAGGTGACGGGCGAAGCCCGTCTCCTCGTGCTCTTCCACCCAAGCATATACTTTCCCAGTATTAACTTTCTTACTTTAATATTATTAATTTTTTATACTGGAAAAGTATAGGCTTGGGTGGAAGAGCACGAGGAGACGGGCTTCGCCCGTCACTTAGTACTCTTCCACATAAAAAATATAACAAAACTTTCAGGCGACCAAAAGTACTGCGTGGAAGTTACAATGTAGGACCTTGCTTTGCGTGGAACCTCGCTTCACATGAATTGAAGACCTATTTGGAATCGTACTAATTGTACTTCCAATGCAAATTAGTACGATTCCAAATAGGTCTTCAATTCATGTGAAGCGAAGTTCCACGCAAAGCAAGGTTCTACATTGTAACTTCGACGCAGTACTTTTGGTCGCCTGAAAGTTTTGTTATATTTTTTATGTGGAAGAGTACTAGGTGACGGGCGAAGCCCGTCTCCTCGTGCTCTTCCACCCAAGCATATACTTTCCCAGTATTAACTTTCTTACTTTAATATTATTAATTTTTTATACTGGAAAAGTATAGGCTTGGGTGGAAGAGCACGAGGAGACGGGCTTCGCCCGTCACTTAGTACTCTTCCACATAAAAAATATAACAAAACTTTCAGGCGACCAAAAGTACTGCGTGGAAGTTACAATGTAGGACCTTGCTTTGCGTGGAACCTCGCTTCACATGAATTGAAGACCTATTTGGAATCGTACTAATTGTACTTCCAATGCAAATTAGTACGATTCCAAATAGGTCTTCAATTCATGTGAAGCGAGGTCCCACGCAAAGCAAGGTTCTACATTGTAACTTCCACGCAGTACTTTTGGTCGCCTGAAAGTTTTGTTATATTTTTTATGTGGAAGAGTACTAGGTGACGGGCGAAGCCCGTCTCCTCGTGCTCTTCCACCCAAGCATATACTTTCCCAGTATTAACTTTCTTACTTTAATATTATTAATTTTTTATACTGGAAAAGTATAGGCTTGGGTGGAAGAGCACGAGGAGACGGGCTTCGCCCGTCACTTAGTACTCTTCCACATAAAAAATATAACAAAACTTTCAGGCGACCAAAAGTACTGCGTGGAAGTTACAATGTAGAACTTTGCTTTGCGTGGAACCTCGCTTCACATGAATTGAAGACCTATTTGGAATCGTACTAATTTGCATTGGAAGTACAATTAGTACGATTCCAAATAGGTCTTCAATTCATGTGAAGCGAGGTCCCACGCAAAGCAAGGTTCTACATTGTAACTTCCATGCAGTACTTTTGGTCACCTCGAAGTTTTGTTATATTTTTTATGTGGAAGAGTACTAGGTGACGGGCGAAGCCCGTCTCCTCGTGCTCTTCCACCCAAGCATATACTTTCCCAGTATTAACTTTCTTACTTTAATATTATTAATTTTTTATACTGGAAAAGTATAGGCTTGGGTGGAAGAGCACGAGGAGACGGGCTTCGCCCGTCACTTAGTACTCTTCCACATAAAAAATATAACAAAACTTTCAGGCGACCAAAAGTACTGCGTGGAAGTTACAATGTAGAACTTTGCTTTGCGTGGGACCTCGCTTCACATGAATTTAAAACCTATTGAATAGCGACAATCACGCAACATTTCTAATTCCGCGCACTTTAACGTTACCGCGCATGCTCGGTCAGTATGCGCTACGCCCGTAGACCGCCGGTATAACAGATTTCCTAACCCCGAAACTGTCATTTTTCAGTAGGTGATAACTTTCTTTCCAGTTGAGAGCGACGATTTTCCTTCTCGCAATCGTATTTTCTCATCAAAATAAATGATATTGCAAAGTTAGAAGGAAATCAGTGAAGAAGCCAGTCTCCTTAAGTATTACCAACATTTCTAATTCCGCGCACTTTAACGTTACCTCGCATGCTCGGTCAGTATGCGCTACGCCCGTAGACCGCCGGTATAACAGATTTCCTAACCCCGAAACTGTCATTTTTCAGTAGGTGATAACTTTCTTTCTAGTTGAGAGCGACGATTTTCCTTCTCGCAATCGTATTTTCTCATCAAAATAAACGATATTGCAAAGTTAGAAGGAAATCGGTGAGGAAGCCCGTCTCCTTAAGTATTACCACCGTATCGTATTATTTATAATTAGATAAGAGAAGAAAAAACCAAAAGTGAATTCGACATATAATAAGTGCGAACATGCTATCGCGATTGTCCTCGAAAATTCGCAACTGCGTTAGGAGCTACGCATGCAAATCACATGACGACTTCGTGAAAATAGTCGAGGTTGGACCACGAGACGGGCTGCAGAACGAGAAGCAAGTGGTGCCCACCGAAGTCAAAGTCGACTTCATCGATCGTCTATCAGCGAGCGGGTTGAGGAGCATCGAGGTCACGAGTTTCGTGTCCCCGAAATGGATTCCCCAAATGGCAGACAACGCGGTGGTCTTCGGAGCAATCGAGAAGAGAGACGGCGTTTCCTATCCGGTACTGGTGCCAAACTTGAAGGGCTTGACGAGCGCCGTCGCGGCGGGTGTCCGGGAGATCGCCGTGTTCGGAGCGGCGTCAGAGGCTTTCAGCAAGGCAAACACCAATTGTTCTATCGAGGAGTGCGTAAGGAACATGAAGCTCGTTACAGAGGAAGCGAAGCGGCACGACATCAGAGTCCGCGGTTACGTGTCCTGCGTTGTCGGCTGCCCTTATGAAGGTGAGACCAAACCAGCGGTCACGGCGCACCTGGCCTCGATAATGCTGGATGTTGGATGCTACGAGGTTTCTCTGGGCGACACCATAGGCGTTGGCACTCCAAAGAAGATTAAACGCGTGCTGGATGAGCTGCTTCACGTCACTTCAAATGATATGAGTCGTTATGCATTGCACTGCCATGATACGTATGGACAAGCCTTGGTGAACATCTACGCAGGTCTCGAGGAGGGTGTCAGAGTGTTTGATTCCTCTGTTGCCGGGCTCGGTGGGTGTCCGTATGCTGCCGGTGCTTCGGGGAACGTTGCTACCGAGGATTTGCTATACCTTCTAAAGGGGCAAGGATTGGAGACTGGCGTGGATTTTGATAAAATAGTACAAATCGGCGACTACATCAGTAAGCAGCTGGGAAGAGCGAATCAGTCGAAGACTGGAGTGGCTGTACTTGCTAAACAATGTCGTAAAAAGCGCTAGCGATAAGGTGCTGAAATCCTGTAGATCCAGAACGCCAGCGAAGCATTCCAAATTGTTAATTGCCAAATTTTTAAGTGCAATATTTATAGAGATAAGTCTGATGTTATTTTGTTATGTTATGTTTGTACAGACTAAATAAGCAAAAAATTATATCTTGTATATTGTATATTTTTCTAAATATATTGCATACGTTTCACTTGTGGCATTTTGGTACATAATAATTTACATGCAGCCTTCTATAACTATATAAGTAAAACGAAAATTTATAATAAAAAACACCGAAAGCGATATAAATTTATTATATATTCATAAATTTCGATCAATTACATTCGAAAAAGGCTTGAAATTACAAAATCTTGATAGTATAGATTCAGTACAGTAACATTGGCGCCACTGCTGGGGATACAATCGCGTGGAAGTCTTTAAAATCATTTCGTAAAGCTAGGTCAATCACGCACGTGCGAAACGTGGTACAAGAATTTTATTTCGAAGCTACGGTAAAGCGCGAATAAATAAATAACTAAAATGAGCACTGACGATGTAAATAGCCGCGAAATCAAAGCGAATTACAGAACGTGCACCGCGTGGGTGAAAAGAGGCGTCGCCGCGGCCGTACCTGAAAAGGTTAATATCCAAACTTCACATTCACAGGTTATATTGTATATTCGTACGAACACATGGTAATGCACGCATGATTTTCAGGTTGAACTGAAACCTGACGAGCTCGAGAGGATTATAAAGGAGGCGAAATCTACTTTGCAGTACGTATCGGAGTACTGTGCCATAGTTGTATAGTACTTGCACAAATTATGCGATATAACGTAAATTATTTGCCACGATCCTTCGTAGAGTCGAAGATGATGAGGATTCCGACGAAGAGGCGTCTACTTCTAGACAACAGCTTGATACAGCACAAGGAGGATCCGACGAGTACAATTTCGAAGCGTATGACAATGAGTGTAAGAGGGAACGAAGGAACACTGATAACACTGACCATGTCTCTTCACTAATGCTTTCTATTTTGCAGCGGGTAGTATATACTGTAATATTGCTAACGTTGCCAGTTTTGGCACAGGCGGCAAAGATCCTTTCATAACGAATAGCGAGGCGGATTCGGACGACGAGGATGATATCATCAAGAGTGACGATAATTTGTTATTATTTGGACATGTCGAGGAAGATGCTAGCACTCTGGAAGTATTCGGTTCGTACATAGAAAATTAACAGACGATTTTATAAAAATAAAAAATTAAATTAAATTTGCAACAACCTGTAATTGCAGTATACAACGAGAGGGAGGGTTCCTTCTACTGTCATCATGACATACTCTTGTCCTCCATTCCGATGTGCGTAGAATGGCTCAACTACGATACCTCAGATCCAAAACCAGGTAAGGAGTAACGTTTTATAGCGAGACTTTTAAGAAACATTGCATATAAATATTCTATAATCGCTACAAGAAATATATATTTGTCCTGCAGGTAACTTGTGTGCGATCGGTTTCATGACTCCCGTAATTGAGGTGTGGGACCTGGACTTGATGAATTGTCTAGAGCCGGCCTACACGCTGGGTTGTAACCCGAGCAAGAAAAAGAAGAAGAAACGCGTGGGGCACAGAAAGGCGGTTCTAGACGTGGCGTGGAATCAGAATTACACGTTGGTTTTCCATCTTGCAGAGATACAGTTGACGCGATTGCACAACAGGATCAACCGAGGACGCATTTTGTTGCAGGCACGTTCTTGCCAGCGGCTCGGTCGACGAGACGGTGCTGCTGTGGGACTTGGAGAATTGCCAGCCCGTTACCAAATTCGAGCCGTTCGACAACTTCGTGCAGACGCTACACTGGCACCCAACGGAGACCCATCAGTTGTTGACGGGATGCGCAGACAAGTACGCTCAATTGTTGCACACACGTGACACGTGTGTGAATTTCTACACGTATTTATACGCGACGTCCTTTTCAGCTTCGTGAGATTATTCGACTGCAAGGAAAATCAGCTCGCACGAAGCTGGAAAGTGTCGGGAGAGGTGGAGAAGGTGTTGTGGAATCATTACGAGCCAAATCACTACATTGTACGTCTCGCTTTCCTTCCTTCCTTCTTGTTTTAGCTCTACAGCCTTATAAGCCTTGGCCTACTTTTCTTTTTTTACAGACCAGCACGAATAACGGTTACATAGAATACTTCGACATCAGAGCAGACAAGCCGTTATGGCAAATGAAAGCGCACAACGACACAGTCTCAGGTAAGTCCTCTTGCTCCCTGCGATCTAAGACCTGAAGAAATTTGTCAACTTTACGTGAATTTGATCTCTCTTCGAATTCCGATGCTCTCTCTAGGTCTTTCTCTTAGCACGTCGTGCCGAGGCCTGCTGGTTTCTTGTTCCACTGATAGCGTGATAAAGGTGTGGGATCTTATCGATCACAGCAATCCTGTGCTCATACGCGAACAGACGGATAACTTGGGCACCGTATTGTGCCTCGCGGCGAACCCAGACAATGGATTTCTGTTTGCCGCTGGCGGAGACAATAAAGAGAACAATTACAAAGTGCTGGACCTCATGAGCGTGCCCGCAGGTACGTACGGATATTTTAATTAACAAAAATCAGGCATCATTTCATTAATGTTTCGTGTTTGATTAACAGTGCAAGAGAAATTCTCGAAACCTACCACGTCGAGCGGTTCAGCAACAAAAGTTGAAAAGATGGACATTGAAGATACGTAAGATTAAAAATTTAACAGTGATCGTCGGGCACTCATACCAAGAAGAAGTATGGCGTTTATAGAATTTATATTGAGATGGAGTTTCCTAGAAGCGATAAATAAATGATCGTTGACTTTAATTATACGCTCTTCTGTGTAAATTAATTCCTATGATAAATCGATGTATTATATCTAGGCAGATAATTAAAACGCGCTTGTGCGTTAATTTCTCAAAACATGTGATTTATTTATTGTTTCCCTGTTATTAGCAGTATAATTTTAACCATCCACGATTATCTCGCAAGAATCGTATGTCTTGTACAGTCAGCAGCGTACCGTCTTCGCTGACGACACGTTTCCTCCAAACGATTGGCCGAATTTCCTACTTTACGGGGGCACGATAGTCGATATACAATATTCCGTAACTCGTGAAGAATAATTATCATTTTTCATTAAATCGGTCCTTGCAATTTAATGATGCGTACAAGAATGTTAAATTTATAAGAGCAATATCGTTTATTCAGTCTCTCGAACGAACACAAGAAACTGTTGCAAAACGCTGGTTTAGAAGAAATTTCGAAATCTGGTAGAAACTTGAAAATACGCTGTCCACTTCACTTTTGTTTCGTAAGACAGAAGCTTGCGTCGTACAGAAAGCTAGTTACACACATATATGAGACGGAATGGATAAACTTATACGATTCCACAAAATTGTAAAAATATCTGCATGCAGTCCTCTTTGTAAAAGTGGTTACCTGGTTATATTTATTGATTACAAACTCGTTTGTAAAAGCTACGAGTGTTCGATGACTTTGAGTGTTCGATTAGGAGAAATGCAACGTATCAATGGTTTAAAACAGATCCGGAGGCAGTCGTGAGGATCCCTTTTAAAATGCGTCTTATGATATATATTCATATTTCTCGTATACACGCAATCTTCGATTTTTTTCTTTTTACCTATCGATTATCTATTTCAATCTGATACTGGATAAAAGTCGGAGAGTATAGTTACTTTCAGTTCTTAATGCAGAATCGTATTACAGTGCTCGCGACGGCGTACGATCATCCGGACGCGATATCAACATTTCATCTCTCATTTCACCTCTTATAGCACTTTTGTCTTTCTAATTAATACGAGTTTTACGAGTAATGGAATTACTTTATGAGAATCTTTGTGATGGTCCTTGCAACTGCAGTGTAATTTTAACATTGATACATATGTAATGAGAGTTCGCCGTTACAAGAGCCTTTCTTCGGGCTAATTATAGATATGATAAAAATAACGAAGACTTTTTATTCGAAGTTTCTTCATGTACCATAGGAATTTCTTGTACGTGCACATACATATATATGTGCATACATATATCATTTTCAAACGAGAATGATGTAATTATTACATTGTAATATACATGTCCTTATGCTACGACTTTAGTGTTGGTTGGCAAAATGAAGTACTGTTATCTGCTTGAAAAATGTTACGCTCGGAGATGCTCAATACATGAGAGAGGTCTATGTATATTACATATTTGAAATACAACATCCAATCTGTACAAGTATTTGTGAACGTGTAACATCGCCATTAAGCTGGACGTAAGGAAGGTAACAAAATCCAATTGCGCGATAAATTGATGACTCAAACAAATGAAACGGTAGCGTTTCGTTATTCAAGCATTTAATGGTGCGAAAAGGAAATTCACTTCAATGGCAAATCGAGACGATGAGATGAGAGAAATGTGCGTGTATACTAGTGCCAGTCACGCTGGTAATTATTAGTGTAATTAATATAATTAAGCGAAATTAACAATATTCTCGGTATATATATAATCATTGTGGCGCCTTTGTTAGCAAGTTTTACATGGTAGTCTTATTACATGCTTCTTCTGGCAGTGGTCTCATAAATTCAATGAGAGTCGAGAACATTATTACATCAACAATGGCTCCTCAAATATCATTAGACAGATAACCGCGTTAAAAATATATACAATTTCCCGCCTCTCATCATTTTTTTTTAACTCTAACGTAGAATACGTCGCATCGATAGAGACGCTTTAAATTAATTCAATAAATATTAAACAGATTACAATACCGATGTCCATGAATCAAGCGCTTTTAAGTACAATTTCTTCGCTAACGCGTCGCGCGGAAAGGCAACGTACATTGTTCAACATTGCGCGCTTTAAAATGATGAATACAATGTATGTATATTATTTTTTCTTGTTAAATGATGACACATAAATCGTGTAAAAGGTACACAATATCCCCCGTTGATAGCATAAAATGTTTTTTCATCTCGTTGGGTTCCGCATTTTGCTGATCCGTAACGCATAAGAAACAAGCAAGTAAGTGACACTGAACAAATCGCCCTCGTCCTTTCACATTTCGATCGATGTTGATAGTGATTGATCAGAGAGAAGATGGACATACGTCGTACAATACATTAGATTAATTCGTACACATATCGTAACACGTTAGCGTTGAGTTAAGCGTCAGTCCCCACGTCGAGGCTTCTTGAATCCTGATTGGAGTCATGCTGACTGCCACCCTCGGAGCTAGCGTTACTCGACTGGTCCGAACCTTTCTTTATCTTGGGCTTGTATTCCGTGATAGTGACAGTAACATTGTTCACCGTCACCTCGTTTGTTTGCGCGGTACTGCGATCAATATTTTTCAGCCGCGGTGGATGCCTGTTTTTGCGCTTCGGCTTGTCCAGTCTGCGATCCTTCTCCTTGGCGCCGCTGGTTGTGCTGCCACCTCCTCCGGTACCACCACCGCCGCCGCCGCCGCCGCCGCTTCCTTCCTTCTTGCCTGGTTTCAAGAGTGGCACATATTGTTGTTGTGCAACCTAAACACATCATAATTGCATTAGACATCTTCAAGATAAAAAGATATGCAAGAAGAAATTAAAGTGTTTTAAAAAAAGCACGTGTTTCTTATAATTTTTCTAGTTCTTTTGGAAGGTTATCGATTGTTAAATTTTTCTACAACTCTTTTCATGTATAATATTATGCATTACAGAAGGAGAAATTGACTGAAACTTACCTGTTGTGCTACCAATTGGGGGTTTATGCGGGGTTTCCGCGTAGAAGTTCCCTTACGGACGTCACACATGAGGCACTTAAATGCTTCCGCTGTATTCCTATAAGTGCAGACACTACAGTCCCAATAATTTTCTTCCAAAACCTTCGCCTGGCGTTTTCCGCTTCCCGAATGGTTCATTGTTCGTTGAAGTCGATTGTAGAACGCTGTACCTTCCCAAAAGAAAGTCTGCCTTCCCCCGAGGCAATGGCCTCATGAAATTTTGCAATTTTCAGAACACTGGATATTTCCCGACTGAGCCAGACAGGGTGATAAAAGCGCTAGACCAATGTCTAAGAAGAGCGTTCCGTACATCAACTAAGCGAGATACGTAGCAGTCTATTATACTCGATTGCTCCGTATTGGCCACTTATGTCTCTATATTGTATCACTCTGACATTACACATTTTTTTCCAGTGGATCTGTAACACAAAAGCGACCTGGTTAATCTTTGTAAATATTTTTTCAAGTATCATTAAATACTCAATAGACAATTAAAAAGCTCAAACTACTGTTAACATACAAGTGAAAAGATAAAAAAATGATTAATACATAAAAGAATCGATATTTATTATAATAGCTTCATCGATAGCTAAACAAAGTGACTATCAAGCACATGCAATAAATGACATCACTGTCGTTACTTATCAAAAATATTCCTGTACTCAGCGTGACTATTACTTGCACTTGCCTCACTGCCGACAGCGAGTCCGACCGCTTGCAGAGACGCGCACCGAGCCCGGATTTTTTTTCACTCTCGCAAATTCGCTCGCTCGTTCGTTCGGTTTCTCTTCGGTGGAGCACGGTGCAGCGAAATCGTTACGTTCAGTCGACGTTGCTCCGCAATATCACGCGGTTCCTTCCGCGCAGTTCATACTTTGTTCGATCGACAGAAACGCCAGTCTCAAGGTTGATGCACAGCCTGTCGCTCGGCGTCGTCGCCAGCGCGATTGCATTTAACCGTGTCCACTTCTCACGGAACCCGCAAAGCTCCCACGAGGAAACCCCAGTCACTCGTAACAATCTGGAATCTCCGCCGGTATGCACGAGAAGATCGCTGGTCGATGCATCTCTTCTCTTCCTCTCTCTCTCTCTCTCTCCCTCTTAACAAGATCCGTGCATCGCCGCGCGTGTACCTTGCGCGCGCGAGTGCACTCGTCCGTAGGTGTGTTACACGCACACGCCTCGCACTCGAGCCCGTACGCGAATTCCGCTGTCACGAGCGACGACGACGGCGAGGAAAAATTGCCGGAGCGCCGACCAGCGAGTCGAGTAAAAGGATCGCTTGCCGCGTCGCTGGTGTTGCCGCTGATGCCGATCGTCGCGTCGTTCCCGTGCCGATCAGCCGAGCTGACGCGCGACGCGAGGCGGTTACGGTTTCGAACGGGGATATCGGCCAGCGACGACGGATATTGACAAACAATCCGGCGCACGGCGGCGATGCGTGCGACGGTGGCGCCGCGCCGGCGCGCTTCGGTTCGGCGCTGGTCCGCTATCGAACTCGGTCGGTAATCAATCGAAACGATTATAATGCGAGATGTAAATAACCTTGGTGCATCTCGAACGTTCGAGTATTTCGTTGAAATTCCTGTTATTTAATTTACGGAAAGAGATAAATCCTTTGCGTATATTTCCAAGCGTTTCTTCCGCTTCGAAATTGATTTTTCCTTGCCGCGAGTGACACTTCTATTTATTTATCACGTATAATCGCGCGCGTATGTGTGCGTGTGTGTATTTACGTGTACAATCAGAGAGAAACCTGAGAGCGGCCACCAGCCTCCCGACGTTTGGCGCCGCCTGACAAAGTGGACGTGAACTAGTTCGTTACGCTCGGTAATGATACATGATTCGTGTCCAAACTATTCACAAGGAAGCTTTCCCATGTAAACTCTACTTTCGAACGAGTCATAGTGCGTTCGAAAGGGGAGGTAAAAATATTAATGTCGTGTTTGAGGGTTTGGGTCTATGAGCCTTGGTTTCGGAGAAATTTACATCTAAAAATGAGCATTTTCTAGCGGTACGAAAAGTACCATGAATAGCTTCGATTCGGCGTGAAGCGCGGTAGTCTAGTGGCTAAGCGCGAGACTCGTGTTTTGCCATCCGCGCAAGTTGGGTTCGAGACCGAGTCGTGATAATTTTTTTTCTTCGGATTTTTGTTTCTTTGTGTTTACATTATATTTTTTTATTATGTAAATAATAAATTATTATGTAAATAATGATTTATTATGTTTTATTATATTTTGGACGTATATGTATAATGAGACATAAACATATACATTTAACATTTGTAAACTTTTTATTTATTTATATAGTTTGTATACTGTCGAGTGTTTATTTATTATAAAATTCTGACTCATTAAAAAAAAGTGTCACAACCTCTGTGCCTATGACTGTACAGTGTTGCGGATGAAAATTTATATAAAAGCATTTATGTTTTTTATGCTTTTATATAAATTTTCCATCCGCAACACTGTACAGTTATGTCAGAATTTTATAATAAATAAACACTCGACAGTATACAAACTATATAAATAAATAAAAAGTTTACAAATGTTAAATGTATATGTTTATGTCTTATTATATACGTATACCTCCAAAATATAATAAAACATAATAAATAATTATTTACTACATTAATTTATTATGTACATAATAAAAAAATATAATGCAAACACAAAGAAACAAAAATCCGAAAAAAAAATTATCACAACTCGGTCTCGAACCCAACTCGCGCGGATGGCAAAGTACGAGTCTCGCGCTTAACCACTGGACTACCGCGCTTCGCGCTGGATTGTAGCTATTCATGGTATGTACTTTCCGTACCGCTGGAAAATGCTCACTTGTATCATTACCGAGCGTAACGAGCTAGTTCACGTCCACTTTGTCAGGCGGCGCCAAACGTCAGGAGGCTGGTGGCCGCTCTCAGGTTTCTCTCTGCTCGAACGTCGAGTATTTCGTTGAAATTGCTGTTATTTAATTTACGGAGAGAGATAAATCCTTTGCGTATATTTCCAAGCGTTTCTTCCGCTTCGAAATTAATTTTTCCTTGTCGCGAGTGACACTTCTATTTATTTATCACGTATAATCGCGCGCGTATGTGTGCGTGTGTATTTACGCGTACAATACATCGTTATCGCCGCCCCTGATGCACCGACTTCTGACAGCGCTCAGTTCGCCTTGCTCCGCCGGTCCGGTCGTTCGTGGTGCGAGTCAGCGCACGTTCCTCGTTTCATACTTTTCTTTCGCACAGCGCGGAGGTTCCGGGAAGGAGCTGGGCCGAAGGGGGTGGTTCCCGTCGACTCCGACCCGCTTAAATGTGATCGCGAGGGGAACAGTCTCGCCGTCTTCACCGTGTACTCGACGCGGGCACGAGCTGCTTCGACATGGTGAGTGAAATGTAGAACGGCATGCCGACACTCGCCCGCCGAGAATGCACTTTAGGTTAGCGCACAGGTGTATGCGCAAAAACAGCGGAACGGCGTGAACCAAACTGTGAAAAAACTACCTTCAGTTTGCGAGATCGGTCGTCCAGTCGCGGCGTTCCCTCTCGTTCGCCCGCGTGATTGTTCTTGTCGAGTCACTCTGAACTATTCTGCGACTTTCTTTTCCTCGTCCAAGCTTGATATCGATAAACGTTGGTATCTATTTCATATTTGGCTTGAGATAGATTACACGTAGCGAGATACGCGCGCTGTAGCTATTGCTCGTTTACGATCGCTCTCGTATTGATCGCAAGAAGTAGAATTGTTTCTCGATTGATCGGCGCATCTGGTCGGTCGGCAGGACGTGTCGGATGGTATAGACAAATCATGGGATCATCCCTGGACCACGGAAGAGATGAGGAAGAAGAGGAGAGAGTGGAGCCTGGCAGGTGACGTCGGACTGCTCAAGCATCTTCAGCAATTCTCAGAGGTACGATGCTCATCCCGTGACGCCCGTTTCTCGCTGTTTGTGTGCCACATTCTTGTTTTATCTTCTAGAATCTGGTATCCAAAGCCAACAAGACACAAGCCGCGCTGGACACACTAGCGACGCAGTTAAAGGAGACTGGGATACTGGTGGACAACGTCACTAATACGTCCCTAGCTCTGGCCAACACTCAATTCATTGAGAGTCGCGTGCAGGAGGATGACATAGAGCTCAAGGGGAACTTGGAAGAGAAGCAACGAGTGAGCATTTGTCTCGAGAAGCTAATATTTATGTTCCGTTGCAAAACGTAGTACGCTCTGTCATTGATAAATTCTTGTCGATTTATCAGGAAACAAAGCCCCAAGATTCGACCCCCGAGAATCTCATAGCCAGCATAAGTGAGAGCGTTAAGCAGGGCTTGAGCATAATGGACGAGAAGTACAAAGTGATGGATGTGGCTTGCAGCGACAGCGAAGAGGAAGACGATGGCGGTGTGGTATTTAGGTAAAGATTCTCATTATTTTTATCGTTGCACATCTAAAATCAACACTAAGAGTAACTATCGCTGCAGTGTTATCGTGGGACCTAACGATCCGTATCAGGATCGACCCTTGCCATACGTCATCGGCTCGGATAAGTGGATGGCATCGGACAAGGTCGGCTTGGAGAGTAGCAGCAGCGAGTCCGAGCAGGCAGACGAGGAGGAGAGAGAAGAATCGGAGAGCGACGAGAGAGAAGACGTAAATGCGAGGAAGGTGCTCAATGGCCGGCACAATCCAGAGGCGAACGCAGCGAGGTTGTCGTCCTCGAGCGACTCGGATTATAACGATCCGGACAGCAACGCCCCGTACATGAGCAACAAGGCCGTCTCTCAGAACAACATCAATTCCGCCTCCGAATCTGTCACGCCTAATAATCTGTCGAAGGTAACCAATTTCCTTTACGACGATTCTGGTCTTCTGAAACATCGAAAAACGATTCAATTCCCGTTTTTCGTTGCAGACATCGAGCGAGGCGGCGCCCAATTTCGCGGAGGAGTTGGCTAAACGATTGGGCACCGTTCGCCAGTCGCAGAAGCCTGTCACTATGAACGAGGCCGGTGAGTCGTCGATCAATCGATTCAAAGGTACGATTAACGAGTCTTGTTTGCAAAAACGCCACGGATGAAATAATTATAAAACAATTAATTCATTGAATCTCTGTCTTTCGTAGACGACCTGTTTGCATCGGAGAAGAATGACGACGTGTTCAGTGACCGCTCTGACAATTTGTTCGGCGACGAGAAGGGCCTCTTCGACGACCGGGTGTCCGCGAATCTGTGGAAGGATAGGCCGATCAGATCCTCCTACAAGAGTAGTAATATTATACCGCCCAGTATTGACGTGCCGCCACCGATTAGTATAGTTTGTACGCGTCTTTGTGTTCTTCTCACACCTTCCCACTGCTCGTTTCTCGCACTCATCTTCTTTAATCGACGATGAATCCTCGGGTTTTCAGCGACGAAACCAAAGTCAGAGATAGATGATCTGTTTGCGGATGACGATTCGGATATCTTCTCGTCGAGGAAGCCCGTGAAGAGACGCGCGAGGGAACCGACCGCTAGCGACAGTGCTTATCCTCCCGCGGGCACGGAGGACATGCCAAAGAAATTCCTGGACGTTATAGCACCCGGTGTCACCACGAGTACGCCAGAGACCAAAGTCAACTCCCCGAGTCTGTTCAGTGACGACGAGAACGACGATGCGGATCTGTTTGGCAATCCGAAGAAGCAGTCCCGCACACCCACGAGCGCACCGTCATCCACGAACACCACCCGGGAGTCGAATAAGAAGGTAAGTTGCCGGTGCGATTTGTAAGATCTCCGTGAACTGACAAAGTTCAATTTTCTTTAAAGGACACGTGATAATATTTTTTCGCATTTCCATTTGCAGAAACCAGCCGGCACGGTGTCAATATTCGGCGATGCGCTGGCGTCCGACATCGAGAGGAAACTGTCGAGCCGGATAATGCAGCGACGGCGGGAGTCCTCCGAGTCGTCGGATAGCGACGCGCCAGGGAATTCCGATAGCGCGAGGAGCAATGCCGAGGCGGTGAGAGGCCTCCTCGACGATAACATCGCGGTTGACCACAGTTCGCGGATCGCATCGGCCGAGAATCCCGTGCAGGATATATCGGCAATCGTCGAGAACATCGATAACAGCAGCGGGATATCGATGCGACCGCCCAGTATTGATAACACGGCCGGATCTGGCTTGTGGTAAGTCATCTTTCTGCTAATTTGATCTTCTCAGATGAAGATATGCGTGGGAACTAACTGAGTGTCGAATTAGAATTGCTATTGAATAGACAAGATTGTTTCAATGCGTCAAACGCACAAATGCTCGTAAAGCGAAATTTGATTAATTGGAGCACTTTGAAGCAATATCGGTAGCAGTGTCGTGTTGGGCTTAGACTTAAACTCCCTCTTAATGAAACTAAATATCAAATTAGTTAAGATTGAATATCAAGTACAAAGTTCTATCAGACGTATACGTTGAATTAAACGGTAAATATTTGAATTATATGATATTTAGACTCTCGTGTTACACGCTGGTGGAAACGTATCCGATGACACATACGGTACTAAGGTTTCCCGAGGCCAGCGACCAACAAAGAATCATCGTGGCTCTGTTGCGCATTCGTGGTCTTTCGTTGACGCGATTAACGTTTGGAATATAAATGAGATATCGTCGTGGCTGACTGCAACCGAATCGTTTGATCCCTCTTGAGAGACACTCGGGTAATTGCTTAAGAAGTACTTTCAAGAGGGATGTTTTGAAGAGACACTTTTAACGTGCTAAAATATCAATATTCTCTCGTTGCAGCCCGCGATGGGGTTCTCTTCTTTTATAGCGTTGACACGCGTGCCAAGTGCTCACGATGCCATTGAATTGATGATCCAAACATTAGTCACTCGCCTTACCCATTACGCGCTCTACCAGGCGGCGAGTAAATACCACGCGTGTCCAAGGCGAGCTTCTTCAGTGCTCTCTCAACGCGGCCGAAATGTGTCGTCCGCCGTCAGTTGTGTCGATTCTCTCCGTCTCTTGCTCTCATCGGTTTTCGGTCGTTTAATTTTGAGAAATCGCCACAAGCGTACACGAAAAATGTATTCCGAGTGATTTGGACTGAAGTGATCAAATGTCCAGAGAAAATGTTCAGTTGCAAGTATTTTCTCTTTTAATTTCAAGCTGTAACTTAAAAAGAGTCTCTGAGATCTGGAGATCGTTACGTCTTCTCTTAACTTTAAATGAGAGGCAAGTGAAAAATGCAAACGCATAAATGTCGTGCTCCGATTAATTCGGATAAAAAAATCTCCTTTTCCTGCTTATTTCAACGACTGGACAAGAGAGAGAATTGCAAGTGATGAAAATCGAGGTCGACTAGGCGAACGTATTCAGGCGAAAGTAGCGTTTATTTGCGTTACGCGTGCTGTGGATCGTGCCAGAAGCACCGTGTTCTTCGGTTAGCTCGAGGAATTTAGAGTCGTAGAGTAAAGGCTGATTGAAGAGGAAAAGTGTCATGTTGGTTTCCGTATTTCGTCGCGCGAAAGAATCTTCCTCTTGGATGTTTTCCACTAGCTACAGGAGACGTGTATGTGTGACGAGGAACTACAAATAGTGAGCAACGTAAAATATATTTGAATAAATTATCAATTATCGCGCGAAAGGATCACACGAGAGGCATCATGATTTCTATCTGCCGCCGGCAAATAACACAGGCAAGTGCAGAAACGACAATACTGTATTTCGTTGAATTCAGACAAAAGCGATATTTATTTGCGGGATTAAAAATATTTTTAACAGAGAATATTCCATTGTCCAACGTGTCCTAGTTTAATCTTGACAAATCGGTCTTGCGCAACACTCCGGGAAAGGCTTGCTAAGATCCGTCTCTTGGTAGCCGATTTCATTTCTGCACTGCATTACAGGGCATCTGGAAAGAAACGACATAAGATTGAATGTGCTGAAACGAACACTATTACCAAAATTGTGATAGAAACTATTTTGCAGATTCTGCTATGCAATAATTATTAATAAGAAATTAATAATTTAATAAGAAATACTACCTTTTAAAGAAGATATTAACAGAAACAAGATAAAGGTCTCAAAAGTATTATTTCTTATATCGCAATACATTGTTTCATTGCGGTAGGTACACCATATTCAGTAAATGGAATTATAATCTTTATGATTTCATTGTATAATATGGCTCAGAATAGCTCAGAATTTGTACATTAATCACAGATAATAACAGCAATCGTGAAAAGCGATTTTTTATCGATCTTCTATTATTAATTTGCTATTATTTTTTTATCAAGATTTCAGAATGTGCATTGGAAATCGAGAAAACCGGTTATCAAAAGGTCATTGTATGTGTAATCATCCCGGCTTTCCTGACTAAATAATTGACATTATATTAAAATAGCATCAAACATATTAAATAAGCAAAATAAATCTCCTTTAAGTTTTAATCACAGTACGAAATATATGCAATCTCGGAATAGCGCGTGGTTCCACAGAATATCCAGTTGCACTAAATGACGAGAATATCTTAAAAGACGATTTGAAATAAAATGTTCACTTACGCAAGAGAAGACATCGAACCGTTCTCGTGGCATGTGATCGTTAAGCAGTCACGATGATGTTTACCCACGGTTAGAGTTTCTTCTTTGTATTGGCAGCCACCTATGTAAAAATAGATCGTGTGAACTACATGGATAGAAAATGCAACCTGTGAGCATCTGTATACATTTCTCGCATTATTGCTCCTACATGCTACGTATTGATTTTGATATAATTATAATTACGTAGCTGAACTCATTGAAAAATCAGTCACAGAGGCACCGAGATTGCGGAACGTGAGGCACCTTGGCGTTTGCACGGCAAGATAAAGTCTCGCGGAAAAGGAGAATCGGTAACGTTCCAGAAGAATATCGTCGTCTGCGTATTCGTTACGAATTACTCTATCGCACGTCGCAATCTCGCAGCATCCGGACAATAATTTCCGTCTTCCCACGCTGATATTTATATACCTTCCACTTGTGCGAACGCGCACACCAGCAACAAGATTGCGCAGCAAACGAGAGCCCTCATCTTGATTTTTCGTTCAACAAGGAAAAGAGAGATACCAGGAAGAAGAGACGATTATCAACTCCGAAATCCGAATCCGGCTCTTATATATCGTTCCTCCCTCCCTCGTCGACGTTGACCTCTAGGAACATCTTACCTCCCATTCGGCAACGAGCACCGAACACGAGGCGCTCCGTACCATATCTCCCGTTCGTCAACGTAGCAACAGGATACAACCCATACAGCACGAAAACATTTCAGAAATATTTCAGAAGTATTTCATCTGACAGATGAAAGCATCTCATAAACATTGCAAAATGTTTCTGCAACAGTTATGAGACAACTCCGGAATAGCAAAATGTCCGCGACACTTGCATTCAAAACCTTATAGAAAGGTTGCTGAAAGGTATAGATCAATCTGCAACCTTTCTGAAACATTGCCGAAAGATTATTAAAATAGCTGAAATCTTTTTGATATATTACTAAAGGTTAATTGAAATAATTTTGAAACTTTCCTATGATGTTGCACACAAATTACATAGCTCTTATTAAAATAAATTGAAAATACTTCAGAAATTATATTTAAATTTATTATACGAGTATTCAGAAGATTGCAAATACTAAAAAGTTATAATAAAAATTATATATAAAATGTATTTATTATTTTTATTGTACGTTTTTATTTAATATTTGCAATCTGATTAATATAATAAATATGATTTCTGAAATATGCTTAATGAAAAAAATACATAATATATATAAGATGTATATAGATATGCATATATATCTATATATATAAGATATATATAGATATACACATACATAGCTAAACCAAGTATTCACCAAGTTTCCCTTTAAAAAGCGTGAATTGTTGGCACATTGACAAAGAGCCATTCTTATATTATATATTTTCCTTTTTCTTCCTCCAAATAGTTGATTAAAAGGAAAGAATTATATAGATATATAATTCTCTGTTCAACCAACACTTATATTTGAAAGAAAAAAAGGATACGTGAAGATAATGCATTTTTTTGTCAACTGGTTAGCTTCACTAAAGATCGAATACTTGGTCTAGGTATATATATATATATATAATTTTACTTTTTACAATATTCACATTTTTTCAAATTTACTGCATGTGGTAGGTTTTAGAAACATTTCTGTTGCAACATTTCATATGACATATTGCGGAATCCTTTCAGAAATGTTGCATATGAAATGTGAAATCTTGAAATGATTTTAAAACCTTCCTGAAAGCTTTCTGTATTAATCGATGCTGTATGGGAAAAAAGGTGGCAAATCAATAAATCAGATTTGATCATCGACATTAATGGTCGACGACGCATTCAACTTCGTTATTGCTTTTTCCTGGTCGCTAGGTTTCTTCATCGCGTGTCTCTCTTTTTTTCTTTCGATTTACATTCGGAGACTCTCGCAATGCCCATGTTTGCCGTTGAATTTAACATCCGAGCTCCATGTCCGTTTGTACATGTAAAACGCGCCGTTGAAGGACTTTTTTATGATTTCTTATTCGGTATCTTGCTTGAAAAGAGTCGGCGATTCAAGTTATACGGTTTGTCTCGGTAGTTTAGGCTAGTCCAAACATATTGCCACAGAAGTTCTTCATTAGTTGACTATTAAGAGACATTTAATTGCAGATAGGTAATAGTATAGGATTTCTTCATCTTTTATTTACTTTATATTTGAAAAAAGTCTCGCGAATTAAATTATTTTGAAAATATTCTTATGCCAAATCTCTTGTTCTGTACACAAGAATTCTCTCTCGATACTATATGTGCAGAAATAATTTTCTGCACAATTTATTAGATAAATATAAATAGAAAATACAATTTCTTGTTTGTCCAGTAAACCCACGAAGATTGATAATTGCGTAATGCTATGAATGTGTCTTCATCCAATTGCGATTATTTAATTCCGTTGAAGAAGTGATAAATCTCTTGTATAAATAAATCAGAGCGATCTATAAACAAAATATTGGGTGTACAGCAGGCTTGAGTTAACGAGCAAAATCGCGGGTTATCACGCGATAACGTATCACGCGCATTATGCATAACATCAAGTAGAATCGAGGTCGCAGGTCATTTATCGCAGTGCCCGTTTATCGCTGAAATTCAGACGAATTTTTAAATGAAAACAAGTTAGCACTTTATAAATATTTTCTTTACAAATATTTGCTGTGCTATTAAGAAATGCACTTATATGCACTTTTGATTGTACATATAGATCGGCATACTATGTGTATAATATATGTACGTTATACAAAATATATACACACACATATATTATTAATAGTAATATAAAATTATGTATCATGTCGAGGTGTTACATGTACAAATATTATTGTTAATAAAGTTATTAACATTCATAGGAACTTCCACCCAGAAATGTCCTCGACGAGGCTCAAGTCCGAGGAGATTTATCGCGAACGTATCGCCAGTGACAGTCTATTCGCGGCGCGAACGCTCGATCCCGCCAGCTCGGTAAACTCCAACAGCAATCAGCAGCAGCAGCAACCACGACAGCAGGAACAGCAGAACGTCTCGTCAGCGTTTTTGCAAGACGACGTTTTCGAGAACGACGATCTGTTCGGACCGCCGCCGTTGCCCTCGAAGGCGGACTCAAAGCGAACGGCGAAGTCCAAAGTCTCGTCGCTCTTCGACGACTCCGATTCCGGCGACGAGCTCTTCTCCGCGGCCAGCTCTGGCTCCAGGTCGCAGAAGAGCACAGACTTCTTTGCTGCCACGTCGTCGAACGACAAAACGAAGCCGCCTGCAAAGGGCAGCGGTTTGTTCGACGACGACATGGACATATTCGGCGGCAAAGATGCCCCGGACGTCGATATATTTGGTGCAGCCTTGAAGTCGAAATCGACGGACGCGGCTTCGGATGGCCTGTTCGGTGAGCGTGGCCCGGATTCAATAGCGCCGAAGACTCACAGCGTCGGTGAGTTAGATACACAGTTTGGTTTCCTTTAATATATTATCTTTATTTATCTTCAAGAAAGAGCGTTATAACTGCACATTTTTCATAAAATGTTGTAATACATGAGAGAAATGTTTCCAGATCAATCGCAAAGCGTAAAGACAGAGAAAAAGAAGATCAGCCTGTTTGATGACGACGACGACGGCGAGGACGGCGATTTATTCGGCACGAAGCCAACGAAATCGAAGAGCGAGCGTAAAAGCGACCTCTTCGAGGACGAGAACGATCTGTTCTCGGGCAAGACGAGTAGCAAAGAACGCACTTCTGCGGAAAAAGACAAGGCATTGACCGAACCAAAGACCGGCGTCTCTAAGAACGTCTCTAGTTTGGAAAGTGAGAAGAGAAGCAAGGACAATTTATTGGAGAACAAATTATTTTCCGAAACCACGAAAACTCGCGGTCTCTTGTTCGAGGACGACGATTACGACGATTTGTTCAGCAAGAAGGTGACAGTGATGCACGAAGACGACCGATCGAAGTCTAAATCCAAGGAAGAAGTCGGGAAAGATGTTCCTGAAGAGGCGCAAAAACCTTCTAAGGAAAGTAAGAACCCGACAGGATTCTCGGATGTAAGTCGTGTCGCCGCAGCGGCTTCGGAATCGGACATCGTCAGAGACGTAAGCGACGAGAGGCATAAAGCGGACGTCGAGGAGGCATCGGCCAGCGTCGACGAGAACGATGGCGCGACGAAGAAGAATTCGCCGCCGAGGACGCTAAACATCCAGACGACCACTTCGCCGTCGATCGAGGAGCAGAGCAATCAGCAGCAAGTGCCGCGAAGATCAGTATCCGGTAAGATAAAGAACCTGATGGGCAAGATGGGCGACTTGAAGATCCTCTCGCCGATGGACGCGCCGCCGTTGTGGCGGAAGAGCGAGGACAAGACGGACGAGGACGAGGACGCCGTGGACAGCGATAGCGGCGGCCGCACTGGCCGCGTTTCGCCTCCGAGCGTGTCGGGTAATCATCGCTTAAATAAAATAAAAGAATCTTCTACCTCGTGTACTTATGATGTTGCGTTAAATTAATTCTGAATTGATATTTTAAATGAGAATTTGCTCGGCAGAAGGCAGCGCGCGGAAGGAGTCCTCTTATTCGACAATCTCCACCACCAGCAACGCCGAAGCGGCCATAAGCTTCGACGATCTGGCTCAAGTAGAGACATTGTCCACTACTGCGTCCAAGGTATTGCATCATTTAATTAATTTGATATCTATTCATGTACAGTTATTGTTTAATTGATATTGATGACGAATCTCGGATATTTCACATGCTTTTCTTTATTAATGTTGCGTCGCATTTGATTTTATTTCAGAGTCGAGTGAGGATTCAAGCGAAGCGCCGTCCTCAGAGTCGACACGCTCGGAAATCCGCGCTCCGACACAGCGGCATCGACTTCGACACTGTCGACAATGCTCAAGACAATTCTCAGGAGGAGAGCCACGCTAGTATCTCTTCGTCCACCAAAGACTCCTTTACCGCCCCGGCCAGCGCCGCCAATCGTTTGGCTATCGGTGACACTCACCGCTCAACGATCGATCCTCCCTCGGTTGACGACAAGTCCGAGCTGGGTAGCATCAGTAAGGAAAGCTCGATGAGTGTCAATAAGAATACCTTACTGTCGCCGTCCACTGACGAAGAAGATTTGTTCGATGTACCACCAGACCTGCCGGAGGACCCGCAGAAGGAAGACACGCTGTTCGGCAGAGCGCCGATACTTTCGCCGATCGATGGCGAGCGATCGGACAAGCCGCCTATTACTGCCGAACCTCTTATAGACACCGTGATCAGAAAGGTTGACAATGATGTTGACAATGATGTGAGCGCCTCAGACGACAGAGACAGCGAATTGACGCGATCAGACATCGGCATAAAATCGGACGCGTCGAAGAGCGTCCATGAAAAGAGGAACGAGAAGCGCGAGGAAGTAGATGACGAACGGAGCGAAGCCAAGGAAGAGTCGAGCGCGGAGGAGCCGAGCGATCCTCTACGCGACAGCAGCCATGATCCGCTGAAGGATCCTAGTCAGTTGTTCGCATTCGTCACGAAAACGCCGTCGCCAGAAAAGAGCAAGAGCCTGCTGTTCTCCGAGCCCGACGACAGCCTGTTCTCCAGCACTGTGATAAAGAAGTCGAGCGAGCCGAAGAAGATCTTGGACCTGTTCGCAGACGACGACATCGGTGGCGATTTATTCTCCACGGTTCCGTCGAAGAAAACTGTGAGGAAACCGTTGCGCGACGCGAAGATCGGATTGTTCGGCGACGACAATGGCGCACAGGACGACGAGGACGACAGTCTGTTTGGCAGCACGTCCAGCAAGACGAAGCTAGACAGTCAAAAGCCTCCGAGTCTCGCTCCCGTTGGGCGCAAGAAAAATAACATTTTCGACGACGACGACGACGATGATTCCAGCCTGTTTGTCGAGTCATCCGGCCAATCACAAAAGTCGGACAGCGCCTCGTTCTCCGAGTCCAAGCCCGATCCCGCCGATAATCAAGCCAAGAGTTCGAACCTAAAGAGTATCTTCGGCGACGCGCCATGTGACGACGACGACGACCTAGATCTGTTCGCCACGAAGAAAGTTGTTCCTAAGAAAATCGCCGCGCCGTCGAAATCCCTGTTCGCGGACGATGACGACGACGACGGCGATGACGGCCATATCTTCGGCAAACAGCCAACCGCGTCGAAAGACTCGAAGACGAAGACGGCAGCAATGGCGAGTTCGAGACCGGCCGTGAAGAAACCGGTCACGAGGGACCTGAAGAAGACGGCCGAGAAGATCGTCGAGGACCCACTGAGTCTTCTTCAGGACGACTAACTTCACTTCCTCGCGGTAAATACCACTGAGATTTTCTGCGCGCCCAGCCGCGAAAGTTTACGTGTGTCTGAAAAAGTGAAAGAGACGTTGAAGATCATGAATGAAACACGAAAAGATAAGAACAGAAAGAGCGTTCTGTTCTAATATTGCATTAATTTACTTGAGCCTGGAGCGTTCTGTAAAATTAATTTCAACATAAAATTGTGTTTAACGTAGTGTACGCGCCACGATCGATCAAATTTATATACACAATCATACATGCAATATAATTCAATTTATTTATTGCATCGAAAAATGTGACAGCTCAGTCGCCAAAGATAATGTTCAAGCTTTCGATTAATCTCTGAAATTAAGAATTAAATCAATTAAGAATTCTGCGCTTAGATTGTAGATACATGTAACACTAATTAATCTATGTGTTCAAATTACGTGATACTTTAATTTAATTCTTTATATTTATTCTGGACAACAATCTTTTGTGGCTGAGCGCGCGCACAGGTATACATATCTCTTATTTTCTTGTTTACTTGTTATTTTCTTATTCGCTTTTCCTTCTTATCCATTTTGTTATGTCATACATAATCGCCCGCATGTATAAAAAGAATGCTACGTCGATAAGAGAATGCGGGCAACGTGCAATTCGCGTGCAACGGAGAGAATCTTATTCCTCGCTCTTGCCACTATTTATTGTACTCCAGTCAGATCTGGATTATCTTTTTTACGTGTGCCACATTAGGAGTCTAATTCGTCTCATCTTATTCATCGACGAAGTTGCAATAAATGTAGAAGTGCTCTACGCTTAGCATTTATTCGGGATACAACGAGTTTACACGTTTACCAGCTAAGATAATATGCGAAAGCCGTGCTCGGTGGTTCGCGCGTGCACAGTAGATGTATATTTTCTGTACCGTCGTACCCCTCATTCTCCACGTGTAAATTCATCACGCGCTTGTGATTCACATCGTGTATATATATTATCTTGATGAGTCACACAGTCAGTACAATAAAACTTATTCAACTGCTACGCGTTCAATGTGATGTAATCCTGTCGTAATCCTTCCAATCCCAGATAATGTCGAAAGGTAAAAAGATCGAAAAGCGATATAAAAATCCGACTAATAAAGGAGGAAAATGCTGGAGGACTCTTTCGACATTTCCATACAGCTAAGATATTTCTTATTTTGATATTATATACTATATATGGAAGATACAAGATAAGTTTGTGAAATAAAATAATTTTATAAAAATTAATTACCGCAAAATTTTAGATATTAATAGCTTCCACACAATTATTTATTTCATTATCATTACGGAAATGCACGTTTAAAAGAATCTAATCAAGAAATATGTAATTAAGGAAAAAACTCCATGAAATTAATATCTTATTCAAAAAAATATCTTATTCAACGCGATAGAAAGGTCATTAAAATTCAATATCGATGATCTCACGCATTTTTCAAGGAAATGCAGTCGTTGTGCACGATTTCGCACAGAAAATATCTTCTACGCGAAAACTACGGCTGCGGATTACGACGAATTCGACTAGATTTCGGGATAAAAATTACTATCCCGTTAAATCGATCTACTAAATTATTGATATATAAAATATCGTCTCTCGCCGATATACAACGCAATCTTCGTACCGGCCAGTGTACGTCGGAAACGCGCAGTATACAAAATACTATACAAAATAAACCACCGGTTGTACATCGTAATATTTATATCATCAAAGGATCCGCGCTAATTTGCTCGTCCGCGTTTTTCTGAAATAAATTCGCATCGCAGCAAGCAACGGAATGATGGTGATTACGTAACTCCGAATTTTAATTACTCGATTAATAATAGCAATGCCTGGCAGGCTTTCACGTAGATTATTATTTTTGAGACATGTGATGGACGAGATTAAATTTGACTAATTATAGTTAATCGTTGTTGTCGCACGTGATAAAACTCGATTTCGAGCATCTGTTTATGGAAATAAATTCCAATTAAAAGCAATTATCGAATGTCGATGATTATTGCTTCATATATTTGATAAAATCTATCGGATTTATATTAATCGAGTAAATTTAAATATGTCATCAAAATCTAATCAAATTAATGATAAGAAAGTTTGTCAAACTTTATCAAATCTCAGAAGAAAAGTATCGTACAAAATCATGGAAATATATATATCAATATTACGCGAGCTTCTTATTGCTAATATCTTTATAAATTTTTGGACGAGATTTGCGATCAGTAAAAATTTATAAAATTCTAACAAATAAAGCGTTCTTGCGGACGCGAATATATCAGGAAAAATATACTGTTCTTTCTCTCTTTGTCGCATCAATCTTTAAATTGACATTTAAAAATACATTTACGAATTGCCAGAGAAAGCTGGCGTGAAAAACAGGCGAAATGCATATATCGTACGATAAATCTAAATATATATTCTTATCCTATGTAATCTTATATCCTATATAATATATATCGCTCTATGTGTATTTGGTCGAAATATTTTTCAGAGATATCAAAAACGCTAAATATACAAATGGTGGTAGGTACATCACGATGATGTATCACGAGTGTCATGATAGGGCAATGATAGCTAGTAGGATGGTCTCCTTTATGCTCAATTGTGGCTCTTGAAAGCTACAAGCGGCGCTTATAATTATACGTATCTCGAGTGAAATGCACGTTCTCGCATAAAACGGTTGCTTACTGATAAGCAAGGCCGGTCGCAAGTATATCAAAGTTACGTTACATCTATGGAGCGTCTCACCAAATATCTATAAATCATGTATATCTTTCTGAGACGTTCGATAGACTTGCATTGACCTTTTCCTTTCACGTGGAAAGCGAAAAAATAATTATACAGAAACTAAACACACATACACACATACTGTCGACAATTCAATTTAATCTTTATAGATACGAGTGGATGTGCGCTCTCCCGACATTTACAAAAATGAATCCTACAGGAAGTACCTACGTATAAAAAAATTTGCGACTCGAAAAAAAGAGTATCGAAAATTGCTGTAGAAAAACGGATATAAGAATATCACTCTATCAAAAGTTTTCCGCATTCCGTTCACGTTCCCATTAATTATCCGGATCGAGTACAAAAATCGGATGTACAAATCCACGTAAAAATCTTTCGATCAAGTCTTACATACGTGGATAAAATACAAACGTGTACTACGAACGCTATATCGAAAATAGTGTACATGTATACGTGTATGCATGGGCACAGATAAATATATTAAATGCATCTCATCTTTTTGTACTATGAATTTATGTTCGACGCATCTCGGAGAAAAGCATTTCGTCATTTTGTTTGATTTTATTAATTAAAGTTCCATTCGGCGACCGCGACGACGCGAGCGTTATTCTATTTCAATATTCAGCAATAAAGAATAATGCTCACACGTCGATACGCGCTCGCCAAATGGGATTTATCCTTAGTAAACTAGAAACTTTTATCTGTGATAAGAAGGATACATAATGTGATACAAATCTATATACAGGGTGTCCCGGGTTTTAACCGACAAACTGCGGGAGCATATTCTACTAGTGGAAATAAGAAAAAATTCTTATATCGAGTTTGCTTAGAAATGCTTTATTACAAAGTTATAAACCAATATTGAAAAGAAATATCAGATAAGTAACAACGGATTTTTTCACAAAAATAAAAATTATCTACGCAATGATTTAGTGACGCATTTCAAAATGTTGTCCTTGCACATCGATACAAGCTAGACATCGACGTAGTACAGAATTTGTTACGGTACGACATTCCTGAAAATTTTCTTGCATCTCAGTAACTGAATTAGTAATTCGTTGCTTTAAATCTATCTGGTACTCTCCTGTTAGGAAATCTACGTTGATACTCTCGTACGGCAGCTCGTGCATTTCCGTCACAGAATCCGTACACGAAATGAATATCAGTGTATTCCTCGTTTGAAAACACTTTTGGCATTCTGATAGTAATTGCTAGTTGACACGACGATTGAAATCTAACAGCTACTGTTGTGAAAGTAACAATCATACTGAATCGTTTCAACATAGTGAACATGAATACACGTGAATACACGTAACATAAACATCTTCGACCTTCCAAATTCTACACTATGTTCCGTTGTTACTTATCTCATATTTCTTTTCAATATTGGTTTATAACTTTGTAATAAAGCATTTCTAAGCAAACTCGATATAAGAATTTTTTCTTATTTCCACTAGTAGAATATGCTCCCGCAGTTTGTCGGTTAAAACCCGGGACACCCTGCATATATATATATATATATATATAAAAGCCAAATATATAATATAAATGCAAATGTACTTCGCTCGGTAATGAATTAATTAACGCGTATTACTATTTCGCGTTGAAATTTTGGAAAAATATTCGCTGAAATTCGCTATTTTGCTAAGGCAACTTTAAATATCCTCTCCAGCTTTGTACCTGAATTAGTTTTCTCGGTGACTCGAGTGGTCAGCCGATATCTTTGAACGTCAATGAACTCATGTGTCTCTCAGCCCGAATGCATTTCATTCGTTGTTCATATACAATAGTCGGTTTATATTTGCAATGTGTAAGAATGTTTGAATCAATTCAGAGAACCTGTTCAACTTATTCTGATCCCTTGTTTCGAGCAAAATTTGATTACAAAACGTTAAAAGAAAAATCTAATTTTTATTAATATTTGATCCATAAATATCTAACTGTGATCAAAGATAAAAAATTGTTGGACCCATTTGCGAATCGAATTATCGGTGACGAAAATGCGAGTGTGACGATTACGAACATTATCCTGGAATTGTTGACGGTGAATCGACGGTGAATCGTCCTATGATTGCTGGCAAGGTATCGTCTGGGATTTTAACGGAGGCGGTAGAGGCGCGTTTTCCTCGTGGATCATTACGAGCTTGCTATATTTCACCATCCTCCTTGTCTCCTTATGTTGTAAACATGTAAAACGAATTAACTACTGATACTGCAAAACTTGTATTTCGATTAAAAAAGTTAAGAGAGAAACAGTGCTATAGCTGATATTTTAAGCGTTAAAGAATACCAGAAATGTATTTATCTCAATTTTGCAAAGTAAAGATAATATATTTATCCCCAAAAATTTTCAAACCAGGTATAAAAATTTTAAAGATCGGAATTCTATCCTCACAAAACAGAATCTCGATTTTTTCCTTGAAAAATGTAGTGATTTACCATCTCACCAATATATTTTGCCAAATTTTAAGGAATTACGTAACTTATAATTACAAAATCTAATTTTTTACCTGCGATTCAGTCCAACTGCCGCTACTGCTACTGCCGCTGTCGCTTCCGCTTGACGTAATCTCATCTTCGAGAACGAGCTCCTTACTCAAACCTTCCACTTCGAGATCCAAGTAGTGCTGCCCGAGCTGATCATCCACTAGCAACGGCTGAGTAAAATTCTTCATTGCTTCCATGTCGGCCTTCAATACCTCATTCAACGTCTTCGGATGCATTTGATATTCGTAGATTAGTTCCGGTGTTAATTGGACGCCCTCCAACCAAGGTGGATCTCTCCGGCGCCTTCCTTGATGGCACTTTGTATGTTCCTGCAAATTTATCACATTTTTTTGTAACCGGATATGCAAACATGGAAGCAGGAGCGGTTAAAAAGCTCCTGAAAGACATACGAAAGATTGAGACATCTTTCGAGACGTCTTTCGAGCATTGCTTGATTCTCTACCTTGGAGGAGCCTTCGCACGTCTTCTGATCTGGATTGCAACTGCTGTCGCTACTTTTGTACAGGAAGCTGCTATAAAAGCTGGACGAGCTCGATTCGTCTCCGTTGTAATCGGTCGGCCGGCGGTGTTCTTTCATGGTGACCGGCGTCAGAAGATCCATGCTCGAGCAGCCACCATCGTCGTTGCTCATGCACGACGAGAACAGTCCTTCAGCAGGCGACAGGACCTGTCAATATAATTAATTGAAATGTGAAATAGTGAGAAAAATCACGAACCCACTGAATCATATTGTGGTTTTCAGGTCGTCCATTCGCACAAAGGAACCATTTTTATACGTTCGTGCTTTTAAAATTCGACAAGTCATTTAGTTTAGTAGTATTTCGATTAATTAAATCTATTGGGTTGGCCAAAAAGTAATTGCGTTTTTTTCCAATAGATGGATATACATATCTTGAAATGTAACTAACTTCATTCTAAACCGCAAATTCATTATGTAGGTTAACAACTCACAGTTCAAGCTTGTTTTACAAAAAGAAAGTACACGATTTCGTTAACAATTGTTTGTTTGCCGTCGATTTCAAAATGGAAAATCAAAAAGAACATTTTCGTCATATTTTGTTTTATTACTTCCGAAAAGGGAAAAACGCTGTGCAAGCTCATAAAAAGTTATGTCATGTATATGGCGAAGATGCTTTAAAACTGCGGCAGTGTCAAAATTCGTTTACTAAATTTCGATCTGCAGATTTTAATGTGAAAGATGCACCACGCTCAGGAAGGCCAATCGAAATTGATGATGACAAAATAAAGGCACTGATCGATTCCAATCGGCGTTTAACGACACGAGAGATTGCTGAGAATCTTAACATATCGAAATCGAGTGTGAAAACCATTTAAAACGACTTGGATACATTAGTAAGCTCGATATTTGGGTAGCACATGAGCTCAAAGAAATTCATCTCACTAAGCGTATTGACATTTGCGATTCTCTTTTGAAACGTGAGGAAAATGATCCATTTTTGAAACGTATGTAACAGGCGACGAAAAATGGATCGTCTACAACAACGTCAAACGAAAAAGATGGTGGAGCAAGCGTGATGAACCTGCTGAAAGCATTTGAAAAGCAGATATTCACCAAAGAAAGATTATGCTGTCAGTCTGGTGGGACTTTAAAGGTATTCTGTATTTTGAGCTGCTTCCAAGGAATCAAACCATTCATTCAGACGTATACTGTCGTCAACTGGATAAATGAAATGATGCCATCAAACAGAAACGTCGAGAATTGGTGAATCGCAAAGGTGTTGTGTTTCACCATGATAACGCTAGACCACGTACAAGTTTGGTCACTCGTGAAAAATTGTTGCAGCTTGGATGGGATGTGTTACCACATCCACCATATTCGCCAGACCTGGCACCATCAGATTACCATTTGTTTCGTTCTTTGCAAAACGCCTTGAATGGTAAAACCTTTACTGCTGATGAGGATATGAAATCGTTGTTGGAATTGTTTTTTGCTGAAAAAGATAAGAACTTTTTTGAGCGCGGAATCTTGAAGTTGCCTGAAAAATGGCAAAAGATAATCAAACAAAATGGACAATATATTGTTTAATAAAGTTTTTGTTTCCCATGAAAAATTCGCCTTTTATTTATATAAAAAAAACGCAATTACTTTTTGGCCAACCCAATAGATTAATAAACATTTATATTAATCGGAATTAATTAAAGCTCTAATGGCAACAGAATGCATTTTATCTATTCTTCTGTGATGAATATCTCGTAGATGGCACGTATCTTTCTCAATTAATAATCATCTTACCTTCTTGGAAGATTCGGACATTGCCATTATGCTCCCCGGCTCGGCCTGTATGCTGGTCGCCTGGCTAGCTTGACACTTGTCACCGGACGGTTGCTGATTTTCGCACGTCGAGGTTGCTGGTGCTTGTTCCGGTATCAGGAAAGGTCGGTACATCATCGCGCGTGGCGGCGGTGTACCGATCATTGCCGGACAAATCACCCCAGCCATTGCTGTCGCGACGTAAGGTACTAGAATAAACGTTTAGAAAACTTTTTTTTATTTTGCCCACAGGGAACCTTAATCCTAAATGCGCAATTCTAATGCTAATTTAATTTTTAATTTAGTATCTCAAGTTTTATGTTTCTCGTATTTTAATTACGAACTACTTTGGAAAACCTGTAATATACAGGGTGAGGCACCTAAAACAGGCTACCTGAATATCTCGGCTGTTATTGGTGATAGAAAAAAATGTGTCAGACCAAACTTGCATGGTTTCGAAGGACACATAATTTGTTCTAAATAGTTTTTTATTAGGTGGACACGTAGAGGTCATATGAAGGTCAACTTCATTTTTTTAAATGGTATGATATGTTTTTTTTACGTACTATCTAGTAGAGCGTTTGAAGATGCGCACATTGATCTACGGGTCAAAATTATTCAAGGTCACTGAAGGGAAACTGCAAGGGAAAATAATTTATTTTATATTGCCTAGAGTTCTCTGCTATTGAAAATACCGTAAACTCAGAAATGAAAAAGTTCTAGCACTTAGAAATTTTAGCCTTCAGTGACCTTGAATGATTTTGACCCGTAGATCAATGTGCGCATCTTCAAACGCTCTACTAGATGGTACGTAAAAAAACATATCATACCATTTAAAAAAACGAAGCTGACCTTCATATGACCTCCTACGCGTTCATCTAATAAAAAACTATTTAGAACAAATTATGTGTCCCTTGAAACCATGCAAGTTTGGTCTGACATATTTTTTTCTATCACCAATAACAGCCGCGATATTCGGGTGGCCTGTTTTAGGTGCCTCACCCTGTATATAATTATATGGATAAAAATAAGAAAAAAAAAAATAATAATATACGAATTCTTTACTTCATTTTTTATTTTTTACAATTCGATCGTGCTTAATTTCAAACAAGATACTTACTGTAAGGACTCTGCTGCGTTGATTGCGCTGACGGCAGTGGATCCAGCTTTTTCTGGGACGACGACATCGCTGTTGCGGATTCACTAGGTTGCGGTACCGGCATATAATATATCGGTATCATCGATGGCAGTAACGGAAATTTGGGTATAGTGTCCGAATTGGTACTGCAACGTGCAAGTGTAACTTAATTGTACAGTCCATCTTAATATATTTTCTCAATACATATTTTAAAATGTAATATTCAACGATAAGATGTAACATAATATGATAATAAAATATGATAAGATGTATTACTGATATTTGAACAATGACTTACTTCTGGGACGGAACGCAGGGTTGAGCAGGCACAGAAGAGGAGGGTACGGTAACTGACAGCGGAAGCCAGAGGTTGATGTTCGCCCCCGTCTGCACCACAGTCGATTGATTATTGCTCATGTTGGCGATGGTAGTCGTAAGGTTCGCCGGATCTGTCGTGTTTCTCGAGTTCTTGTCATGCTTCGATACCTGTTTCCAAGCATTTTACCTCATGGACCATCACATTTGAATATTTAAAATATTGGGTCGTCCGGAAAGTTCGTGCTGATTTTTAATAGATGGCGTTGGAACATGTCTGAATATATCAATGTTATTGAAAACATACGATTTATATACATATGCTTAAAGGTGACATTTCAACGCATCTTTAGGAAAAAAGTTGTTTCAGATAAATTGATTCGTGTCAGTTTTGTACTCTTTTCAAGATGGAAGAAAACAAAGAACATTTTAGACACTTGATGCTTTTCTATTACCGGAAAGGCAAAAATGCCTCACAAGCAACAAATTCGATATGTTCTGTTTACGGAGAAGGCGCTTTAGCTGAAAGAACCGTACGTAAGTGGTTCGCTAAGTTTAGAGCTGGTGATTTTAACCTTAAAGACCAAGAACGCTCGGGCAGACCCTCTACTACTGATGATGACCAAATCAAGACACTGATCGAGAATAACCCGCGCTACACGACACGTGAATTAGCAGAGATACTGAAAATATCGAAAACCACTGTCCACGATCATGTAGTGAAGCTTGGTTACGTAAGTCGCTATGATGTATGGGTTCCGCATAATTTGGCCGAAAAAAATTTAATGGATCCCATTTCCATCTGTGACTCGCTGTACAAGCGCAACGAAAACGTACCATTTTTGAAGCAATTAGTGACGGGTGACGAAAAATGGATCATTTACAACAATGTAGAACGAAAAAAATCCTGGGGTAAGCGAAATGAACCAGCATTAATCACTCCGAAAGCTGGCCTTCATCCAAAAAAAGTCATGCTCTGTGTCTGGTGGGATTGGAAAGGAATCCTACATTATGAGCTCCTACCACACAACCAAATGATAAATGCAGATAAGTACTGCTCGCAACTGGACGAATTAAAGACAGCGATTCAGGAAAAAGGTCCAGAATTAGCTAATAGGAAGAGCGTCGTGTTCCATCAGGACAATGCCAGACCTCATGTTTCTTTGACTACCCGACAAAAATTGTTGGAGTTTGGCTGGGATGTGCTACCTCACTCACCGTATTCACCAGTTGCACCTTCAAACTTTCACTTATTTAGGTCTTTGCAAAATTCTCTTAGCGGCAAGAACTTCAACTCTTTGATCGACATAAAAAACCACCTTGAGGAGTTTTTCGCCGAGAAACCTAAGAAGTTCTGGGAGAATAAAATCTTCCAGTTGCGTGAAAGATGGACAAAGGTTGTGAAACAAAACGGTGCATACATAAGACAATAAATATTTATCGACATAAAAAAATGTTGCCTTTGAATTTTCCTTCACAATCGGCACGAACTTTCCGGACGACTCAATAGAACGAAAAAGATCCTGGGGTAAGCGAAATGAACCACCATTAACCACTCCGAAAGCTGGCCTTCATCCAAAAAAAGTCATACTCTGTGTCTGGTGGGATTGGAAAGGAATCCTACATTATGAGCTCCTACCACACAACCAAATGATAAATGCAGATAAGTACTGCTCGCAACTGGACGAATTAAAGACAGCGATTCAGGAAAAAGGTCCAGAATTAGCTAATAGGAAGAGCGTCGTGTTCCATCAGGACAATGCCAGACCTCATGTTTCTTTGACTACCCGACAAAAATTGTTGGAGTTTGGCTGGGATGTGCTACCTCACTCACCGTATTCACCAGTTGCACCTTCAGACTTTCACTTATTTAGGTCTTTGCAAAATTCTCTTAGCGGCAAGAACTTCAACTCTTTGATCGACATAAAAAACCACCTTGAGGAGTTTTTCGCCGAGAAACCTAAGAAGTTCTGGGAGAATAAAATCTTCCAGTTGCGTGAAAGATGGACAAAGGTTGTGAAACAAAACGGTGCATACATAAGACAATAAATATTTATCGACATAAAAAAATGTTGCCTTTGAATTTTCCTTCAAAATCGGCACGAACTTTCCGGACGACCCAATATATCTATATTTTTAATATTGAAACCAAAACTTCTACTTTTTAATTGCGTCACACAAGAAACATAGGATTATTAAACTAATAATGATACAATTGTCGCTTTTTTTATTTAATTAACTAATTAAATTTATTTATTTAATAAGATATTTAATTTCAAAACTCAATCTCTTTCGACTATAAAACGCGTACCTTGAAGTTGTCACCCTCCCAGCTATGACTGCCGCTCCTCTTGATCCCGTGACCCTGATTGACATAGTGAGAGCTTTGATCTGCACCATTTGTCTTCTCCGTCTTGATGCGCACGTCCTTTAATTTGTTCTTGATGCTCGAGCGAAACTCTCGGTGCTTCTGCATTATCAGTTTCTCCATATCCTCGTTGTGACGATTCAGCAGTGACTCCGTCAGCGTGGGCGGCTTGAAACTCTCCGTCACGGTGGTGGTATTGCTGTTGCTAGCATCGCCGCGGCTTGCCGAGCTCGTCTGATTATTGGAACTGCTGCTGAGATTCCCCGCGCTGCCGCTGCCGCTCGCACCGCTGCTGTTTATTAGCGACATGTGCTTCCTCGCTGAAAATGAAACAGAAAACGTTATCTTCTTCGACAAATTTAGAGTTTTATTTTAAGTTCTAAAAAAGAAATATTGCACTTACCGCCTTCGTTGCTGGAATTGACGTTCTCCTCGTCGCTGCCGTACATAGTGGCGATCGGCGGCTTGCTCTTGAAGAAGCGCTCGATGTTCTCGTTGTAATTGAGCTGGTTGTAGCTCAGCGGTGTCTCCGTGGACGACTTGCTGTCATAGTACTCGTGATGGGGCGAGATCTCACCGAACATCACGCTGTCGTGCTCCTGAAACAAGGGATTACGTGATCCCTTCACAAGTATATTGTAGCGACTTAGAATGAATTGCCACTGAGAATTGGTATGTCGGTTATCGTGGTCAATAGTATATCTTTTCTTTCTTTCTTTTTGTCTGTGCTCGCTTGTTTTGCGTGAGCAGTGAGTGAATACATTCTGCCAGTTCTGGCGAGGAGCGATACCCCGGGTTAGAGAAGAAGAGTTTTGCTAGGAGTTTCAAGAGTCCCTCTAAAGCCCC
This sequence comes from Ooceraea biroi, assembly GCF_003672135.1. NCBI lineage: Eukaryota > Metazoa > Arthropoda > Insecta > Hymenoptera > Formicidae > Ooceraea > Ooceraea biroi. Next base: position 10,222,380 of record NC_039516.1, read on the forward strand.
ATTAAACACCCGCAAGCTTGTGGCAAGCAAGATTTCTTGCGGTAGAAACTCCGCCATGCAGATTTAATCTACAGTGCGGAATCGGGAATAGCAGATGCGTTAATAATAATGCTGAAGCTAAGATAGATGAATCAATCAGAGAAAGAGTAAGCGAAGAAATATAATTACGTTTGAATTCACACGGCAACGTAATTTCATGCTAAAAGTTTTACTTCTTCTCGTAAAATTAATTTAAGGATTACTTGAGCTTACCAGTAATGAATTGCTATAACGGTTTCGGAGATAAAAATTTCATTGTCAATAACAAATGAAGACATACGTGAATGGAATGATTTTTGAAGATTTTTAAAGATTTTTTGAGGAAAAACAAAAAGAAGAAAACCGCGTAATCGGGTGCTCCTCAAATCTTTTATCCTCAACATCGTTATTAGATCTCATCATTGTCTCATCATGAAAAAATATAACTGTAGCAGATGCAATTACACGTAAAATCGAAATAGAAGCCTCTACGAGATTGATCACTTTTTTCACACTGATTGAAAAGTATACAAAGTATTCTTGCAATTCATAGAAGAATAACTTATCGATAACAGTTATTTCAGTCATCATTTTGACATCATTTCAACAAATGATTGAAAGAAAGGCCAAAACGAAAAGATTGAAATGAAGACTAAAGGAAGACTAAAGGAAGAGTGATCTTACTTGGTAAAGATTCATCACCAATCCTCTCTTAATTCTCCAGCTCTTCGCACAAGCCTTTCTCAACGTCGCACAACGACGTCTTATTAAGATGTTCGGGTATGTTTCTGATTATATCGTTCTGCTGAGTGTAATCGCCGTTCTCAAAGGAACAATATTAAGTGAGAATTAATAGAGAAAATAGAAGTAGGTAGAGGCTTACCGGACGACCACAGTGTCTACAAGGTTTCAAAATTGACGTGTATCCACCTCACCGGCTCTACCTAATTTTCTCATCGCACCCTCCGTTGATGTCTACGTACAAAAGAGCTTGGCAGAGGCTTGATTAGAGATTAAGGTTTGCGCTAAACAGATTGCTGCTTATATAGCCGCTATCGGTTGTGTTTGACTAATTTGAGGAACAGTATTCGCGCGGAGTTATTTTTGCGGAGGTGCCCCATAATCGAGTCTCTGGCTCTGGCCCTCCGACGCTCGTCGAGAGCACCAGAGGACCTCTACTCACTTTAATCCCATCTTGAATCCATCAAGCCTTTCTAAAAATCCCATCGTGCGTTCGTTCGGGAGCAGCGAGAATGTTTCTTCGCACTTTTCCATTCTGATATCTGTGTTCAATACTATGAACAAGCGTGACTCGGGATTTGCCTTGATTCGAAAAGGAAATGATCAGTGAAAATATTGACTGAAATCGATTGAAAGGAAATTATTCGTTACGATTGGAATTAAGGAGATTTGGTGGACAAACAAATTGTAGAATTCTGTATAGAAAATGTCCTCGTCCGAAGATATTACTCTGATCAAGGCAATTCTCGACAAAAAATTCGTGTCGCTAAAAAAATTAATTATATTAAATCCTTTAATGTTTTCGGCTTGATTTAATTTGAAGTTTACTTAACTATCAAATAATTGAATGGAGTTGACACTGTACATGCAAGTTAATGTTTATTGAACCTTTTCAAAGTATCGGAGGCACCGCTCTTTACATTCCAATAATATGCTATGATCAGAATTAACAGCAACGATTAATTACAAGAAAAGCCAAACAGCGACTGAAAATTTCTTATAGTATAGTGCTTCATGAAGACGTGCACAATCGAGTTTTACTGGTCAGTTTTTCTTTTTTCTTTTTAAACCGCTTTTGCTTTAATTCTTACTTTAATCATGCGTTTTTGGTGTTACGGATCAGCAAAGAAAAAAGAAACACTTGAGAGCAGAACAACTATTTTTAATTTAATTAAAAATAGTTATCACAAAATAGAAAAATGTCTTTCTTTCTATCTCGCAAAGAATTTCCTTTTTTCTCAGTTATTTATATTGCGACGATAAATTTCCGGCATGTCATTTCTGTCGAATACGATGAAAGAAGGGAGAGAACACATGAATTATGAATATCTCCCGAAAGCCGCAATAATTTTTCCAATAACATCAGGAACATCATCAATCGCATTATCGATGCAGTTCTACACCGCAGAAACAAAAGTCTGTCGTCGAGAGACTTAGGCTGTGTTCGGGGAGCTCACTATCAGCGCTAAAACTTTATAGTCATGTCACGTATACCATAGATTTTCAGCGCTACATAGCGCTAATAGCGTCTCCCCGAACGCACCCTGATACGATCATTTTCGACGGATGTTCAAAAACGAATTACCGAAACATCGTGAATCAACCCTTGGCCGTGCGGGGTAACTACTAACTATTACAAGTACTGTTAGTGTGGTACAAGGTAGTTATATTAAATAAGAAAATACCTTCCACATTGTTACACGTCGCAAGCGGAACGTGATGGCGCATCACTACACTGGAGGGTGAGAAAGGGTAAGTAACTACTACAAGCTAGTTTGTTACTCATACAATACTAGTTTGTTCCCATAGCATGGTATATCAGAGAGCGGAGCGTATCATAGCGTAAGGGATAACTATATAGTGTAAGAGTGTTTCGGCGATACTAAAACGTAGCTAATAGTCACCGAAAAGCTCTTGTCGTCCGGAGCGAACGATTCATCCTTGCCGACGCCAAGCGCCTTCGTCTCCTGCAGCAGAGTTTCCATGAAGGACGCTAAGTCTTTACATCGCTTTGACACATCGAGCTCGGTTATATCTGATGTTCTTTGGATGTCCTGCGTACATGTATGATAGAAAAAGAAAAGAGAACAAGTTGAGTCCCGTCTTCTTTTCGCGAGAGAAACTGCGAAAAGATGCTATCGCATCGTTGATGAAGTGCACAACAAGATTATAATTTCTTTTTATCAAATTTCTTTCTTTTCGCATTAATTTTCCTTGCGATAATAAATTGTAGGTTTTATGCTCAGGGAATATGATCACGGGGGTACATTCTACTGTTCATGTTACATACGAAAATCATGAATTAAACATCAACGAACGTAAGGATAAGAAATGTCATAAGTTCCATCTATGGAAAGCAGGGGAAAAGGGACGGTCGTACCTCATCGAGAAGTGCTCGTATTTCGCTTTGAATGATCTTGGTTTCCTTTAGCACCTCCTCACTGATGCTGGCCAGGTAGCTGGACTCGGTGTCGGACGTCACGCGGAAGATGTCCGGGTCCGTCGGTCCCTTGAGCACCCGGTGCTGACCTACGACAAACTCTAGTTTTTTCGTCCAGGGATTGATAAAGGATGACCACTCGGTATCGAGGACGACGTAACCACCATTCTGCACAGTGAACCTGTATGGTTTCGACCTGAAGGAGGAGCCATCGAGCTTGATCACCTGTTCAACGACATTTCGTAAACGGTATTACGTGAGTGATCCCTTCATTTCTTTTTTTTCCTACGGCTGCGATTACGACGGTGAAAATTACGTTAAGCACACACACTCTCTCCCTTTCACTCTTTCACTTCCTCAGACTCGTGTTTGCTCCTTCCATTCTCTCCCTTTTCTCTCGCACGATTACTTATCAGTCTATCGACGTGTCATTCTCGTCATGCGAGCATAAAAGCAGAATTTATATTCTTTTCTTTTCTTTTTGAACTCATGCTCACAGTCTCATAGATGTCTTTGATGAAAGGTAGATCCTCGGGATGGTAGAAGTCAAACAGCGAACGGCCAACCATATCCTGTGGTAGATAGCCGAAGTATTGGACTACGTCGGGATCGACATGGGATAGGTGGCATGTCGCGGTGTGGCGGGTCGTGAATACCGAAGATATTATTGTTTCTTCTGGCACTGCGGATAACGACAAAGTCGGGGTCATTCTCTCTTCTCGCGAATCACTACCTTGATGAGTGAGATTCTTAATTATTGCGATGGCTTAGGCGCCAGCTGCGGCAAGTTGCAAAGAAATCTGTGCGTTAATAATCTATTATCTGTTTATAATAATTTTGTATCTCTAAAGAAAGATACATATAAAGTTTATCGATTTTTCTTAAATACCTATGTATTCATTGTATTCCGCACAAATTTCTTTGCAAGTTACAGGTGAACTTCGGAACCTCGTGTTCTTTACATTGTACAAATTTGCCAAAACTATTCCGCGAAATGCAATCTTTTTTACATGATTAAATTAGATTACTTTTAGTAATTAAAAATAATTAGTAAAAACTGCTAACTAAATGAAGACGGAATTCCGAAAGAATGCTGTTTAATAAAAAGCTCAAAGCTTAATAAAAGCTTGAATTTGCTAACAATATAAAGCCTACCGCCGCGAGTAAAAGTTCAAGAATCGAGCGATTCTGACAAAATGACTGCCCAGAGCTTGTGCAAAAAGTGCGTATTACAGTTCGAAAATAAAATTCCCATGCACTGACGAAAGCGAAGCAAACATTGCCATGAATAATGACGAGTGCAAGTCCGAGAACGTGTTAACGCATAAACGCGAGCGATCGTATAACAAACTGAACGAAAAATGGGAAAGTAATCAGACAACAAGGGCACAACGACAATATGGCAATAATAAACGGCAAATGGCATGTCAAACATACTCTAGTCATGGGGGATTTTGAAAAATCGATAATAAAATTACCTTCGCTTTTCCATGGAAACCACCGACTGACTGTAAGTATTGTCGACGAGGTCGGACCAACGACAAGGCTCGATCATCCAGATAGTAATTATAATTATTCATACGTATCACACGTATGACTTATTGAATAATTGAATGAAAAAATTATTTTAATCAAATATCCCTGGAATTTTCTCTCTCTCTCTCTCTCTCATGGATGTTAGAAAACACAGATAATTCAAGTTACTACTTTAAAGAATATTCTAAACTGTTACTTCTAAGGAAAAAGATTTGATCGAAGTACTCAACTTTAAATAAATAATCTTGAAAGTTTTTGGGGCAATATTTAGGTCATTATTACCCGTTTTAGTAATCATTATATCGAATTGTATCATGTCAACTATTTATGTTAATTTATGTTAATATTATCGAGTCCTCTGGCTAGTCAGACCTCGTCGAAGACCTTGGACCATAGTACCTTTGTATGCGGAATGGACAGGTTGTGCGGTAACCATGAGGAACATAGCACGGTTGCTAGGCTGCTGCTCGGCTGTTCGGTCCCGAAAGTCCCGAAACGACAAGGTCAGGTGGAAGGGTAGGTACAGGTTCGACCTGGCGTTCACGTGGTGTCCATTCGGTACGTTGCACCTGGTGAATCTTCGCAGACCGCAAAATAGACTCGCCCTTCTACCATTGATGCCTGAAAAAGACGAGATCCAGCTTGGTGCCCGGAAATTTACTTGCTCGAAATATGTAGAGGTGGTCATTTCAAGATACACGATGCGTGCGATGACGTTTGCGGAAAACTACGTAAACTTCTTTGCAATGATGATTAAGCACCAACCTTTACACCATTCCTCTTGCGGCGAGGCGATGCCACTGGTGATCTGATCAGCTAGGGTGGTCTTGTCCTTCGGATGCACATAATCGATAAAGGATCGGCCGATCCAGGCATCCTTGAGATAGCCAAGGGCGGTGCATATCGACGGGGTTGTATACAGCACGAAGCCATCGTGCATCGAAATCACCGCACAAAATCCCTCCTGCAGAATACCCGCTTTTTATTTAAATTAGCAATGGTGACGGTCGACCGTGATGCGTTAACGTGAATAATAACGCGTCATTCAGATTCTCTGTGCGTGTAAAGTAAAATAGAATTGATAAACTACGTTATCACCAAGTTAAGAACTTCTCACACCAACGTGTGTGATGTATCGCTACTACTTTCACCATGCGAGAATTGGTATTGGCAGATTCACAATTGTAGGAGGAACGTCGGGGGGATCTACTCTGATAGCATCTGTTATTCTAATTCACGCGTGTCACTTCCTTCGCAAATTTTTTATAATTTTGCGAGTGAGTGACTGCACATGGTCCTTCAAGATCTCTTCGAGGATTTCGTCAGTCCTTTATGAGCTCATGTACGGAGAATAGACTGGCAAAGAGGTCCGTTTACTTTAACTAGATCTCCCGTGCTTTGTTGCTTCCCTTTTGCTCTCCAAAATTCAGATGTGCATCAATTTTGGGGAAGAAGGGGAATGCAAGAAAGCGTAACTAAATTTAAATTGCCGTTGCATCAAAGATGATTATCTCATTCAACCGAACGCATCGATGGAAATTTATTTACTCCATTCATTAATTAGAAATTTATATAATTTTAATATCTCGTTTATCATTTATATCGCTACTAAAATGTTAAACAGAGTTAAACAACATAAAGCATTAAGTAATTTTAGTGATCGTATCGATATCACTGGTTTAATATTAATGCTCGTAATGCGCTTATAACATTGACATTTGCAATATCGGCTTATTAGTTTAATTAATGCCTCATTGGATGGATCGATGATCATCTGGATACAACGGTACCGTGTGTTCTTATTATCTGCCGTGTCATGGGTTAAATAAAAACTTCTGTTAGTTGACCTTTATCCCCATGATACCCTCAGTTCCAGGCAAGTCACGGCGCAAATTTTGCGAGGAGGGAACGTATCCGCCAATAATCGTATACATTGTGGAGTTCTCCTGCGATTATAGCCAGCTTTCTCCATGCATCGGAAAGACACCAGAAACGTACACCAAGAAGAAAATAATAACGCGAAAAAGGTACAAGGTACAAGGCAATAGGAAGAATCAAAAATCGACAAATTACTAATTAGAACGTAAAGAACTCGAATTTCCCTCGGTGTACTTTGATTACTTTGCACAGAATCACAACCTTCTTGTAATAATCACGTTGTTACAAGAAGCGAAACGAGTTACGCGAGCAAAAGCCCTCAGTCAGGGGACCTCCTCAAAGCTTTCTACAAAATTGAGTTAGTCTCTCTAAGTCTCGGGGTTTCTTTCCTTTTTATTTTTTCTTTAAAGTTCTCTCCTTACATGTCTGTCCTTACTACTGTCCGTACTACGCTTAATGACGTCATACTAACATTGGCTTGGGACGTGGAATCGTCCAGAGGGATCGTCCGTGAAGCAACTCCTGCTTCCGGATCTGCGACGATGTCGCCGTTGTGCTCGCCGGGATCCGTTGCGTCCACCAATTCTATGGTGGCTAGCTCTTCTTGTATTATGCCAAGAGAAACTCTCGTTGTTATACATGTTCTTCCGGGTCATCTGCCCGAATCGCTGATGGCTAGGTAGGTAAAGGACGGTTGAGGAGGATGGAGGGGAAGAAGGATCGAATCCTTTGTGGCATGACGATTTTCTTCGTGATATATCGAAGCGTCTTAAAATTATCTTAAACAAGATCAACTGACCGCAAATGAGGCGATAAGAACAAGTAATAAGTAATAAGTATAAGTTGAAATATTCAATTTACAAAAAAGAATTCTCCAGTAGAATAGAATATAATTAAAATAGATCCTCATTTGAATTATTAATTTGAATTATAATAATTATTTAGCATTTGCTTATTTTAAATGAACTATAATAGCGATTATATCCATGAAAGTAACAAACATGAATAAGTAAATGGCCGCGATCGTGCAGCATACCACACAAGCAAACAAGCAAGTAAGAAAGGTGCAAGGAAGAACCTGGAAAAGATGCACTCAGTTTTCCCCAGTCCAAACCTAACGTTATCGGGCGTCGTTCCGATTATTGTTTCAAACGGAATCGTGTTACGCGAGCGGTTTGCCGGAGTACGTCGGCACGTCGACGCGAAAGTTCAATGCCATTACCCGGCGGTATGACCTCCAGGTACATCGTTGCTTCCTGGTGAAAGGCATTCACTGTAGTTTCCCTCACGAGCGCATGGCACATGCGGGTGTTATCGCGCGATACGTGGTGGGTGATATTTGAGTGAAAGCGACGATAATCCTGCATCAACCCTTTCACCGTCGAAATTTCCTAAAAACTTTTTCTATTGCGTGAAAATTTAATGATTTTAAAATTGTCGTTTCTTTTCCTTTCGAGTCAGGATTATCTCGTTCTCGTAATCAAACGCCTTGATTTTAATTCCTACAAAGTGTACTATGAAACATTTCTCCTTGCCAATATTCCACTTATTGCTCAAAAGCCGAGCGAAACGAGACTGTTAACGAGGAACGATTTTTTTAAAGGTTCTATATTTTATTCGCGTCAATGAAAGCGTTAAGTAAATAGCGATATAACTGCTTACGCAAACCATAAACGGAGAATAACGAGTTGACGACCCGAGTCGAAATTTTGCGCCTACTTTAATGCTTTTAGCAGTCGTACGAACCTACTTTTAGGAAAATAGAACCTAGAACTCTTACATTGAAACTCAAACTCCTACAAACAGATGTTAAGATGCTATTGGGTTGGCCAAAAAGTAATTGCGTTTTTTTTATATAAATAAAAGGCGAATTTTTCATGGAAAACAAAAACTTTATTAAACAATATATTGTCCATTTTGTTTGATTATCTTTTGCCATTTTTCAGGCAACTTCATGATTCCGCGCTCAAAAAAGTTCTTATCTTTTTCAGCAAAAAACAATTCCAACAACGATTTCATATCCTCATCAGCAGTAAAGGTTTTACCATTCAAGGCGTTTTGCAAAGAACGAAACAAATGGTAATCTGATGGTGCCAGGTCTGGCGAATATGGTGGATGTGGTAACATCATGGTAACACATCCCATCCAAGCTGCAACAATTTTTCACGAGTGACCAAACTTGTACGTGGTCTATCGTTATCATGGTGAAACACAACACCTTTGCGATTCACCAATTCTCGACGTTTCTGTTTGATGGCATCATTTCATTTATCCAGTTGACGACAGTATACGTCTGAATTAATGGTTTGATTCCTTGCAAGCAGCTCAAAATACAGAATACCTTTAAAGTCCCACCAGACTGACAGCATAATCTTTCTTTGGTGAATATCTGCTTTTCAAGTGCTTTCAGCAGGTTCATCACGCTTGCTCCACCATCTTTTTCGTTTGACGTTGTTGTAGACGATCCATTTTTCGTCGCCTGTTATCATACGTTTCAAAAATCGATCATTTTCCTCACGTTTCAAAAGAGAATCGCAGATATCAATACGCTTAGTGAGATGAATTTCTTTGAGCTCATGTGCTACCCAAATATCGAGCTTACTAATGTATCCAAGTCGTTTTAAATGGTTTTCACACTCGATTTCGATATGTTAAGATTCTCAGCAATCTCTCGTGTCGTTAAACGCCGATTGAAATCGATCAGTGCCTTTATTTTGTCATCATCAATTTCGATTGGCCTTCCTGAGCGTGGTGCATCTTTTACATTAAAATCTGCAGATCGAAATTTAGTAAACGAATTTTGACACTGCCGCAGTTTTAAAGCATCTTCGCCATATACATGACATAACTTTTTATGAGCTTGCACAGCGTTTTTCCCTTTTCGGAAGTAATAAAACAAAATATGACAAAAATGTTCTTTTTGATTTTCCATTTTGAAATCGACGGCAAACAAGCAATTGTTAACGAAATCGTGTACTTTCTTTTTGTAAAACAAGCTTGAACTGTGAGTTGTTAACCTACATAATGAATTTGCGGTTTAGAATGAAGTTAGTTACATTTCAAGATATGTATGTCCATCTATTGGAAAAAAACGCAATTACTTTTTGGCCAACCCAATATTTTGACCCTGCAACATTCGGCTATAATCTTGATCGTAACCTGCTTTGACGCTCTAGCGGCAAAAAAGGAAATTTCGGACATATTTTAGTGTTAAAGTAGTAGCTAAATAGACGCTGAATAACGCCTCAAATGAAGAATTCGAGGTTCAATGTAGAACTAAAATTTCGACTCGGGCTGTGTCACGGAATATCCCGAGTCGAAATTTTGCGCCTACTTTAATGCTTTTAGCAGTCGTGCGAACCTACTTTTAGGAAAATAGAACCTAGAACTCTTACATTGAAACTCAAACTCCTACAAACAGATGTTAAGATGCTATTTTGACCCCGCAACATTCGGCTATAATCTTGATTGTAACCTGCTTTGACGCTCTAGCGGCAAAAAAGGAAATTTCCGACATATTTTAGTGTTAAAGTAGTAGCTAAATAGACGCTGAATAACGCCTCAAATGAAGAATTCGAGGTTCAATGTAGAACTAAAATTTCGACTCGGGCTGTGTCACGGAATATCCTGAGTCGAAATTTTGCGCCTACTTTAATGCTTTTAGCAGTCGTGCGAACCTACTTTTAGGAAAATAGAACCTAGAACTCTTACATTGAAACTCAAACTCCTACAAACAGATGTTAAGATGCTATTTTGACCCCGCAACATTCGGCTATAATCTTGATCGTAACCTGCTTTGACGCTCTAGCGGCAAAAAAGGAAATTTCGGACATATTTTAGTGTTAAAGTAGTAGCTAAATAGACGCTGAATAACGCCTCAAATGAAGAATTCGAGATTCAATGTAGAACTAAAATTTCGACTCCGGGAACGTAAAACAAGGGTGATTTCGTAATGCACTGACCGTACTTCCAATTAATGCATCCTCGATAGCGGTCGACATTAAACCGCTAAAAATTCGAGCAATGCTCTTTTGTAACGCGAAAATAATACGTCGGCTGTTCCAATTACACATTTTTGATCGACCAACATGTTGCACGGTCGTCAAATGTGATTCAGACGTTTATGCAACGTTTGACAAGAAGACGATATAATTCGGAGAAACTTTCTTAATGCGACGATATCTATCCATATGTCGTATTCCCCGGAAGAATCTAACGTGAATTCAATACATGTCATGCGTTGCCTTCTTCACAGTGGCGAAACCGGTCATCGGCTGGACACATGATTACGCGACGTAGATCGACTCGATTACGAGAGCGTGTCGCGTAATACCCACCGCACGATGCACGTTTCGCGAAAGTTACTGTCACGATTCACCGATTTTCCCGTGATTTCTCATGCGTAGATCCTGAAAATGATCTGAAAAATCGTCTGTCGCGTTTTCTCCGCATTTTTCCTTTCAGATTCTCTTCCACTGTTCCGGATAATTTAGTAAAATTTTATTATTCATGCATTAGATGCTTGTGTATCGTTTGATAATATCGTTTGGAATTACAAATTTTGGTATATTTTAAAGTTTGATATATTAAAAATATGTACTTAAATCGCATTTTCATTTTCAATGATAATTCTCTGGACTGGCGACTTCGAGGCATTAGCTTCTTGGCGACGAAGTGAATCATTTCAAGATATTTGCCGGACTAAGGGATAACCGTGAGAGGAGAAGCCTTAGGTGGGACAATAAACGCAACCCAAAGAGGTCGGAAAGAGTGCACGAGACCAGCTTATCGAGAAGTAAAATAGAGGAACTAAGCACACGATACAATGATATCGATTTCACAGAGGCATTTCGCAGTCACCCGTTCAACAGGTGGCGATAACTAAACGTGCAAGTTTGCTATCGCACGTTCGGTCAATATCTGGAACACTACTGTCTCGTACACGAGCAATCTGATCCGCGGAATTTCTTTCTCGCTTTCGTACAGAAGTGCACGAGAAGCGCACGGAACTCGATTCCTTTTCGCTGCAAGTGAGAACGGCGCGTGTGTGGTCGGACGAAGCTGATTCATCCCGATTTCAACAGCAATTGAAGTTTTTTTAGATTTTACCTGAATTATTTGCAATAATTGTATTGTGAAATCTATTACTTGCCTTTCTTGTGAGTCACCAATTTGAGAAGTTATGTATTTAAATCATTAATTTTTTCTGTTAAAATGTACTGATGACGATGGAAACCGAAAGTTCTCGTGATCTACCTCGGAATTTAAAAACAGTGAACGGTTCACGTGCACTCATTCCCGAATCGTTTGTGGATCGCAACCAACCTGACTTCTTGTCAAGTATGACATTCGTGGGCACACCGGCGTTGTAAGAGGAGACTTCCGGCAGCGCGTTAGTCGTCTTCAGGTCGGTCTCCGCCTCGACAGCGCCGTTGAGCACCGTCGTCGTTTTCGACTTTTTCTTCTTGTGCTCCTTGTCTTTTCTCTTGCTGATCGGCTGCGGTAGCGCTTCATTGCTGCATTGTACATAATATATATAAAATTATGCATATCGTGCGATTCTTTACGTGTGATTCCCAGATCTAGGACTGATTTCAAAGCATAACGAGACACATCATGGTAATTGAATAAAGTAAATAAATAAATAGAATAAAAGTGAAATTTTGCATAAAATTTGATGATTTGGCAATGTATAATGGGTCGGGAATTCTCTAATGATCAATCAGCAACTGCTAATTATCGCTGCTTAGATCTCTAATCAGCTTAATTATCCTATGATAGTCTCGTTTCGTAACACGTTCAGATCAAGAATATCCGCGTGTCGTGCCATGTGACTAGCACGTTTCAACGTGGAAACTCGACAATAATAAGCAAAAGCTTCACAAACGAACACGCGACTCGCGCTAAAAATAGATGTGAGGAAATATATTCGATCGAGAGAGCGTGCAAACGTGATAATTCTGAAATTCTTGATAAATATTGATTAATACATAAAAATACGTTTAAAAATCGTTATTACAAATAATTAAAATAACATAAATTGTGTACATAACTAAAATAGTTATATAGTTGAAACGAATGTTTGGAACTGGACTTACTTTGCGTCAAAATTCAAAGAATCGAATTCACGTTATTTAATAAAATAAACAAATCTTATAAAGCTAATATTTTATATTGAATTATGTAACATGCTTAATATAATAAACTGATATAAAAAAATAAAATAATAAAATAAACTGATCGCCTTTCTTGCGGAGCATTATGTATCCTCACGTTGCGCGTTGCAAGTATCTATTAATGTACAGACGACAACTTTCTCCCGGAAAATACTGAACAGTACCTGATATAATAAATTTACACAACGTGACTATCGAGTTATACAAGCCAGAGAAAGTTCACGTTTGACTAATCATCAATAAAGCCCCGTGGAGCTTTCTCCGGAAATCTTGTTGATCGCATGATCGGTACAATTTTCTTGCAGATAGGAAGAATTACATCACTGAATGCTGATGATTATACAAACGAATGAGATCTCGTAAACGCAAGTGCACTTTCATCTTTTTTACCATAAACGCAAACTTTTTCGAATATTCGCGTTTTTGATCTTCGATTCGACTCTTTGTGTACCCCTTCTGCAAGATTTTAAATCTCATCTACATTAGAAAAGTTTATAAATTTAAATTATATGAAACTTTAAATTGAATAAATTGGAAATAATTTATAGATTATATTATGTAAAATTCTGTTGAGAATATGTCGCACACATAATTTCATACTTTTCGTAACTTTGAAGACTCCAACGGATCAGCAGTTCTAGCATAAAATGGTAACGCTAATCAAATATACCTCGCGTTTCGCGTCCGTTATATAATAATAACCGCTGCTCCTCAGCTTCGAGGAAGATGCGTTCAATTCGAGATTAAAGTGAGTTATTACATAATAATAACTCACGTAACAATAATAATCCGGTGATCGAACTTGTCTCTTCGCGCACATTCTTCACTTTGGCCATTGCTGTCACGCACCTTGGCGTGGCGATAATACAATAAGTAGAAAATAACTGCACGTAATCAGCCGTGGACTCGCATCGACGCTTCTTATTACACGGTGCCCATGATATCATTTTAGACAATGCGAAATGCGAGCAAAGCTCAGCACAATGGACGCTTTAGATGCTGAGAAACGAAATTACTTCAGCCGCAGCGTTCCGACATTATTATCCGACGTTACCCGTGCAGAAAATTGTTAGGGCCTAATATGAAAGTAAAGACCCCTATAAGGAATAAATAGGGATGTCCTAAAAAGGGGTGCCCTATCATTGCCACATCGTGGCCCGATTAGATATTATATTTTTTATTATTTCCTTATAAGGTCCCGAAAAAATATTTGTTACATACCATTCTAGGGCCATATTAATATTGAGGAAAATTAATCGGGTCCTACTTAGGACCCTATAAATTTTTTTACACGGGTATCCAACGCGTATCTGGTCGAGATCGTTTAATTAAATCCACGATTGTTTAATTAAATCAATCACGAACAATCTTGCAATAAATTTTATTACGATTTATATGTCTAAATATACTGGTATCTCTCCTTAAATTTATCGTATCGATATCGAAGTAATCGTACTTAATTTCAGTTTTACGAGAGTCGTTTGATAAGTCCTTAGAAAAAAAGAAAAAAAAATATATGTATATGTCAAATATCTTGTCAGTTTGATATTAGTGCCACCATCTTATATATTTTCTAAGAATTTATCATGCGATTGATTGCGTTTTTTTCGGTCATTTAATTAAATTGCGGACACTGTGGTCAATCTCGCTGTTATCGAGATGTTTGAATAATAATGACAGAATTAGTAATACTTATTTTTGTTTAAATCTGAAGAGTGTTTAATATTCAATGTAATTGTTAGATTACGGAAATTTATTTTAAATTTTTTCATGCAGCATTACACGCGTTGTAGTTCACGGTGATACCTTTTTTTAAACAAAAAGGAGGACAGCTAGAGGTTCGGGAAATCTTCACAAGGGAATTGCGGGATTTAATCACGGATCGTTGCACAATCCCGCAAATTCGACCGTGAATATCGGAATCCATATGCCTATTATACACCCGCGCCTCGTCCCTCCACACATATTATGCAACTACGCGGGAGTACAAGTTCAATAAAATCTAGACGACCAGCAAAATGAGGCACGTGGCGTGACACGTGCAGAAGTGTTTATGAATGTTCTGTATCGGAGTGCCGAATTATTCGTAACCGACTTTAATCACTTTTTTACACGTAACACAGCTACATGACTATGTCACTTAGATGCACGCATAAATCTGTATGCATGAATTGATTTTGCCTTTCGCGCGGGAGAATCACCGGTGGAATATTTTCATAGTTATTTAATTGCATGATAAGAGAAATCTTTATTAAATAAAATCAATGCGAGAACTACATTCTGATATTACGAGGGAATTTCTCTTTTCAATGCTCCATCAACGCGAGAAGAGCAGAATAAATAGTGCACGTATTGGAATATTGTGTAAGAGAAAAGATAATAATCATAAAAAATGTGTAATTTTAAATTTTATTTCTAATTTAAAGAAAAAGAATTTTAAAAGATTGATATTAACAAAGTCTCTGAAGTAGAAAACACTTATTTTTATTGTTTGATTTATGCAAGATTGATTTTCAGAATTACATGACAATTTCTTATGAACAATAATAAAGACCTCGTAACGGCTTTGGTTGGATAAGACCTTCGATGAAAAGAGATAATGTTCTCTACACAGTGTAAATAAAATGTCTACATATATTCACCAAGGTTGTCTGTATAGACGAGCACTCTTTTTTCATAACACAATATTCCAATGCAGAGCATTCTATTGAAAAATACGCAACGTCTGGCGCATGGCGGAGAAATCGGTACGAAACGAATACACATGCAAGGACTCGATTCCCTCGAATAACATAAATGATCCGATTATTAAAACCTGATCGTGTTGCGATGTAAGTATCGATTTCGAGTTACATCAAAGTGATAAGACTTAACAGCACACTGGAACAAGCAACGACGCATTCATCTATGAAGCTGTGACTCATCGAGCGAAACCGGAGAGAATTATCCTTCAATAGAACGCGGAATAATTCACAGCAATCTGCTCATTCGCGAGACATAGTAGTGTGTTGTTGCAAGGTTTTTCTCAAATTTATCATCGATTTGGAAAACAGTCTTTTTTTTCTTCATAGTAGCCTTTGCCAGGATTCTTCGTTAACGATTCTGAGTACGATCAATTCTTCATCTTCATTTGCAGAGCCTATCGAGATCTTACGGAAATTTCTATTTCTGAATTTACTTCAGACCTTCGTTCACTCTTGAAATAATTCACGTTACTCGCAACGTGACTCAAAACGTAAATCGTCGTGGATTATTCTCAGCGGCAGTTCCGTGTCCTGAATAGCAACGTTGCTGAGCTGGACCTACGTTACGTTTGCACGCCCTGTTCGCACGACTTTGTACATTGCGCGAAAGAATAGCTATGGCATTACATACATCATTTACGTACTTTGGAGAATTTACCGTCTGTGAAAGTTTAATGGATTGGCGGATTAATTGATTGAAGGTTCATGGAAAGTGACTTACCTGGATTCGAAGGTTGAAGGTCGTCTGCCAAAATAACCGCTGCTTTCGGAGCGATTGCTCCTCGAGATCGAGCTGTCACTACTGCAACAGACAATGATAAAAATGATTTTTAGAAAGAGTTTTAGATCTTTGAAAATGTGATGTCTCTTTTTTCAGTTAAATAATGTGAACTCTTTTAACATTATTTAAATCTACAGTTTCTTTATATCTTTATAGAGTGCTTAATTATGTCGAGGACTTCATTACGTGATACTCTTGGATTTACGCGGGATGCGCCTGACATAAAACCCAATGAACTACTGGCGCGTGTCTGCTCTCGAGCGTCTGTCTTCACTGGCGCCGTTAATTACCTCTGACGAAACCGAGCGGAAAAAGTTGCGATGAAAAAAAAAACATGAACGACGGATGCCGGTTAAACAGCAGAAATTGCTGTTCATGTAAGCAACACCGAAATTTATGCGTACGATCAAAATAAGTCAATCAGCGATTTTGTAACCCCTCAAAGCCCCACTTTGAAAGAAATTTCGTAGAGAGCAATTTTGCAAAGCCTGTAATGTCTACTTAAATCTACTCGTTAAACCGCTCGCAAATTCTGCCGCGGTGTCGCAATATTCATAGTCGAAACGATTGCAACCGGCAAGAACCGGTAGGAATGGTGCCGCGATCCGCGGGAGTCGAATCGATCGCCTGGATCCCTCCCTCGTCGGTGGCCTCGATTGGCCCGAATGATCGGGCTGCAACGTGCTAGTAGAAGGTGCTTGCAAAACCGCGACACAGTGATCTCGCAACGGCCTCGGCCCATCGTCATAGTCACCGGCGGAAAGTCACTCGAAACCGCGGGGTAGCAATCTCTGTCTTTCCCTGCTGGCCGCAATTGCGGGAAAAAAGGCCCGCGCTCACATGTTCGGCAAACGTGACGCTCAGCCCTTACGTACGCGTGGCCTCTCTCGGGCCTTTCACCGTCCCCATTATCCGCCGGCCGCCGATCGACCGGCCGACCGACCGACCGCATTTGTGTGTTCGGTTGAAAAAAGAAGAAAAATTATTGCATAAGACGCCGCCGCTTCACGTTCGCGGCCCCGTGACTACGACGACGACGACGACGACGACGACGATGGCAGCGACGAATACGCCACGACGCCTATCGATTTTGCTCTAGCCGGTTATACCCGAGATTTATCCTGGACGCGAGAAAATGAAATGGTGGTCCGTTCTCCCCTTTCCCGAACGGGTAGCCTGCATGCACCCTCGATTGCACGGTGTTATGTAAAAATAAGTCGGTGGTAGCTCGAAGCGAACGGATTTGGATATCGAAAGTTTCGTGTTGAAGTTATGAGCGAATAACGTTTTTCTTTAATCTTACGAGTTGTTAACATTTATGTAATATCGTTTAGCAATCGCCTTTCGAGCTTAAAGTCGCTGGAGTAGACTTCGTCGTGTTAACATTTCTGAAATATAGCATTCATTTTTTTCTCATCTTTTTCCTTAGAGAATCTATACTAGGGCTCGCTATTATACGTTTAAACGGAAACACGTTTACACGTAATTAGCATGTCCGTTCATTAGAAACGTTTTCCCGAATATACGTGTTTTAAGGTATTATACGTATAAACGGAAAACGTTTACACGTATATTAAACGTTTATCTGTTTATAATCGCGCCTTACGTATAAACATTTTTCTACAAGTAAACATTTTTCTCCACCTCTTATTTTTAATTTCATTGGCTCGTCATTGGCTTGTCATTGACGTTACACCAAGTCGACGACGACGATGTTGCACCACCTCGACGACGACGACGTTACACCACGAGGATAACACAAGCTGAAATTGGTTGCATGTAGTCGATTACCGCATAATTTCAAGTTATTGACCTTCGAAGACTACTTCACATCTTCGAAGCTTCGATCCTTAATTCGTATAATAAACGTATAATAATCGTATAATAAACGTTTAAACGTTTTTCTGGAAATAAGTGTAAACGGATAAACGTTTAACGTTTACACGTATATTCGATAAACAAAATAAAATCAGAGCCCTAATCTATACAGAACACACTTTCTTATGTAAATGTTCTCCAATATAGTAGGATGCTTTAAAATAAATAATAAGCGGTGGACGCTCAACTACGAATTACAGAAAGATAGAAAAAACGCGTATTACAGATCGCACAAGAAAAAGATTATAATTCTCTTTTATCACCGCGCAAGTTTTACTCCGATCATTTACAGAGACACGAAAATAGACGGTTCAACGAAATGTCACGTTACAGCATTCTGCGCGCCACAGTCGGCGAGAATAGTTCGTTTATGGTGCGTGCACGTGCGGATTCGCATGTGCGTATATCACATGCACAATTCGATAGGGAATCGATTTAATTGATTACGATGCCCACGGTCTCCTGTGTAATTATTATATTTCGGGTTTGATATACGCGACGACTACGCGTCCACCCTCCGTCTTCCCATCCGGGTGGTTTCGGATTGGGATGTATAATGGGCACCACTAAATATGTCCACTTGGAAATAAAGCGATTGCAATTGCAATTAAATACAGAAATGAGAACTATCGTTTGATACATTCACGAAGTAAAAAGATGAAGTAAAAAATATGTACAAAAATACATATCTACAGGGTGTCCCGGGTTTTAACCGACAAACTGCGGGAGCATATTCTACTAGTGGAAATAAGAAAAAATTCTTATATCGAGTTTGCTTAGAAATGCTTTATTACAAAGTTATAAACCAATATTGAAAAGAAATATCAGATAAGTAACAACGGATTTTTTCACAAAAATAAAAATTATCTACGCAATGATTTAGTGACGCATTTCAAAATGTTGTCCTTGCACATCGATACAAGCTAGACATCGACGTAGTACAGAATTTGTTACGGTACGACATTCCTGAAAATTTTGTTGCATCTCAGTAACTGAATTAGTAATTCGTTGCTTTAAATCTATCTGGTACTCTCCTGTTAGGAAATCTACGTTGATACTCTCGTACGGCAGCTCGTGCATTTCCGTCACAGAATCCGTACACGAAATGAATATCGGTGTATTCCTCGTTTGAAAACACTTTTGGCATTCTGATAGTAATTGCTAGTTGACACGACGATTGAAATCTAACAGCTACTGTTGTGAAAGTAACAATCATACTGAATCGTTTCAACATAGTGAACATGAATACACGTGAATACACGTAACATAAACATCTTCGACCTTCCAAATTCTACACTATGTTCCGTTGTTACTTATCTCATATGTCTTTTCAATATTGGTTTATAACTTTGTAATAAAGCATTTCTAAGCAAACTCGATATAAGAATTTTTTCTTATTTCCACTAGTAGAATATGCTCCCGCAGTTTGTTGATTAAAACCCGGGACACCCTGTATAAAGAACAGTCAGATCTACGAGTGACATAGTAGCGTAAAAATGGCTGTTTCAGCAATTAAATAATAAAAATATCCATTATATTTCTTGCTTCGAACGTGGTGGTTTTAGCTTAGTTTTATTATTTCATTATTTAGATTACGTACAATTATAAATGCAATTTCTCTGACAAATTCATAGTAATAATTGACAAGATTTCAACTTCTTACAATTAAAAAATTGTATTGCATCGGAGTAAAAAGTAATGGACACTGTTGTCGGTTTAATACCGCGCGAATTTCGAGTCACTTGACTTAATTGAAAGGAAAATTCGACACCTCTGCAACTCTTCAATTTACTTCGGCCTCATCGCACTGTCACGTGGCAGGGAGAGTGTTCTTGCAGCGATTGCGAGTTGATCAACGCCTCCTTTTCGTTCGACCCGTTTTCGCGCGGAGGTTTCGCAAGGTTCTTAGCCGCGTTAGCTAAGGACGTGGAAATGCAACCGGCACAAACAACTAGGAAACCGGTTAGCCTTAACCGTACCGTGTACGATTTTCTGTCCCTCTCGCACGATGCACGTTGCTCGCTCACCACTCGCCTGACGCGAGGAAAGCATGTCAATGCCAAGTATCCTGAAGGGATGTTCGATAGTCTGAGATATAATTCGTATAACTTTTAATAATTAAGTTATAAATAATTAACTTACACATTATGATATATTAAATTTATATTATATATCAATTAATTAAAATCTGAATAAATTATTTTCAGAGGCCTAAGAGAGATGTGTTTTCGCATACTGAACACGTGGTATCTTCGCGAGCTTTTCGAGAAGGGACTAACACGATTTGAACGGTTTTGAATTTTTATTTGACCTCGTTAAAATTGTTACGCGGAAATGTGATGTCGCATTGGGGGTACATTGCGTTGATTGTCGTGTGTAATTATTCGATACAAAAATTGTATTTTATACTTTGACTAAATTAGAGAGTATGTATGCTGGGCCTTCTTGGCACTACGACGTGCCCATCGATTTGCACACGAAGAATGGCAGCGATTACAGGACATTGGCAGTGAATACATATGCTTGGCAGAAGCCAAGCAACATTAAACCAATGATTCCGATTATATAAACGTGTCGATGCGCAGTTAATTGATCCGCTGAGGAATTGCACTTCAGTACGAACAGAGAAATCGAACTAATCACGGTCCACGTGATCCGCAAACTGCGCGACAAAAATTAACGATTAATTAGCATTATCGCGTGATCCTTTCACCGTTATCAGACACGTAAGTCCCACCACGACCGCAAAGGTTTTGGGAAAATATCATTATATCCGGCGGTACGGCATTGATATTCTGATTATTATTAGGGGTGTGATTTAGTTTTGAGGGTTTTTTTTGCTCAAAAACGCATGTATTTAAATATGATAATGAATGAATACCTTAATCCAAATATTTTCCTTCGTTTTCTATAACTTTTTCCCATCTTTCTGGCAAGAGATGGATTCCACCACGATAAAATCACTCTTCTTTTCAGTTGATCCATTCGTCGACGAATTTTCGCACTTCTTCGAAATTATGAAAGTGCGTATCCTCTAAAGCGTGTTGCATCGACCGGAACAAATAATAATCGCATGGAGCAATGTCCGGAGAATACGCGGGGTGCGGTAAGACTTTCCATTCAAGCTCTAATAGTGTTTCTTTCACTGATAACGCAACGTCAGGTCGAGCGTTGTCACGAAGAAGAATCACTTTCCGTCGTTTACTCGCAATTGGTGGTCGTTTTTGGTCCAATGCTTGCTTCAACTTGTACAATTGGTATCGATAACGATCAGCCGTGACAGTCTCATGCGGATTTAACAGCTCATAGTACACTATCCCACCAAATACGGAGCATTACTTTTGAACCGTCAATATTGCGTCTCGGAGTGGATGTTGATGGTTCGCCTGGACCCACCCATGATTTTCTGCGTTTCGGATTATCAAAATAGATCCACTTTTCATCCCCAGTAACGATCCGAGACAAAAGACTCTTCTTTTTTTGCCTGGCGATCAACGAAATGCAAATGTTCAACCGGTTCGCAATGGCACTTTCCGATAATTGATGTCGAACCCATTTCCCTTCTTTCTGAATTTTTCCCATTTCATGTAAATGTTTCGTAACTGTTGTACGATCAACATTTAATGCTCTGGCAAGTTCTTAAGTGGATTGTGTTGGATTTTCGTCCAATAATGCTTGCAAATCTGCATTTTCAAGCTTTCTTGGTTGTCCCGAGCGTTCTTTGTCCTTCACATCAGTATGACCACTTTTAAAGCGTCTAAACCAGTATTCACACGTCTTAATTGATGGGGCAGAATCACCATAAGTTTCCACAAGAATTCTATAACCCTCAGCCGCAGTTTTCTTTTGATTAAAAAACAAAAGCAACGCATGTCGAAAATGCTAAAGAGCTTACGGAAGTTGCATTTTTACGATGATATAAACACGACTGTTATTGCATCTATTGCTATAATGCTACTAAATGTCATGGATAATGTCAAGACTGTAAGAAACAACAGTTATCGGAAACAGCTATTGGAATAAACTGACACTATAGCCATCTGTTGCAAAACCCTCAAAACTAAATCACACTCCTAATAAAATTCAAAGTTTAATGTGAGCGAAAAGATCAAAGTGTTCTTTGTAACTATGTTCTTTTTTATGACAGTGCATTTTACATTAAATCTGACTAATTTTAATTTTATTAATAAAAATAATAATAACCTAATAAATTTAATCTAAGGAATCTCTAATAATAAATTTGTCTTTTAAAGTTGCAATACAGAATAAAGACAAGCTGTTTCTGAAGGAATTCTGGAGGAATTGTCATGTAACGCGTCAATATCGTACTGCTTATTATACTGTCTATATATATGAGCAAGTAATTTACAGCAATGGCAAATACAATGGCAACAATTCTCTATAACTGGCGGAAGAAGACAAAAATAGTAAACCGAGTAACAATTGCGCTCTTCTTCTTCTTGTACTGCTTGTAAACACATTATTGCCATGTCGAGCTGCATAAATAACATTTTTCTCTCGCAGGAATTATTGAAGAATATACGAAATACATTAAAGGTATATCAAAAATTTGTCTCGTTAAGCAAATGATATGTTTCTTATTAAACCTAAGTTTTTCGAACTGTAATAAATCATTTGACAAATTATTATTTACTATCTTATTAGTATACGATACTTTAACGCACTGATTAACGGCCATTGCACAATGCCGCGATGAAGGTTTCCCTGAAAAAACTCTTCCGTCATACAAATTAGATTGCATGCGTGATCTAATGATCGATATATTTAGAAGCATTGTTTGCTTTAACTTACATATTGACTTGCATTCAGAAATTTCGGGATAATGAAGCAGAATAATATATCTATATTACATGTATACACGATATTATATTTTTTCGCAGGAAAAAAAGAAGAAAACACAGAAAAACAAATGAGTTCTCCAAAACTAAAATCAATTACCTATTCAAAAGCATTCTCAAAGACTATAGCATACTTTATGTTAAATTTAGCTGACCATAAATCTAATGATAAATTAATAAATTTAGTTTAATATATATATAATAACAAATTTATCTTTCTAATTGCAGTGCACGCAAAAAATTGAATAAAACGTTTATTCTCAAGCCTTAAGCGAAAGAATGAAAGAGGGTGAATGAAAAAGAGTGTACATCTTGTACAGCAGCATTAATTTAAGAAATTTCGGGGAGATACGATTATTTCTAGGGGTGTAAGTTATTCGCAACATTTCTAAATAATACGTTTGGGTCTATAACTGATAAGAAATGTTTGTGATATAAGATGTAAGAAACAAAGGATATTCATAAGCAAGATCCATTCTCGCGTAACTATCGCATTAATTTATTCACTACATTGCATTGTCTTTTCCAGATATGTGACGCAATTGCATTATTTATCGAAAAGATAATGCATCTCGAATAAATGTGCAGTCAAAGCTGAAAGTGGGGCCACGTGTATCCGACGCACATTCCAGTGCAACGTCATGTATTCCGAAATCTTTGGCACCGGGGAAGAATATCAACATACAACGCATAGAATATTTTTCTTTTCCGGCACATGTGAAAATAGAATGCTGATTTTCTCCCGTCTATTTTTAAACTAATTGTTCTAAGTATTTTTATAAGGATTACACGTAATTGTTAACAAATCTGAAACGCATATGACTGAAAATGTTTTGTCATGAATTAACTTCACTTGTGGTGCACTCCCCGATTCTTTCAAATTGTATATATTCAATATGTAATTATGTTATATCATATATATTATATAACATGATAATTATAATAATAATTGACTAAAAACGCATATCTGCATAACAGTACATCATTAAATTAATTAACAAAGATGTATTATACCATTTCAGACATATTCACTTATTGTCTAAGAAATACTCTTTGCTGCTCAAAGATGAATGAATGATATATCACCTGGCGCGCCTGCGATCATCTACCTCGATCGTTTACGCGCGAAAAAAATTTTGAGAAACTCGAGGAAATCGCGTTTACCTGAGATGCGACTGACTGTTGCTGCAGGTATTGGAGTATCCCGAATCCGACACCTTGGCGTTCTCCACGGACACTTCCTTCATCGTGTCGCCGGTGCTCCGCGTTTCCCGCGCAGCGGAATAATTTTTTCACAGGAAAAAAAGAAGAAACAGAAAAATAAATGAGTGTGTATGTGCGTGTGTTCTCCAAAACTAAAAAAGCTTTCCTCCTTCGCCCGTCTCACCACGCACACGCACTCGCGTCAAGTTTGCAATTCATCTCGCTCCGCTTCGCGCCGGTCGAGACTGAACTGGACGGCAAAGGGTGTACTCCGTGACGGCGCGGACAATTTGTATTGATAATAGCGCACTTACGAGGCGCATCTACTGCTCGACGTTGGACTTCCACGCGGACTGAGCCCTCGGCTGTCGCCGCCGCTGATTCTCGCCGACTGCACGTTCTGAGACACGTGAGCGTGGACCCGCGCGTCCGCCTTCTCCTCTTGCCACTCGTCAACGACCGCAACCTACATTCGACCGGAGTGTAGTACCCCGGCGAGGTCTATAAAACGAGGCTAGTCGCGTTGCTTTAGTTCCATTCCCTCGAGAGACGCCGGGCAGAACGTTTCTGAAGAGATAGCTTGCGCGAATATTTCGTGATGCATGCAACTTTGTTTCGTAGATCTCTTTTGTGATCGACTATCGATCGATAGCGCAATCGATATATAGACCCAGATAGCCAAGTCTGCCGAAAGCAGATGATGCTAACTATCTGCTATCAACTATCGCCAGCCAAAGACAACAAATTTGATACAGAAGTTGTTGTTAACGATTAATTCGACAAATTGGTGCCAGAAATGTAACGGAGCTTGCTCACAAAATCTAAGAACAGATTGGCGGCAGAAACCGAGCAGAATCCGCAAACATGGCTCGAAGTCGGATTGTCGACAGAAACCGAGCAAGATTTGCGCACGCGCAATCTAACGGCAGATTGGCAGCAGAAACCGAGCAAGATCTGCGCGCGCGGAATCTAACGGCAGATTGGCAGCAGAAACCGAACAGGATCTGCAGCTTTTGACGGTATTCAAATTTACACGGCTATGAATGTGTTTTCGCTCCGCACCGCTATGCGGTGCACGCGTCGAGTTCTTACTCGATGTTAAGATTTAGCCTAACGGTTATATAAGTTAATATACGCGCCTTGGCATAATGTTAATTTTTCTGAAAATTTTTGCACTTGCGGCACAGAGGCTCCCATGGACAACGTCCATGTAGTTCATGCACGCCACGAGCAATCTGAAGTTCGAAAGCAAAATTCGGACTTCAGATTAGAATAAATTAACAATAAGAGAGAGATTATGCAACGAACTGTCAGAAAGACACATCAAGCCAAATGTACTTTAATTTAACAAACAAAGAAATGCGTTCTTTTAACACATGGTAATATAAAATGCCGATTTATAGTGTGTTAAAAGTAAACACATGCTTTAATATTGGGTCATTAAGTATGAAACTTTACAAATAGAACATAAACTTTTGCATTTTTTGGCACATGGACATGATTTATTTTCAATCGAAGTATGCGCCCATGTTATCTACACACTTCTGCCATTTTAGTGGTAGTTGGTCTATGCCTCTACTATAGAAGCCAGGAGTACGGGAATCGATGAAGTCGCGGAAGGCTGTTTCGACTGCCTGTTGAGAATTGAAGAATTTTCCCACCAACAAGTTGTCCAAATTCCGGAAGAAGTGATAGTCGGTAGGTGATAGATCTGATGAATATGGTGGATGACGGAGAGTTTCCAATTCCAACTCCTGTAGCTTTGCCACGGTCAGTCGTGCAGTGTGCGGTCGAGCATTATCATGCAACAGGATTGGCATTGACCGATTGACCAATTTCGGTTGTTTAATAGCAAGTTGTTGCATCATTTCGTCCAGTTGCTTGCGATATACTTCAGCCGTTATCGATGTACCAGGTTTCATAAAGTTGTAGTAGATAACACCTGGACCTGGACCACCAAACAGTCACCATAAGCTTCTTCTGTGTAATGTTGGGTTTCGCGTGATGTCTCGGTGGTTCATCAGCGTTCAACCACTGATGTGAGCGTTTACGATTGTCGTAGAGTATCCACTTTTCATCGCAGGTCACAATTCGATTAAAAAAAGATTCATTTTTGTGACGGGAAAGCAAAGAAAGGGAAGCCTCTAGACGTTGCGCCTGCTGCGCATCGGTCAATTCGTGCGGGACCCATTTGTCCAACTTCTTTATCTTACCAATTGCAGCTAAATGAACCAATATGGTGGGTATGGAAACATTGAATATCGATGCCAATTCACGTGTACTTTGAGATGGATCGGACTCTACTACGGCTCTCAAGTGATCATTATCCACCTTCGTCTTTGGTCTTCCACGTGGCTCATTAGCGAGGCTGAAATCTCCATCTCTGAAGTTTTTGAACCAATTGCCCACCGTTGCTTTAGTAGTTGAACCTTCACCAAATACAGCGTCGATATTACGAGCTGTCTCCGACACTGTGGTTCCACGGCGGAACTCATATTCATAAATCACACGAATTTTGGACTTTTCCATAGTTCTATAAAAAAGAATCCACCAATAAAACTAATGAAGATATTTGAACAAACAAATATGACATTTGAAGAGCGAACATACATCTATCACACTAACCTAACCTGATACTGACGTCTGGCGCCAAATTTGAGATAACAAATGTTAAAGATGGCGCTTTTACATTTGTAAAGTTTCATACTTAATGACCCAATATTACTATTGGGTCATTAAGTATGAAACTTTACAAATAGAACATAAACTTTTGCATTTTTTGGCACATGGACATGATTTATTTTCAATCGAAGTATGCGCCCATGTTATCTACACACTTCTGCCATTTTAGTGGTAGTTGGTCTATGCCTCTACTATAGAAGCCAGGAGTACGGGAATCGATGAAGTCGCGGAAGGCTGTTTCGACTGCCTGTTGAGAATTGAAGAATTTTCCCACCAACAAGTTGTCCAAATTCCGGAAGAAGTGATAGTCGGTAGGTGATAGATCTGGTGAATATGGTGGATGACGGAGAGTTTCCAATTCCAACTCCTGTAGCTTTGCCACGGTCAGTCGTGCAGTGTGCGGTCGAGCATTATCATGCAACAGGATTGGCATTGACCGATTGACCAATTTCGGTTGTTTAATAGCAAGTTGTTGCATCATTTCGTCCAGTTGCTTGCGATATACTTCAGCCGTTATCGATGTACCAGGTTTCATAAAGTTGTAGTAGATAACACCTGGACCTGGACCACCAAACAGTCACCATAAGCTTCTTCTGTGTAATGTTGGGTTTCGCGTGATGTCTCGGTGGTTCATCAGCGTTCAACCACTGATGTGAGCGTTTACGATTGTCGTAGAGTATCCACTTTTCATCGCAGGTCACAATTCGATTAAAAAAAGATTCATTTTTGTGACGGGAAAGCAAAGAAAGGGAAGCCTCTAGACGTTGCGCCTGCTGCGCATCGGTCAATTCGTGCGGGACCCATTTGTCCAACTTCTTTATCTTACCAATTGCAGCTAAATGAACAATATGGTGGTGGGTATGGAAACATTGAATATCGATGCCAATTCACGTGTACTTTGAGATGGATCGGACTCTACTACGGCTCTCAAGTGATCATTATCCACCTTCGTCTTTGGTCTTCCACGTGGCTCATTAGCGAGGCTGAAATCTCCATCTCTGAAGTTTTTGAACCAATTGCCCACCGTTGCTTTAGTAGTTGAACCTTCACCAAATACAGCGTCGATATTACGAGCTGTCTCCGACACTGTGGTTCCACGGCGGAACTCATATTCATAAATCACACGAATTTTGGACTTTTCCATAGTTCTATAAAAAAGAATCGACCAATAAAACTAATGAAGATATTTGAACAAACAAATATGACATTTGAAGAGCGAACATACATCTATCACACTAACCTAACCTGATACTGACGTCTGGCGCCAAATTTGAGATAACAAATGTTAAAGATGGCGCTTTTACATTTGTAAAGTTTCATACTTAATGACCCAATATATCGTGAATATGAATGGCCAAAAGCTGCAGATTCTGTTCGGTTTCTGCTGTCAATCTGCCGTCAGATGTTAACAGATCCTGCTCGGTTTCTGCCGCCAATCTGCTGTCAGAGTCCGTTAGCAGGCTCTGCTGGCAGATCACTATCCTGACGCGGACATAACGGATGCCAATTTGCTATCAACTTCTGCAGTAATCTGTTGCCAATCTGCTGGCAGATTGCACACATTTTGCTTACTGGGGAACTATATTCACGCTGTAACAACGTTGACCGTGCTTGATACCAAGCATCTGAATTTTTGAGCGACTGAGATTTTCCCGTAATAATTTTCCCATAAGTCTTCAGTCTTGAAAACTTTTCCGAAGACTCTGGCAAAAGAAAATGAATGTTTAAGGGTTATGTTACTTTATAAATACTTATTTAAATGATTATTGCAAGGCTAATTGATAAGTTTGTTTTGAGGGAAAAAAAGATAAAAGAGAAACAAGAGAATAAAAATTAGAAAATCAATGTATATTTGTATTCTTAGTATTATTGGGCTTCAAAACAGCATATGATCGCAATTTTTTTTATTGCTGCGAGTCATCCGTCGAGGCACACACTTTTACCATTCCGATCCAGCAAATCTATATCTCGTTCTTATAGTTTTCAGGAGAAAGATATATCTCACTCGCGGTGGCGGATTAAGATACTTAAGACTGTACATGCTATCTTTTACGCAAAGATATACAATCAAGAAAATTATATAGAAAGGGCAATCCACCACTCCCTCGCGGTTAATTCATGGAAACGGTATTCATGATAGAAGTTTGATAAAAACGCGGAAGATATATAACTTAGCGGCTATGGAAAAATATAACGATTTAATATACGTTCCATCGAATATTCTTTCGCACATGTACAAATTCATAGAAAAATCATCTTAATATAATAATCTTAATCGCTAGAAACAGTATCACAGTCTTCAGGTACGGTTCTTCATTCCCGCGGTGTCCTGAAAGTGAAAAGAACAATTATCAGAATACCGTCAGAGCATCAGTTCGAGCATAAAAGATCATACTTCGTTTCGATAAGTAATAAGAAAAAAAAAGAAACATCAAGTGAACGAGTCGGTGTTGGAAGTTTTTGCGTATTTCATGTGTATTTGATATCACCAAGAAAATGAGTCACAGTTACAGTCTCCTGGAACATTATTTCGGTACGGTCAATACAGTGAGTCTAACGCATGGTGGTACAAAAATGTGTGTCCATCATCATAAAACGTTCACGCGTTGTGCGTCGACCACTGGGTATGTGACGAGATTGATTGGTTTCGTAACGTCGGATAGTCGATTATCGGTTCGACCCTGGGAAATCATCCTTCCTGTTTCTTTTACCTTTGCAAACGACAAATATCTATTTGTTCCTAAATGTAAAAAATAATATACAAGCCGGTATATTTGATTTCTTCATTAATTAACATTAATGGCCTCCAAAACAAGATATGTCCAAATAAAAGGCTCTTGTATTTTTTTAGGCACACTTTATATATATGTATTAATTCGTCAAAATATTGCTTTTGCTATATAAAATTTCGCAGCTACACGTTAAAATTCGCGAGCGCTTAATTACATAAAAATTGTATAAAATTCGAAGCAGCATCAATTTGATAAATTAATTTTTTTTTAATGAACCATTAATAGCTAATTAATTTTACATAAAATATCTTGCGTAAAAAATATACAGATTAAATATTTCATGACTTTTTTTATATAAAATATTACAACAAATTAAAATATTTTAAGCTGATATATATATAAACATGACCGATATGTTACATATTCTAATGAAAATACAGATTTCCCTTGAGTTTGCATCTGCTGCACAGATTATGCAAGTGTTAGTACACATCAAAGATTAGCACATATATCTCACAGATTTATATATCTTGCTTTGGAATTTGCTTTATGCACAATGACTTGAACTTATCGTCGCGAAAGTTGTCAGTGATGCATAACAAAATACAGATTGCTCTGCTTCCTCTCTGCACGCAATACAACTAAAAGAAAAATACAGGAATCTTTTTTTAATGATAAATAAAAGGTCCCTCTTCGTCTGCTAAACCTAAACCACAGGTTATTTTCTAAAAGCCTGTGCGAACAGGGTCAGCACTTTCATCTCACAACAACAAGGTTCACACCTATGCGTTTCGTTTCGTTTACTCTGCTTCTTTACATACATCAATCCGCATATGTTACAACGTGTCTTATCGTAAATATCGTTGCAAATCAACGATCGGCCGATCGTGCCAATAATCTGATTCTCACGGATTCGTCTTTCCAATTATTTCCGTAAAAGTCGCTCGGACAGTCCACCATCCGAGAGAATGTGACGTCTCATCGTATTTTGCAGAAAACGAGACCAATGATCGAATCGTCAATTCAAGGAATCGGAAAGGAAGAAAAAGAAAACGGGAAAGCTACATCTTCGGGGTATGTATCCATGAAGGATGGTTCGGGAGACGAGTCGCTTCACGCTTCGATAGACGCGCGCTGCAAGATCCTGTGATTCAAGGGAGAAAAACTGCCCTCCGGCGATTCACACGCATTTTTCTAGCTGCGCAACGAAAACAAAAACACCACGACCGTTCGCACAGGCCTCTTAAAGTTATAACAACGAAAACACGGGTAATTCGCGAGCGCGCGCATGAATCGTGCGAGACGCGCGACATGCAAGAGGAGAAAAAGTAGTAGTAAAAGTAGCCAGTAGTAGTAACAGTAGTAGTAGTAGTAGTAGTAGTAGTGGTGGTAGTAGAGTAGCAGTTAAACGTTTCAGTAACGTAGTTGAAGTTGCGCGAACGTAAGCGAACAGTTAAATATATATAGGTAGGTAGTTGGAGTAGATTTCCCTGGATGCAGGCCCTTGACGTGGTCAAGTGAGTAGTCTTTAAATTCGTCTCATTTTGTTGCGTGCGTCCGGCTTGTGTATACCAGTCAGTCTGTGAAGACAAATAGCAAAAATTACATTTTCACCTGACCGCTTTGCTTCCCCCTGCCCGAGGAGAAGGAGGAGGTAGAGAAAGTGAGAACGTGATGATCGGGCAAAACAACAGTCTCTCTCTCAGGGTGGTAATATTACTACTATTACAAGGCAAAACGACTCTCTTTTTTCTTTCCGCCGCGCCGCACGGCGCTCTGCTACTTACGGGATTACAGGTCTCGCGGTAAGCCGCTCAATTCTCGTCCTCGTCCATCCGCAATCTCTTCCGGCGATCCTCGCCGACGTTACGCTCTTCCGCTTCCAGCACTTTTAAGCGAGAGCCACAGATTTCCTGCCCGTGCAGTACCTAAGGTGTCACAGGTTTTTGCTCTTAGAATATCTGCGTGTGTATACCTGACGCTCGCATTGTAAATCTCTTCGTGATAGAAATAAGATAAGATGAAAAGATAAAATAAGCTCTTGTACCTCGATGGCCTCGTTCGCGCTCTCGACGCTGGCATACTTGGCATAGCCGCAATTCTTGCCCGGTAACATATATACATCTATCAGATTTCCGAACCTACAGAATGCATCCTTCATGGCGTATATCGGTGGCACTGGCGGCCCGCACACGATGAAACATCTCTTGGCCACTTCGGCGTCTATGCTCGCCATAGGTTGCACCGGTGGTAGTTTCACGCACATGTGATCCAAGCCTGAAGCAAGAAGCGTGAGCAGGAACAAGGCACTCTTACGCACGCACGCGTACATCATTCTTTTCAACGCGTCGGAAGTTCTGTTCAAGTTACTCACTCGGTGCAGTTAGTCCCGCCGCCTGGATCAGCGACGTCGCCTGGGCGATGGTCTCCGCCAGGTGTGCCAGATCCGTCCTCGCGCTAGCGACGCTCCCAGCGGTCGAGCCACCGGGTTTCGCCGTGCTCTTCGGCGGTGCACTCGTCAGGTCTGGCTTGACGATCATCCTGTGACCGGGCGGGTACTCGAAACCGTGAAACTTCTCGCGCGCATACGCTGCCGCGCTCGGATTGTTGTACACCACGACCGCTTGACCGCGCGGCATCCTGTATCTCACGTCGGTCTTGAGGTGGCAGTAGTCCATACCAGGTACTATGTCGAACAGCTTCCACAGCTGATCCTGGTTCAACGCCGGATGCGCGATCACCTGCAGACGCGTGTAGCCCTCCGAGTTGGGATAGTTGGTGGCGATCTCCAGACTGATGCTACTCTTGCCGAAGTTGGAGGAGCCGTAGGTGCCGCTGGAGTTATCGTACATCGTGGACAGGCCGTTGTTGTACTTGGCGTCGCTGTGATCTGGCTTCGGTTTCTTTGGCTCGGCGAACACCGCCTTGTACTTCCTGTCGCACTCCTCGAACGCGCGAGCTGCGCTGGACACCTTCTTGAACTTGACGTAGCCGAAGCCTTTGGATTCGTTCGTGCTACGATCCTTCACGACGGTGGCGTACTCGATCGCGCCGAACCTGGAGAACTCCTGCTGCAGCTCGTTGTCGGTCATCGTCTTTGGCAGCACGCAGAACAGGCGCACCCACCTCTCCTCCTCGTTCGTCTCGCGCACCGAACCCTGATCCCGGCTACGGGCATAATCAGAATGAGATATCGACACAAGGTTCGATGAGGTAACAGGGAAAGTGGGGGGAAACGACTTACTTCGAGGCGATCATCACCTTGATGGGCCTGCCTACGGAGCCCAGCATCTTGCCGTTCATCTCTTCCAGGGCGAACGCTGCCTCCGACGTCTTGGAGAACTTGATGTACGTGACACCTGAATGCACAGACAGTACGCGGTTAGAGAGGATCGCTCACGCGTACGTGAAAAACGGGGCAACGCCAAGGAAAACGAGTTTCTCTCAGGCGGGAGCACATCGAGATAAGACGGAGCGACGTGTCCTAACAACGCGCCGATCGAGTTATCGACGAAGTTATCGTCACCTTTATTCTCGCCCGTGTTGCGGTCCTTGACCACCCAGATGTCCTCGATCTTGCCGAACTTCTCGAACGCCTTCCTGAGGTCGTCCTCCTCCAGGCTCTTGTGACAGATGACGAACAGCCGCGAGTTCGGCGGGTCGTCATTCTTCGAACGCAGATCCGTCTGCGAGTAGTACGAATCCCGTTCCCTGTGGTCGGCCATTTTGCAAATGATGATGACGAGTGCGAGCGAGCGAGCGCGGTCTGCCCGCCGCTGCCCGTCTAGGTCGGCGCGGCGGCAGGGATCAGCGGGAATCGCAATACCAGCGGCGGAGCAACGACCGTGACACGTGCGCTTCGGCTTGGAAAAGCGACGTCCACGTCTTCACTTTCACCGCGACAGCGCGCGAAGCCGGGAATCGGGGAGCGAGGGAGATCATTACGGGTCGAATCTCGTTCGACACTCGATTTTTCGTCTCGATCTCAGCGAAAATCCGTGAGAAGCCGTCGGGCTAATCACCATTTACCGGTTTCGCGTCGCCGCTGGTCTATGAGTACATGCATATATGGATACGTACGCTGACCGGCAATGAATCGTTTCGCAAATGGCGGAGCATGTCCTACGTTGCCCGGCACTCTAGCGTATAACGCAGCGGCGGTAGATGGCGGCCGATCGCCGAATTTATCGACGATGGTAACTGATCGCCTCGTATGATCATGAGCAGCGAAAGAAATATCATTCCGTCGATAACGACATGTGTGTATCAGAGGGCGGAAAAAAATATGAATTGAATCATTTCCAATGATATATTGGTTTTAAATACTTTTATTGATCAAAGTTATGCGAATGAAAGTGCTTTCGTCAAATATATTGGTGGTCCCGAAAAGGACCGTTTGTAATTAGCTGTGGTGCAGCAAAAAAAGAGATCGCACGTCGTATTCCTTGTTCCGTGCAAACGGTGCGCAAATGGATTAAACGTTAGCAAGAACAAGGGAAGAAGGGTGTTATGGATAAACGGAAAAATAATAGAAGAGGACGAGTGTCAAATGCTGAACAAGATCTTTTATTGCTCTACCAGGTAGATAGCAACCCTTTTCTTTCGGTATCAGAAACTGTAACTCGGTTGAATTTACCACGTTCGGAACGGACTGCGCGACGCCGATTACAAGAAGCAAATGTGCATTGCTATAGGCCTGCCCGAAAGTTTTGTTTAACTGATGTGCATCGCGACAACCGTATTGCGTTCGCATTGCAGCAAATAAATACAGCTTTACCGGAGGATTGGGAGCGTACTATTTGGACAGACGAAAAAGTATTTTGTTCGACAGTTGATCGACGTTTACATGTGTGGAGACCCGTTGACTCTAATCGTCTAGATCCAAAATATGTTGTTCCTCGCGATCGGAGTGGGCGTATCACTTGTGGTATGTGGGGCTGGACAGTGCACACGGTCCAGGTGAACTAGTCGAAGTGTCGCCGCGTATGAATGCTCTGGAATATGTAGATATTCTGGAAAACGTGTTGCTCCCGAGCGTTCGCTCTATCTACCCAGAAGAGGATATGCCGACATTTCGACTTGTTCAGGATAACAGTGCTGTCCATACTTCTAGGATAATGCAGGAGTGGTTCGCACAACATCCGCAGATTGAAGTTCTCGAGTGGCCACCGAAATCCCCGGATCTTAATTTAATAGAAAATGTATGGGCAGAAATTGTAAATTCGTGGAATCCTGCTCATGAGGGAACTAAAGCAGCTCTGATTGCACACGCGAAGGACGCATGGGAGAATCTTCGACGTAAACCGCAATTTTTCCAAAATCTTCACGATTCCATTAATACCCGTTTGCAACAAGTTGTTGCACGAAATGGATACTGGACGGACTATTGAGGTAATCTAGTTGATTACAAACGGTCCTTTTCAGACCCATCAAGTATTTAAAACCAATATATCATTGGAAATGATTCAATTCATATTTTTTTCCGCCTTCTGATACACACATGTCGTTATCGACGGAATGATATTTCTTTCGCTGCTCATGATCATACGAGGCGATCAGTTACCATCGTCGATAAATTCGGCGATCGGCCGCCATCTACCGCCGCTGCGTTATACGCTAGAGTGCCGGGCAACGTAGAACATGCTCCGCCATTTGCGAAACGATTCATTGCCGGTCAGTGTACATGGCGTCACGAGTGCCTAAACACGCCTGAAGTTGCGTCAACCTCGCCACGCGTAAACGCTACGACTGTTGGCTGAACAGCCGAAATTGTTTTTCTTTTCATACGTTTATTTGTTACGGCAGTTTTTATCATTTATAGTTTTAATTTAATTTATACAGCAAAGATTTCTCGACAGATCGTATTTCAGTAATTGAATTATACTTTAAATTTATATCAGTTTATCCGCAAGCTTGTACTTTTCTTAATTTACTGTAGACATTTCTTTAAATTTATTATACGAGCTATTAATTTATTTCCTAATCCAATTTAAACCGTCGCCCAGCAGCATCGATCTAACCTAACCTAAACTGACTTTCAAGCTTCAGCGTCTTTAACATCGAGTGCACCTACATCAATTGTTCTATTCAATGGCCACACTATAGAATTTTCTGGTTCCTCAGTGATGTCAGAAACTAAAGACCCTACCCCTAGAAACAGGCTTCGGCAGCGTGTGGTTACGGTATAAGGATATACAGTAGGGACAAGCACCCGTTTTCGAGTCAGCCGCGCAGATTTGCTTGCGCATCCCAAGCGGCCATGTTCTTGGGCGGCTTCCAATCCCGTTCAAAGTAAAGAACGCACATTATCTCCGTAACTGTGATCACATATAGATAGAGAAACATAACCAAACATAAAAATTCGCATATTGTATTGTATTGTTTGTTTTGTGCTTTTGTTAAAAACAATGTCTAAGAGAATACATCGAGTGTGTGCGGTGCAAAATTGTTTTCACAATGATTCACAGTGATAATATATAATTTTTTCGCGCTTTCCAAAAGAGAAAGAAAGGTATGCATTACTTATGTATTTATAAAATATGTAATTTTTTTAAGAAAACACATTAAAAATATTTGCTGATAGCGGTAGTTTCTAATATTATTGATACGCTACTTGCCGCCCGAAGACATGGCGGATCGGCTGAAAAAGATCAAAGGTGCCGACGCTCTTTGTCCCTACTGTATATCATTATACTGTGACTAAAGACCCTACCCCTAGAAACAGGCTTCGGCAGCGTGTGGTGGTGATGGGCATAGACATATTGGGTCATTAAGTATGAAACTTTACAAATGTAAAAGCGCCATCTTTAACATTTGTTATCTCAAATTTGGCGCCAGACGTCAGTATCAGGTTAGGTTAGTGTGATAGATGTATGTTCGCTCTTCAAATGTCATATTTGTTTGTTCAAATATCTTCATTAGTTTTATTGGTCGATTCTTTTTTATAGAACTATGGAAAAGTCCAAAATTCGTGTGATTTATGAATATGAGTTCCGCCGTGGAACCACAGTGTCGGAGACAGCTCGTAATATCGACGCTGTATTTGGTGAAGGTTCAACTACTAAAGCAACGGTGGGCAATTGGTTCAAAAACTTCAGAGATGGAGATTTCAGCCTCGCTAATGAGCCACGTGGAAGACCAAAGACGAAGGTGGATAATGATCACTTGAGAGCCGTAGTAGAGTCCGATCCATCTCAAAGTACACGTGAATTGGCATCGATATTCAATGTTTCATACCCACCATATTGGTTCATTTAGCTGCAATTGGTAAGATAAAGAAGTTGGACAAATGGGTCCCGCACGAATTGACCGATGCGCAGCAGGCGCAACGTCTAGAGGCTTCCCTTTCTTTGCTTTCCCGTCACAAAAATGAATCTTTTTTTAATCGAATTGTGACCTGCGATGAAAAGTGGATACTCTACGACAATCGTAAACGCTCACATCAGTGGTTGAACGCTGATGAACCACCGAGACATCACGCGAAACCCAACATTACACAGAAGAAGCTTATGGTGACTGTTTGGTGGTCCAGGTCCAGGTGTTATCTACTACAACTTTATGAAACCTGGTACATCGATAACGGCTGAAGTATATCGCAAGCAACTGGACGAAATGATGCAACAACTTGCTATTAAACAACCGAAATTGGTCAATCGGTCAATGCCAATCCTGTTGCATGATAATGCTCGACCGCACACTGCACGACTGACCGTGGCAAAGCTACAGGAGTTGGAATTGGAAACTCTCCGTCATCCACCATATTCACCAGATCTATCACCTACCGACTATCACTTCTTCCGGAATTTGGACAACTTGTTGGTGGGAAAATTCTTCAATTCTCAACAGGCAGTCGAAACAGCCTTCCGCGACTTCATCGATTCCCGTACTCCTGGCTTCTATAGTAGAGGCATAGACCAACTACCACTAAAATGGCAGAAGTGTGTAGATAACATGGGCGCATACTTCGATTGAAAATAAATCATGTCCATGTGCCAAAAAATGCAAAAGTTTATGTTCTATTTGTAAAGTTTCATACTTAATGACCCAATAGTAAGAATAGACCGAGCGTGTTCTCAACTTGGCAGTGAATCACAGGTAGAAAAAGAGAGAAAGCAGGCGAAGGATTGCTCTCTCTCTCTCTCTCTCAGGAAAGAAGAGTGGGGGTAAGAGCGGAGAGTGGGGAAGACGCGAACAGAGAGAGAAAGAGATCCTCCACCTACTTTCCGTCCTTTTCTAGCTGTGCTTCACATTTTGCGCTTCACGCTCGGTCTATTTAAAGTCACTAGATTGATAAAGTACCGCAATCCGTGGTAAAATATGTGGAATAAAAATGGCGTTGGAAGTGTATTTAGTGCAAACATGCAACTTATCAATACACTAAGTGAAATTCTACGAAGCAGCGTTGCGTTGTATCTCCATTGAGAAAGGTTACATATTGTGGTAGATGTGAAGAGAACATAATTGTGATGAAAACACCGTGTAGTTGGAATTAAAATGGCGGACGATTGCGGTACTTTATCCATCTAGTGACTTTAGGTCTATTCTTAAGGTGCTAATTCATGAGACGCTGAAAAGCAGCGTCGAGCGTCGTCACGTGACATCACATTGACGCTAGCGTCAGAGAAAAGAAGTCGAATGATTTCAGCTTCAAGCGTCAAGGTAGCAGAAAAGACAGCGTCAATTGATTAAAACGAAAGTGAAAGAAATATGGAAAAGATAAAAAATTTTCATTATTAATTATCAAAAACGATATGTTAATTACGAAAATGATATTATACGCAATAATTCAGTTCTAATGAGTGTGTTAAGAAATATACCAGTAAATACTGTAACCTAACATTCACGTGCTGGAAATTCGATGCTGAATCTATTGGCGCGATTTGATCACGTGACCTGTTTTGACGCTAAAAATGAGCGTCGAGCGTCGGCATGAAAAAGCACCTTTACTATGTCTATGGTGATGGGGGACAGCGTGATGGACGCACACAACTGCATCGCCTCCGTCATCCCCATTCCCCACCACGTACATGCTACCGCATGCTGCGAGTTTCCGGCATCACTGTTTCTATGACAGTTGCACGGTTTGGTTTAGCACAACAAAGCGTGTGGAGTATCAAGTAGCGTTCGCTTTACTCAACACGACTCAACGGTACTCCAATCACTTTGTCATCATAACTTCCGATAACTTCACAGTAATTGTACATTCATTCATTGTGCGCCCGATATGTCGCCCGTCGACGGTTCCCCGAGTGGAAATATGGGCGGATTCGAGCTGATATGCACGTTCAACGCAAACTCGAAGGCAAACGCGATTCCGTTCCATATGTACAAATCGACGAATACCGGGATCACGATTTGCATCGCGAAGGTCGACGGTCCGGTTGTCAGCGGCTACTTCAACATCGGTAAGTGATAGGAAGAGTTTTGCGCGACACGTGGGTGTCCCGTGTCAATTTTTCTCTCTGGCAATGAGCAGCTAGAAAACAAAGTATTACATGAAGCGTCAATTGTCAATTCTGTCTTCTTTCAAGTTACTGAAGCGCATGACGACGATGGCCTTCCTCATACACTGGAGCATCTTATCTTCTTGGGCAGTGAGGATTATCCCTACAAAGGTGTCTTGGACCTCTGGGCAAACCGGTGCCTCGCATCTGGCACCAATGCTGGAACGTATGTGGACCGTACGTGCTACACCATGTCAACAGCTGGTAGTGAAGGATTTTTGTCCCTGATGCCGATATACCTTGAGCATATTCTCTATCCCACTCTACTGGTAAGGATTTTAACACACTGGGTGGCATCTTCGCGTGACTTTCCATTCAGACTAGGTGAGCCATGGCTCACGTGGCATTTAACATGTTAATAATGTCTTACATGTTTGAAGTAGCATTTTATGTATAGAAGATATTGTTAAATAGATAATTATAGTTATCTAGCTTTCTACTCATTTTCTTCCTAAAAGAATGATAATTTGTATAAATTATACCTCTTGGAAGTATTAAATAGGAAGATGTAGGAAATACATATCCTTAAAGACTCATCAGTTATACAAGCAGTTACGTAAGCAATTATCGTAATGAAATATAGTTTATGATGTAAGAGCTTCACATAATTTATGTAGCTTATGATGTAAGACAACAAAAGAAAGATAATTTCTAGCTTGAGCTAGGTTGTAGACTACCCATTACACACAATCATAAATCCTCCGACAAATTATGCAAGACCAATTATCACAAAATATCCAACAATTTTATGCGTACATTGATAGGACTCGGCGTTTATTACGGAAGTGCATCACATCACTGGTGACGGCAAGGATGCAGGTGTAGTTTACTGCGAAATGCAGGATAAAGATAATACGGGTGAATGTAGGACGTACAATGAATTTGTGAAGGCGATGTATCCCGGCATATGTGGATATAAATCGAATACCGGAGGTATAGAGACACACGTACGATCGATTTATTCACTCCTTGTTCACTTTTTCAAGCATCGTTCGTCTTTTTCATAGGTGCACTGATAAATTTGCGGAACAGTACCAGCAACAAGAAAGTGCGGCAGTATCATAAGCAATTTTATAGACCGGAAAATTTGACTCTGTTAATAGCGGGGCAAGTGAAGCACGCCGATGTTTTCCGCGCGTTG
Organism: Ooceraea biroi; assembly: GCF_003672135.1. NCBI lineage: Eukaryota > Metazoa > Arthropoda > Insecta > Hymenoptera > Formicidae > Ooceraea > Ooceraea biroi. Next base: position 10,262,692 of record NC_039516.1, read on the forward strand.
CTGCCTTTGGAACAGAAGATAATGTCGAAGGTGGTATTTATCCCGAAGCTGATTTGAACTGATCGTGTCTTACCTTAGTTACTTATTTCTTATTACGCATTCTTGAGATTTAGCAAAATGCAAAATTACAGGGAAGCAGAAGTGCGTTCCAGAGGCCCTGGCAAAGAGCGGTGCCACCGCTCGAGCGAAGCCTAGACCTGGATGTCTATTACCCGTGCGATGAGGAGGACAACGGTATGGTGTGCGTCGGTTGGCGGGGACCGTCGATAGTGAACGAGATATACGATTATCTCGGTTGCACCCTGCTCATGCAGTACTTCACCAGCACGTGCATCAGCCCTTTGCAAAAGAAATTCGTCGAGACGGACGATCCGTACGCCAGCAACGTGGACGCCATGACGTTAGCTTACTCGACAACCGCCTTGTTATTCTGGTTCGAGAATGTGCCGAAGAATAAGATCCCGCTTATCGAGGGGCTGCTGGTGAAGGTACTCAAAGACACGTGCAACGCCGTCGACAGCGCTATAGACATGAAGCGAATGAGGACCGTGGTTCACAAAAGTATCCTCTGGGATTTGGACGCCTTCGACAACAATCCACACGACACGGTCGAGGATATACTCTTCAAGCACGTGTTGTACGGAGACACGAAGGAAGATGTACGTTATCGGTTATCCAACGTAGTCTGATCAATTAATTCATTTGAATCGATAATTCGACTTTGATAAAAATTACTCTGTTTTCGCTAACAGCTCGAGCGAAGATTGGACGTTATACGCGATCGGCAGAAGTTAGAAAATGAGCCTGAAGCCTATTGGTTGAGTCTTCTGAAGAAATATTTTATTGGTAAGCCGATGGTGACTGTGAAGGGCGTACCCAGCATAGAGAAGAAACGTACGTCGACGCAGGAGGAAGAGACGCGAATAGCCAAGCAGATAGAGCAGCTTGGCACGAACGGCTTGACGCACAAGGAAGTCGAGTTAAAGCACGCTATCGAGGAGAATGAGGTAACGGTCATTAAAATTGTATAATCGCAAATTGTCATATATATATATGACAATGTTAACAAGAACATATTAATTAACGTTGTGTAATGTTCGAATTGTCCTTCGAAATCCTATAAAAATTCTGTCAAAGTATCGAAAAGTTGTAATTAATCGTATAAAATAAATATAAACATTTGTCAGATTCTTCGTGATTGTACGAGTCCAGAAAACCTCTGGATGCAGTTAATATCTCTATGTTTAAGTTGCAAGTCTTTGAAGATATTTGCATGCTTTTTAAGCAATAGCCTTGTCGATCTTAAAAGTAGAAATTGTAAAAGTTTCTTAGTATGTTTCTTATATACAGGGTGTTTCCTAAGTAAGTAGACAAACTTAAGGAGGATATTCCTTGGCTTATTTTAAGAAGAAAAGGTCATATAAACATATGTCCTAAACTGTTTTGTTTTCCAAAAAAAGTACATCACTGTTTTCGTTCACTTTTCGTTTATTATAGAACGAACAGTTTGTATTATTGCAAATGAAACAAATGAAAACCAATAGTAACCAAAAAGAAAAATTATAACGAAAAAGAAAATAGTAACTAAAAAGAAAAATAATAACATCACAGTAACTGCTGAAAATGTCCACCTGCAGCCATGATACACGCCTCAACTTTCCTTTCCATTGATTGACGTACACGCTCAAAAATACCTGGAGTGTTACGTATTCTTTCACATCCATCTATTATGCGATTTCTGAGATCTTCTTCATTTTGAATAGGTGTAGCGTAAACTAAAGATTTAAGCTGTCCCCATAGAAAAAAATCTACTGGATTTAAGTCTGGGGATCTTGCAGGCCATAAATGGTTTGGTCTTTGAGTACCTCGACCGATCCATCGATTGGCAAACTTCCTGTTCAAAAATTGACCATCCCCACTCCATCCCCACCGCTGTTGACTCGTACTGCAAAAGCACGCTATCCGAAAAGTGAACGAAAACAGTGATGTACTTTTTTTGGAAAACAAAGCAGTTTAGGACATATGTTCATATGACCTTTTCTTCTTAAAATAAGCCAAGGAATATCCTCCTTAAGTTTGTCTACTTACTTAGAAAACACCCTGTATATATGACGAAAAATGTGATCTTGATTTTTAACAAGTTTCGATTTTCTCTTTAAGAGGCCTATACCAGACAATCTGTTGACAAATGTAGCTATACCTAGCACGGATTCCATCAACTTCCATCACATCAAAGGCTACTCTACGGAAACGTCGGAGCAGCATCCGAGGTTCGACGTTACGAAGCTGCCGTTGTTCACCTACTTAGATCACGTTAATACAAATTTCGTCTATGTGAGTGTCACGCGATCACGCTGATTTATCGAGCGGTTCCAATTGGAAAGTCCAATTAACGCTCGACAGTCACGCATTAATCAGCAAATACAGTATACTAATTGTGGCCCGACTTGAATTTAGCTGTACGTTATCATGGACACGTCCGCTCTCAGTAGAGAATACAGGAAGTACGTGCCATTATTGCTGGAAGTTATTACCGAGTGCGGGCCGTTGAGAAGGAACGACCGCCTAATTCCTTACGAGGAAGTGGTGGCCGAACTGGAAGCGGACACCGTGTCGGTTTCCACTAAAATCGGGATCGGTGGTAGCAGATACTCGTGCGGAATATACGAGAACAACGTTATCCTGATGCTTCAAGTAATGCAGACACGCCTTACATTTTTTAATATGACAAAACAAAAATGGTGGAAAAATTCTTTTGATTCTTATTTATATACTTTTGCCGTCCTCTCTCTCTCTACGCAGCTGGAATTGGAAAAATATGACAAGGGTATACAGTGGATCAAGGAGCTTTTATACGACACCGAGTTGACCATTGAAAAATTGAAGGTGGTAGCGACGAAGATGATAAACGATGTCGCTCAACTGAAGCGAAGAGGATACGATGTTAAAAGACACATGATAAACGGACTAATGTATAATAAAGGTAAATTCCGGGCTCCGGCTGCCGGTGGCACGAACTCGCATCCACGCTACGTACTTATCGAACACTTGCAGACAGTAATACCTTCGCGTCCGGCATGCTGCGACAGCAAAAGTTCCTCACCGAGCTCATGGAACGTCTGAGCGACGATGCGGGCCAGAGGGAAGTTATGGCGGAAATCACGTCGGTCAGGAAGACCCTGACGCGGCTGAAGAACATGGTTCTGTTCATCGCTACCAACGTTGAAAAATTAGCGGCGCAGGTCCCGGACGTCTACGCTCCGTGGAACATACACTTCTCCGACGTAGCAACGGGCAAGGCCAAGTGGGTGTACATTCTTGATGAAGAAATGCATGGAAAAAAAATGTAACGTGTTAACGCCCAAGTGTGTATTTCAGTCTCAACAGCACGCCCGACTGGGCGCTGACGAATTCCTTCGAGGATATACCTATCAACGGTTGCATCACGGGAGTAGGGTGCATAGAAAGCTCGTTTCTCAGCCAGGTCTGTCCGTGCATAAACGACTATCAGCACCCGGATTTGCCGGCTCTGAAGGTCTGCTTGAAGTACTTGACTCAAGCGGAGGTAAGCACGTGATGACGGTGTCACTAGTCGAGATCAGCGTCACTTGGAAGACACGTGATTCCAGGGTCCTATGTGGAGATTGATTCGAGGACTGGGACTCTCGTACGGATACGGCCTCGCCGTGGCACCGAATGAAGGACTGCTGTATCTCACGCTAGATACTGCCACAAACATGGCAGCTGCGTACAAGGAGGCGAAGTCAATAGTGGTAAGTCGACGTGACGTGAGAGCAAAATTAATTAAAAATTAATTTTTAATTAATTTTTAATTAAAGCGAAAAGCAGGTTTCCTGAATGGTGAATCTTTTCTGCTGCAGGAATCCCATCTCGCCGGTGACAAGTGGGACCGATTGCTTTACGAATCAGCTAAATCGTCCTTGATCTACAATATCATCGAGCAGGAGCAGACCGTGTACAACGCGCTGGTACAATCGTTAAGATTCTACATCGGGAACGTACCGCAAGATTATAATCGTCAGATGGTACGACGCATTTCCGCTGTCACCATGGAGGATATGACCCGCGTAGCGACTCTGTATCTCAAGCCGCTGTTCGATCCGAAGAAATGTAAAACCGCCGTCGTGTGTCATCCTTCAAAGATCGCGGAGTTGGACGAAACCTTCAAACAGTGAGTAAAGGATTATTTCTCTCTCTCTCTTTCTCTTCCTTCTCTTTGCCGCGTTTCTAAATAAATCATTTCGCTTTTCAGAATGAATCAAAATCTTAAGCTGTACAATTGCCTTGAAGAAACATACTTGAGCGAGTGGTAAAACATAGAAGATATATTTATCTATTGAATAAAATATCGAAGAAGAGATTCGTATTTTATAATCTTTTTCGGAAGGATTATACCAGTTGAATTAATCATGGAGCTAAAAGCAAGCTTAAAATGTGTTAACAAGTTTGCAATGCACTATATTACGTCCGGTATTTATTGTTATAACGATGTTTGGCATTTTCGCTTTGGCATACAGGCAACGAAACACTCTAACCAGTAAGCATTTACACAAATAATTTGAATTGCATGCCTAATCGAAGGTTGAATTATTTATTTCATGGAAAACTAGATTTTTATCATTTGTAACATTGTAATTTCTGTAAGGAGACAGCCCTTGAAGAAAGGGTTTACTTCTCCCGTCGCAAACTAGAAACATGCTAAGAAACTTTTACAATTTCTACTTTTAAGATCGACAAGGCTATTGCTTAAAAAGCATGCAAATATCTTCAAAGACTTGCAACTTGAACATAGAGATATTAACTGCATCCAGAGATTTTCTGGACTCGTACAATCACGAAGAATCTGACAAATGTTTATATTTATTTTATACGATTAATTACAACTTTTCGATACTTTGACAGAATTTTTATAGGATTTCGAAGGACAATTTGAACATTACACAACGTTAATTAATATGTTCCTGTTAACATAAAAATCAAATTATTTCTTTGAAAATGTATCCACGAACAGATATAGATGTAGTTTTCCACGTAGGTCAGTACTTGATTAATTATGCATTATTACTTGTGATCTGTACTCTTACATTGCTTTTAAAAAATAAATTTATCTTCTATCAATCTCGTATTAAAAACAATTAAACTTGAATCCATCCCACTATCATATCGTGACATAATATTGCAAGAAATTGCTAATCAAAGGCTTAATTATTTATTTTATGTGCGAGAAGCTAGATGTTTGGTGTTCGTAACACTAATTTTTATGAGAAAGCTTTCTTAAAGAGGCGCTTGGTTTCTCCTGTCACGAGTAGAATATTAAAACACTTGTACAGTTTCTATTTCTAAGGCTGACGCACCGTGTTGCTTAATGGGCAGATAAACGCCTCCGTAAATTTGGAATTCAAACATGGTGATATTAGCTGTGTCTAGAGGTTCTCCATCTGGAATCTCCCGACCACGATAATAAGGCTTAAAGTCTTTCAAAGGTAATGTCACTGCGGCGAACTCATCGTTCGACATTGGCACCTGAAACGAAAAGTTTCGAAGAACAGTTACAGCTGAGGATGAATATGACCAGCCAGGAAGTCATAAGATTTTACTGTAAAAAATTGCTCGTAGCTGAGGTCTTCATCTGAGTTCTGCCCTCGATGCCTGAGAGATATTTTATAATGGCTATTTTGCCCCTGACCGCGACAAGTAATCTCAATATTGTTGAACGACGACAAATCGAGATTCGTCGGTTTCCTAACTCCGGCAAAACCGGCGCCATTGGGTTGTGGGTTCAACAGCGTGAAAAGGATCGCACGTTGGAAAAGCTGGCTTATTTGCAGCACTAAAGCAGCTTTGGACTTTCCCACGGGTCTGACGGTATCGGACATCTCTCGCCAATCGTCCACGCTTTGCGCGTTTGTGAAATCGAACAGCATCATTTTATCCCTAATGGAATTTATGTGATACAAACACAGATTTCAGATTTGTTGAATATAAGAATATGCAATATTAATTAAACAGATTCAATGAACTTGATTGAATTGAAATGCTTGAGTAATTATTTAAATAAACTCAGTTCATAGAAATTGTACACATGAAAGTAAATAATTTGGATAGTTTTCCAACAATATTTCAACAATTCAAAATATGTTGAAACTCAATTAAAAAACTATTTATGTGCAAATTTTTAGTATTACTTGTGCGCAATGCTGCGTAACTTAATTGTGACGTTCTCTTTTTCAACTCCAGCCTTTTCTCGTGTTTTATTTAATTTTATCAATAATTATCTTAATCCATTTGTTACTCTTTTTATATTGCTATCATTTCTCGACTTTCTAACTTTAAATTAAATTTTATGCCTTTAAAAGCTTCAATTATTCAATTATTTTTGTTGTTATTACAGTTTAAGAAGTTAAAAAAGTCATTCAAAATGTGAAAAGAATAATAAAATATTAAAAACGTTAAAAATGTCGTTTCGTGAGGTTAGGAAATCTGTCACACTGATCTAATGCAACTATTATAAAACAGTCCTACCTCATTTTGTAATATCACAAATGGCGGAGGCTCGTAATAAACTTTTTCGAAACTAATTTTTGAGAACAATTTTTGTGTTAAATTTTTCAAGTGCTAATAATCTGACGATCGAATTCTCAAATAGCGAACTTTAGTTTCGACAAATTTCGAAGGATGACGCCACAGCCCCATGTCGCGGGCGATTTTTCATGATGTAATTCAAAAACATTCCGCTACGAGTCTCCACTTCCTCCTTCTCTGCTGGATGTCAGTTTTGTACTTTTGTTGATACGCAAAGAACGTTGTTGCCACAATTTGTATAAACCAATAAACTTTTTTGAACAAGATGGTGAGGTAGTAGTATGATTCAACGACGAATTAAAATTTTCGAAAAAGTTTTGATTCAAATTAAAAGAAATTTTAAATAATTATTTATTAGTGATACGTGCCTTTAGATACGTTTTTATTTTAAATACAATTTAATGGTGAATTGGAGGACGCTTTTATCTTTATGTATTACAATGTTCAATGTTGGATCCTGTCTGTCGAAGCTCTGACATAATGTATTTTAGGAGTAGTTAATACAACAATAAAAAAGAATAGCAGATTGTAATTAATTAGATTTATTGCATTCTTCTTTTTATTTATCTTCACTTTCCTGGTCAGAAGATATTATAAATTCTTTTCTTTATTCTCGTTAACTAACTCTAAAACTGAAATCAAAATTGAACTGTAGTGTCTGCGAGGACAATCTGCCAGAGTGGCTTGGGTTTCCTTCAGCTGTTTATAAATTGTTTATCAGGTAAACTTTGACAAAGGCAATTAATTGTTCATTATTCACATAACACGTCTTAGGTTGTTGCATAATTTCCATCGTATTTCGTGTGTCTTCCAAGCGCAATAAATTATTAGTTTTGTTTCTGAAGTACGCTGTTAGGTCGGTTGCACACTACCCTTAATTGTCCTTATAAGACCACGTGCTTTTGAGATTTACATTTATCTTGTTTAAATTTTCAGTGCTTAAACATGGAAGTTGATAAGCTTCATCTAAGACACTGCATGCTCTACGAGTATCAAAAGGGCAATAACGCAACTGCAGCTACAAAAGAATTATGTATGGCGTTAGGCCAGGATATCGTAGACGTTAGGACGGTTCAGAGATGGTTCTCCAAATTTCGAGCTGGAAATTTTCACCTCGAGGATGAGCCGCATACCGGCAGACACTCGAACTTCGATGACGATATTCTGAAGGCGCTACTTCTTGAAGACCCTTTCTTAAGTAGCAGGGACATAGCGGAAAGGATGGGCTTTGATCATACAACAGTATCGCGGCATATAAACAAACTGGGGTACGTCCAGAAGTTTGGTAGATGGGTTCCGCATGAACTCAGCGAAACCAATTTGCTCACCCGCGTCGCCGTATGCTCCTCGCTGCTAGCACGGCAGAATTTTCAGCCTTTCTTAGACCAGCTAGTCGTTGGCGACGAAAAATCGATTACGTACGATAAAGTCAGAAAAAAGCCCAAGTGTGAGAAGGCCCTATCTGATCCCGGACCTAGTGTCCACCAACAAAAAAGAATGCTCTGTATCTGGTGGGATAGAAAAGGACCTGTACACTACGAGCTCCTGCCACCCGGCCAACGCATCACCGCTGATGTCTATTGCGAGCAATTGTCACGATTAGATGCGAAACTCAAGGAAAAACGGGCAGTTTCAGCCGGCCGGAGAGGCATCATCCTTCAACGCGACAACGCCCGACCGTACATCGGACTCCGGGCCAGACGGAAACTGTGCGGGCTCGGCTACGAGGATCTTCCCCATCCACCTTACTCCCCCGATGTCGCCATCGGACTACCACTTATTTTTGTCGTTACAAAATTTTTTGAACGGGAAAGAATTTAAGAATGACGACGACGTGAATGACGCGCTGTCAGAATTCTTCCGTCAAAAGGATGAAGATTTCTTTGCGTCCGGAATTGATAAGCTGTCCATTAAGTGGAAACAAGTCGTAGATAATAATGGGCAATATGTTCTCGATTGAACGACGAATTTTTCCCCAAAATATCGGCTTTAAGTTTATCCGGAAATACGACGGAAATGATGCAACGATCTAATATAATAATGATCAACTTTAAATTTATTTCGTATTTTGTTTCTTAGAGTACTTTAAACACATGGTACGATTAAATTAAAGGGTGCAGTAAAACGACGATTACCTACGATTCGAACAGATCCATAAAACTTTGGTCAAGTTTATTGGAGGCGATCTTCGCATTTTCTCGTGCTACCAATAATACAAATTGTTTACAAGACACACACAACATTGAAGAGAACGTAAATCATGTTCAAATCACTGTTCGTTGCGACTTTCTTTCATTTCTCTCTCTCTCTCTTTCTATTTTCTGTTTCACTTAGAGATGCCTCGGTGATATCAGGCATTACCTTTGTACCATCAAATCATAACAAGATAGCGCTTATATAACTTTTTCAAGGCGCATCAATTTATATACCGATATTTGAATAACTCGAGTGTCTATGAGAGGCCTCGATGCAGCAGGCAACACTTGCAAAATCAGAGCTTGCTAATCCTGCTTTTCAATTTAAGGCGTAACACGTTTACAGAGATCTTGGCAGATCGGAAAATATGCGAGAAGGAAAGAAAAGGCTAAAACGCTTGGCAATATACACTCACAAGCTACATTATCTTGCGTAATATATTCAAGTAACGTGCTAACTACACCTGCTAATCTCGACTCTTTCGTAGAAAACGAAAACTTGGAATTTCGAGCTATAGATCGATTATGAAAGAAGAGAGTTGAACAATTCCATCTCAATTCGTCGTACTAAAAAACGATACGTGTCAAATTTCGTATCAGCATGTATGTACGTATATATATTTACGCGTTTCCTCAAGAATAGATGTATCTTTGAACTATTAATAAAAAAGAAAATTGATCCCTACTCTTCCTCTCTCTGTCTAACGAGTCTCGAAGTTTCGAACTAAAATCACAAAGCCCGCAGTGCATGTCTCACCAGCAAAGGAGGTCTCAAAAGTGATCGGAAAGGTGGGCGTTTGCAATTTAAATTAAATTTTCCACCGATTAAACTTCTTCGAGCGAGAACTTGCGCGTTACAACGAACGTATGATCCTCCCATGCGGATTGAGTGAGTGTAATCCCGTCGCTCTTATTTATTACCTAAACGTCGAGCCGTTTCGGCAACGCATTTCCAGTCAAACGGATGAGGATTTAATCGGCCTGCCGCGTGGGCGCTATTGGGCGCGCGTGCGTATTGGCCGGCTCTAAACGAATCATCTTCCTTTAACTGGCTACACAACGAAATGCATGGAATATACAAAATAGTAACAAGTTGTAATAATCATAGAAAAGCTGCGCTTCACTCGTAGATATCATTCGTGCCGCGTCGGGAACTAGTAGTAGCATCATTGGAATCACTTTTTTTACCGCGTACGTCTTTATATCGTGTCGTATTATTTATTTATATAGTATTAATATCAATAGAAATCGCAACGCGATAAGTTGAGACAAAGAAAGAACTGGAATTCTCGGAATTTACGGTTCGGTTTAGTTGTTGCTCTTAAATGGACCTTGCTTATCAAAGGGAGGATACAAGCTATGAGACAATCTGCCAGCTACACTTAGTACAAATCATATATGCATTAATAGTACCGATCAATTAATATATCTATATACAAACAAATGAAATAAGACCTAACAGGAGCAGGAGTCCTTCCCTCCCTGCTGTTCATTGGACACTCCTTGGAGGCTGGTACGACCCGGTTGGCTGGGATTGTGTTGTACGCCGGACTCCGCTGCATTTAGGTCCAATCTGTCGACGAAAGGAGGGCAATCGATTAATATTAATTAATTATAACATAAATTATTCTCTCATTTATCTTGTAGGTAATTGTAAGTTGTTGCGACTCACCGTCCGTCCTGTATACTTTGGAATATTTTCTTTGCAGTTTCCAGGAAGGCTTCTTCCACATTGTGCCCTCTGTTAAACAAATCAAACAAACGATTTTACTCGTGGCGAAAAGAGAATTTATCTAGATAAATTTAATTTAAAACACTCACGTCTTCGCACTGGCTTCGACGAACATCAAGCCATGCTCGTCGGCGAACTGTTTCGCTTCCTCGTAGGTAACGTCACGTTGGCCCTCGAGATCGCTCTTGTTGCCAATTAAGAATATGACCTGAAAGATTTTCCCGCTTTATTTTTCCGTTAGTTGACCGCTCGCAGAAGCTTTCTCTCTTGTATTATAATTAGGCAGATGGAGAATCGCAAAGGAATCGAACAAAGAACTCATAAATTGCGTAATGTACGCGTACAGTGCTTGGATTCGTCAGGTTTCTCGTGTCCGTCAGCCAGCTACTGAGATGATTGTAAGTCGAACGGCGCGTGATATCGTACACCATTAAAGCCCCGGCCGCACCCCGGTAGTACGATCTGAGGAAGAGATATCTCTTTGTGCACATTACATAACTTTACCACCCGTTTATCATGACCGGCGGGGTGCTGCGAGCGCGTCGCGGTCGCAGTCGTTACCTGGTAACCGCTCGGAATCGTTCCTGCCCGGCGGTGTCCCAGATCTGCAGCTTTATTTTCTGCCCCGCTACTTCGATGATCCTAGTCCCGAACTCGACGCCGATGGTGTGTGGACAATCCGCCATAACTGGACACACAGAGATTCATTAAACACTCTCGCCGTGAATCTTTTCCGCGACCACCGCGAAATATCGCAAGTTTAATCGCCTGCATCGTTGCGTGTACGCGCACAGTCATGTATATTAATTACATGGCTGCGGCACGTCGTCTGTGAATGAATTGCCGTGCGAAATAAATAGCGATAGATCACACGAGGCATGAAATTAATCCAGCGGAATTCTCCCATCCACGATTTCGCACGTGCGTGGATACAATTGTCTATGCGTCTTATTAACTTGTGCATCTCACTCACATTTTTTTTCCGTAAACTGGTGAAGCAGGCACGACTTGCCGACCCCCATATCCCCTATGATGATGTACTTGAAGATGTAGGAGTAATTGTAAGGACCGGTCGACATTTTGCACCTGCAATTAAAATTTCGAAGGGATTAAATTTCGCTCAGCACTCGCCGTTAATTGTTCACTGCGGGCGACAAAAACAAAGCTCACTGAGGCGATACGTTCTCCTTGTTGTTGGGAATTTATTGTTGCCAAACTCACTGTCGTGAGGTATCGGAAGTGGATTATGCTAATCGCGCGTCAAAGAGTGTTCAGTATTCTTTGTTTCATTCTTGACACGAGATAACAGGTACATGACTCACAAGTGCGTATACTATAGCACAGGTGAGAATCTCTTAAGCAATTGATTTGTTGTTGTCACTATTTGTTATCAAAACTAATTAAAAGAACTTTAAATAGCGACATTAATAAGACGTACATTAAATAATCTTAAGATAAAGAGTTAGAGCATCACTTCCTTGTTCTTTTAAACAGATTGTACAAATATACATAATTAGACATAACTCGCATTGTTGATAATCGTGATCGATGAGATAAATTTACAATCGATCAACAAAAGATCTCGTATCGTCTTTCCAGTTTTCAAGGAAAGAAGCTATCCACATCACACAAGAACGGCGTATCTGTCAAGTGACATTTAAATATCACGCGAGTGAATGACAAGAGCTCTTCAAGTTTCAGCAGATTTGAGGAAAATATCTATCAATCGACAGAGGAAGTCCTCATAGTTTTTAGACGATTCCGAGCATGGGGAAAAAATCCCGTAATTAGCAGGAAATCCTCGTAGCGCGGGAACGGCGCGAGTCTTCGCGATTCATGAATAATTCATGAGCAGCCTCGGGCGGATTACCGTGCCCGACACAAGCGTGCCTCGCGCGACTCGATACCGAAAGAGCGGAGACGGATTGCGCTATCGCCGACACTCGGCGGGGGGACGGGAGGCACGCGTGTCGCGATACGCGGTGGCCTTTTTCTCTCTCCTTCGCTTTCGGCTCCGGTAGGGCCGAGATTCTCCCGGGTACGGGCATCGCAACTACGCCCGCACTCTGGCCCACTCCCATTATAATTACGTTACGTCCGATCGGCGCAGGCGGGCAGGTTCCGCGAACTCGATGACGGGCAGCGGCCGCAGCGGAGCCTCGGAGGAACGCGACGCACGGCCGAGGGAAGGATGTCCCGCGACGGGAGAAAGCGGGACGTGTCACCGCCGCGCTGTCGGGTCTATCGCCGTCGCTGGCGATAACGCGCACCGCCCGCGACGATCGCGGAGGGGGGGGGGGGGCGTCGGTCGTTGTCAACAATGCGGAGGCTCGTGTACTCACGCGTGCTCGTGGGTCGGCGACGCGGGGAGAACGGAACTGCTGCTGCTGCTGGATCACCGAGAGCGACCTGGGGACCGCTCGTCGATACGACGGTGGACTCGTTGCTCCCTCGGGCACCCGATTCACTCCGCCATCGAGTCGCGCGACAGCCTGGACGCGAGCAACGTCTGCACCGCCGATGTCACGCGCAATATGGCAGGCCGCGCCAACGACGATGGCGGCGGAGCAAACGTCGAACCACCTGTCACTCGCCAACGTCCGTCCGTCCGTCCGTCCGTCGGCGGGTCGGCTCGGTCGCGCGCCGCGCCACTACGCCCGGATCCTCGGGTGAACCTCGCGGGTCGCTCGATGGTCTCGTGGTCCCGAAACGCGAATCGGATTCACCAGCCGAGGACCGACGAGGAGTGGCGGCGCGTAGCGTGCGCCTCTGGCGTACCTATGCATCGTGTTGTATGTACGTGCACGCATACGTCAAAGGAAGGATGGATGAATCATCCGTTCGCAACGCGAACGGCGTGGATGATTCCGTGCGCACGCCGCACACGGAGTCATTTGCGTCCAGTTCCGGTGGGCGTTGTTTCCTCTTTGGTTTTAAGATCGAAGACGCGTCGCGTTAGATATCGGTTTGCTATACTTGTTTCGTGGTTAACGGACGCGAAATTATATTTTTGGAGATCAATTCAACACGCCGCTGTTCATTTTTTATTCTTTTTTGTCGCATTCGCGCTTGCCGAGCGCTTGGAGGATGTCAAGCACGGGCACGGTATATACAGTAGCGCAACTCTCCCAATTTTCCGTGGCGAAAATGGAGTGCGCATGCGCGACCAAAGGAGATGTAGAGGAAAGAGGATAGTGATAGTACCTCTTTTTCTAACAGAAGATGGGAGCCAATTTTAACGCAGTTTATACGTGTATGTGACGCGTTGTGTGATCAGCAGCATATACAGGGTGTCCCGGGTTTTAACCGACAAACTGCGGGAGCATATTCTACTAGTGGAAATAAGAAAAAATTCTTATATCGAGTTTGCTTAGAAATGCTTTATTACAAAGTTATAAACCAATGTTGAAAAGAAATATCAGATAAGTAACAACGGATTTTTTCACAAAAATAAAAATTATCTACGCAATGATTTAGTGACGCATTTCAAAATGTTGTCCTTGCACATCGATACAAGCTAGACATCGACGTAGTACAGAATTTGTTACGGTACGACATTCCTGAAAATTTTGTTGCATCTCAGTAACTGAATTAGTAATTCGTTGCTTTAAATCTTCAAGCGAGATTACTTCTGTACTGTAAACTTTATTTTTTAAAGTTCCCCATAAATAAAAATCAAGAGGCGTTAAATCGGGCGATCTTGGAGGCCAGAAAACCGGTCCTCCTCGACCAATCCACCTATGAGCATAATGTTCATCTAACCAGTTTCTAACTTGTCTAGCATAGTGCGATGGACAACCGTCTAACTGTATCCAGCTGTTTTGGCGAAACTGCAGTGGCACATTTTCCATCAAAATTGGTACATGTGAATACACATAACATAAACATCTTCGACCTTCCAAATTCTATACTATGTTCCGTTGTTACTTATCTCATATTTCTTTTCAATATTGGTTTATAACTTTGTAATAAAGCATTTCTAAGCAAACTCGATATAAGAATTTTTTCTTATTTCCACTAGTAGAATATGCTCCAGCAGTTTGTCGGTTAAAACCCGGGACACCCTGTATATTGCATACTATTATTAATAATAGTGCAGTGCAGTGTGTAGTGTGTGAAGTGAATGAATGATTTACAGCTGTGTTGTGCGCGAGAAGAAAAATATAAGTGGATTTTTAACCTATATTAATATTATATTACTATATTATTTTAATCATAATTTAATGAAGTTTAACAACTTACAATTTCACTATAACAAATTCTGTTAACTTGCATAAATATTGGCTATAAAATTAAGCATACATAAAGTAGCAGTAAAGTAACAACATCGATTTCATTCACTGATTTGCATTAATTTATGATTCTATTGGGTTGTTCGGAAAGTAATTTCGTTTTTCACAAAGAGATGTCGTTAGTCGCGTTCCTCGATACTTAACCTTACTCTAAGCGGCAAATTCGTTTTATATCTTGACAACTGACATTTCAGACGTCATTTAGTATCTTATTGTGTTGCGATCTGTCAAGTAATTTTTGTTTGGCATCACATCAAACATGGAAAATCAAAGTGAGCATTTTCGTAATATTTTGCTTTTTTACTACCGAAAGGGTAAAAATTCAATGCAAGCGAGAACAAAATTGTGTGCCGTGTACGGAGAAGATGTATTGAGTGAACGTCAGTGTCAGAATTGGTTTTCGAAATTTCGTACTGGAAATTTCGATTTGAAAGATGCACCACGTTCAGGTCGGCCAATTAAAGCTGATGACGAGAAAATAAAGGCTCTGGTGGAGCAAACCGTCGCATAACAACACGCGAAATTGCTGAAAAGTTAAATTTATCGAATTCGACTGTTTACGATCATTTGAAACGCCTTGGATTCGTTTCAAAGCTCGATATTTGGGTTCCACACAATTTAAAGGAAATTGACTTGATTCGACGCATTACCATCTGCGATTCATCGTTGAAACGTGAAGAAAATGAACCATTTTTGAAGCGAATCATAACTGGAGATGAAAAATGGATTGTTTACAACAATGTTAAGCGAAAACGATCATGGTCCAGGCAAGATGAACCTGCTCAATCGACATCCAAGGTAGATATTCATCAAAAGAAGATCATGCTTTCTGTATGGTGGGATTGGAAGGGAATCGTATTTTTCGAGCTACTACCAAGCAACCAGACGATTGATTCGAAAGTGTATTGTCGTCAGCTGGATGAATTGGATGCTGCCATCAAGCAGAAGCGACCAGAATTGGCGAATAGGAAAGGTGTCGTATTCCATCACGACAATGCCAGACCACACACAAGTTTGGTCACTCGCCAGAAGCTTTTACAGCTTGGATAGGATGTGCTACCACACCCACCATACTCTCCTGATTTGGCACCATCCGATTACCATTTGTTCCGGTCTCTACAAAATTCTTTGAACAATGTAAACTTCGATTCAAATGAAGGCGTCAAAAATCACTTGCTTCAATTTTTTGTCAATAAGGAAAAGGACTTCTATGAGCGTGGAATCTTAAAGTTGCCAGAAAGATGGCGAAAGGTAGTGGAACAAAATGGCCAATACATCACTGAATAAAATTTACTCTAAATATGAAAAAACCGCCTTTCATTTTTCCTTGAAAAAACGAAATAACTTTCCGAACAACCCAATAGATATGTAAACTTTATTAAGTTGGTTATTGCAATGATATTAATTACTTGATCTCTTGATATCTTGAGATAATTGAGATATGTGTACTTGATAAATGTAATAATAAACTAACAAAGTTAGGACAGTTTACTTTTCATTTAATTGCATTGTAATTTCCATTTCATTGTCAGGGACAAATCAAGAAGCACTGCCAGGATAACGTAAAGAGTACGCTTGGAGGATTTTCAGACTACAATAAATCTGCTGTCGGAACCTTTGGATGTCTACAATAACTGAATATATGCTTGTGAAAGTGCTAATTGAGCAACTACTAGTTATTCTATTGACATAGGATTTTTCTCGATACTGCGCTTACAGAATTATGTGCTTAAAGACTTTTGTGCACTATACTTTTCATTTTTACATGTAGAAATTGTACTATATTTAAGTATAGAGAAATGTATATTCTTTTATATATTGTTAAATGTGTCTGTCAGAGTACAGCAAAAAGCATGTTTATGTCAAGTATACATGTGTCAGAATATTGTCTTATTAAATAATTATTTTGACCTTTGATCACAATAGAGTTTGAAGAAGTTATATTTAATAACATTAACGCCAGACATGATTTGAAATATACATAAGTATAGAGAACATTTAGACCTTTACAAAAATTAATCTAAATATTATCTGATATAATTATTTTTTTCAATATGTTACCTTACTTTTCATTCAACTTTTACAACATATTTATGTTAGTAATTAAATCATTACTTATATTATATTATTACTATATTAATAAAAAAACAAAAAACAAATTAGTATACTTCATTATCTTTTTATTTTTGTTATAAAAGTGCAATTGCGCAATATATATAAATTTCATTATATCTTTTTGACATAGAGATGATCTCAAGTCGCAATTAATGTATTAATAATAATTAATAATTGTACTTAATAATACAATAATAAATAACATTAAATATTGCCAATAAGTTTTTATGACTTTCATTGTTTACTACGTTCCTGCAATTGTGCTGCTCCGCGCACATTTTCCTTGCTGCTGCCCTGGCGTGTTAGAAAGAGACAACAATAGGTTCTCTCTTTTCCTCTACATCTCCTTTGGTCACGCATGCGCACTCCATTTTCGCATCACGAACATCAAAGGTGCCGACAAGTAGCGCAACTCCTACTGTATATACTGTGGCACGGGCACAGTGCTGAACCATGATGCACGAATATCTAGATGCGACGCATCCTGATGAAAAAGTATCCAGAATTCTGGAACTAGACGTAACGCTAGTGTATATTCTTCTAGAAACTAAATGAAATTTACCCTACACTCGTCTAGTTATATCCTTGAATTCGCGAATAAGAAAGTTCCTAGCGGCGATACTGCGTATTTCCATAGTCATCGGTCGGGTCAGCCGTGTTCTCGTAAATCAAAACACATTCTTGTCATAGGTGTAGGCTGACGTTACTGCAAATAGAAAATTGAAGTACGGGAAGCGGTGAAGACTGTGGTAGTTCACTGATATCGCGTATCGTAGGCCGACGTTTTTAGATTATATCGCTGAGCTAATCGTTTCTTTAGAACCTACGACACGTCGCTTACAATTTAGGTAAGAGTTGATTTTTGCCAATATTATTGAGAGGATTCGTGTGATGCGAGTGTCAAGATAGGATTGTCTGGCTCACTGTCAACGGCTTTCTGAAATTTCAAATCGTTTTGCTTTCTGCACCACGGAATCACGATACGTACGATACGTGCGTCTTGTCCGGGGGCTTTGGGGGGTTCGCGTATTTCAATCGCGAAATAATGATTTGCGTCTCGATAGAGTTTCGAGAATTTAATTTGGCTGCAATCAGTATCAGGTAAAATTACATACGCACATGATCTGTTGTTTGTCAAGCATAAAATTCAAGATGATGCTTTGGAATTTGGAAAAATTTGAAAAACACGCGCGGCGATTGTAAATTAAATTAAATGAATTAGAAATATCGATCGATATGCCACGTGATTACCACTTTTGTCACGTGATTATCATTTTTTGGATTGTTCCTCGATCGTTGTTTTACGGAAAATTTATCATTTACAGTCGTACTTCTTGTCAGTGTTTGTGATTTGTGTTGCCTTTAGTTTAGTTAATTATACTTCATCATTTTTGCTACATTATTATCTCGATTAATAAGCGTGAGTGTCAATTTTGCAACAAGTGCAAAAATGTTTGCAAGCAATGTGCATAATATTTCATAAACTCTCTGGACCCAGTCAAACTGTCGCTTAAGTTTTACATATAAATAACAGAAATAATATATAACTATTTCACATTATATCCAGATTAATATACAATCAATCTTTGATATTAAGAGTAATTATTAAAAATGCAAGAATTAAAATATTAAAGATAAAACTATCTTTCTTTAATTAATCATCTCTCAATATCAAGATGATTTCACAGTCTGCATTATTTCAAAGTAATGTGATTATCTCGTTTGTAGCGAAGGTAAGTTTAAGCATTCATGTAAATTTTCAATAACTGTCTCGCTATGGGGAGCAAGTCCGTAAGAATATGCATCAGCATTTGTTCAAGATGTCTAACATCTCTGAAATATGTTACATGTATCCACAAGGTGTCGTCTATTGCAGATTGTTTTAGCCAACTATTACAGATGCCATACATTCTAGTACGTGGTAATCTAGCGTCGTACGGTCATAAGTATCCCTGGAGGGTTCTAGTGTCAGGGCTTAAAGGTATGAACACTCTCGCCTCGCCCTTTGCATACTCGGCTGCGACAAATAATGCATTTAGCGATTAGCGTAGATACTATTTAAGCACACTTCACCAACTTCTTTACGTCTTCTTTATGTGTGTTGTTAATAGCGTTGTAAAATGCGGTAAATGTACTCAGATTATTCCAATTGTGATAAGTTTTCGAGAATTGTAAACGATATTGTGATTACCACTGCTGTACGCACTGTCACACTTTTAAATTGTAAGATTCAGGTGGAAATAATGCCCAATTATGTTATAGCGGCTGACATAGAGCAGCTGAGTCGCTTCTCCTCCGGAGGATATTGCGACGACTCGACGATAGTGTACATGCAACATCCTTGCGTGCTATTGACCGCTTTAGAGGTACTCGGTTACAAAGTCGTCGCATCTTCCAGCACTAGCGTTAAACAGGATTATAATGAGTACATGTGGACCATGAGAAAAGAGTTCTCAGAACCGGAACCTGACACTGTCGTAAAAGCCGGTACGGTTCGAAATAATCGCAACTGCGAGACCACTCGTCATATCTTTCGCTCAAGCATACTCGTCTATTTCTGCACATTCTAACGCTTCCGTGCTATAAGAGTGCCTTAATCATTTGTCTTATTTTCACGCAACGGTTTCGGTTTCGTTCTTTTAAAGGGAACAAGTTGTTACAATATGCGTTAAAAGTTAATTTTAGTGCAGACAAATTTTTTGAATTAACAAAACGAATTTTCCAAATTTGTAAAAAAGATTAATATATTTTATGGCTTGCTGGTTTTCGACAATTTTACACGGAGTGTTGCGACGAGAGACGCGTTATTGCCGTGTGTCGATAATAGGAGGGTTTCACGATACCGCGTATCTTCCCACGCTTTGCGAGCTTTCGAGCATTACGAGAAATTATCATCGTAATTTGAGATTGTGCCATAGATCGTTCCGCTCGCGGCACTCGCCAGAAGATGTAAAACGATCGTCGTGAACGCCGGAAATCGTTGCGGCGTGCAGAAGAGCGGTTTCTGGAGTGTGGAGGTTATGTTGCGTGTCGGGTTGCTGACGTCCCGCTTTGCGCGGGACACATTGTGCCAAAACTGCTGAATAGATTGCATCGCTGCGCGTTGAATCATTATCGGGAACCGCAACCGGTGGCAGACAATCGTCGTTGATTCCTGGGTACAGCAGAGTTGTCAGTGTCTTAACAGAAGATTGGAAACGCTCACCTGCAAATTGTTGCTTGAAAAAAAGGAATTTCGCAAGACATTGACGGAAGTAATAACACGGAACTGATGCAGGTATTTTTTCTCGATAAGAAAAAAATAGAGAGAGCATTCCAAGAAACAAAACGCTTCCAGGGAGACGTGCGTCATCATAGAATTTGTCTAGACAGCTCGCTGAACTAGAGGAGATCAAACTGAGATTGTGAAGCATCGTACGTTACCATGTACATGCACGTTGGATTGTTCTAGCTCAAATGCACAGCGTACTAGCAGGCGTACAAGACACCAATTACATCTCACGCATGTCGCATCCAGGCAAGCTACATTGTGCCTGAAGAGTTGGAGCCTTGATCAAGTTACAGAGTATGCTTCGTGTAGAGGTTGCGTCGAGCTAGAAGAGACAGTTGCAAGCTCTCCCTGTAGCCAGCAACATGGTGAAGAAGCGCGGTATAGTGTGGAACTATTACACCAAGAAGGTGGACGGCTCGCAGGTGATCGTCTTCTGCAAGTTCTGCGATCAGTCGTACATCCAGAATGCCACTCGCATGGAACGGCACATGGAGCGCTGCCCGAAGTGTCCAGAGGACGTCAGGCAGCAGTTCATCCAGGCGGCGCACAGCAAAAAGCACAAGGTCAGCATCCTTGACTGGCCGAAGCAGGAGTCATCCGTGGACCGCGGTATCGCCGAAGCGGAGTTGGAGGATCTCGATGACTGGAGCTACCGAGGTCAATCCTACTCGGACGAAGCGCCCTCCGCAATTCAGCAGAGCGTGAACCTCGCGGTCGAGAACAGCGGTACCGATGGAAATCCGGTGAACAGGAACTGGGGTGCGAGTGGAGATGCCGCGGAGCCTGCGACCGGTAAATTCGAGCATACATTACGCGAATTTTCGCCAAGATTTGTACCAGATATCACACTTTTTGATGCGATTACTGAGATATTTAGAGGTGGGATGTAAATAGGAATGCGTTTCAAGTATTGTAAGGTAGATGATGACGATTTTCCGCAGCCGGGTCGCAGGAACGCGCGAGTTCGGCCCGCCAGAGGAAGTCGCACACGCCAAGGAGAATCGCGCAGTGGCCGTTCCTGTCTGTGCGCGGTGCCGGTTACATCTCGCCGCTGCAGAGTAAGATATTCCAAGAGCAATTACTGGAGAGACGTGCCTTGCGAAAAGCGGCCGAGCTCGAGCTGCGCCGCAAAACGCTGGAACTGGAGCGGCTCCAGTGGCAGTACGAGAGGGACAAGGCGCAAGGCGAGGTCCGATGGGCGCACGAAACGCGTATGATGCAGCTGCGGGAGGAGCGCGAGAGGCAGTTGTGCAGAATCGAGCAAAGTAGAACGTGAACGGCGCCGCGTGTGATATAATTCAAGCTGCAAGTTGCAACTTATTCATTAATTCACTTGATTCGCAGAGAAATCGCGGGAGAAGAGGATGTTTTATATGTATATAGAAATAATTTATACTTTTAGTAAGAAGTATTGACATATATATTATTAATATATAAATAAGAAATGAAATACTTTCTTACGCATTACGTGTACAGCATTACATTTTTAAAATACTCTGTGTACAAATTTCAAAAATGAATATACATATATATATATATATATATATATATATAAAATTAAACATACATATATGTAAAGATCGTTTTTCTATTGATTTTGGCACGCATATGTAACGACTTGTTTTCTACGCTGTAACGATTGGTGACAATCAAACGTACAAGTTATGCTTCCAACGCGTTTATATTTTTTGATGCGCGTGGAATTCCAAGTATTTATTTCAAGTATGTGTATTCTCTTATCGTGTGATAATGCCATGATAAGAGCTACATCAATTTCTGTTTCTCACATTAAGGTGCAATGTGAGGGACTGATACGTGTGCTGGCGTTTTCGGTGCACCATATTTTCTTGACTTTCACTATCTATACCTCTCTTTCTAGGTACCTTCGGCTATCTGAAGAGATAAATTTAGAGATAAAGCGATAAATAAGTCGCTGAGTATTAGGCGTTCGCACTTTCATGATTTCTTGTAATCGACTTTCTAAATGTATGTAATTAGTTGCATGCATAAATCAAATATCTCTTGATTTACATCTTTCGAAATTGTTGCAATTTTTACGCCAAGACAACACAAGTACATCACGTCTTCTGCACTTGCGAAAGTACTCACGAAACTCGTTCGAAAGGTTTTTCGCACAGTTGACCATTTCCGACGGAATAGTTTTGCTATTTGCACTCTGTCCAACTTTACAAATTTATTTCATTCTAACGAAATTGTTTCCTCATATACTTTTATGTTAGTATATCACGTTATGGGACTCGTATATAATTTCATCACTGCATTTAATCAATGATTTGATTGAATTGATTTTTAATCAACAAATGTGACAACACAAAAGCTTGAAAGTTGCACATTTAAAGATTAACAGACTCTAAACATGATTATCTACTTCTCGCAAATTGCAAAACGTGTATCTGATATCACCAAATGCCGCAATTTAATAATTTGTCTCCTCACTCAGAATTTCATGTATTATCGGAGAAAATATTAGTTTTCAGTTTATCATTCGTTTACTGTGCTAATTGCATCCCCAATAGAAAAGAATCTTATTTTTTATTTAAAAACGTAATTATTATTATGCAATATTTTACACAATATTAATTATAATTAGAAGTACACGAGATAAAAAAAGTAATTTCTTCAAATTATCTTAATTGTCTGCTTTCTATTGGAGATACGATGCATTCTGTCTCAAATCATCACAATAATATTCATTAGTTTCAACAGTGTTTCATTTAATTAACAGAAATACGCCATTTATCCCGAAAATGGCTTAAATCGAATCTTTTCAAAATTTTATCAGATTTGAGATATATCGATGATTATTGAGCCTGCACTGCCAATGATCATTGCGCAAAACGATTATGATTCAGAAAAACGATTCGAGGTTTTTTGTTGTCCATCAAGTAAACGCTATAAATTTTAATGAAAGCAACTCGCAATCGCAAATCTCTCCGATTCGTTGCGCGAGGGATCTCGAAGCGCGATTAATTCCATTTTCGAGATAAACGGCTCCAGGCTCATCACTCACGTGTGCTACGTCTCCTTTTCTTTTAGAAGTAAAGCCCAACGAGGTATAACAATACTTTTAGCGCGGCAATGGCAAAAACAACCACGTCCGACGCCACGTCCAAAAAGCTGGACGCCACCGTCGAGGACGATGAAATTTTCTATTACATCGGTGTAAAGGCGTCCCCGTTCGCGACCGACTGCGTCGTATTTGGTCTAATGCCGTACGAAGCAGCGGCTCTACGCAGCCGCTTCCCGCTGACTCCCGGTAGTCCGGATGTTGTGAATGGAATTGTGATCAAAGGTTAATCCCTCCTCATCTTCTCGTCTCCTCGGAATTCAGATAATAACTTGATAAATCCGTGAAAAAAAAGAGACCCGCGAAGAACAGGGATGAAATTCTTTTTACGTCCATGAGTTCACGTGCTCGTTGCACACGCAGATTAATTTTTCGTCAGAAAAGTTGTGCACATACATATTAATATTTTTATTATTAGAAGAACAAAAGTACCTGATCTGTGTGTGTGATGTTGTAAAATTTCCATCGACCGCACGGAACCACTGGGTATGTCCGTGAATGTGAGAAGTTCAAGGATCAGTGCACGATCTTACAAAAATCATCGGTGATTTCATGGCGATAGATATGTGAAATGTTAATAATAAATGCTTCAGATCTCTTGTTCTCGTTACAGTCACCGACGTAGCCAGTGGTTCTTTGTAAATTCACCGTTACCTGTAACGTGAAATTATTTATTGAAAGTTCCGAGAAACGAGCCAATTGTTATTCAATTATTAATGCTAATCCCTCCGTGATCGTCTTTTAGGAACTTACGTGGGAAAATTGATTTCAGGATCGCCGTTCTCCGTCATAAACGCTCTAGCCGAGCTCGGCTACCGAGTTATTTGTAGTACCGGAGAGGCCGAGATACTTTGGACATTGCAGCGGGAAAGTTAATGCTATAAAAACGGGTTACACCAAAAAAAACATATATTTCAGCACACATAAACATTCGTAACTCATATAATACAATGTACATGCCTTTTATACGGCAAACCTTATCGATTAATCGCATCGACAACATCTGCAACATTATTTCCTTTTTTCCTTGGCATTAAAGGCTTTTAATCTTTGATGTTTCTCGAGTGTCTATGCGCTTTTGCGACAGTTTTGCAACGATAAATCGCCTACATGCGTATGTGGACCAATTATGAAATTGTAGTTTTTTAAATAGATCGATCGTTTATGTCCACGTAGCAAGATAAGACGATAAAATATAACGTTTTGTCGATTAAGGGATGAAATGCTCCACTTTTACTTTCTGAAAATAGAAATTTTACATTGCATTACGAGCGATTACGCGAGAGGATGCGATGCATCTTATCGGGCGCGATGCTTCATGTATCTTCTTCTCTTTCATGACTTCAAAAATGACGTGGTAAAATTATATAATCGTGATAAGGCAGTGGTATAATTCCGAAGATCGAAATTCGCGTAAACATCTCCCAGTGTCGTCGAAAGCAGCCGCGTTGCGAAAATTCGTTTCGGTGGCGCGCACATTACGCGCGCGCGCAATACGGAAGTATTAATCATGGGATAATTATACATTATTGACCGTACAGTAATTTGCGATATTTGCCTCGCTGTGTGGAAAACGTGAATTTTATGTCTCATTTCGAAAACTACGACACGAACCTAACTTGATTTAGACTTGCCTAAACTGGACCTCATTTAGCTTCAAGCTATCCGTCAATTTCCTATCGCGAAGGACGAAATTTTATTTTTCTACAAGCAACTTATATATCGTATCTTGACATTATCGTCGCATTTAAATAGCTATACAGGGTGGGGCAATAACTATTACCACCTTAAATATCTTCTAATTTATAAGGTCCAGAGGAAAATTTATGTAATCAAAATTATGCGGTACGAAGGGGGCTAACATATGGCGATAATAATTTTGGTCCTGGTGGAGGCGCTTCGAAGATATCAAGGTCACCTTCATTTGTTTTAATAGGTTCGGTATGTTTTTTTTCCATAATTTTATAGAGGAGCTTAAAACAAGTACGGAACTCATGACACAAAATTATTGAACAAGATTAAATGTAAATGAAAACGATAAAAAATACATTTTTATATTAAATGAAATTTACGTTTAAAAGATGTACGAAATGACGCTTTATTAGTATGTTTTGTCGGAATGTTTTGATTTTGACATTCCTCATAAATGAGGATCAACTTGTTCTTCAAACGAATACATCGATGAAAATAAATAGGATTTTAAATGTTCGACGCGAAGGCTGAGTGCGATTAGGATATCGTTCAGCGTATAAATTTTGCGCTCTCACTGAATTTTTTTTGACATTCTCCATAAATGAGATCATTCTCCATCATGTCGACTTGTTCTTCAAATGAATACATCTTGCACGATTGACTTATCTATCGATACTATTTTTTATGTTTATCTTATCCTGTGAACTTATTAAGATGGCCTTCAAAGGGTCTTTGTTTTCATTGAAATAAGTTTCCGTCACTATTTATTTTCATCGATGCATCCGTTTGAAGAACAAGTTGATCCTCATTTATGAGGAATGTCAAAATCAAAACATTCCGACAAAACATATTACTGATAAAGCGTCATTTCGTACATCTTTTAAACGTAAATTTCATTTAATATAAAAATGTATTTTTTATCGTTTTCATTTACATTTAATCTTGTTCAATAATTTTGTGTCATGAGTTCCGTACTTGTTTTAAGCTCCTCTATAAAATTATAGAAAAAAAACATACCGAACCTATTAAAAAAAATGAAGGTGACCTTGATATCTTCGAAGCGCCTCCACCAGGACCAAAATTATTATCGCTATATGTTAGCCCCCTTCGTACCGTATAATTTTGATTACATAAATTTTCCTCTGGACCTTATAAATTAGAAGATATTTAAGGTGGTAATAGTTATTGCCCCACCCCGTATGTAATGTTTCCTTTCATACTTGTTCGGATAGTTTATCGTAGAATTATTACTATCGGATCGACCACGGTCCAGAGAGTTTAAAACGTGCAGAATTGACGTTGCCCCTGTGTGTATTAATGTTTCTCAACATTTGTCGAACTTATTGTGCAAATTGTGCGTACAGTCGAGGAAATCGTCACCATAGGCGTTTCGCTCGTACGTTTAATCGATTCGAGTACCTTGAACGAAAAGCAATCGTCTCATAGTGTGATTCGCGGGTAGCTATTAGTCTGTAAGGAAGAAAATTAGAAATGAAGAAGAGAAGAATGTTAAATCAAAAGTCACGTTTGATGACAGCAATTGAGAAAGCACTTAAATAGTTGATAGTGTGTTATTAAGTATTTTTGGAGTAGTTTGATAGTAGTACAGCTTGACGCTCGCACTAATTCGTTATACGACGAATTTCATGTTCATTACGAATTGATAATCTACACTGAGACTTTACTTATTTGTATGTACACGATAATTATATACAACAGACGACTAGATATTGTACATGATTGTTTGCGATATACATAATAAATAAATATCAATAAAAATGTGCACTCTGTATCACGCAATTTTCACGCGAAAAATCTTCGGGTTCTTTAAAATTTCTATTTCTTTCTTTTTTTTCTAAAATAGAAATATATAATGTCGAATTTATTAACAGTTATTTGCAGATTTAATAAATAATGGATCAGCATCAGTGCAATAATGATGAAACTAATGAGTGTTGCGAAGCGACTCGGGATTACGGCATTCGACAGACTCTGGAGGAAATGGATTTTGAGCGCGGAATCTGGGCGGCAGGTAAATAAAGACGGGTATCACGCTGTACACCGGTCTTCACGGATTATTTTTCCAGAATAATCGCAATAATTAATAATTAATCGAAGTAATTAATGCATACGGGTATAAATAGACATTAAAGCGTGATGATCATACGCGTTTTATCTCATTTATCGTGCACAACGTTGTATCGATCTTGCAACTAGTCGGATAGAATTAAGAATCAAGATAGAATTACAGTCGGTTCAAGTTCCGGGCGAAGCGTTCAAGGAAAACGCTCGGCACGGAGCCGACGACGTGAAGCCGTCAACGGTTGTTTGATAAGTCTATCAGTTATTGGGCTTTTTCAGCTAAGGACGGCGACTTGGAACGCGTGCAGGAGTTATTAGACAGAAATGTCTCGCCCAACGTGGAGGACTCTGCTGGCTACAAACCGCTGCATTACGCCGCGCGAAATGGCCATTACGACGTGTGCGAACTGCTGCTGGACAACGGGGCGGATATAAACGCCGTCACCCCTGCTGTAGGCGCAACCGCCCTGCATCGTGCGGCCACGCAAGGCCACAGTAACATTGTCAAGATGCTGTTGCGTCATGGGGCGAATGTTAATCTCGTAGATGCGGATGGTAGGACAGCCTTACACCGAGTGCTTTCGGCACCCTTGCCTCGTGATCAGGTTTTCGAGCAATTGATACCAGTTACCGATCTCCGGATCCGCGATAAGGCTGGACGTACCGTAGAGGACTTGGCTATACTGAACTGTGATGAGAACGCGCAACATTTAATCAAGATGAAGAAGAAAAAAATACAGGGTAAAAATAGATAGATAGTAAAAACAGACAAGCCACTAGAAAACCAGCAAAGCACTGAAGAAGCAGCTGTCCGGCAGCTGAGTGGTCGGATAATTAGGAGGAATAATAAAGAAGGTGAAAGATCGAGCGAGATATCAATGTATTTAATTTATTTCTTATTTTAATTTCTTTAATTAATTTAATTAATGTATTTTAAGAATGATTTTATACCGAAATTAATATAGAAATTATGCGAACGCATATATATATATATAGAGGAAAGTCCCCGATTATGAGATACCATATCGATTTTGCCGAATGTAAGGAAATCTATAGGCAGAATTTAAAAATGTAATACGTTATCTTGAAGAGAATTTAATAAGCTTTAGGTTGGTCAAATGAAAAATCTAATTTAAATATTATTTTTTCTGAAAATTAAAAAAATTTGAAAAAGAACTTTACGCAGGATCGAGAAAGTGTGCTCCTAATATAAGATACCTCGAGAAATCGGTGTTAAAAGTGCAAAATACATCAGTATTGCAATTAAAAAACTTTATTAGATAGTTTTATAAAAATACTGCTGCCACAGCCTTCGCCAAATCTTCACGATTCCACTGTCGACGCTTCCTCGTATCTCTAACCTCCATAGTCAGATTCTATAAAAATTAAATACACAAAAATTCGTAATATAAATTCGTATTAACTTTTCTTTAACCTTAAGTAGTATTTTCTTTCTTTTTATTACACTACATACTCTTCATATTCGAGCAATAATTATCTCATATTAAGAGTACCCTGAATATCTCATTATACGAGCCACCCGCCTAGCGGTTCCGCGATCATGAAATCTAACCTCTACAATTAAGCAATTCAACAAATCGCGTATTTTCCTGTTACTACGATTCTACTCTATCATTGCAAACTGAATTTATTGCCAACCATTTCTTTATTATATAATAAACAAGGTTTAAAGACTAACCTCAAGTTACTTTGACATGTTCACAATTTCACAAACCTTTTCTTGCAAAGGCTAAACGCAATAACGAACAATGAATTTTTCACTAAATACATTTTACACCAAGAGTAATAAGTTCATGGTGGAACTAACAGATAGTGCTCACTAGTTTAGCAGAAACCCCATTATCTCATATTAGGAGCATATCTCATAATAGGGGATTCTCCTCATATATATATATATATATCGGAAAGTCCATGCGGATTCTTTTAGTGAAATATTTTTTAGCAACAGTTTTTCGCTAAAAAAAATACGGACTGCGGTTAACCCATTTTCCCATTTCTATTTCGCGATCTCTGTTTCAAGTTGTACATATAAGAAAGAGGGCATGTCTGCACTTCGGTGTTGACACGCTGAAGAGGAGTGATTTTTTTAGCGTCAAGGAAGTCTTTTTCTTTCGTCCCGAAGCGTGACTTTCCCACGATTTTCTTAGACTTTCGTAGCTGATTGCATCAAGAAAATATTAACGTCTGAACATGAGAAAGAGTTTTTTTTTTAATCTTCTTCCCCTAACCTAATGAATCGAGGGAGAATTCACACGATCCTCATGATTTACTGAAACCCCCGTGCTTTCTCCCAGACGGCGAAAAAGTTGTCTTGACAAAATTCCCAGATAAAAAATTTAAGATGTCGGAGATTGACCGCCGCGAACGTTCGTACCGCGTGTATACACCGCACACAGAGCAACGTCGATCCACCCATCTGTTCGTCCGCCGTGTCGCGCGCGACGAACAAACGGCGTGGAGGGTCGTGCACTTGATATTGAATCGGTCGCACTCGCGATGCTTCGGCCACCTCCGGGCGCGACGCTCGGCTCGAGTCGCGGCCGCCGGAGCCCCAGTGGCAGTCGCAATAGTGCCGCCACCTGGTGGCCGTCAGTGACTCCCGTCGTCATCCACCGCGGCCGCGCCAGTCGTTGCACGACGGAGGGTCGTCAGTCGTTTCACGAGTGTTATCAATCGTGGGTCGTGCGCGTGCAGCAACGTCGTCGACCGTGGGTCGCCGTGTCGCTCGCGCTCCGTGTCCGTCCGCGTTCGCGGAATTCCGCACTCGCAGCGCGCCAGCCGCAAGCGTTTCGTCCGCGAGACGGGGGACGGCCTCGCGACAATAACGGCTGTCGCGTGAAGTTGCCCGCAAGTCGCGAGGCTCGCGCGGCGGCACGCCGAAACCCGCGCCGTCTCCGCCGCGCGGCCACCGCCGATTCGTCCACGCCCGTCGACGCTCTCCGGTTTACTCCGCGGTCGCGTCAGCCGATCGCGCGTGCGGTTGACAATCGCGCGACGGGCGAGAAGCGGCGATGTTAACGTCGTCGCGCTCTGACGTCACGCACGTCGGGTCGCGCTAATCGAGAGCTGCCGCGCACACGCGCGCGCGCGACTTACACGGACCCGTAAGCGGACAGTGCGCGCGCGCTCTTTCGCCCGCTCCGTCCGTCCGTTCGTCGTGTCGTCGTCGTACACGTCGGTGGAGTGGAGTTTCCATCTCCTTCTCCCGTCGCGGCGTTGCGCTGTACCGCGCGTATACGCGCTAGCCTGCCCGTATCGTACGTAATACGCGGACGACAGAGAAAGAGAGAGAGAGACGAGCAAAACGAGAAGAGGAGAGGGAGACAACGCGCTTCGCACGGTGTGTGTGTGTGTTTGTGTGTCTTACTGCGTGCGGCGTAAGACGACGAAGCAAGACGGAAGAAGGATAGAAACGTCGGTAAGATTGTGAGAGACGACGGGGAGGGAACGAGCGCGGTAGATAAGGAGAGCAACGGAAGAGCGTAGAGGACAGAGGAGAGAAGGACACAGGCATACGCATACATATATGCGCTCTCGCCGCGAGCGCGGAGCCGTCGGGGGAAAGGGAGGCGCGGAGGCGGGGGAGGGGGCGGCGGGGGACGTTACGCTGCCGCCGCCGCCGCGGCGTACTTGCGCGTACTGTCCAGCAGCGCCCGCCGCCGTCGCGAGGAGGAGGTTCGCGCCGTTGCGGCAGCCGTGGAGGATGAGAGGAGCGGCGAGGCCGCCGGCCGCGGGACACTCGGCGACCAGATAGACCTCTCTGGAAGAGGGCCTCGCACACCGCGGCGCCTCGCTGCGACGCCGCCGTCGTCGTCGTTATCGTGATCCTGCTCGTACCTTGTACGCGTCGTCGCGTCGCGTCGCGCGCGCGCGACGGTGCAGCACTGCTGCTGCTGGCACACGTGCGAGGCGGAGTGCAAAAGGGGACCTCGTAGATAAGCCGGGGAGCGGAGACGTATCTACCGCGCATCCCGTGGCGCCCCGCTGTGCTTCTCCGCGGAAAGACCGCGGATAGGGGAGAAAGAGGAGGCGAAGGTAGAGAGAGAGGGAGGAGCGGACACGTCGCTCCGCGTTTCTCGGATATTTCTCTCGCAGCTGGCCGCTCCGTCGACGACGGTGCGCGCGTCGTTTCCGCCGTCCGTCCTCCGTCCCCCCCCCTCGCGAGCCACGAGCGACGTTTTTTGGAGCAGCGCTCGAGGGAACCGTCTTTCGTGAGAAAAAGAAGGAGAGAGAGAACGAGGGGCCGACGGACAGACGACTCTCGACGAGCTGCGACCTCAAACAGTCGCCGGCGTGAAGCGGGCGACGATGGGATCGTCGCTGTCCCGCGGCTAACTCCAGCCCGCGTGTTTCCCGTGCGCCGTTCGCGAATCGTCATCGTCGGGGCGCGCGCGCGCTCCGACAATTATGACCCGCGCGTTGTTGCAATGTCCGTCGGCGTGCGCCGGTTCGCACCGCGCCGTGCCGTAGGAAAGAAGAAGCAGCAGCAGCCGAGTTTCTACGCTCCGTTTTTACTCGCCCGTCGGACGGTCCGCTGCTCCGCTGGGAGTCAAGTTCGTCGCGCTCCGCTGTGCGCGCCGCGTCCGTGGCGCGCTCTTCCGCGCGGCGTTCACCACTGCGCTTTCGATCGCGCGTCGCCGCGCCGCATCGCATCGCAACGTCACGGCGTCTCTCTCTCTCCGCCTACCTGTTTGCCAGCACCGGGATAGAGGAGCGAGGGGCTGCCCGTGCGAACGAGGTAAAGTGCGCGCCTCGTGCCTTTCCTTTGCACTCTTTTCCCCGTGGAAACGTCCCTCCGTGGTGCGGAATCCCCGTCGTCGGACGACGACAGTTTCCGCGCGACGGGCGCCTTCCGCTTTGTTTCCGCTTTTCCTCCCGCGGTGACGGATGCGCTTGGTTCTTGCCTCCCGACGAGTGCGAAACGAAGTGCGGTCGGAAACCGGCCGAAAGGAACAGATCCGGGCGGTTGTTCACTCTGAAAAGGTGAACCGCGAGGGACGCGGTCCTGGTGTTTCTTGTCACGTAGACAACGACGCGCGGGACTGACGGAAGTTTTTCGACGATCCTCGCATTGTCAGGAGCCGTTGCAGCTCGCCCACGCGCGCGCACCGCTCGTAACGCCGGACGGGCTTTCGAAATTCCGCTACCTGTTATCTCCCCGAACTCGCCGTGTCTATTCAGTTCCGCGTGACTGCAGATGGATTTAACGATTTAAGGGATGTTTCGGCCGGAACATTCTTGCCGTGGACGACACGTTGTTAGGCGGTGTTAAAGTCGTTCCTCGAAGCCCATTGATCCTGTCGAAAGATCCTTTTCAAGGAAGGCTCGAGCACGGCTTTCTGAATTTTCATAAAATGAAACATTGCGACACCGTGAAATCGTCGCATTAACACGTTACGAACTTCTCCTTCGCCTTCGGGGAAAGTCATTAACGAAGGATCAATGACAAATTTCACAATTTTTCATCGCAAATAGGGCCATTTATACATATCCATTACTTTTGCGAAGGAGCGTAGCCTAAACGCGACAGCAAATGGCGATTGATCGCTCTAACGGCGCGACCAATATACTTCGAGGGGCACAGACACGTCTCGCTGCCAGGCTTTTTCGTAATCTCTCACGCTCGCCCGCGGTGATCGAATCACGATAATGGGGGGGAGAAAAATTGGACAATAGCAGTGGCACATTCCACGAACGAACGAATGCCGTGGGCCTGCCTAATTCTCGCTCGTGTGTGGATTCTCCCGACTTCGCGTTAAACTTTTTCCCGGTCTAATGAGCTCGGTAGAGAGCCTGCTCCCTTAGAGGCATGCGTCACGCGATCGCATCTCGCCTAAGCCTCTATTCGGGGAAAGAGCCACAATGTATACTCTCGCATTGTGCGCGGCGCGCCGCGGCATCACGAAATTGTCGAAACGGACCGCCGCGTGTTTATTTCAACAACGTGGCGTCTCGAAAAGGGGCTCCTCGCGCGAGGCGTCCGGGAATCACCATGGTTACGCAAAACCTTTCGTTTAAAAAAAAAGTCCTCGAAACAACCGGCGCTTTTTGTTCGTAAAAAAGAAAGTGCCCTACGTGGGGCGGAATTGGCCACCGCGGGATCTTGAAAAGTTATTATTTGTTGCTTCAATGTCGGCGATACTTTTGTATCGACAAGGTACTAATCTGTGACTGTCAATGTTATATTATACCGAGTGACTAATTAGCACGTTCAGTGATACAATAATGTGCATTTTAATTTCGTTTCTTTTATGCTTGACGGCTTGATGAAGTCGCGAGTTTTTCCGAGGACCTTTAAATTACGTAACATGGGGGCAACCGGGGTTATTTAAATGGCCGCGCACGCTCGTCAAGTGCTAGCTCCACAATGCTGACGTGTCGTAAACGTTACGACCCAAGTCGATGGGATTCTATACGTTTCTCCCGTGGAATTTTATTTCTTATTTTCTATAATTGCATCTGATCTTGAGGAATCTTATTTTGACTATTCTTTATCATAAGTTGTTTACTATGGAAAAATAAAAATTGCGTGTGCCTGGATTAAACAATTTCATCTGTCTGAAAATTTTATAGAAGGATTATGGTCAATTCTTAAAACTCCGATTTCGATTTATTTATGTATTTATTTTTGAAAGAATATATTTGAATATTGCGATTGCAATATATAATCTAATAATTAAAATAATATTACATACACAGAGGAAAGTCCCCGATTATGAGATACCATATCGATTTTGCCGAATGTAAGGAAATCTATAGGCAGAATTTAAAAATGTAATACGTTATCTTGAAGAGAATTTAATAAGCTTTAGGTTGGTCAAATGAAAAATCTAATTTAAATATTATTTTTTCTGAAAATTAAAAAAATTTGAAAAAGCTTTACGCAAGATCGCGAAAGTGTGCTCCTAATATAAGATACCTCGAGAAATCGGTGTTAAAAGTGCAAAATACATCAGTATTGCAATTAAAAAACTTTATTAGATAGTTTTATAAAAATACTGCTGCCACAGCCTTCGCCAAATCTTCACGATTCCACTGTCGACGCTTCCTCGTTTCTCTAACCTCCATAGTCAGATTCTATAAAACTTAAATACACAAAAATTCGTAATATAAATTCGTATTAACGTTTCTTTAACCTTAAGTAGTATTTTCTTTCTTTTTATTACACTGCATACTCTTCATATTCGAGCAATAATTATCTCATATTAAGAGTACCCTGAATATCTCATTATACGAGCCACCCGCCTAGCGGTTCCGCGATCATGAAATCTAACCTCTATAATTAAGCAATTCAACAAATCGCGTATTTTCCTGTTACTACGATTCTACTCTATCATTGCAAACTGAATTTATTGCCAACCATTTCTTTATTATATAATAAACAAGGTTTAAAGACTAACCTCAAGTTACTTTGACATGTTCACAATTTCACAAACCTTTTCTTGCAAAGGCTAAACGCAATAACGAACAATGAATTTTTCACTAAATACATTTTACACCAAGAGTAATAAGTTCATGGTGGAACTAACAGATAGTGCTCACTAGTTTAGCAGAAACCCCATTATCTCATATAGGAGCATATCTCATAATAGGGGATTCTCCTCTATTATATACGATAACGTAAACCTGCCATTATATATGTGTATTATTTTATCACGCGATTACCATTTAAAAATGAAAATTGTTTTACTCGGATAATGCACTTTGGGGTAAAAAAATGGGCGCTTGCAGTTGGGCCGCGCTTCTCGCGTGACGTAAGTACCCTAAAGCGAGGCAGTTATGTTTGTTTTTGGTGAAGATCAGAAAACGATGATGGACGATCGCTCGGCGAGCGCTCGTTTTAGCGCGACCGTCTGAATTAATTAATTACGTTTGACGCAATTTGACGCGTAATTCAACGAGGCGTGTTCAAGTACGCGCGAAGCCGAGAAAAAACGCGCGGGCCAATCACCACGTCGCGTCCTCTAAATTCACGGCGCGTGACCGTGTGTTAGTGATTTTCGCAATCGCCGCTCGATGACTCAGTGTGTATCGCGAGCAGTGCGGAACGGCGGGTTTTGTGCACCGCGATCGATACTTTGAAATATCTATTCGAGCCTCGAGCAGCGCAATTCAAGTCTCGCAAGAGCGAAACGCTTTTTCAAGAGAGAAATTCTCCGAACTGAAGACGCGAAGTTATCTGTCAAAGACAGGCTACCTTGACCCTGATCGTATCGACGCGACGTGGAGAAAACTCAACTCGACGTAAGAGGGTTAACGACAATAAAATTTAAGATTTATGTGGCTTGGAGATGAAATTTTGCGACATTTTCAATTTATCTGAAATCCGTTTAACGATAAACAATTGAAGGCTGGAAGGCTGTCGCGTCCCGCCATTTTGATTAACGCGAGAGATCGATTCTGAATCGGCTATCTTCGCAGCGCGGCACTCCGGCGGTGATAAACGCGTAGATAGATTCGCGACGGAGTACCGCCGCCGCCGCCGCTGTCCTGTCCTCGTCGTCGTCGTCGTCAACGTCGGCGGCCGACGGCGATATCGATCTCGCCGAGTTTTCCTAAACGCGCCCACGGTCTACATATGTTTCGGAAGCCGGAGAATGGGCCGCGCGGACATGCGCCGCGCATGCACGCACTCCGGGGCTATTGTATTAATGGCAGCGCGTCTCCGTCAAGCGCGACGCCGCCATGTGACGCGCGAGGTTACGCCGCGGTGCCACGGCGACCGGCGACAGTTGTGCGTTGTGTGTGCCGCGGGGAGGCAATTTCGAAACCCGCCATTAGTCGCGGATGCGCCTAACCTCGCGCGCGCTCCGTCGCGCCCGAAAACGGAAGAGGGGCGGGGGCGAGGAGGCCGGGGGAGACCGGTTTCCACGAAGGTGTTCGCGATTTCGTGGACGACGGATTGCGCTCGTAAATAATGGCCGATCGAGCAACTTGAAGCGCGCTTTGTGAGTTTTTAAACAACACTGAAAAAAAATCTGGTTACATTAATTAGAAATCTGGTAGGTTCAACCAGTTTGTCTGTTGGAAAATGGACGAATCAGAATTCCTTTAGGAATTACCAGATGAGCATGATTAATTCCTTCCTGTTAAATTTACCAGATTTTCTTGATAATAATACTAAATGTATTTAGTTAAATTAACATGACTGTTTAGTGAAAAGAAACGTTTTTCTGTTTCATTACCGTGAGTTTTCTTGGATTGCTGTAAATGAAATATCATGTTGATATTTATACAGGATGTCCCGTAATAATCGCCTAACCTCTCGCATGCCAATAGAGCAGATCGAGATGAACAGAAAAGTCCCATATCATTTTGCGATATTCGCAATAATAATCGAAATATTGCATATTAAAGTCAAGCGAATCCAGAGCGCGCGGAAGCGAGTGCCGAGCCGCTCGAGGTATAGGATTATTATTGCGAATATCACAAAATGGTATGGGACTTTTCTCTTCATCTCGATCTGCTCTATTGGCATACGAGAGGTTAGGCGATTATTACGGGACACCCTGTATAAACAAATATAAGAAGAGAACACGTTTTTTCATCCGCCATCACTTCGCAGCCATTCCACTAGCTAATTTCATTTCACTACAGGAGGAAAACGTGCCGTCCGTACCGATCCGTTTCCCGAACATGCATCACACGCACGACACGAAACAATAGAATGCTGCTGGAGTGCTCTGCGATTAACCAGAATTCTGATTGCATCTTCGTTTGTTCTTATGTCTAGTGTAATATAACTAGAAGTTTTATAGATCCAACTGGAAAATACTAACCAAATTCTTATAGTACAGTCTATCAAACGTTCTAGTTATAAAATATCCAGTCCTATCGTGATAACTAGAAATTCTTGGTTAGTTTAAGGGGAAGTTGGAGTTGCTAGTGAACTATTTTTTCACTATAGCGATGGTAATTGCAGTTTCGAAAATTCTCTTTATTGCTTGTGCAGAATAAAAAATCCTTTTCCACAAATGAAGTATAGATAGAAAGAGAGTCCGCTCTACAGGACTTTCTACTCAAAATGGAAAAAAGTTAAAAACTTGCATTTGTCTTTTCTAACTTTTTTCCATTTTGAATATAAAGTCCTGTAGAGCGGGCTTTCTTTCTCTCTATACTTCATTTGTGGAAAAGGATTTTTTATTCTGCATAAGCAATAAAGAGAATTTTCGAAACTGCAATTACCATCGCTATAGTGAAAAAATAGTTCACTAGCAACCCCAGCTTCCCCTTAACCAAAATGCATTCTATCAGATACGTCTTGTTGATACAATCAAATCATTTTTCTCAGTGAATCTACGTCGAATAATAATAAGCGTAGATGTTTATCTGACGACGAGCGGTCGTGAAAAGAACGTATTACATCGCGGAAACCAGGGAATCTTTAACCGTGCGCGAGTTTAGGTACATGTGATAAGTTATTCAGAGAGTATGCGCACGCAAGTGTGAACGAAGCGGACGAAGTTCACGCGAAACGGTCCCCGCGATACGCGCGACGATTAAAATATTTCCGCGGAACGTAACGACGGACACAAACGACACGGCCTTCCAGCGAACCGAACTGTGTTTCTAGTGCACAATATTATTACCCGCGCAATCCCGCGAGTAATAAACGCCTGTCGCGTTATCCCGCTACAAGACGCCACAATGGCGACATTGTTCTGGCGTAGCGGGGTAAGGATCCACCCCTCTTTGTCGTTTTTCCTTTCACGGTCACTGCGGCAGAAACTAATGATGTCGTTTTTAAGGATATACAACATTCATTTCCTGCAAACTACTTTCACGGTCTTTTTGCGACAGACAATTTTAAGCAATCGTCTTTATAGCATATCCGGCAATTAATAACGACAGCTTGTTTAAATGTGCGTTCCATTATTATTATCATCGAAAATAGGCATAAAAACAATTACATTGATAGCACAAATGTGACAAGATGTATCATCACTTTTATTATCATGATAATAAAATGATAATAACCAATTAATTTGCTGAATCAATCAACTAGTGTTGACGATTGCAGTAATAATTACCATGTTTACATGGTTGAAAAAAAAGAGTGTAGCTCCTCTTTCAAATCCTATCGTCTCGGTATCACTCCAACGAGGGCATCGGTAACCACTTGTCCGCTAATGACTCTGTCAATTACCTCATCGACGAGCGATAGGGACGACACGTCGCGCGTTTACGGGCTCGTCGCACGTTGAGCGTGAGCTGAGCGCGCACACTCGCTCTACGTAACGCGCGGTGTAATTTTTTTCGCCCGTCTCGCGTCTCATTAGCGCGTTACGTGGACGCAGTTCCGTAACGCGGCAGTATATTTCCGCCCCTCTCACCCGCCCGCCCTTCCCCACTCGACAGACTGTCACTCTCACTCACCCGTTTGTTGTTATCGTTTTCCAGGATCGGCCGGCGCTTATCGAGATCGCGACCTACCCGACGCAAAACCCGGCCAACTCCACGCGCATCGGAGGGGTCGAGGGAACCTTCGGGCAGCAACGAAACTTCGTCAACATAAAGCGTGGAAGGTCCGGCACGGCTTGCCGCCAGCAGAAGCTTGAAAGGACGAGGACAATCTAGCTCGCGGACTCGAAGCGCTCCCGAGAAGATCGCGCCAAGTCCGCTCCGAGGAACAAAGGACGCGGAAAGGTAGCTTCGGGGAAGGGACGCTCCCGTCGCTCGCTCGCTGGTCCAAGACGAGGCCGACGGGCGCACGAAATTCGCGTCGCGAGCGGATCGGCGCGGAGGTGCTCGCCTGCACCTGCCGAGAGCGCGCGCGTTCCTCGAAGAAAGAGAGAGAAAGGGGAAAGGAAGAGGAGAGGAGCGACGTGGCGCGGGCTGTGTCGAATGTCGTCGTCGAGCTCGGGAGGGCGGCTGAAAACCGTCGGCGGAAGGACGATGCGGTTACCGACCCGTCGAGCCTCGTCCACGTCGAGTTCCGTCGGCTAATCGGCGGCGGCGATTGATCGTCCCGGCGCCCGCGACTCGCGAGGACGATATCAGCGCGCGCGTCGTCTCACTCGCGGTAGTCGGCCCGAGGTAGCCGCGCGAGCGGGGGCTCCTGACGGGCACACTGAGCGCGCGCGCGTACGGCGTGTGTACGTGTGTGCGCTTCTCTCACGGTGTGCCCCGCGTCGCGCCACGAACTCCGGGTACTCGCGCGCGACGAACGACGCGGATTCCGAAGCGGAAAACAGTAGCGACTGTTTTCGTTTCTTCGCGTTTCATCCGACCTTTATCGCCGCGACGCGACCGACCAGCGTGTCGATCTCTCTCTGTGATACCGGTGCCGCGTATGGTGATGGTTAACGACCGCGGAGTCGTCGCTCGGTGGTGATATCGACGGTGTGTGGTGGTGAGGTTCTATTAGTGCAACCGCGCGCGCGGTCGGTGCCCACGCGCACCAAGAAGCAAGAGGAAAACGGAGAGAGAAGGAGAGAGACCGTCTCTCGCGTGCACGCGTGACTCTCAATTCATTATCACGGATCTCCCTCGGCGATCCGACGCCGCGCCCACCCTCGATGAGAGGAGGCACATGTCCGTTGCTGCCACTGAAGATGCAGGGTAAGTCTGCCGCCGATCCATTTGTCTCGGCCGCGAGTATCGTTTGTCGCGCGGGCGGGCCTTCCGCGCCGTCCACCGGGATTAAATCGGTCACTTTGGAATCGAGATGCGAGGCAGTAATTTTCGGGATAACAGACGGGGTTGCCGTCGTTGAGCCGCATATTTTCCGTCGCGGATTATCCTTCGCGCGTGAGAACGGGTCGAGCGAGTGTACGCAATACCCGTCGCGGAATGTCACTCTCAGGATGATAAACGGGTTAAAAAATGTAAATGTTTCAACATTTTACCGTAGAGAAGTGACTGTCACGTACGTATTGAAGTTCCGATAAAGCGAATGTAAGAGTTTGAGATTTTGCGATGGTTCGACTCCTCGAGCGATTGTTTTTTTCTTTTTCTCGAATGACGTTCTTCATTTATATTTCGGGATATAACGTCGTGCACAGTCCTCCGCCGCGATCAATGAAGAGTAATAATACATGTCATTTTGGCAGTAATTGTTCGTAATATTTTCAAATTGGCCGATTTAATTGCAGCTTTACTCGCGGTAACTTTCGACCACGGCTTTGATTAATTTAAGAGCGAGTGAATCCAGTGTTTATACGAGGTCGCATTAATTATGCATCGTAACGTTAACATTCCACTCCCGGATAAAACGTCAACCATAAAATGTCAAATTGAAAATGTTTTTCAATTTTGCTTCTTAAGGGGGGAGCCTGCTTTAGAACGCTGAAAATAAGGTATAATTGTACGAATTTTTTTGGAGAAACTATACAGCGGATCATTATAAAACTTTTATGCATTTATTAGTACATGTTTAAAGATAAAAAAATTATTTTTTTATTTGAATATATCGCTTGTAGAGGTAGGTTGTCCTGGAGAAATCTTAGTGCAGCCGCGTCGCCGGCATTGCAAATTGGTGAGCATTCTCCTGCCTCCAAATTTCGTCTAAACTGAAAAATTGAAAGATGTTCTCGTTATTTATGAATTCCCATCGTCGATGAACCAAAGAGAGAAGAAAAAAGTTGAAAAGTGCCAAAATGGTGGAGCTTAGAACACAAAAGTACGATTTTTAGGCAAAGGTTTTGAACTTTTTCATGCAAAAGTAATTGTTTAACTTAATGTTTTTATGAATATTAAAGGTTCATCGACGATGGGAATTCATAAATAACGAGAAAATATTTCAATTTTTCAGTTTGGATGAAATTTGGAGGCAGGAGAATGCTCACCAATTTACAATGCCGGCTGCACTAAGATGCCTCCAGGACGACCTCTACAGGCGATATATTCAAATAAAAAAATAATTTTTTTTATCTTTAAACATGTACTAATAAATGCATCCAAGTTTTATAATGATCCGCTGTATAGTTTCTCCAAAAAAATTCGTAGAATTATACCTTATTTTCAACGTTCTAAAGCAGGCTCCTCCCCCCTTAATATATACTTTATATAATGATAAATTATATATGAATGTATCGGAGTTCGTCGATAGGAGGAATACACAATCATACAAAGAATAATACATATCATATTTGTACTTTCATAAAGCTGGAGTATAACCA
The DNA here is from genome assembly GCF_003672135.1 of Ooceraea biroi. Lineage (NCBI taxonomy): Eukaryota > Metazoa > Arthropoda > Insecta > Hymenoptera > Formicidae > Ooceraea > Ooceraea biroi. The sequence goes on from NC_039516.1 coordinate 10,303,903, forward strand.
GGAATATAACAGTTTACGGAGACACATAATAATTAGCTTATTGAAGACAAGTCCACGTGGAAATTGAGTTTGTCTGGATTTAATCGCTCGTATCATCTCGGTCGAATGCGCTATTAATGAAGACCTGACATAGAAATCCTGCAAGTGCCGAGAATAAATATCTCGGATAACTATTAGCTCTTTTAGGAAACATTCGACTTATCTGGAAAGGATACACAGATACACACTCTCTCTCTTCACTATGTTTACCTTGTAGTTCATGAATTTTTATAACTAGCGTTTCACAACTTCCATAATTAGCGAAATTTTATTTCCACTTCTGGAACTTGGCGCGGAGCCTTCTTTAATGAGAGAATAATTCTTCGGTAACGTGAGATCGCACAGTGCTTCTCGCACAGAAGAGAGTTTCTCCTCTCTTAGTAATAAAGTAACAAAAAAATGCACTGTACACACACACATTGCGGCACTTGCAGCCGTTCATGTCACACCTTCAAACGCACCGCATTCGGAGACGCAGTTTCGCCACTCAAGGATCTCGTTCGGGACGTATGCAGCTCTTGAAACCGAAATACCCTCTCGAGTCGCATACTCCTTCCTCCGCGTCGTGAAATGTCAGACGACGTAATTTGGAACAGGGGGATCGGCGGGGTACGGGGCGCGTCGTGCGCTCTTTTAAGGTCCCCGTTATATATGGACGTCTATTGTCCACCAGCGGGTTGCTCGGATGTTTTTAGTTATTTGGACTAATGTCCTGACCTGGTCGGCCCCACGCCGACGGTTTCGTACCGTCGTTGCAGCTACGTCAGAGATCCCGGTGACGTCAGGCGATGCCGCCTCTCAATTTCGAGAATCGCGGCGCGCATGCGACTCAATCGAGTCGCGTTTGACCGTAGGTCGATTCGGCGCGAGGAAACGAGAACTGGGTAACATTTATTATAAAACAGGAGAAATTATGTCAGCGTTTGAACAACGGGAAGTAGGACAGTCAGCTCTGCCGCTCGGTGCTACGCTCTAAAATCCCCGAGAAGCGCTGCTCCTCGCGTAACCCGGTTCCTAAGGGGGGTTTTACGGCGCGAGAAATGGGATCCGGGTACATTCCTCCATCGCGATAATTAAAATGCAAACCGATAAGGCTGTAATCTACTAACGCGGCGAATCCCATCGGTAGTTCTAACACAAAGAAAACTGGACTCGTAAATAAAAACTCTCAGTTGGCATTCGAAGCATTATATTTGAATTAATGTTTCAAGCAACACATTCTTAAAAAAAGTAACGCAATATATCAGCCTCTTGCCAAAATTGTTTCTCCAATAATCGGTAAATCGGTCTTGAAGAATCCTTCGTCGAGCACCGAGGGATCTGCGGGGTCCTCGATGCATTTGGCTAACGTCAATAATACCGAAAAGCAAATCGATCATTCGCTGTCGATACTTTCACTCTCGGCATCATCCAGGTATACAGGGTGTCCCAACGCAGCGCCGACCTGTCGCGATTCCACGTGCGTGCCCAATATGGCGCGTGGAACGATCGAAGAAAGGAATTGCACTTGACTGGCCGTTATATTTAGGCTCAAGGAGAGAGAGCGCGAGAAAGAAAAAGAGAAAGGGAGAAAGAATAAGGCAGAGAGGGAGGGAAGGAAAGAGAGCGCAGGCATCCTTTGAGAACCCCGTTCCCGCCGACTGCTCCTTTTTCGATGGGGGCCACCTCTCGCATCCTCCCCGGGCGCCTTCCACGCAGTTTCCACCGAAGCTGCCGATCCCCTCGGTCCCCCTGCTCCCTTTCCTCCCCCATCAACATCTATACCTGGATGGTAGATATATACCTTCGTTGTATCCCGTACGACGACGGGCCCCTCCCTCGCAGACGCTTAAGTATCCGTTGCCGCCGCTATCATGACCGTCGACTATCCTTCGCAGCTTCGTGGGTCCCGACGTGGGTCGCTAATAACGGGCGGGACGGGGGGTTTTTCGCGGGCCACGGATAACAGGGGAGGAAATAGCACGCGCGCGCGCGCGGCGGGATACGGCCGTTCGGCGAGCACAATGTGCGCCGTTATTACGTGCACGTACGGCGGCGATTATACGTAATACGAGAAACGAGAAATTGATTGGGTATATTGGTATGTCGTCGTCGGTGTGCTTAATCGTTTCATGGCTGCTCGTCGTTTATCGTTACGCGCGTGTATTATTTCGTTGCTCCTGCAGCCTCGTACGACGTTATTTCGTATAATATTTCTCGATGCTGCGCGATTTGATTAATCTTCGCGTCCCGCGCGATTTTCGCAGAGCGCTAATTGTACGCGAAGTAAAACTTAATCGCTCGTACGCGCGATAAAATCCGTCGCGGCGACAATTAGTGCGGAAATACATGTGGCCAGATAATCGCGTGATCTTACTGATCTGATGAGATGCCCTCGATTTGTTTTTTCGTTCTTTTCTCCCTTTCTCTTTCTCTCTCTTTTTCTCTCCTTTTTTTTAACGCGAATGAAGTGGAACTTTAATTTACTCGAAACTCCGAAAAAAACTGAACGTGTTCATACCGGATAGTTAACGTCTCCGCACTGTCCCTCGTAATTCCGCCGATGTCTAACATCGCGCGCGGCGACGTTCGCATTTTTCACCAATAAAATCCCTCGCGCGTCACGGAGCCACTTCGGCCGATAACTTAAGACGCTTATGGCGTCTCGTTTACCGGTCGCGTGTATAGATATAACGCATCGCTCTCGGCTACCTAACCACCGTCGCCGTCGCCGTTAATGGACTACGCTCCGCGGTAGTGCGTTAAATTATCGATAAACTTTTCGCCGCGAGATACTCCCGCGGATAGAGAAGGATTCTCTCCCGGACGGGGGAGGGAGAAGGGGGCAACAGGAAGAGGAGGGTATAAAATATTAAGTAACGACGGGAGAGAACGAGAACGTTACGCGTGGAAAACGTGTTGCGATAAGAAACTTGCGCAACGACGCGAGAGCGCAGTTGCATCTCGCTCGCGATCGCTCGTGCTGCAGTTATATGTGGACTTACCGGTATGAAGCTATAGAATTACCGTATTCGAGAATATGGGAAGAAAAGAATCTACGTTCTCGAAGAGGCTCTCATTCTTCCTGCGACATCTCAAATCGACTTTCGAGATTTCTCATTTTCTAAAAATTTTTTAACTCTGCATTTACCCTACCTCCCTCTCTCTCTCTCTCTCATTCGTTCTCTCACTGCTTCTGTTGGTCTAATCTAATGTATAAAAGTTTGTTAATTATATATAGAGGAAAGTCCCCGATTATGAGGTACCATATCGATTTTGCCGAATGTAAGGAAATCTATAGGCAGAATTTAAAAATTTAATACGTTATCTTGAAGAGAATTTAATAAGCTTTAGGTTGGTCAAATGAAAAATCTAATTTAAATATTATTTTTTCTGAAAATTAAAAAAATTTGAAAAAACTTTACGCAGGATCGAGAAAGTGTGCTCCTAATATAAGATACCTCGAGAAATCGGTGTTAAAAGTGCAAAATACATCAGTATTGCAATTAAAAAACGTTATTAGATAGTTTTATAAAAATACTGCTGCCACAGCCTTCGCCAAATCTTCACGATTCCACTGTCGACGCATCCTCGTTTCTCTAACCTCCATAGTCAGATTCTATAAAACTTAAATACACAAAAATTCGTAATATAAATTCGTATTAACGTTTCTTTAACCTTAAGTAGTATTTTCTTTCTTTTTATTACACTACATACTCTTCATATTCGAGCAATAATTATCTCATATTAAGAGTACCCTGAATATCTCATTATACGAGCCACGCGCCTAGCGGTTCCGCGATCATGAAATCTAACCTCTACAATTGATCAATTCAACAAATTGCGTATTTTCCTGTTACTACGATTCTACTCTATCATTGCATACTGAATTTATTGCCAACCATTTCTTTATTATATAATAAACAAGGTTTAAAGACTTACCTCAAGTTCCTTTGACATGTTCACAATTTCACAAACCGTTTCTTGCAAAAGCTAAACGCAATAACGAACAATGAATTTTTCACTAAATATATTTTACACCAAGAGTAATAAGTTCATGGTGGAACTAACAGATGGTGCTCACTAGTTTAGCAGAAACCCCATTATCTCATATTAGGAGCATATCTCATAATAGGGGATTCTCCTTTATATATATGTTAATTCGCAAAATAGATTAGTTATTCTTGATTATCGCGATTATTTGTGATTATTGGAAATCAACTCGTTCGCAATTCGCAATAGCAGGAGGGAAAAGTTGGGAGAGCGACGTCTGTCTGGGACAACTCTGGATAAAGACCCAACTCAGACCGATGACGCGACATTCTAATTCGTCGCAACGCGCGCGACGATAAGGTTTCGGATATCTGCGACTGCGTCCGGCGAAGAGATCGATGCCGTGCGTTTCAAGCACGATGGAATTACGCGATAAATAGAAGCGTAGGTATCTGGTAGTCGTTAACCGTTGTAAATGGAGACATTAGAGGGAGGGAAAGAATAATTTAACGAGACAATTATCTTTCTTTGTACATTTATTAGTCGGAAAATTATATTAACATCATCGTTAACATGCTCGATGCATATTTGTTCCGGTTAAATAAATCATGGACAAATCGGATTGATTGTTCAGCGCATTCTCCTTCGCACTCGTTCCTCAGATACGTGCTCCTTTACAATCTGAACTTGTTCGCGTTCTCGCATTCAGTCGCGCGTGAAACAAGTCGTCGGCCGAAGGCGCGTATGAGTAGGTTTCGCGACAGAATGTGCGCACGGCAGAAGTTCGAATTCAGCTCGCACTGAGTCACCGGCAGGCAGGAGCGAGAGAGGAAGAGAGAGAAAGAGAGGCAGGGACGAGGCGCGCGTTGCAAAATGAACGCAGCAGCCCGCGCGGGAGCTGCATTTTTGCGTGAGCGCACGCGGCTGCGAGACCGCTTTTGCGCGCCGACACCGATCGCTGCCCACCGGTTTTATACCGGACGCGCGACGCAATAGCGGCACGGCTCGAAACGTAAAACGAAACCGAACAAAAAAACTCGAACTGTAACGTCCTGATATATGATGAAGAACTTGGCGAACGGAGTACCCGTGTGAAGTTGGCCCCCCAACTTGCGAAAAAATATGATTCTTTTAATGCATTCGTTTGCTCATCGTTTGCTCACTTCCAGAAAAAAAGTTATAAACAAAAAATCAAATTTGTACTAGCCCCCCATTTTCGACAAAACTGATTTCTAATAGGCCTAATCGAAAGATTTTCGGTTGCTCGTTTCAAAACTGGCGGAGTTTTCATTTGCTCACCTCTGGTTCAAAAGTTATTAACAATGAAACTTTGAATGGAGTATATGTCCACCGCAAGTTAGCCCAGCCGCGAATTACGAATCTGACGCTACATATTACGGTAGATTTTCGTTTGCTCGTTGCAAAACTATCGGATTTTTCGTTTGCTCACCTGTGGTTCAAAAGTTATTAAATTTTTTTCAGAATTATAAAATTCCAACTTTTCTTCCCGAATCGTGGCAAACAAAAGCAAGGTTTCTTAACAACAATATCTGATTAAATTATGTATATTTGTTAAATTTCTGACGCTTATTTTATTCTTTAAAGTGCATTTAAAAACTTGCATTAAACAAACTTTGTGTAGGTATGTTTATTTGTTCGTTAACAACCGTCATTTGAATCAATTTATTAATTATTATTATTATTATTTATTATTTATTTTTTATTTATTGATGTAAAAATCAATTATAATATATAATATAAATTATATAATATAATATACATATATATGCGTGCGCGTGCGTGTGTGTACATACATATATATAATTATTTTCGGAAAGCTGCCATTTTTCAGTCACTTGACCGATTTTTAACGCAAGTATGAAGAAGGGCTGAGCAAACGAAAATCTTTCGATTAGGCCTATTAGAAATCAGTTTTGTCGAAAATGGGGGGCTAGTACAAATTTGATTTTTTGTTTATAACTTTTTTTCTGGAAGTGAGCAAACGATGAGCAAACGAATGCATTAAAAGAATCATATTTTTTCGCAAGTTGGGGGGCCAACTTCACACAGGTGAACGGAGTCGGTTTCTCCTGTTGCTCTTTCCATCGCTATTGCATCGTCGAGGGTTCCGCGAACGCGACGACAGACTGATGGAACGTGGCCGATTTCGCATGCTTTTACGTACGTCTGATAACGATCGTGACGGTTTACTTTCCCTAGCGAGATCCGATAAGCGATCAGCGAGTGTTTTCATTCAGCCAACATGGCCAAAGAAGATCGGCAAGCGGAGTACCGGAGTGACTCCATATCAAATGATCGAGCGGAAAGGAGGGGATAAAAACGTTTAATTGCGACGTTAATTTCCATCGTGACGCGTTCTCGACGCGACCTCACACCGGAAAGATTCTCGCGATCGGTATCGCGCGCGCGGCACGGCACGGCAAGTGCGGCGCACCGACCAATGCCGTACGCAATGCGTCACTGTCGCGCGCTGCACGCGCGTTCGCGAAACGTCGCGCACGGTAGCGAAATAGAAACTTGGCTTACTTCACGGCGGTAGGCGCCGTGTAACCGATTCCGCCGCCGATTCAGCGACAGTGCGCGAGTAACCGCCGCGACTACTAAACAGTCTCCCCATCGCGGGTCGGGATGGGACGGGCGCAGGAGGACGGGTACAGGGTGTGCCAAAAAACCCGATTCTCAACATTGTGACGATGGGGTATCCTGCGTCCCGAGTTCTGGGAAGCACCCGCGATCGGAGTTTCATCGGTCGCTATTCTCTCGCCGCGCATGTAACGGCCGACCATAATGTTGGTATTAGATGCTGCGGTAATTTGAGCTATGGGATAAAATTCCCTAGCTGCGGACTCGCACGCGTCTTTGGATTAAGGGGGGAGCCTGCTTTAGAACGTTGAAGATAAGGTATAATTTTACGAATTTTTTTGGAGAAACTATACAGCGGATCATTATAAAACTTTGATGCATTTATTAGTACATGTTTAAAGATAAAAAAAATTATTTTTTTATTTGAATATATCGCCTGTAGAGGTCGTCCCGGAGGCATCTTAGTGCAGCCGGCATTGTAAATTGGTGAGCATTCTCCTGCCTCCAAATTTCATCCAAACTGAAAAATTGAAATATTTTCTCGTTATTTATGAATTCCCATCGTCGATGAACCTTTAATATTCATAAAAACATTAAGTTAAACAATTACTTTTGCATGAAAAAGTTCAAAACCTTTGCCTAAAAATCGTACTTTTGTGTTCTAAGCTCCACCATTTTGACACTTTTCAACTTTTTTCTTCTCTCTTTGGTTCATCGACGATGGGAATTCATAAATAACGAGAACATATTTCAATTTTTCAGTTTAGACGAAATTTGGAGGCAGGAGAATGCTCACCAATTTGCAATGCCGGCGACGCGGCTGCACTAAGATTTCTCCAGGACGACCTACCTCTACAAGCGATATATTCAAATCAAAAAATAATTTTTTTTATCTTTAAACATGTACTAATAAATGCATCAAAGTTTTATAATGATCCGCTGTATAGTTTCTCCAAAAACAATTCGTAAAATATACCTTATTTTCAGCGTTCTAAAGCAGGCTCCCCCCTTAAGCGAGAGCGACGTTCTATTGTTCGCATGCTCCCTGAAAGAGTAAAGGCTTCGTCGAGTTGTCGTCGCATTAATCTTGCATCTTATTCCACATTAAATTGGAAATTTAGACTTTCAAATTTCTTGTTTTTTTTTTTAATTTATTCTGTTACATCGCAATGAGGTTAATGAGAATTATGTTTGCGCGGTTCGTCGCGCGTCTCTCGCAAAACCGTCCTCATGGTGTTTGCAGAAGCTCCAATTCGCGTTTCCGTCTATCGTCGCGTCGATTCTTCATCGCGTCTCGGCGGCGTGCGGAGAGCCGACACACGGATACACGGCGGGCGAGATCCGTCCGCCGATGTCCACCGGATAGCGAGTAGATAGAAGAACGCGTTGCGTGAGTCACGTGGTCTCGCGGCGACGAGGCTGCACTAAGATTTCTCCAGGACGACCTACCTCTACAAGCGATATATTCAAATAAAAAATAATTTTTTTTATCTTTAAACATGTACTAATAAATGCATCAAAGTTTTATAATGATCCGCTGTATAGTTTCTCTAAAACAATTCGTAAAATATACCTTATTTTCAGCGTTCTAAAGCAGGCTCCCCCCTTAAGCGAGAGCGACGTTCTATTGTTCGCATGCTCCCTGAAAGAGTAAAGGCTTCGTCGAGTTGTCGTCGCATTAATCTTGCATCTTATTCCACATTAAATTGGAAATTTAGACTTTCAAATTTCTTGTTTTTTTTTTTAATTTATTCTGTTACATCGCAATGAGGTTAATGAGAATTATGTTTGCGCGGTTCGTCGCGCGTCTCGCAAAACCGTCCTCATGGTGTTTGCAGAAGCTCCAATTCGCGTTTCCGTCTATCGTCGCGTCGATTCTTCATCGCGTCTCGGCGGCGTGCGGAGAGCCGACACACGGATACACGGCGGGCGAGATCCGTCCGCCGATGTCCACCGGATAGCGAGTAGATAGAAGAACGCGTTGCGTGAGTCACGTGGTCTCGCGGCGACGAGGCTGCACTAAGATTTCTCCAGGACGACCTACCTCTACAAGCGATATATTCAAATAAAAAAATAATTTTTTTTATCTTTAAACATGTACTAATAAATGCATCAAAGTTTTATAATGATCCGCTGTATAGTTTCTCCAAAAACAATTCGTAAAATATACCTTATTTTCAGCGTTCTAAAGCAGGCTCCCCCCTTAAGCGAGAGCGACGTTCTATTGTTCGCATGCTCCCTGAAAGAGTAAAGGCTTCGTCGAGTTGTCGTCGCATTAATCTTGCATCTTATTCCACATTAAATTGGAAATTTAGACTTTCAAATTTCTTGTTTTTTTTTTTAATTTATTCTGTTACATCGCAATGAGGTTAATGAGAATTATGTTTGCGCGGTTCGTCGCGCGTCTCGCAAAACCGTCCTCATGGTGTTTGCAGAAGCTCCAATTCGCGTTTCCGTCTATCGTCGCGTCGATTCTTCATCGCGTCTCGGCGGCGTGCGGAGAGCCGACACACGGATACACGGCGGGCGAGATCCGTCCGCCGATGTCCACCGGATAGCGAGTAGATAGAAGAACGCGTTGCGTGAGTCACGTGGTCTCGCGGCGACGAGGCTGCACTAAGATTTCTCCAGGACGACCTACCTCTACAAGCGATATATTCAAATCAAAAAATAATTTTTTTATCTTTAAACATGTACTAATAAATGCATCAAAGTTTTATAATGATCCGCTGTATAGTTTCTCCAAAACAATTCGTAAAATATATTTTTTTACTTTAAACATGTCTTAATAAATGCATTCTAATTTTTATAATTATTGTTTTTTTTTTTTTTTTTTTTTTTTTTTTTTTTTTTTTTTGTTTCTCCAAAAGCATTGTAAATATTCCTTATTTTCAGCGTTCTAAAGCAGGCTCCCCCCTTAAGCGAGAGCGAACGTTCTATTGTTCGGCATTCTTTTTTTTTTTTTTTTTTTTTTTTTTTTTTTTTTTTTTTTTTTTTTTTTTTTCTGCAGCTCCCTGGAAGAGTTTAGGCTTCTGGTGTCGAGTTGTCGTCGCATTAATCTTGCATCTTATTCCACATTAAATTGGAAATTTAGACTTTCAAATTTCTTGTTTTTTTTTTAATTTATTCTGTTACATCGCAATGAGGTTAATGAGAATTATGTTTGCGCGGTTCGTCGCGCGTCTCTCGCAAAACCGTCCTCATGGTGTTTGCAGAAGCTCCAATTCGCGTTTCCGTCTATCGTCGCGTCGATTCTTCATCGCGTCTCGGCGGCGTGCGGAGAGCCGACACACGGATACACGGCGGGCGAGATCCGTCCGCCGATGTCCACCGGATAGCGAGTAGATAGAAGAACGCGTTGCGTGAGTCACGTGGTCTCGCGGCGACGAGGCTGCACTAAGATTTCTCCAGGACGACCTACCTCTACAAGCGATATATTCAAATCAAAAAATAATTTTTTTATCTTTAAACATGTACTAATAAATGCATCAAAGTTTTATAATGATCCGCTGTATAGTTTCTCCAAAAGCAATTCGTAAAATATACCTTATTTTCAGCGTTCTAAAGCAGGCTCCCCCCTTAAGCGAGAGCGACGTTCTATTGTTCGCATGCTCCCTGAAAGAGTAAAGGCTTCGTCGAGTTGTCGTCGCATTAATCTTGCATCTTATTCCACATTAAATTGGAAATTTAGACTTTCAAATTTCTTGTTTTTTTTTTAATTTATTCTGTTACATCGCACTGAGGTTAATGAGAATTATGTTTGCGCGGTTCGTCGCGCGTCTCTCGCAAAACCGTCCTCATGGTGTTTGCAGAAGCTCCAATTCGCGTTTCCGTCTATCGTCGCGTCGATTCTTCATCGCGTCTCGGCGGCGTGCGGAGAGCCGACACACGGATACACGGCGGGCGAGATCCGTCCGCCGATGTCCACCGGATAGCGAGTAGATAGAAGAACGCGTTGCGTGAATCACGTGGTCTCGCGGCGACGAGGCTGCACTAAGATTTCTTCAGGACGACCTACCTCTACAAGCGATATATTCAAATAAAAAAATAATTTTTTTTATCTTTAAACATGTACTAATAAATGCATCAAAGTTTTATAATGATCCGCTGTATAGTTTCTCCAAAAACAATTCGTAAAATATACCTTATTTTCAGCGTTCTAAAGCAGGCTCCCCCCTTAAGCGAGAGCGACGTTCTATTGTTCGCATGCTCCCTGAAAGAGTAAAGGCTTCGTCGAGTTGTCGTCGCATTAATCTTGCATCTTATTCCACATTAAATTGGAAATTTAGACTTTCAAATTTCTTGTTTTTTTTTTAATTTATTCTGTTACATCGCAATGAGGTTAATGAGAATTATGTTTGCGCGGTTCGTCGCGCGTCTCGCAAAACCGTCCTCATGGTGTTTGCAGAAGCTCCAATTCGCGTTTCCGTCTATCGTCGCGTCGATTCTTCATCGCGTCTCGGCGGCGTGCGGAGAGCCGACACACGGATACACGGCGGGCGAGATCCGTCCGCCGATGTCCACCGGATAGCGAGTAGATAGAAGAACGCGTTGCGCGAGTCACGTGGTCTCGCGGCGACGAGGCGGCGAGCGTTGCCGAAGCCGAACCGAGTCGAGTCGGGATATAGATCCTCTCCGGTGCCGCGTTGCCGACGTTGCCAAGCCCGTCCTCTCTCTCTCTTATCGCCGAGCCAGCCGGCCGTTCTCGTCCGCTCGCTCGCAGCAACTGTGTTGCGCTCGTCCGTCCGTCCGTCCGTCCGTCCATACACGTCCATCCACCCGTCCGTTCGTGCGGGAAAAATAGCGTCGCCTTGGCTTTCTTCGCTCGCCGCGCGTCGTCGTCGTCGTGACCGCGTTTCCAACCTCTCTCTTTCTCTCGCTCTCTCCCGCAGAAATGCGCCTCCCGCGGGAAACCCCCACCGTGGCAGTCGTTCGGCGTCTCGGCGGCGAACGTGGGACAAAGACGACGACGGCGACGAGGGCGAGAGAAAAGCCACCACGGCGACCATAATTATCGGTTATTGATTTTCGTTAATGCGCACGACCGTCCTGCACGCTCGCGGGCAACGTCGACAGGGAACGTGACGTAAACTAGGATATCAACGCGCGCTGGGAAAATTCTTTACGACAGGACATCGACGTCCGTGCGGCTGCGGCTGCGGCTGCCGGTCGAGTCGACGGCACGCGCGACGTGCCTTTACGGCGCTGTAAATTTTACGGGCGCATCGTGACCGTGCCAAACCAGCGGCGCTAACCGCCGTCGATGCTAATGCCCAGCTTCGGTAACGTCGTGAGATGTCCGATCGCGATATCCTCCTTTTCTTCCTCTTTTTTTTTTTCTTTTTTACATTTCGTCCCGTCGAGCGTCCACCGAGTGTCCCGCGGCGCCGAAAACCGCGTTCCCTCCCCCCTCCTCACCGTCGCGGCACGAAATTGTGAAACGGGAAGGAATTCCGTAAGCAAGAGGAGCCCGTTTTAAATATACTAATAGAATTAGCGAGTTAAATCGGCACCTATGCATATTCATTTTCGAGAGCTACGTAGTTTCGAGCGGTTCTACGACGTTCTGCGTCGCGATAATAATACCGTTTCTGTCGAACAATAATCATAAATATTCATCGTTTGTAATGTACGTGTGCACGGTGTAACTGTGTCTCTTTGTGGGATATCAATGCCGTGAGACTTTCACGGGAAATCTCGATCCACAGGCAGACCGCGAGCTCAATTTCGCGATTATCTGTTATTCCTACTGGCTAAACGACACTATCTCGGACTGCTTGCGCGTACGATAACGTGCGATAACGGGCGGTGCGAAGCGGTTAATATATCGAGTAGCACGCGAGATAATTCGATGCATTCGCGCGGCTCATTAAACATCGCGACGACGACGATTACTTCGTGAATTTTATACGGATCTTATGCTATCGCGCGCTTAGAGTTACGTAATAAGCGCCTCTCGGCTCTCTCTCGCTCTTTCCTCTCGAGTTCGGTTCGACAAAATGTTGCCCATAATCTTTTATAATCTTTTTTATCGCATGTTAAGGAAAAATCGCGAATAAATCACGGCAGAAAAAAATATTTTGGTTCTGTATCGCAAAGTTGATTATATTTTGGATTTAGATTATCTGCTTTTTATATTTATATCTTGTCGAGCCGAATCTTAATTCCCAAGCTATCGCTGACGAATATGGGCAAAGTTACCGCACTTGGCACGTGTAAAGTGGAATCACACGCCTTCCACGTTAATTTTTAACGCGCGCGTCATTCGTGAAATCGCTCGGCAGTGGAGCATTGTACCATCTCGCGAAATCCTCGCGGAGGATGCGCACGGATACGTTTTTCCCGTGCATTCAAATCCTTTCTTATTCTCGCCTTGAGCGGGCAATGAATTATATCACAGCTGACATTAACACACAATTCGTGCGGCCTTGCTTGAAAGCGGTTTACGCGGGTAATTTTTCACGCGTATCGTCATCAACCTTCGGATTCGCGTGCCGGTTTGACAACGTTGCGGCATAGATATTAGATGCGCTATCCGTTTCCATATCAATTTTTACGCGAAGTTGTCGGATCGCATCGGTACACGCGCGAGATTCGCCGACGAAAATCCAAACATATCCATTCGAGAAGAATAAATCGTTCACCGGACCGGACCCTTCTTCCCGCGACTTTTCAATGGATTTCCGAGCGATTCCATCGTTGCGGCGAAACGTCGAATCGGAAATATCGTCCAAGCGAAATCCACTTTGCAAGTAGATCGAGCCACGCGGACGTAACACAACATCGCCGCCGCGATGAAACTTGTGAAACGCCTCGTATGGGAGCGCGATGCGCTCGTATCCCTTGCGTATGCGTGTGCGTGTGCTCGTAGCTCGCTGGCGGAGGCAGAAGGTCGGAGGTCAAAGTAGTCGAATGGTGCGAAACGACAACGGCAATAAGAGAAACGGCTTTTCCGAGCGCCGAGAAATAACGACCGTGATTACGATCGCAAAGCTCTTTCTCTCCCTCCTCCCCCTTTCTCTCGCTCTTGCTCGCTCTCGTTGATCGCGTTGCTTCGTCATTACGCACTTGCAAAATCGAAGCGCGACATTACGCGTTTCTTCCTCATCGCTGACGCAAACTTGCTCGAGCGAGTTTGATCCCAACTTGATTTCTTTCTAGAGATACCTCTGAGTGTTGATAAAATTGCATTACGAAATGTATGCAGTAGTTAATTAATTACAGTAATTCCGTAATTAATTTGTGTCTGTTAATTAATTGAAAACAACAAGATAATAACGTGTCTCTGTGCGACTTGCATCACAAACATGACGGCTTTGTTTTCGCCGTTCTGTAAAAGTAGACTCACTCGCGACAACGTAGTCGGCCGTTACTACAATTACGGTAATGCTGCTGCAATTTCGTTATGGCGCACTCTTCATTACCCGCGCACTGTTTCGTAGATTACACTACGGTTGAAATCTAACCCGAGTCGAAATTTTGCGCCTACTTTAATGCTTTTAGTAGTCGTACGAACCTACTTTTAGGAAAATAGAACCTAGAACTCTTACATTGAAACTCAAACTCCTACAAACAGATGTTAAGATGCTATTTTGACCCCGCAACATTCGGCTATAATCTTGATCGTAACCTGCTTTGAGGCTCTAGCGGCAAAAAAGGAAATTTCGGACATATTTTAGTGTTAAAGTAGTAGCTAAATAGACGCTGAGTAACGCCTCAAATGAAGAATTCGAGGTTCAATGTAGAACTAAAATTTCGACTCGGGCTGTGTCACGGAATATCCCGAGTCGAAATTTTGCGCCTACTTTAATGCTTTTAGCAGTCGTGCGAACCTACTTTTAGGAAAATAGAACCTAGAACTCTTACATTGAAACTCAAACTCCTACAAACAGATGTTAAGATGCTATTTTGACCCCGCAACATTCGGCTATAATCTTGATCGTAACCTGCTTTGAGGCTCTAGCGGCAAAAAAGGAAATTTCGGACATATTTTAGTGTTAAAGTAGTAGCTAAATAGACGCTGAGTAACGCCTCAAATGAAGAATTCGAGGTTCAATGTAGAACTAAAATTTCGACTTGGGCTGTGTCACGGAATATCCCGAGTCAAAATTTTGCGCCTACTTTAATGCTTTTAGCAGTCGTACGAACCTACTTTAGGAAAATAGAACCTAGAACTCTTACATTGAAACACAAACTCCTACAAACAGATGTTAAGATGCTATTTTGACCCCGCAACATTCGGCTATAATCTTGATCGTAACCTGCTTTGAGGCTCTAGCGGCAAAAAAGGAAATTTCGGACATATTTTAGTGTTAAAGTAGTAGCTAAATAGACGCTGAGTAACGCCTCAAATGAAGAATTCGAGGTTCATGTAGAACTAAAATTTCGACTCGGGCTGTGTCACGGAATATCCCGAGTCGAAATTTTGCGCCTACTTTAATGCTTTTAGCAGTCGTACGAACCTACTTTAGGAAAATAGAACCTAGAACTCTTACATTGAAACACAAACTCCTACAAACAGATGTTAAGATGCTATTTTGACCCCGCAACATTCGGCTATAATCTTGATCGTAACCTGCTTTGAGGCTCTAGCGGCAAAAAAGGAAATTTCGGACATATTTTAGTGTTAAAGTAGTAGCTAAATAGACGCTGAGTAACGCCTCAAATGAAGAATTCGAGGTTCAATGTAGAACTAAAATTTCGACTCGGGCTGTGTCACGGAATATCCCGAGTATAAATTTTGCGCCTACTTTAATGCTTTTAGCAGTCGTACGAACCTACTTTAGGAAAATAGAACCTAGAACTCTTACATTGAAACACAAACTCCTACAAACAGATGTTAAGATGCTATTTTGACCCCGCAACATTCGGCTATAATCTTGATCGTAACCTGCTTTGAGGCTCTAGCGGCAAAAAAGGAAATTTCGGACATATTTTAGTGTTAAAGTAGTAGCTAAATAGACGCTGAGTAACGCCTCAAATGAAGAATTCGAGGTTCACTGTAGAACTAAAATTTCGACTCGGGCTGTGTCACGGAATATCCCGAGTCGAAATTTTGCGCCTACTTTAATGCTTTTAGCAGTCTTACGAACCTACTTTAGGAAAATAGAACCTAGAACTCTTACATTGAAACTCAAACTCCTACAAACAGATGTTAAGATGCTATTTTGACCCCGCAACATTCGGCTATAATCTTGATCGTAACCTGCTTTGACGCTCTAGCGGCAAAAAAGGAAATTTCGGACATATTTTAGTGTTAAAGTAGTAGCTAAATAGACGCTGAGTAACGCCTCAAATGAAGAATTCGAGGTTCACTGTAGAACTAAAATTTCGACTCGGGCTGTGTCACGAAATATCCCGAGTCGAAATTTTGCGCCTACTTTAATGCTTTTAGCAGTCGTGCGAACCTACTTTTAGGAAAATAGAACCTAGAACTCTTACATTGAAACTCAAACTCCTACAAACAGATGTTAAGATGCTATTTTGACCCCGCAACATTCGGCTATAATCTTGATCGTAACCTGCTTTGAGGCTCTAGCGGCAAAAAAGGAAATTTCGGACATATTTTAGTGTTAAAGTAGTAGCTAAATAGACGCTGAGTAACGCCTCAAATGAAGAATTCGAGGTTCAATGTAGAACTAAAATTTCGACTCGGGAAGTTACGTTTTTTTCAAATGTCTGCCTTTTCTCTTATCGCGAGGAATTCACTCGCCGTTACTGCGCATCAATCAATGTTTTTTTGATTATCAACTACCGATTATCTTTCCTGCTACCGTTTCGAGATACACCAAGCGTTATTAAATTTTAATCGCGTGCTTTGTATCTTTAAAATGTATTACTTACTTTTTTACTTTTTTAAAACAATTTTCTCCTCATTGATCATTTCTAACATTCCTCTCGCTACCTCGTTTTAGTCGTTACTGAAACGTTTAATGTTCAACGATACATTACATCTCGATCAAACACCAAAGAAACGCGATATGCAAGTAAATTTCCGTTAACGCAGAACGAACAAAGAATCGGACAAAGGAGCTCATTGCGCGGATTGCTCGATCACTTAATATCCACCGCGATATCATAATTTATTCCTCGTATAACGAGAATTTCGCGTTGCAAGATGTTGGTAACGGTGATTTGCGACGTCCGTCACAGAGATGACATTTCCGAGGTAGATAAGCGAATTCGCAACGGATGAATTTTTTTGTCTTCTCTCCTTTTTGGTCTCGGCATCATTCGCCGGCGATTATTCACTCCGACTTTCGAGATTTCCTTTCGCGGTCGTAACGTTTCGTCAGCCGAGCGCTGCAAGATTCCGCATGAAATATTCGTCACCTTTACGTTTTATCTAATCTGCTCTTAATCTACCGAGGATCTTTAAGAACAACGCGCGACATTTATACCGAGCGTTTTATTTGCGGAAATTCGCGGTGTTCTTGTAACGTGACGTCATTCTTGACAAAAAAGGCCTGTCGTGATGTTTAATAATCGCATCTTTCCTTTGTTTTATAATCGCTTTTTTACCCTCGTTCGTACTTCCTGTTTTTTTAAGAGCTACGAGAGCTTGTAATTAATTTAATGATGTATCTCCAGCGAGAACATGCATCATTTATTTACAATCTTCCAAGTTAACAGTTTCAAGATATTAATATCTCACGACGTTTATTTACTTGACACGAAAGAAACGGTAAGTAGTTCGTGAGAAACTGGTACGACATCGGCGTACAACACCGAGCGAGCTAGAGATAACGCGCGATAAATGATTCAGATATCGATGCGCGATCACAATCTACGAAAACAATTTCTTCGCTCGTCCATCGTTTTGTCGCGCTTGGTTTATCATCGGACGATCAATCTATGACCTAACGCCACGAGAAATTGTTAAATCGCGTTTACAGAATCTCTTTTTCTCCACAACGGAAAACTGCAGCGGAATTGCGCTGCGATTCGACAGAGACTCGTTCAATCTGATCGAAATTATGCTTACGTGTTAAATCGTGCGACTTTTGGACCGATATTAACAATTCGGGGATTACTCGCAGATTATTTCGCACGATGCGTATTACGTGCGATTTGTTCCTTATATTAATAAAAAATACTCTCTAAGTGAGTCTTCGTTTTCTTATCTCGGCGGAAATTTTTTCGTCGCGCGTATTGATTTGAACAGCCAAAACTCAAAAGTGCAAAAGTTCTTTGGCGAGGGCTCAAGTCACACTCGACCGTGACACTCGCGGTTTTTAGCGAATTCGGCGCGTGTAAAGAAAAGTAAGTCGCTCCTCGCTCGTGTTTCGTTGAGGTTTTCCGCGGTGGTTCAGTTCACTTGATTCGTGAGATGAAAGTGCATGTAACTAGCAATATTATCATCATTGTCTCGCCGCGAGACGCGACCGAGCGTTGGCGAGTGTGTTGCACTGCGACGAAATATCAAAACGCCGAGAATAAACCGCGCGCTCGTCAATCGTATCGGTTACTCGTTTATTTTCGTACGTGTGTGCATGTGTAGCGTGCCGTTTAACGCTCATTTGAAATCGAAAACCCGCGCGCGCTCAATGCGCTCTCTCAGCCGATGGAAAATTCGAGCGGAAGTCGAGAATAGACGCTGATATTGAAAGATGAAAATATTCTGTCACCTCGACGATCGTGGAACGTGATTTCCGAATTGGCAGCGAGCGTTGAATCAAGCTGACGTTAAATCACGATTTGATTTGAAGTTTGACTAATTAATTTTCAGCGTCATCAAGCAATTACGCCGAGTACTCATTTTTAATTCGTAGATAGTAGTTGATAGTGATGCCCGATACATTAATCAAGAAAAATTCAAGCTCCGCGAGATGACCGAATAAACTGTCATTAATATAATAGGATATCGGAACAGTCTGCAACAAAACAGTGGAGCGTCTATAAATCGTATTCATCGTGCAATGCTATTTTAGGAGATTACCGATAACACGCTTTTTTTTTCACGAGTCAGACCATGTTCCATTTAAAAAGATCCCAACCAGTGGAAGACCAACGGTAATCCCGTACCAAACTCTCTAAGGTAACAGCTGACAACTGTTAATAAACAGCAACAAACGTATTTATAAAGTCTCATTTTGTTCATTAGCATGAGGAATATTCGGTTTGGATGATTGAATAATTAAACCTTGCTCGTTATCGATAAAAACATCTTTGTCCATTCCCGAAGCTGAATAATGAAGCCGAAGATAAATTGCGCTCGTGTTGCCGGTAGAATGTTCTTATTAACTTTCGAAGCGTAATCTCGCTGCATAATTTCATTGGCGATGGTTTATCGTTGTTTTCCCCGGTTCAAACATACACCCTCAGAAAGGATTTCTGATAACAAGACGAAAAATATTCTTGACTAATTTAATCGTATTACAAGTATAAAAAATATGAAAATAAAACAATTTTTAATTTAAATCAGTAATTTCTATTCTTCTCTCTCGAATTAAATAAGATTGTCTTACTGTCTTGAGACAAGAGTAACGTATACAAATTTATGCTTATATATTCTTGTATGTAGAATAATTTGATATTAGCGCCACTTTATAGTAGGCTTTGTCGATGTCGACGCATCATTTTCTCACAGTCGCTCGTCGACTCGGCGCTTCTGCGTCCTTTATTCCGATAAAACGGCCAATATTTATGTGTTGCAACCGAAAATCGGGAAAGTGTTTCTGTGTTTCTGTTATTTACAATGAATAGGTGCAATACTCTACAAGAAATATTAAAAGATATGGAAATGTAAGTAAGTATATACAATAGAGACATTTCCATATCTTTTAATATTTCTTGTAGAGTATTGCACTTATTCATTGTAAGTAACAGAAACACTTTCCCGATTTTCGATTGCAACACATAAATATTGGCCGTTTTGTGCAGATTCTACAAATTCTCTTAGAAGAATAGAATAAGATGTCTTTTAGATCTCACAATATTCTTAAATCAAGAATATTTTGAACTTGCTACAAATTTGTATCTAAATCCTTCTGAGAAAATTAATGAGATAGCACCAAGATTATTTAAATCTAGATTTTCGAATTTTCTATTCAAGATTAAAATATGCTTCTTTTCAATAATAAATATGATTGTCGCTATAGCGATCTTATTTTATGATAAATTAAAGAGTAATAGCATTAAGTCCAGAAATCTTTTCTGTGGGTGTACATTTCCGCGTCACGACGGGCGGCGAGATTCAATCAGAATTGTCCTGAACGACGGGATTTTATGAGCACAGCCCGGCCGTGCACTTACCGTCGTTCGACACCATCGGCCGGGAGAAAGTGGCGTAATGCGGGTAACCTTATTGTTGCTCTTATTGTTGTATAATAAGCGTAACTCGTCCGTGGCGTAGAGAGCCCGTTAGGGAAGCCGCGTGGCATTGAAAAATAATTACGTTGCATTCCGACGATCGGGAAACTTTTCGCGCTTGCTGGCAATTTCCCTTCATTTTCTCTGTCGTAACGATCGTTTGCCTCTCGGGGACGGTCCGTATCGACGGGAGATTTCAATACAATTTTCTGAGATTATAAACTTTTATTATCGCCGCCTGTAAATCGTCGTCTCGTAAATAGAGAAATCTTCGGGGAAGTGCAAGTCAAGGAAAATATGTTGAAAGATGTCGGCATTAATTTCTATGATCTCTCGCATTATCTCCCGCAGAAGGATCCTTTCCGTTCCTACGTGACCTACTAAGTTATCCGCGTGTAAGTTTTTTGCTGATCGTCAATCGCGCGCGTCGAGTTTGCGATCGATCTCGCTTTTTGCCGGACGATTTGCGAGAGAAGAGATCGCCTCGCTCTGACCTATAAATATGTCACCTGCACACGGGCGATGCAATCGCTCTCGAGTGCGTCAGAGGTAACCGGCGTATGAGCGCAGCATTTTTTCGGGCTTGGCACGTGACTCTGCCGCGTTAAATCGTAAAAATAGTCACGCTCGTACAGCGCTGCGTGGCGCAGTAGAAAAAAAAGAAGCAGTCTCTCTCGTCGGTTGCGCTACCTCGTTGCGCGGATAAATTTCGCGCGGTGACACCGGAATCGCCGACAACGACGACGACGTCTTATCTCGCGATGACGAATGCCTCAAGCGCGTCCATTGTCCTGCGCTTCGTCGAGTCCGAATCAGGAATGATCGATTGACTGCAAAGGATTGCCTCAGGTATTAGTATACAACGAACTCTCTAATTGTAAGGAATCTCCGAAAGGGCTTAATCAGAATTCGTGATTAAAATACATAGGAAAAACTAACAAAACGAAAGAAATCAAATAATTGATTAGGAATAGATTAATATTTACAGTAAAAAATAATAAGTGTTAACACTTGCGGAGCGATACTCGAAGTAGTAAAAGATGAAAGAAGGGAAAATGGCAGCGCGGAATTTTGGTAGCGCAACGGTGCGCGTAACGGAATGTAAGCGCGAGATTGCGAAATTATGACGTACGGTGCACACCTCGATTATGACGAGCACGCTGATTGACAGAGGCTCTTTGCACGTGATATCCCCGCGCACCGGCGCAATTTTCTTAGCCCGCGATATATACAATTACCGCGCGAGAACGCTAATCTGGAGCGAAGAAAGTACAAAATACGCGCCGAACAGAAGAAAAAAAAGGAAAAAAAAGAAGCACGCTGGAGGGGAAGGATAGTTCTCGCAATGACGGGCGTGCGGGATATAATTACCGGGCGATTCGTGCGTGGCTCTCGCGTAAGCGATCAAGCGTTAATACCACGTTACAGCTTGCGCTGTTTTAAATATCGCGTACACCTCCCTCTCCCTCTCTCTCTTTCTCTGTCTCTGTCTATCGCGAAACATAACAAATGTTTTACATCGTCCGATACGAAATAATTATTGATGAAAAATTGTTGATGTTTGCATGCGTTCCTCCCCGTCGAGTGCAAAATCTGCATTCCCCGCAGCCGGTCTGACCTGATATACGGATGATACAAATGGAGGCATCGAATTGTAATGGCAAATGCGCCTGTTGCTACGACGTGTGCCATTGCGAGTCCGTATTTTACGCGACTTACGTGACGTACGTACTGACGTCCTCGAGCGGACACCGGATCGCGCTGCAAGTCGAAGAAGCGTCGAAGTGAAGTTCGGGATCGCGCGCGCGCGCGTGTTCGCGGCCGCTCGGGCGGATTACGGCAACGCGCGTGCGGATGCGAGATCATTATTATTCCGCGCCTGTTCCCCTTAACGCGCGCGATCTCCCCGCCGCGCGCTCTCCTTGCACGCGAGAACATTAACCGGTTTCGCAAACAATCCCGATAAATGTTAGAGCGCCATGAGAGCCGCGGGGAGTGAATTTTGCAGTCTGCCGCGAGTCACCTCGTTGCTTTCCAGCTTCTGTGAGATTTACGCTTTTCATTATCGATCGCGATCCAGAATTTTCGCGCGCGCATAATCGAGTCATTAGCTGAGATTGATTGATGTTGGCGCACTTCATTTTTAACATATTAATTGAAGTACTGATTTCTTTTCTTTATGGAGATCGTGTTGATCTCAATTTTCGGTTTAATTAAATCGCAGAGTTTAATTTTTATTTAATGATTTGCAAAATTATTCGTGAGATTTGATTCTTTGATTTAATATGAAATTCTGTGCAATATCCTGAATACATGTAGAAAGTAACAATGGCGGCGACTGGTAACTATAGGTAATCAGTGATACGATATCTGCGTCGTCCGGCATGAGTCGGTCCTTATCATTTCGGAGAATGGAAAAACAAAGCGAGTAAAGCGGAGAAAAAATTACAAAGAGAATTGTGCAGAATTGCACGAAGGAAGCGAATGGTCGTGTGTGCCCTATCTTTTTCCAGGCCCCCTTTGCATCGCCATTTGTGGACGCTTGAGTCACTCGTTATCGGATTATAAGTCAGAATCCGGATCTCGCTGTCACTGCACTCAATCTGCACATCTGCCAATGCATCTGTTATCACTGTTTATAAAAAAAGAGATGAGATAAAGAAGAAATGAAACTACACCCTCAGAAAGGATTTCTGATAACAAGACGAAAAATATTCGTGACTAATTTAATCGTATTACAAGTATAAAAAATATGAAAATAAAACAATTTTTAATTTAAATCAGTAATTTCTATTCTTCTCTCTCGAATTAAATAACATTGTCTTACTGTCTTGAGACAAGAGTAACGTATACAAATTTATGCTTATATATTCTTGTATGTAGAATAATTTGATATTAGCGCCACTTTATAGTAGGCTTTGTCGATGTCGACGCATCATTTTCTCACAGTCGCTCGTCGACTCGGCGCTTCTGCGTCCTTTATTCCGATAAAACGGCCAATATTTATGTGTTGCAACCGAAAATCGGGAAAGTGTTTCTGTGTTTCTGTTATTTACAATGAATAAGTGCAATACTCTACAAGAAATATTAAAAGATATGGAA
Organism: Ooceraea biroi; assembly: GCF_003672135.1. NCBI lineage: Eukaryota > Metazoa > Arthropoda > Insecta > Hymenoptera > Formicidae > Ooceraea > Ooceraea biroi. The sequence goes on from NC_039516.1 coordinate 10,326,931, forward strand.
ATGTCTCTATTGTATACTTACTTACATTTCCATATCTTTTAATATTTCTTGTAGAGTATTGCACTTATTCATTGTAAGTAACAGAAACACTTTCCCGATTTTCGATTGCAACACATAAATATTGGCCGTTTTGTGCAGATTCTACAAATTCTCTTAGAAGAATAGAATAAGATGTCTTTTAGATCTCACAATATTCTTAAATCAAGAATATTTTGAACTTGCTACAAATTTGTATCTAAATTCTTCTGAGAAAATTAATGAGATAGCACCAAGATTATTTAAATCTAGATTTTCGAATTTTCTATTCAAGATTAAAATATGCTTCTTTTCAATAATAAATATGATTGTCGCTATAGCGATCTTATTTTATGATAGATTAAAGAGTAATAGCATTAAGTCCAGAAATCTTTTCTGTGGGTGTAGTAGCTTAAAGTGGATAAATAGACAGAGGTAGTGTTTAACGTATCTTTATGTACTTAATTACGAGCCATTTGTTAATTTTCCGTTTGATGACGCGGATGACTGATACTCATTGTTCTCTCGTCGTTTTATCAATATTTACGTTACATTAGTCGTAAGATAAAACACAAAGCATTCATTAGAATCGTTGGTTAAATTTTAGTATTTATATTTACATTTATTAATATTAATATCGCGAATTTTAACCGATCTTTGGATTAATTTACGTCAGCTCCACACACGGAAGAAACGGCAAATTTCTCTCATTTTCATTTTACTCTCTCATTATTATTTTATTTTATTCGCAGAATATTCTCTTATTGTTAGGCGGTTTGATCGTCTGGCCGGATCGTGTAACACGTGCAAGAGAAGTGTTTAATACCCGTCACTTGTCCTTGCTTTATCCAATCGAAGCGAGTGCTTGTGCAACTACGGGATAGGATTTCACCGAAAGAACCGCGCTTCCCTAAATCCTTCGTGTAAAGCGCTTTGCGGAAGAAGCGGCCGGCTTCTAGTATATTTTCAGAAGATTGCATTTCCGGGATTATAACGATAATACCGTCGGATTTGCAGAATCTGTTACATCATGAATAAAATTTGCATTTTTTTCTTTTCGAAACCGTTTTGATAAAAATGAAATCTCGGAAACACTGAAAAGTAAATTCTGTTATCCTAGACAGTTTATCCTGTGAAAATTTACGGAGTCAAAGAGAATCGAATACATATTTACATCGCAGCTATGTGCAGCGAAGCTGCGAATTCGTGGACTTTGAGCTTTGCGTTTTGCATTTTGAAAAGTTTAGTTATTTTCCATTTTGTACACAGCGATAAATAATTCAGGTACACTGCAAAACAATTCCCCGCGGATAAAAGGATGTTAAATGAGCCGTTAAACATTTGTTTCCCACAAATAGCCGTTTAATCCAAATTTGCTCCAGTTTCAATTAATTTAATGTATTTCCTGAATATTTGACTCATCTTTTCTCTCGGAGTGGCCCGTCGAACGAATGGCACCACTCGAAAATCCGTCAACAGGATTAAAAGTGCATCGTAATTCCCGGCGTTGTTTAATTACACAATGACACACGAGACCACGGCGATTGTTATGAATTGCGTCGTAAATCAGGTTTCGACCATTTCGCACGTTCGTAACATTCGCCGATCCGGCGGATGATGCCGCGCGCACGAACAGGTTCCTCGTTACGTTTACGCGCTGATCTACGCCAGGGCGATAAAATACGCCGCGTGTAAAACATGGGAACCCGACATTCGCGAGCTGATTGCATTTCGATCAGTTCCGCGCGCGGTCCGGAGCGCAGAAGGAAAAAAAGAGAAACGTCCATCTCCCAAATTGCTCTTTCCCCGAAGATCCCGGAAAATCGTCCCGCCGGAAAACAACGGCCCGGGATTTTCCCGCGGGTGATTCTTCCGCAAGTAGCCGCGCATTATCCGCTCGACGGGGTCGGCAAAACGATTTAACCGGAATTTCGGCCTCGCATAATGCTCGCGAATCGCCCACGACTATGGTCGAGGCCGGATCGCGGCCGAGGGGTTAATCGGATTTTCCGTTTGATTAATTTCGGACCTGGTGCTCGGCCGGGCGCAAATGAACGCGGCAGTTTAAATCGAAAACCGGAGGTGTCTCGCTCGTGCGATTTACCCCGATTTACGCCGAGCGGTGCTGTGAACGCGCGCTCGAGCGGTGCCGAGGGGTGCTCGATGTTTGTGACGTTTATGACGATAGAAGACAGAATGCATCAGGACTGTGTAAGAAGTAACTCCGGATTTTCCAAATGAAACCATCGATCCAAAATACCCAACGTGCAACGTGCTCGGGAAATAGCGGGTACACTGGTGATGTCAAGTCAAATTGTTGCGTCGCCCGAGTCGAAATTTTGCGCCTACTTTAATGCTTTTAGCAGTCGTGCGAACCTACTTTTAGGAAAATAGAACCTAGAACTCTTACATTGAAACTCAAACTCCTACAAACAGATGTTAAGATGCTATTTTGACCCCGCAACATTCGGCTATAATCTTGATCGTAACCTGCTTTGACGCTCTAGCGGCACAAAAGGAAATTTCGGACATATTTTAGTGTTAAAGTAGTAGCTAAATAGACGCTGAATAACGCCTCAAATGAAGAATTCGAGGTTCAATGTAGAACTAAAATTTCGACTCGGGCGCGCTTGGAGAACTTTGATCACGTGAAGCTTGCTCGGTTTCGTCCAAAAAATCCGGGATTACTTTGCTACACGATCCGATATTCAATGATTCTGCAATAATAATGTTTTTGCCGAGCAGCTCGCCGGAAAATGACGAGGCACTCGCGTTTCCACAAAACGCTCATTTCCGTTCCGCGAGCCGGAGCGTCTCGCGTCTTCGACGCAACCGGTTTCTAATATTTCTGCTATCTATACGCGGGTTATTATCCGATACGCTCGTTATCGTCTCTTAATAATTGCATCGAACCGGCAGAATTACGCTCGGTAATTATGTAACAACGGAGTAAAACGGTTTCTCGCATTGCGTGCGCGGCGATATCATTATCACCCTGATGCTTCCATAAACCAGCCGTAACCACTTTATTACCTTGGCTTGCTTTTTCGTGCGACTCGACATTTTCGCAGGTCGGCTAAACCGACACTTTGCGATTCCAATCTCGGAAAGGCTGCTTCCGATAATAGACATCTTTCTCCCTCTCTCGCGCGCGCACGTTTTTTAATTGGCATTTTCATAAATTAGCGCGTGCTTAGCGAGCTTTATTCCCTATTTTAATTAACGACGGCTTGCATAAGTGATACACGTAACATGTCATGTTCTAATTCAGTTAATTTACAATGTTTACAAGCCGACAGTGTAGATAGCTCTCGGGCATTTACTTCATCGTTCATTTTTCTGTTCAAAACCGACATACAATATCCTGTGTTGCAATCTTAAATAAATAAATAAATAAATAAATGGACACTCCCTGTTAAATAAATCCAATGAAAATTTCACTGAATTAAATCCACTCGCCGCTGCTGTTCAATCCGCGTTTAATCCAAAGGAGCGTTCTCGTGGAGGAACAGATTGACACTCGGACGAAGCGGCTAATGAAAGATCTCGGCCGGCAATTTTCCGACGAACATTTTCATCGAGCGGAGCCTTGCTTCTCTCGCGTCAATCGTCTCATAGCGAAAGGTAACATCGATCGATCCTCGCCGCGTAATCGTAAATTCCGCTTGAAAACACGGGCGGTGCTCCGCACGACGCCGACGCGCGGAGCGAGCGAAGTTTTAATCGCTCACTCGCTCGGCAAAGGCCGGGTCGCGAATGCCTCGCGCGTTTCACTTATCTATCCCTCTAATCGTTCACATTAGTGAAAGGTTGGAAAACCAATCACGCCGCCAATTATACTTCATCAGGCAACTCGGGACACGTCGACTCGGGCTCGGCTCGCAACCCATTCTTCGATCATCTCTCTCGGAATATTACAAGTCCGTCTCGGCGCGTACGCACGTATCTTGCACCGTACGCGCGCACAATGAACGAGAAGCCGGGCTCGCTCGCGCGGACTTATCTTCTTCAATTTATCATCCCTCCGATAAAACGGCGCGCCTCGCGCGTCTCGACGCGTTAAATTTCTTGGGACGAGCACGGGAATTGTGCGTAATTCCGCGCCGCGGAAAAAGGGGGGCCTCGCCCCCGCCGCTCGCGTTGATTTAAATTTCAATTACGCGTACGCTACGTTCGTGCGATGAGAAAAGAGACAGAGAGAGGGAGAGAAGGCCGTGTGTTAATTATAAAATATTTATACCGCGGAATAACTGGAACGTAAACTCTTGAGTTCCCAACAAAGCGCTCTCGCACGCGAATCCGCGTTACCTAACGTTTGTTCTATGATTCAAGCTATTGACGGAATAACGATCTTTGTTGAGCGAGCTGCGAAATTGTGAAAAGCGTGTTAGCGTGAAAGAAAACAGTGTTATCTTATCTTGGCACAATTGAAAGTTCGCGATGCCGTGGTCGCGCGTGAATTCCCGAGTGTACACGCGAGTCAGTGTGATACTCGTTCCGGAGACTTTATTTCTCCCTTTTCTCTTTGGCATTTAACACCTACTAATACGCCTTTCCATAATGAGACGTTGAACAAAGTACACGTGAAACGGCGAAGTTTTCGAGAGAAAGTCGCGCGCCTCCGCTTTTCTCACGCTCATGTTCGCCAGCGGATTGTTTCGATTTAGATTGCTTTCCGTCGTACAGCTCTCGCTGAACGGCGACAGGAGTGATCGCGGGGAGGGTTAATCGACGCCGATTAATCGCCTCAGGTGTCGATAAACAGCTGAAATCGGTTAAAGACCTCGGGCGAGGTTCGCGAGGTCTCCCGATCGCGCCTTCGACGGAGCGAAGTCACGTCCGATAAGGATTGGCTCTCGCAGAAATCGCGGTCGGACGACCGAGTGACGTGATCGTCAATTATGCAAGCGACCGAAACGACTTCGAGACTTGCCTCTTCTTCTTCCCGGGGCGATCGATTCAACGTGCGTTATCGATTAATTATTTTCGGCGATTAACGCCGCTCCGGTACTCTCGGGACCGTCTCGTATTTTTCGCCCGTGACGAATCGAATCGAGCCGCGCTGCTCGCGGCTGCTTCTACGCGTCAGCGTTCGCCAGCATCGAGTTTCCGCGCGAAACTCGGGTCTCCCTTTTGACAAACGAAGCGCGGGGTGGGTCAATGAAAATTTCACGCCCAAGTCCCAAGGCACGGATACGCCAGTCGGGATAAAAGTGAGTGCTCCCTCGCGAGGGAGGCCGAGCGCGGAGCGATATCGATGGTCGTCGTAAATACGTTATTTTTAGTTGCCACTGCGCTCGACCGCGCGCTCACTATACATATAGCACGCAAAGATATCTTTAATCGGCGGCGCGCGAGCACGGCTGTTTTGCGATGCGTGACATTGATGTGCAATTTACGGCGGGGCTCGTTTCGCTGCGCAGTCCTGCCGAACGCGTTCGTTTCCGCATCAGTAAGTCGCACCGCGAAGAAGGAGTCTCTCGGTAGCGTTAACGCGTCGTCTCGTCTTCCCCGCCGCTATTCTCGTCATCGCCGTCGTTATTAAAAGCACGCGCGCACGTTGCAAGATCCGGAAACGGCTCTTCGCGGGTGTCACGCCGGCTGTTCGTCGTCATTTCCGCTCGGAATCCAAATTCGTGCCGAGAACGACGACTATGACGATGATGTTGACGACGCCGGCAATAGCATCGATGCAGCCGTTGGTCGCTTATCAATTCCGCTACCGAGCGGCTACCACGTTTTACTCGACTCAGCATAAAAGCCCGGGTCTTATCATCGCGCGAGTTCGCCGCGGGAGACGGAAACGGCCGAGAAAAAGAGAGAAAGGGAAGCGAGAAACGGCGGAGAACGTGCACGAGCGGCGGCAATCCACGCGGCCAGGTAGACCAGGAAGGTCGCCGAACCACCGAGTGTAAACTTGGCGCCGTTTAGATTTCACCAAGTGCCACACTGACGTTGACGACGACACGAGGAGGTCGTCGCCGAGAAGAGTGACGCGCGCGAGCGCGAACGTAGCCGAAGAATAAGATCGCGCGTCGTCGAAAGAGGTGAACGGGAAGCTGGATGGAGATCTAGGGCGAGGGGAGTGGTGCGGGGAGGCGAGGGGAGAGAAAGGTGGACGACGGGGAGTAGGAACCTGGAGCTTCTCACGGAACCAGTCGGGACGGAACGCGGACCGGCTGCGCGATCCTCGATCCTCACGAATCGTCGGAGTGTAGCTGAATAACGTGGACGCGCAGTGGGAAAAAGGGGGGCCTCCGATGAGTAGTTTCACCGATATAGAATTGATAAATACGCGCGGAATCCAACGGATAAATATCCCGCGTCTTCTTTTTCTTTTCCGTCGTCACGAAGATGAACACGCCGGGCTTTACCGACGCGACTGAAAAATTCGAATCGCGTGTCTCTATCTCTCTTCCTCTCTCTCTTGATTAACGCGATTAACCGGAAATTCAAGCCCCGCGGATGTGTTTCAGATGCGCCTCGTACGCGGTACGTTACCTACTCAGGGAACTCGTAGAACGGCGAAAGGAAAAATTATTACCCCGGGATCAGGGGGAACCACGTCCGCCGCGAAAGTGATAACGATAAAATGATTGAACCGATTAATGAAGGCATAACGATTCCACCATTCTGGCTGGTTCGTTACTCACCGCACGTCGTTCCGTTTTATAATACTAACAAGGGAACTAACACAACTGTCCCTCACCGATTTTGATGGGCTTTGGATATGTTGTAGAGCATCGAAAAATATTAGACCCCTATTTTTTTTAGCTGCGTATCTCAGCGTTTAGGGGTTGAAACAGCCCCTCGAAGATAATGAATTTTTTCATTTTTAGCGAATATCTTTGAAAATATAAGATATATGAAAAAATGTTTTATACAAGAGTTTTATAGTATTTTATACTCTTTACAACGGTGTATTCACATTTTTCGAAAATGTCAAATTTTTTAATTTACCCCCATCTTCGAGGGGCTGTTTCAACCCCTAAACGTTGAGATACGCAGCTAAAAAAATAGGGGTCTAATATTTTTCGATGCTCTACAACGTATCCAAAGCCCATCAAAATCGGTGAGGGACAGTTGTGTTAGTTCCCTTGTAAGTCGCACCTTTGTATCTGAGTCGGTAAATAAGGCCTGCTAGGTCTACTTTAGGGGAAACGCCATGGGAGATTAGATCTATCGGGCGAGATAAACGTTCGGGAACGACGCGAATAAACGGGGATCGTACGTGTGCACGCGACGGTTTGCTTACTTTCGTATCGCGCCGGCTATTTTTGCGAGGGGAACAAGTCATTCTTTGAGCCTTGTCCTCCCGTTCCGAGCGCGCGTTCATCTCCGGTTCGCCGCGGGACGGCTTTGGGCGCCGTCGAGGCCAGGAAGATTGATTTGAAAAATTCAGGACTCTCTCTTTCTCTCTCTCGGTCTCTGTCTCTGTTTCTCTGTGGAGCGCTGCATTTCTCGGACGATCGCCGCCGCAAATTACTGCCGCCACGAGAGCTATAAAATTATTATTGCAAGTGCAAAATGGCCTCTTAACACATCGCGCAGCGCGCTCATAATGGACCATGCAAGCGCTGCCACGTTCTGCTAATGAGCCACGAGGTTTCGATGCGATCCGGCGAGATGTGCCGCGATAAAAGTGCCGGATTAGCCCGAAGAGTCAATATTTCGAGCAATGACGAGCGTCGAGCCAAACGAGAGGGAAGAGAAAAAAGAGACCACCGATATATGCGACACACAGGAGCCAACAATTTATTGAGCGGGGATGATTCGCTTTGGTCGTAAGATTCATCGCGTCGACTTTGCGATTAATCTTGCTCGCATTCGAGCATTTCTCACGGAAAGTGTTCGCCGACTGGAACTTTTCTCTTACAAGCATTAATCGATTATTGCATTCGTAGAAATGAGAATGGGCCATAAAATGATAGTTTCTAACGAGGCAACTACACACTAAAAAAAAATCTGGTTGCATTAATTAGAAATCTGGTAGGTTCAACCAGTTTGTCTGTTGGAAAATGGACGAATCAGAATTCCTTTAGGAACTACCAGATGAGCATGATTAATTCCTTTCTGTTAAATTTACCAGATTTTCTTGATAATAATACTAAATGTATTTAGTTAAATTAACATGACTGTTTAGTGAAAAGAAACGTTTTTCTGTTTCATTACCGTGAGTTTTCTTGGATTGCTGTAAATGAAATATCATGTTGATATTTATACAGGATGTCCCGTAATAATCGCCTAACCTCTCGCATGCCAATAGAGCAGATCGAGATGAACAGAAAAGTCCCATATCATTTTGCGATATTCGCAATAATAATCGAAATATTGCATATTAAAGTCAAGCGAATCCAGAGCGCGCGGAGGCGAGTGCCGAGCCACTCGAGGTATAGGATTATTATTGCGAATATCGCAAAATGGTATGGGACTTTTCTCTTCATCTCGATCTGCTCTATTGGCATACGAGAGGTTAGGCGATTATTACGGGACACCCTGTATAAACAAATATAAGAAGAGAACACGTTTTTTCATCCGCCATCACTTCGCAGCCATTCCACTAGCTAATTTCATTTCACTACAGGAGGAAAACGTGCCGTCCGTGCCGATCCGTTTCCCGAACATGCATCAACACGCACGACACGAAACAATAGAATGCTGTGGAGTGCCCTGCGATTAACCAGAATTCTGATTGCATCTTCGTTTGTTCTTATGTCTAGTGTAATATAACTAGAAGTTTTATAGATCCAACTGGAAAATACTAACCAAATTCTTATAGTACAGTCTATCAAACGTTCTAGTTATAAAATATCCAGTCCTATCGTGATAACTAGAAGTTCTTGGTTAGTTTAACCAAAATGCATTCTATCAGATACGTCTTGTTGATACAATCAAATCATTTTTCTCAGTGCAGCTTCTATCGAACTTTAGCGACTTTTGCAACGTGTAAACGCGCATTGAGGAACCATTGTCCGCGCCGAGTGTCTTCTTTTCTTCTCGCTCGCTTTGCGCTCCGTTATATCGAGTTCCCGAGCACCGTAACGCAGTGTCATCAATATTCTATTACACGCGAGTCGTTGCTCCGGTTGCACAGAGTAGGCCACCTGAAAATAGTCCCGCGCTGGACAAAAGCGATCCGAAAGCGAAAAGCCCCCACGCCCAGATCTTAATTAGATCTGCGTCCGGATCCTACGGCAGCGATTAAGCTCGCTCGGCTCGTCTCGTGTTCTCGCGTTTATCGAACGCGGCATTAGTCGCGCTTATCGCGAGCGAACCAAACGAGAGCGAGAGAAAGGGAACACCGTTTAGGTAGCACGCGATTCCCCAGAAATTTCGTCCTGGTGCACGGATTAACATAAAAATCTCTCGGCGGAAACGAAAATTAATTTTTGAACAAAATTACCAATATTATTTGTAAGATTTGGAAAGATAGTCGAGACTGACAGGTCGTATAGAGGATCGGAATGAAAACAAGTTGATCACAACAGTAGGAGTATTGGCCGTACAGCCTAACACCTAGGCGTGTGAACCAGGGATCCCGGAGAGTTCGAGTTCAAATCTAAGGCAGTCTCCTAGTTATTTTTCGCCTCTTACAATTCAGAAGTGGGATAAAATCCGCTACTCCTCGAAGACAGTTGAGATTCATCCGCTATCCCTCGGAGAGGAGGGAGTTGAGAAGCAGCTGGCCGGTAGTGAAGCCTGAACATGGAGGTCGGGATGGACTCAGAGGAGTGAACCAACATGGAGATTGGGAAGGACAACATGGAGGTTGGGAGGGACTCAGAAGAGTGAACCAAAAATGGAGGTTGGGAGGGACTCAAGTGGAGTGAACCGACGATTTGGAGACATTCGGGGACGAATGTAATATCAGGCTGGCCGAGCTGTAAGATTTGGAAAGATAGTCGAGACTGACAGGTCGTATAGAGGATCAGAATGAAAACAAGTTGATCACAACAGTAGGAGTATTGGCCGTACAGCCTAAGACCTAGGCGTGTGAACCAGGGATCCCGGAGAGTTCGAGTTCAAATCTAAGGCAATCTCCTAGTTATTTTTCGCCTCTTACAATTCAGAAGTGGGATAAAATCCGCTACCCCTCGAAGACAGTTGAGATTCATCCGCTATCCCTCGGAGAGGAGGGAGTTGAGAAGCAGCTGGCCGGTAGTGAAGCCTGAACATGGAGGTCGGGATGGACTCAGAGGAGTGAACCAACATGGAGATTGGGAAGGACTCAGAGGAGTGAACCAACATGGAGATTGGGAAGGACTCAGAGGAGTAAACCAACATGGAGATTGGGAAGGACTCAGAGGAGTGAACCAACATGGAGGTCGGGACGGACTCAGAGGAGTGAACCAACATGGAGATTGGGAAGGACTCAGAGGAGTGAACCAACATGGAGGTTGGGAGGGACTCAGAAGAGTGAACCAACATGGAGGTTGGGAGGGACTCAGAAGAGTGAACCAAAAATGGAGGTTGGGAGGGACTCAAGTGGAGTGAACCGACGATTTGGAGACATTCGGGGACGAATGTAATGTCAGGCTGGCCGAGCTGTAAGATCTGGAAAGATAGTCGAGACTGACAGGTCGTATAGAGGATCGGAATGAAAACAAGTTGATCACAACAGTAGGAGTATTGGCCGAACAGCCTAAGACCTAGGCGTGTGAACCAGGGATCCCGGAGAGTTCGAGTTCAAATCTAAGGCAGTCTCCTAGTTATTTTTCGCCTCTTACATATTGTATCAAACGAGAGATAAGAAATGAATAATTTGCGAGATTTCTTGACAATCCTCAAACTAAAGAGATCTTGTATGACTTACTGGTTTATTTCATTTTTGTGCTAATATTATATCTCGATTTTGATTCTCAATCGTCGCTTCCACCCTGATTCTCCCTCAGTCTGTCTGTCGTCGCGCGGGCGCTTCGTGCTCGCCATTATTAATGCTTAATTATTTATTTGTTTATGCACGGCGAAAACCGCGCGGGACCGCACACGCGTGCCAGACACGGATTCGGATCCGGGGTGGCTTGGACGTCCGTGTTGGCGGCTTTCCAGCGACACCGTTGCTATCGGATTTATATCGTCCGTACTCGTCTCGTCGTCGTGCGTTACCCTTTTCGGTGTCCTTCATTACTTTGTAACGGGTCGGGTGCTCGTCGTCCGGTTGGGGTACGGACGACGGACGAAATTAGGCGAAACAAGTAGAACGCGGGCGCGTCTGGTCGAAAATAAATTTCTTTTCTCGGCAAACGCCGGCGTTGGTCGTAATTATACATGCAGTTATCGATATTTACGACGCTCGTGTAAAACGCCCATTTTTCTTTCACGATCCGCGCCTCGCCGATTGTTTGTTCTCCGGAGGGGAGGCAAACAAATGATTGAGGTAACGTAACGACAATAGGCTGTTTATCACGATGTTATCTCTCGAAATTGCATTAATCCCCGCTCGATTAATTATCACCTGGAAATTATCGTACGATTCGATTTAAATTATTTAATTATTTCGTAAATGTTTAATTTTTAAATTTATAATTTTGTAAATAGTTGCCTGTTTCAAATTCGCCGTGTCGACAGAATAATTTAGAGAACGTGGAGAAGGTGAATCTTCGCTGCGCATAAATTCGTAGTGATTTGTACAAGCTTTCTTTTATCTCTCCAAGACTTGGCGAGTTTTTTATTACGAAAACTTGGCACCGGCGGGAATCGAGAAGTCGCTTCGCTCCGTGAAAATTTTGACGTTTATTGAGGTGAGTGCGGAGTTGCACTTTCGAGCAGAGTGTCGAATCTTCAACAGCCAGGAATATCGACCGGTCCCGTATGATAACGGCGCAGCGGGCGCTTGTAAATTCCGAATCGTGGTGTCGGAGAGACGAGTGTGCGTTGTATACCGAGGCGGTGGCGGCGATAAGTGGGTAGTTTTGTTTAGAAAGTTACGTGACGGCGACGACGGATGGCCATGGAAATGACGGTGTGTTACACAAGCTCACGAGCCTCGTTATTACGGCTGCTCGTTTTCCACTCGCGTCTCGATGTGCCGTGAAGAGAAAGAGAGAGTGCCCGGAGATAGCTAGAGAAAGAGAAAGAGAGAGAAAGCGCGCTGTAATATTATATTAAAGAGGTGGACGATTATGATTAAGCGGAAGGAGACGTGGAAATTCTCCGGGAAATGATCTCTTATAATAGAAGATGGCATGAAATATATAAATGCAAAAAAAATAACGAAATATATGGAGGAGAATCCCCTATTATGAGATATGCTCCTAATATGAGATAATGGAGTTTCTGCTAAACTAGTGAGTACCATCTGTTAATTCCACCATAAACTTATTACTCTTGGTGTAAAATATATTTAGTGAAAAATTCATTGTTCGTTATTGCGTTTAGCTTTTGCAAGAAAAGGTTTGTGAAATTGTGAACATGTCAAAGGAACTTAAGGTAAGTCTTTAAACCTTGTTTATTACATAATAAAGAAATGGTTGGCAATAAATTCAGTATGCAATGATAGAGTAGAATCGTAGTAACAGGAAAATACGCGATTTGTTGAATTGCTTAATTATAGAGGTTAGATTTCATGATCGCGGAACCGCTAGGCGGGTGGCTCGTATAATGAGATATTCAGGGTACTCTTAATATGAGATAATTATTGCTCGAATATGAAGAGTATGCAGTGTAATAAAAAGAAAGAAAATACTACTTAAGGTTAAAGAAACGTTAATACGAATTTATATTACGAATTTTTGTGTATTTAAGTTTTATAGAATCTGACTATGGAGGTTAGAGAAACGAGGAAGCGTCGACAGTGGAATCGTGAAGATTTGGCGAAGGCTGTGGCAGCAGTATTTTTATAAAACTATCTAATACAGTTTTTTAATTGCAATACTGATGTATTTTGCACTTTTAACACCGATTTCTCGAGGTATCTTATATTAGGAGCACACTTTCTCGATCCTGCGTAAAGTTCTTTTTCAAATTTTTTTAATTTTCAGAAAAAATAATATTTAAATTAGATTTTTCATTTGACCAACCTAAAGCTTATTAAATTCTCTTCAAGATAACGTATTACATTTTTAAATTCTGCCTATAGATTTCCTTACATTCGGCAAAATCGATATGGTATCTCATAATCGGGGACTTTCCTCTACAACTAAAATATATAAACAGCGTAGAAACGTGTTGCAAATTACATTGTATGTACGTCCCACAAAAGAACTTGGTGTTCTTAGATCGAGATGTTTTTTGCGATCTGTCTCGCCGACTGTTTTCCGATACCGAGGGTGAGCGTCATTAGTGGGCGAGATCTAATCGTCTCGGTTTAATTATCATCCCCGCCATCCGTCTCGCCGCGAAAAGCGGGTGGATTCGCAGAAGCGTCGTGCTGCTCTTTTCTTTCTTCTTCTTGCCCGCTGCTCTCTTTCTATCTTTTTTTTCTCGCTCGGCCGAAATTGCGAGAGGACACGAAGAGAACGGCTCAACGATGGACAAACTAGCGAGATGCGAACCCGTGACGCGAGAACGATATTTTTATGAGCCTTGTGGCATACGTCCAAAGTCAGCGCATTTGCACGTTTCACTCGCCTGCGCTCGCGGTTGTTGAAATACAAAGAGAATCAATAAAAATCGCTAGAAATCGCGCGTTATTTGCGAGCGCCCGTTGCAAGCGACGATCGGCAATTGAGGGATCATCAGAGCGACGAACACTGAGAATGAGAATGGTAATTAGGAAAAGAGAGAGAAAGAGAGGGAGAGGGTCTGCGTTAATCTTTGCAATAAAGCAGAAAAGAAAGACGACTCGTATGTGTGTGTGTGTGTGTATTCACCGGATGGAAATTATTTGTGAAAGAAGGTGTAATTTACGCCGGAGATATACGGAGACGGTCGAAAGATATTCTTTATGATACCTTACGATTTCTATTCGTGCGCATACATGTTTCCGCTTTAAACACGCCGATAAAACACGCTGATATTTTTCTAAGCTCTTACCGTCCACTTGAAAAATTCCGAGAAGCGACCATAGTCTCCAAAAATATTCTTGTGCTGACGAGATTTTGTTGTTGGACCTTTGAGCGGTTTCAAATGTGGAGGGAAATTGCCGCGAATACTCGCGCACTTCCATTTTCAACGTTATGACATAACACCGCGATTTTCCCGTAAGTATTGGGTTGTTCGGAAAGTTATTTCGTTTTTTCAAGGAAAAATGAAAGGCGGTTTTTTCATATTTAGAATAAATGTTATTCAGTGATGTATTGGCCATTTTGTTCCACTACCTTTCGCCATCTTTCTGGCAACTTTAAGATTCCACGCTCATAGAAGTCCTTCTCCTTATTGACAAAAAATTGAAGCAAGTGATTTTTGACGCCTTCATTTGAATCGAAGTTTACATTGTTCAAAGAATTTTGTAGAGACCGGAACAAATGGTAATCGGATGGTGCCAGATCAGGAGAGTATGGTGGGTGTGGTAGCACATCCTATCCAAGCTGTAAAAGCTTCTGGCGAGTGACCAAACTTGTGTGTGGTCTGGCATTGTCGTGATGGAATACGACACCTTTCCTATTCGCCAATTCTGGTCGCTTCTGCTTGATGGCAGCATCCAATTCATCCAGCTGACGACAATACACTTTCGAATCAATCGTCTGGTTGCTTGGTAGTAGCTCGAAAAATACGATTCCCTTCCAATCCCACCATACAGAAAGCATGATCTTCTTTTGATGAATATCTGCCTTGGATGTCGATCGAGCAGGTTCATCTTGCCTGGACCATGATCGTTTTCGCTTAACATTGTTGTAAACAATCCATTTTTCATCTCCAGTTATGATTCGCTTCAAAAATGGTTCATTTTCTTCACGTTTCAACAATGAATCGCAGATGGTAATGCGTCGAATCAAGTCAATTTCCTTTAAATTGTGTGGAACCCAAATATCGAGCTTTGAAACGAATCCAAGGCGTTTCAAATGATCGTAAACAGTCGAATTCGATAAATTTAACTTTTCAGCACTTTCGCGTGTTGTTATGCGACGGTTTGCTCCACCAGAGCCTTTATTTTCTCGTCATCAGCTTTAATTGGCCGACCTGAACGTGGTGCATCTTTCAAATCGAAATTTCCAGTACGAAATTTCGAAAACCAATTCTGACACTGACGTTCACTCAATACATCTTCTCCGTACACGGCACACAATTTTTTTCTCGCTTGCACTGCATTTTTACCCTTTCGGTAGTAAAAAAGCAAAATATTACGAAAATGCTCACTTTGATTTTCCATGTTTGATGTGATGCCAAAAAAAAATTACTTGATAGATCGCAACACAATAAGATACTAAATGACGTCTGAAATGTCAGTTGTCAAAATATAAAACGAATTTGCCGCTTAGAGTAAGGTTAAGTATCGAGGAACGCGACTAACATCTCTTTGCGAAAAACGAAATTACTTTCCGAACAACCCAATAGCTACTTTCCTTCCGAATAATTCATTGGAAAATCTATTCTTACCAGTAGTTTTCATTCAAAAGCACTTTTCGCGTTCAGATGCAGTTAAAGAAAGTTATGCTCTCAACGCCACATATAGTGCTTCCAAAATAACGTAGACGTTATCAGCTTTGTCGCGTCCGGAAATAATCTCGAAAGACCGAATTCGGTAGATCGGGAAATTCGTGTCGCCCAACGCGGCGAATATTTCAGTCGGTCTGTTTGCCGTGTGCTCCTGCTCGGCTGTTGACGGGAGAAGAGCAAATCTCTTTCGCGCTGTCGCCGTCGTCTATGACGCAGTCGACATTATGGGTCAAGGTTCGCGGCGATAGCCGCCTCGTCGAATCGCACTCCGACGTAGACACGTCGAATTGGGGGACCACAACGACGCAGTGACGCTCGTCGGTGCTTGTTACCGCTTTCGTGGCTCGTCTCTCGTGCTCGCACGAGTTGGTCTCTGCGTAGAGATTCCACGCGGGAAATGACGTCTCGTGAGAGCACGGGGATCCTCGAGTTTCGCGTCCGCCTGCCCGATTTCACGTTCCCCGTCCTGGTCCAACCTGGTCTACGGTTGACATTGAAACAGCTGATGGCGGAGCAGGCGCAGTCACGTTCCTCGCGACGGTGTGTTACGTGCAGTACGTAAATCCGAAGGATTTAAGGATGGGTTATTCCTGGGCCTGGCGCTTTTTCCCCGCTGCTATTTTTTGCGGAATCAGGGTGGCGTGATTGTTACATGCGTGCGACCTGGTACGCCGAAAATAGGCGCTCTTTTAATTCCGAGCACACACGTGAAACATGCAGGAGTAAATAAGAAAGAGTTTTAACAGTTTTTTAAATTGATTTGCGATATCTTGTGTTACATGGTGTTGGAATAATGTGAAGATGCAAAATTGATATTCACACGAGGTGTTGATGCAAGTTTGACAAACTGCAGAAGATAATAATATATAACTGCAGAGGATGATATAAAAAGCGAAAGCGCTTTAATGCATCTCTAAATTCTTTTCTCTTCTTTCTTTATTTCGAACCGGTTTATTTTTTCTGGAGCGCTCTCTCACGTAACATCGCGTCGTGACAACTAATGATCCGTTTATCTACCTGAATCGCGCGCATTATTCATAACGAATATCGCTGCGTCGTTATCTAATTAGTCGGTTAGTCGGTGAGACCGCTAGAACGCGGCGCTATTAATTGTTATGTGTATGCGCGATTCCTTTATGCGATCGTGCGCTTCGTTATCCGATAAACCGATTTAAAGTTGTCCCGTCTTACAAGAATTTAGTTCTAATGCCAGTTAAGTAACGAGTACGCGTTAAACATGACGTTTACGAGCAGCTATGCAGCCCTCGAGCTTGTTTATATCTTTTCGAACAGCAAATACGGCGAGCATAAAAGCACGTTTCCATTAATAAGCTTGATAACTACAACACATATACGTCCTACAAAAATAAAGTACATATCTTTATTTTTGCAGAATATTAATTACAAATTGTAGAATATTTAGTCCTCTAACTTACATTATTTGTCCAATTTATTATCTATATTATTTTACTTATCTCTGTATTATTTTGTTTATCTCTACTCGTTCCTCTTGTGTCACGTGTTACAAAACGATCGAAAACAAGCGATCTGTGCAAAATTATATTTACGTCGTTAACGGGATATTGTCAACACCCGTAATTGCGTCTCTGCAGTTAATGACGCGAGCGATCGCGCGAGTAACAGCGCGTCGTATCGCGGCGTCGTGCGTCACATTTGCACAGCGCTCTCGCATCAATCCCGTCGATTAAAGAAACAACGTGCTGCGAGTAAAAATCGTCGGTCGCTCCTTCGCGTGATATACGCGGGCGCCGTCGCAGCGTTTGAACTCGGGAATATGACAACGTCGTTAGGTACTTCCTCCTTCTTCCCGCGGCGCCGATGGTACCGCGGTGCAGTTAACGAGCTCCTCTTAAAAGAAAGAGAGAGAGAGAGAAGCGGCGATGTAGTCGCACGCGCGGCTCGCTCCGTTCCTCCAGGCGCCAGTGTCCAAGAATTTAATTAGTAGCATCCTCTTGCGCGCTTAGCGGAGCGCGCGCGCGGAAGTCGACGAATCCATTCCGGCACGCAGCAGAAGAGGAACGATCAAGCCGCCCCGATATAACTCACCTTGCCAACGCTCGTCTCGATTGTTAATCAGCGGCTTCCTCTCGGCGGAGAACGCGATTAGAATCGCGACGCGTTCCATTTTTCTACGAATTTTTCAATGAACGAGTCGTGCGGTGGTTGTATCATCGAGCTACCAAGCAACACGATTCGACAATCATTGGGACCCTGGAGGTCTCCGCAAGGTTTCGAAGCTCGGAGCGACTGCGTACCGGGCGCGCGGTATCCATTCCGCGGTTTAAATCGATGCTCGTGCCTCCTCCTCTCCTCCGCCCCTCCCGCACCCCTCGTTGGTTGGACGAGGGGCACACCTGGACGCGCTAATGAGACGCGGTTAATTAGCAGCGCGCGCGTGCGAAATGGCATCGCGCGCGGGATCCTCGCGATGACGCCGGTGGCGTGAGGTGCTTCTGATCACGAGATTAGCAGACGGTCGGGGGTGAGAATAGAAAAAAGAGAAATCGAGAGGGAGAGATGAGTGAACAGACAGATAAACTTCACCGCACGTGGCAATGCCTCCGACGACGTCGGCGTCGTCGTCGCTGTGCCATGTTGTCGTCGACGAAGGAGGCAGAGGCGTGGTACATCCGCGGCGACCTTGACCCCCGTCCTCGATTGGCGCTCGTTTCTCTTGCCGCCGGAGACCGAGCGACTGGTCGATATTTCCACGCATACGAACGGCGGCGCGCCGCGACGGCAGCGCCAGCAACGATCGTCGTCGTCCTCCTCGTCGTTGTCGTAGTCGCGCTCGTTGTCGCGCTCGACCAGGAGGACGAGGAACCAACCGGGTTATTGCGGTGCGCTCGCGAACGACGTCGTATCGATCTCTCGCGCTCCCGCTCTCTCTGTCTCTCTCTTTCCTCGGTGGTGGCGCGCGGGGTCGTCACGTTTCGTAACGAAGTTCCGAAAAGGTCGTAACTGCGACCGTGACGCCGCAAGCCAGCAACGTAGGTGAGGCTTTCGGGGAGAGTCACGCGGCGGGGGTGGAAAACAGCCGGGGGTTGTATGCGCAGCTGGCACGCCGGAGGGAGAGGGGGAGGAAAGGTCGGCGTTGGATGGAAATGCGGACGGCTTTCGCGCGTTGGACCCCTCGCTCGTCGAAAATATATTCCTAAATCCCCGCGCTGCTTCCGAGTCGCGCACCGATTTTATTATAGCTTTTGAGTTACGGCGGAGGGAAGAGATTTCTGTCCGCTAAGCCCCGTAATTATTGATTGGTTTAATACTGTTTCCACGTGTCGAATGTATTGGGTCATTAAGTATGAAACTTTACAAATAGAACATAAACTTTTGCATTTTTTGGCACATGGACATGATTTATTTTCAATCGAAGTATGCGCCCATGTTATCTACGCACTTCTGCCATTTTAGTGGTAGTTGGTCTATGCCTCTACTATAGAAGCCAGGAGTACGGGAATCGATGAAGTCGCGGAAGGCTGTTTCGACTGCCTGTTGAGAATTGAAGAATTTTCCCACCAACAAGTTGTCCAAATTCCGGAAGAAGTGATAGTCGGTAGGTGATAGATCTGGTGAATATGGTGGATGACGGAGAGTTTCCAATTCCAACTCCCGTAGCTTTGCCACGGTCAGTCGTGCAGCGTGCGGTCGAGCATTATCATGCAACAGCATTGGCATTGACCGATTGACCAATTTCGGTTGTTTAATAGCAAGTTGTTGCATCATTTCGTCCAGTTGCTTGCGATATACTTCAGCCGTTATCGATGTACCAGGTTTCATAAAGTTGTAGTAGATAACACCTGGACCTGGACCACCAAACAGTCACCATAAGCTTCTTCTGTGTAATGTTGGGTTTCGCGTGATGTCTCGGTGGTTCATCAGCGTTCAACCACTGATGTGAGCGTTTACGATTGTCGTAGAGTATCCACTTTTCATCGCAGGTCACAATTCGATTAAAAAAAGATTCATTTTTGTGACGGGAAAGCAAAGAAAGGGAAGCCTCTAGACGTTGCGCCTGCTGCGCATCGGTCAATTCGTGCGGGACCCATTTGTCCAACTTCTTTATCTTACCAATTGCAGCTAAATGAACCAATATGGTGGGTATGAAAACATTGAATATCGATGCCAATTCACGTGTACTTTGAGATGGATCGGACTCTACTACGGCTCTCAAGTGATCATTATCCACCTTCGTCTTTGGTCTTCCACGTGGCTCATTAGCGAGGCTGAAATCTCCATCTCTGAAGTTTTTGAACCAATTGCCCACCGTTGCTTTAGTAGTTGAACCTTCACCAAATACAGCGTCGATATTACGAGCTGTCTCCGACACTGTGGTTCCACGGCGGAACTCATATTCATAAATCACACGAATTTTGGACTTTTCCATAGTTCTATAAAAAAGAATCGACCAATAAAACTAATGAAGATATTTGAACAAACAAATATGACATTTGAAGAGCGAACATACATCTATCACACTAACCTAACCTGATACTGACGTCTGGCGCCAAATTTGAGATAACAAATGTTAAAGATGGCGCTTTTACATTTGTAAAGTTTCATACTTAATGACCCAATACTGTTTCGAATTTTGAAAAAGAAGTTGGAGGAAGAGTTGAGAGCGTCCAGGATGAACGAAATCGTCATTTCGATTGCATTGTGCTTAACGATCTATTGTTCGCGTAGATTATAATAGTTAACTGTTAATTGGAGTGCCAATTATCCTGTTAAGGTGAATAAGTCTTCACGGGTGTATATTTATTTCTTCGTTACCGTTTACTTGCACGATGTTTAACGTTATTCGAGGCGTCGCGTTTATTCGTGCTTTCCACCATCGAGGACGTGGAAAAGTCCATCTCGCAGCAACGCGCGAGGAAGAGAAGTCTCCAATTTCCCGCGAGTACTGCCTCTCTCATTAATTCGCGAAACGATCGGCGTCGCATCGTGCGTGCGTGCCTGCGACCGATTCAAATTGGACCGATGATAAAAAGATTACCGCGAGGCCGGTCGTTGGAATCAAAGGTCGCGCTTGAATCGCCGGCTTATGAAAATAATTCGATAAATCCGTTCGGCGCTGATGAAGCATCGGCCTTCTCTCAATTAACCTCAGATGAGCGGGGTGTGATGCAACAATCGCGTCTGTCGTGTTTTCCGCCTTAGATGTCTCGAGGTAGTCAGCATCATCGCGAGGAAATCGCGAGAAGCATGCTGCTTTTGCGAAACCTCCACAATGATTCATGCTCTTCCGTGCTCTTTCCAATTTCACGTTCATGTCCCATATTCCTCTTTTTTATTTAGGAACATTATTTTTCACACCGCAGAAGACGCCCACGTGGTCCCCATTAATTTATTCTAGATTCTTAATAAGACTCGTTCGTTCTTTTACAAATTTTATATCACCGAATAATAATTTTATTGACTAGAATCTCTAGACGATAAAATCTTCTTTAATCTTCAATAAAAATTGGATATATCGCATGTCGTATGAAGCGAATGAAGAAGGCAATGTGAATCCACCGTTACTCTTCCTCCTCGCACCATTGACATTAGAATACATAGACGGAGCCTTAGCTATCGAAGAAGGTGAGGGGGAGCCTGATATTCGCGGTAAGGGGGAACTGGGGGAACTGCATGAACTTCGGTCGAATTCGGTTACGTTCGGCTAACGTTCGGCTAATGGTTCAGTTGACGGAGCTCCTGCTCACATGTGCTTGTGCTTATTGTATTGATATCTAAAGTGATTATGACCTTTTGGATTTCTATCAGTGACATGAGCTTTGTGTATTTGGCTGCAATAATCGTATAAATAATAAAAATTCTGAACAATTAGAAAAAGAAAAAGCTGCAAACAGAAAGTTTTCATTCCACTTGTAAGTAAATTATTTGAAACCTAGATTAGGTTATAGTTATGTTAATAAGAAATTATATGTAATTTTATTGAGTAAGTAAAGCGAACTAAATGGTTTGTTGACTTGATTTACATTATTATCAAATAATAATGAAACAGGTATGACGCCAATTATTTTATTATACAGTTATATTTACAGTTGTAAAATAATAAAAATAATAAATAAATAAATAAATTTACAAGTATGTGTGTTCTATATTGTATTTTATATTCTATTGAATTTCTTTATATATATGCGTATTTAGATCAACGGTTCTCAACTCTATTTACCTTTCAAAGTGTTTTTCTTTTTGCAAATTTTTACACATTCTAGATACGGTTTAGCTTCATGAAGCAAAAAACTTTTATTTCCATTTATTATTTAATACATATATATAAAATTATTAAAATAGCGTTCGCGATTTGTCAAAAATAAATGTTCTTCAAACATTTCCATAAAAATCTCATTGCGAATTGCTGATGTCGATGGAATTGTCATGCAACGCCGAACATAACCGAACCGCTAACCACGGAATTACCCGAAGTTCATGCACTACCCCCCTTACCGCATTTATCAGCTTCCCCTCTGAGAAGGCTCCGTCTATGTATTCTAATGTCAATGCCTCACACGCAATAATCGACTACTCATAATAATTCTAGAATAATTCTCGTTTCCCGCAAAGGATGTCAATTTTGCATTTTGATCAATGCACGTGGTGAACGTTATCTGGTTACTAGTCCGGCATCGTTCGTTCCCTTTATGACGGTTTCTATCGGGAGGTGTTCGTCTAACGGGAAAGCACCTTGAAGACCTGCACCTAGTGCACGCGCGCCGTGAGGAGGACAGGGACTCCCGGTGTTGTTCCAGAGACGAGAGAGACGGGTGGCGTTGGTTGTCGGGGCTCTCGTGCGGCTTCAGCTAGTGATTTGCGGGGCCGCCAATGCTCGCGGGGGCCGGAAGGTCATTCGTGCGGCATCTGCGTGCGAATCCGACTTGATACAGCGATGGCGGCGGCGGCAGCGCCGCCCAACAGCGCCGACATCCAGCCAGTCACCTACTTTCGAGCGCGGCTGACGTATACAGGGTGTCCGCGAAAAGGTGCGAAGGAGGAAGGTGCACTGGCGACGATCGGAGTTTGAACCTGGCTCTCGCTCGGCGGTCGGAGGAGAAAGAAGAAGGAAATTTGAATTTAAATAGAAATTTAAATGGAAATTTAAGTATTCAGTACAGTTCTACTGTAGTCTCCGTATAACGCGATCATAGTTTTGGGAATGAGTCTGATCTGATTGACGAATTAGTAAAATATCTCTCTCGTGATTTTCCTAACTATAGAAACTACTCATTGTCGGATGTCGAGAAGACTCGAACGGATTAATTTTGATAATTTTATTAATTATTTCGTTGATCGACGTAGATTTTCCTCTCAACGTCAGTAAAATTTCTTTGAGTATGAAGAGGATTGGCAGAATCGCACAAAGTTCACTTTTCATCGGTGTAAACTGTCGACGTTGTTAAAGTCATCGAAAAAGTGAGATGTGTCAACGATCAGATAAGCAACGCTGAAAGTTGCTGATAACTGTAACTTTACGGTGGTGGAGGACCGGATGAAGTGAAATTTCATCAAGAGCTAATGATGGCGACGGCGAGAGGACGCGTCCCCGCCTTCATCGCTTGTCGGCGTCCATTTGTATTCGTGCACGTCTGTATAACGCCTCGATTTTGGGGCAGGTCAAGTTCTCTCTCTCTTCTCTCTCTTTCTCCTCTCTTCTCTTGCACGGCCAGCCAGTCGATGAGCGCACACGCGGACATTTGCACGGTCGACCGTTGACGGACGTCCCATCTTGGGCTTCCCCTTCTGTACGAAGATCGGGGCACGATGAGGTGTTTTACAATAAAACGTAAAGGGAACGAGGAGCGTGATCGGCATAAAAAAGCGATAGTAATACGTAACGGTAAATCGCACACGTAAATTGTGTAATATTACGAGAGCGATCTGTTTTGTAATCTCGCTTCAACTGTGGAACGACAAAGAAAAAATGGAATAGTAATAAAAATACAAAGTTATAAAATAATAGGACGTAGGAAATAAAATGCATAGTGTTATATTAATATGCAATAATATTCGGGATATTGATATTTGAGATTATGATAAATGTTTTTGTTCGATAAACCGCAAATACGCACACATACACACATACACACTTCGTGCTTCCCTTTAAAATTTTGGAGTCTTAAAATTATGCATCGATATCGAAGGATAACAATCGAGCTGATAAATCCGCGTACCGCGAATAGGGGCGCGCGATACGAAGGGTGAGCAGAATCCTCCTCTCCAAAGGGGATCAAGTCATAATTGAAAGTGTTCCATTGCCAAGATGGTTATTTAAGTCGTGAGCAGGGGTGTTTAAATCTGATTAGATACAAATACTTCCGATCGTCCAATATCGATTACCAGAAATGTCGGTATCACGCAACTATCGATGTCGCTTTTAATTATTATCGAGTTGCATTGCCATTTAATGGTTTGCATAAATGAATGTAGATTGACAAGTAAACCCAAGAAAGATTAATCGTTCTCTTATTATTAAAAAAATTAGCCTTCCAACGTGCGCTCTTTCGCAACTTGAACATTAAAATAATTCAGAATTCCTTCGAACGTTTCTCAGAATTTTTTCAATAAATTTAAAAATACAGAAAAGAGACCGCAATTTGGAATTTATCTTAATTAACAAATTATCCTCGATCGTTTCACTCCTTGTTCACATCAGCTGTAGTTAGTAATGCAACGTTTGTCGCGCCGTGTGGACGCGTCTGCCCGAACGCGGCGATCTTTGACCCAGATTCTTACGCAATACTTGGGCCAGTGTTTCTGAATTCGTGCTGGACGTTGGAGCAGGTATCAAAGACCGACGTGACTTCGACAACGTCAATCGTAGATACCACACATCCTATCATCCGTCTTACAATTTCAATTTTATTATTTTTTTGTCGTTTTAATTTTTTCTGTGTTTTTATTTCATTAATTTTTTTATTATTACTTTTATTTTATAAATGGCTGATTTGACAATTAAATAATTTTTTGAAAGTTTTGCATACATGATATTTGTTAAAAAACTGTATTATGCACAAAGATTTTTTGCACCAAGCACATCTTATTACTGCACACACATTGCAGAACCCGCAAGATGTCTCACAATTTTTGAAACAGAAATCAACGGGATTATCAAATTCCAACGGTTTTTCTTTTATATACCCACTTTTATACCATGAGTATTTAATAAGATTTTGAATTTTCACTCCCCTTCCAACATACCTAGGCCGATTTTCGTCTTCTATCGAAAGATACTTTCATACCAAAAATCATTAAAATCGCTTCCCTGTCTCAAAGATATCGCAATTTTTCCATTTTACCCCCCATTTTGGGGGGTCGTTTCACCCCCTAAATATGTTTTTCCGCGGCTAAAAAAAAATACGTGTCCCTTAGTTTTTCATGTATTATAACATATCCAAATTTCAGAAAAATCGGAGAGTGACACTTCCGTAGGTTTACTTGTTAGTCATTTTAAATATCTATCATCATAGTTATCTATGTACCTGAAATGCATTCAGATCTCAGTTGAACGAGTAGTGTTGATACTTGAAATCATCAAGTTGGGACGAAGGTCTCGCAAACAGCCGCCGTTACATTGTAAGATGGTTTATCGAAGGGAAGTCGAAGAGAAATCACGATAAACGGAACATTCCTGATACTGCGTTGTCGCACGTACAAAAAAGAGTGACTGTTGACACAATTGATAAAACGGGCGTCGCAGGTTCTCCACGATCGGCGGCTGCGTATCGGAAGTTTGGTGAGCGCTCGAGCGCGCAGTCGTCGATTGTTTGATTATCGAAAACTCACTCTCTGCTCTTGAAAGAGAGAACCTCCTCTCTCCTCTCCTCCTCCTCTCGTCGCCCGTCGTCGTTGTCCACAGCTGATTCGAGCGGGAACCGTCAGATGGCCTTGCTTAGCTAAACAACGATGCGATATGGATACGGGGTGGCTCGTAAATTCGCTACTTCCTCAGGTTCTCCGAGTAAAAGCACTTGATTAGTTTCGAACATTGATCTTGCTTGAATCTCGCGATTACGGCCGGAAACTCTTCACGAGTTGAACTCGTGGATTGCCAGTGATAAAAAACGTGACCGTCGACTTGATTGGAATGGATTTCAACGCATTTTGCAGAGTTTATTGAATTAATTGAGCCTTGGATCATAAAATATTTAAATCAGCAATCAGTCAGGCACAGATTGCGATCAGCTGATCGAGGGTTTTCGGAGGTTTAAAATCCCGGCTTGCCATAAGATTTATATCGCTTTTCCAGTTTCAATTTCTAAAGGGATTAATTATTCTCGAAGAAATTTATTACTTTGGTGACCCCTTCCGTTCGAGCAAAGCGTGATGAATGTACCCGTTTCTTCTCCACGGGCGGAGAGACGCGCGAGAGAGGGAGGACGGAAACTCGAGCTGAAAAAAGCGTCGGAGAGCCAAGAGATCGAAAGTTGCGGTCGATTTATGTAACTGAGAAAAAAAAGGCGAGAGAGTGACGTGCCCCTGTGACGTGTGTTGCTCCAAATTCTCGTGCGTCAAATTGCAACTGCAGGCAAACCGCATCGACTACGCCACACCATAACAGAAGTTTCGGGTCTGTGGTGCACAAACTGCGCAGATTTCAGGGACGCTCCCTCGCCTCTCTAATTGCAGCGAAATTCCCATCTGTTGCAAGAAATCAAATAAATAGGAAGCAGAAAATCGCACGAGCAACGAAAATAAAAATCAAAATACATTTTTAAATCTAAAATACCATACATATTAAAATATATATTTTATTAAAGATACATATTTTTTATGGTATTATTTTCTGGTAACAAATAATATAATCCTGATATAATCATATATAATCATGCCACGTGCGCTCCCCATTTTTCTCCCAGTGCCCCTTGCGCCTTCATTTTTACCCGCGTATCAAAGTTTCCTTCTCGCGTGTCCGCGTGTTCCGTGCGACCTGCACAAGATCCGACCACGGGGAACCGGAGGAGAAGGGGCGATGAAAAATCTCCGGCGCCGAGCATGATTCGCGTCTCCCGGGCGGCCCTCGCTGTACTTGCTCAGGTGTGTCCCGCCGCTCCTGCTTTATCTTTTCTCTCTCTCTTTCTTCCTTTTATTCTTTGCACGCGGCGCACCGGTTGCGCAGCTGTGTTGCGGAGCGCAAGCCGCCAAGCGCAGAGTTACGTGTCACTTGGAGCGTGGAGGTCACCGTGTCTACGTCGTCCTCATCATCGTCGTCGTCGTCGGGCGAAAATCCGCGGGTGGAAAAAAGTGCGGCCTCGTTTTTTCATGTTTCGGCCGCCGCGCGATTTATGGCACCGCACGTCCAGTGCGTCGACCGGATCGAATCAGATCGCGCCGCGGATCGATCGATCGATCTCGCCGCGACGCCTTCTTTGTACGTCGGAGAGCCGAGCCGGTTCGTGAGATCGCGCGATCTTGAGGCGGCGAAAAAATCTGCGCAACTCGCTGCGGGCATTTTTCCACCTCGTCGTAAATGACTGGTCGAACGAGGCTTATCGACTGATTAAGGATCGACCGATAAAGATCAGCGGAAACGCACCCCGGGACGATGAAAGAGGAATTAACGGAGAAAACGGAGGCGAAAATTCATTCGAGTCGTTTATTTTCTCATGAATCACGGGTTTCATTAAGTCAATAGTGCAGTCGCTCGATAATTGCGTTCTTGGTGAAGACGAGAGAGAGAGAGGCTTCCGCCGGAAAATTTCTGGATCTGCTGATAATTTGCTGCGTGGCAATTTCTAAGTGTAACACTGGAGGAATGATTAATGCGCAATTGGGGCGAGTCATTAGTCACGGATTAGCTCCGCTAATCCAATCCAATAACTCTGAACTAATCCATTAGAGGTAAATGCCATGCGTTATTCACATAACGGTGCGGTTGATAGTTTCGAAGTTGCAGTCGGTTAAGCTATCGCCTTCAACGTTGACTCTTATCTTTCTTATTGTAAAAAGGAGAGCGTCAGCGAATTTTTGCGCTCCGATTTTCTGCAACGCGCTCGTAATGGGACACCGCAAATGCGCGATTATCGTTTCCGTCTGTGTCATTGTTCCGCCGTCATTCCTTCGTTCGTTTTCTAGATCGCTTTCTCGTGCCGACACGGGCTCCGAGGTCCCCTCGGGACGGCGCACAGTGGGAGAAAAGGCTCTGTTTCTGGACAAAAATCTACCGACAGTCCAATTTTCAACCGATTTGAAAAATGTTTTTTTAACTTACTCGTTGTGAGTTCCTCTATAACGTATTACTGCTAATTTTTCAAGATAAAGCTGAAATTCAAAATGGCGCATCCATTATGGTGGTCAAACATATTAAACTCCCGTGATGGTGAATATATTATCTACGTATATACAGATTTTAAATATATAAAAATAAAAAAAAACATAACCACAAAAGCATAAAAAGATAGATAAGAACCCTTTTACACACACAACACGCACGCGCGCGCGCACATATACATTTTTACATACTTGTGGTAAAAGGGATTAAGTATTGCGTTATTAATAAAATACTTTAATAAAGTAAAATTCAGTCACTCGTTAAAAATTGAAATATAGATTACGGATTTGTAATTAGCGATTCCAGAAACTTAGATATCAATTTCTGTGCAGATCTACTGAATAATGAAAAATTTCGTTTTTCTTAACTGCCAGATCGAATGTTATTCTGAATTTAAACAATTCGATCTCAGATTCGTATTTAGTGACTCTAAAAATCTGTATATACGTAGATAATATAGGTAATATATTCACCATCACGGGAGTTTAATATGTTTGACCACCATGATGGATGCGCCATTTTGAATTTCAGCTTTATCTTGAAAAATTAGCAGTAATACGTTATAGAGGAACTCATAACGAGTAAGTTAAAAAACAATTTTTCAAATCGGTTGAAAATTGGACTGTCGGTAGATTTTTGTCCAGAAACAGAGCCTTTTCTCCCACTGTGCGGCGTTCCTAGCGCGACTCGCTCCCGTCGTCCGTGCTGCGCCGCAAATGCGATCGCGATACAATTTACCGTATCGCCCGCGAGAAGATCTCACACGGGAACGTTAATGCACGCCGCGCATCCACGTTCATTAGCACGAGTTAAGCCGCGTTCACATCAGGCGATGGCGTTCGCCATCACGCCTTTACAGCACCTCAATTGAGTCTCGAAGTATAAAAAGTCGTTATTTTTTTCTCTTTGAATTATCATAACGTTGCAATATTCGAGAGAAAATTCTCGCACGGAGGACATAAATTATTTTTCAAACTTGACGTTGATGCTGACAATCTAAATCGCGAGCTAAATCACAGAAATCAAAGCCGGAGACGTTTGGGATGGCGAGGGCCGCCTAGGTTCGTTCTCCCGTCCTGTACCCTTCGTGTAATAGGCATCGCGCGTCAGATATCGCCGTGTAACACCGCCACCACCGGGATATCCTGCCAGTTCTGGATTCCGCCTAATTATCGCGGCCTCAATCTGCCATTCCGCCTGTTCATTGAAGCTGGGTCCCACGACGAAGGCGCCACGGCGGATGCCTCGTAAATGCACGCGCGAGGGGCCCAATCGGGATTCCGCCTTCCCGGGAGAAATGAGGAACGAGCATTTCGCGTCCTCCGAGGTGGTAGCAGGCGATCCACCCGATGACGGAAGTGACGTTTCGCGCGCGCGACTGACTCGAGAATTTCTCTCAAGCGCACGAACGGACGAATTCGTAATGTAATGACTTGTCCGGGGTGCTTTCGCGTTTCTCAGTCTATCTCTTTTTCTTCCGCTCTTGCGTCTTGTCGGGCAGCTGTTGCGCATCGACCGGATTTTAATTTTAACGTCGTCAGCAACGAGCGGTTTGCGTTAGGGTTCGGAGAACCTGCGCGCTCGTTTCCTCTTCCTTTCTGCTTCTCGTCTTTCTATTGATGCAAGATCAGGTTTGCTCGAAGGAAATTCACGTATCAGAATTGAGTTACGCTCTTGTCTAAACAAAGAATTAATTTTTGCTCACATATATACTCATTAAAAATATTTGTAATAACTGAAAATATTTTCTTCGCCTGGAATTTTTGGGGCAGCGGACTGCGAAGAGGATGAGCATCGCGAACGAGGATATTTCAATCCTCCAAAGTGTTTCGTGTCGGGATTCTCGCGTTTGCGGTTTGGAGGATCATACACTGACGTTAAAAACTTCGTAGAGTCGGAGCGAGCGCGATTCGTGGCCCGGAACACTCCCGAACGCCCACGAGGACGCGGCTCGATTATCTCGGTTGTTGCAATTTATCCGGCGAGCACAATATGCCGATATTAATTGCGAACATGCGCACGACGCCGCCCGATAAATGCATCTCGTTTAACGAAACACGCGTTTATCTGGCGCGGTGAAAAGCTCCGGCGATCCAAAATGCGATCATAATTCATAACGAGATCTCATCGGGATCTTCTTTTTCTTCCCTTCTTACCGTCCCCTCTCTTTTCCGCCCCGTTACTCTTATCCCGCTCTTATCCGCGCCTGGCAAGCAAGCGACGAGTATCCGTGCGAGTATTGTAACACGGGGAGAGCATCATGCGAGAACGAGGAAGGCTGACTGGAATCGGCCGCGACAAAGTCCTTTATTAACGCCCGGTTTAATCCAACGTTAATTAACTGCGTCCCGCCTCGACTCGCTCGCTCGCTCACTTTCCCTCTAGCTCTATCGGAGCCTCGTCCCCGAGCGATAAACGTATCGCTCGGATATCTACGAAATTATCGGCGGCACCGACACACGTACGCTTTTGAGAAAAATATTTTTTAGATTCGCATTAAAGATACATATAATAGAGATGGGACGGTCTTTTTCCATTCATCATCTTCTCCGTTTTTCTCTTCATTCATCTTCTCGGAAGGTTCGTCGATCGGCGAATTTTCGTGCGGAATTTTTTTTCCACCAGTGCGCTCTTCTCATCGCCTTATCTGCGATCCCTCGAGCCCTTCTTCGCAGCCCCACGGTAGGAACGAACGAGAGGAAGGAGGGTCCTCTCTCCCTCCCGAAGAGGCCGCGAGTACCTCCGAGTATCGATCCGAGTCTTGGTACGTTAAACGTGTACGCGTATCGCCAACGTTGATTTTATATACGAGATGTCGGTGAATATTTCAGAAATGCTTTCAAAACTGATTAAATCTCGATGTTTTTCGCGGCGCCAAATTCAGCACAGGATATTCATCACGATCAATCTAAATTTATGTTGAGATGTGTTGTGTCTTGTTTTAAAGCTTATTTTTCGAGACAGTTTGACGTTGCAAATCAGACAGTTTCAAAAAAAAAGATGAAATCGTATTGTTCCATATTTTATACTATTATTCATTATTGGAGAGTACTCAATATTATTTAGTTAATATTTAGAGAAAATATACATTAATATTTTAGAAATAAATCAAACGTTTCCTGACAAATAGTTGAAGTAAATAAATGCATACAGTTATCCTTTTAGAATATTGATGACAATTACATTTCCTGCATAAAGGTGTCAGATACATATTTTGTATCGGATTTGAGTATTTTGAATATACATTTTATTTATTAAACTAGTTTTTGAAATAACATTCGATTGAAGTGGCAGGTCTTACGGAGCCGCGTCGTCTCGTCGGCGAAGCATCAATATGAAACCCGAAACCCATTTCGAGGATTGATACTGATGCTATTTCACTGAGCGTGGCTTTCATGGACGCGCGTATTGTTATTGTGACACTCAATATTCTAAAGAAAGAACAATCGAGGAAATCTAATCGTTCCTTATCGTCGCCATTATCAGGGCGCTGTTATGCGCAAACAGTCACTTTTATCGATTTGCTTTTATTTGTAATTATTACAACAGCCCAAGTATTCTCTCAAATGTTCATATTCAGCTGATTTCCAAATAAGTCATAAAAAGGTATAATGCAACAAAATAAACATTTAATAATTTTTGTTAAATACGTGTATGGGTAATTTTTAAGTTACCTAAAAGATGCACATTTTAATAATCACTCGCAGATAAACATGCAAATCATAGCGTCTTTTCGTGTTTGTAGCATTATTTTTGTTAGTTAGTCACTATGAGAACGAAGTGAAGTCGTGTCAATGTATTAGTGCGCTGTGATTTAGATATATGTATCTGTATGACAAAGTTATGAAACTTCATTAGACTGTGTTGTTAGATTGGTTTATTTATGATATGTATATTACGACCAACTTTTGTTAAACAAGTTCCTGCTGCGCTTAAATAAATGTTTTCCAGAGAAGTAATTATGTATTCATCGACACTGATTGCCTATTTTCTTTTCACGTGACTGATCGTTTCAAAATTTTCAATATCCAACAATTTTCGGAAATGCAATATATTTAACGAGAGCAAAGCACAAAAGGAACTGGTTATTAATGTGTGTCATTTTGCGGGAATTCTTTTTGGATAGCAAATCAGTCTGTTGATTTAAAATGACAATGGAAATCGTTTAGATGAATTAACCGCCGGCTATTTCGGCTTATTGAATAGACGAAAAACAGGCGGTGGTTTATTACTGTCGAGTGAATAGCATACGTTCCAAGCTGATCTAAGTTAAACGCGCTTGCCCCAAATACATAGTTATGACGTGCACACTGCCCTTATCGTACGCTAGCGAGATAATTGTCCCGTAAATACGGAAACTTGCCCATTGTCATCCGGCTACTGAGATTAAAAGCACTATCTATCCGTCCGTCCTGCACCGCGCACTTGGCACGTTACATTTACTCGAGCGTTTGATATTATAAGTGATGTTACGAGCTCTGTGCCTTTCCTCGAATCAAATTTATTACGGAAGCATAACGCACCAAACAGAATAATAAAAACATTTCGCCAAATTAATCCCAGACTCAAAAATCGGACAAAAAAATCACGAGTATTCGAAAGGAAGAACATTATTCGATTAAACTTGATTTCGTTTCATTCAATTTCGCGGAATTTCGTTCGACCGGTATTTAACTCGATGGAAAGAGGCAAAAGCGCTCGCGCGAGCGTTTCGTAAAAAGTTGTCGCGTAAACGCGACAAACGTGGCGAGCATGCGAGTGTTTCGACGATGGGATTTAATCTACTCGCGGCGCTTCGAGTCGCGCGCGGCTTCCGTCTCCGTTGACGACTGCATCCGTGCGCCGCATGAAATGAAATTCACCGTGACGGATACAGCCGACACCCAGCTGTCGATACGATGTTACGTGTACGCATACGCGCGTTACGGGACGCACGTTACAAGTGTATCGCGCAACGGCACTTCAAGCGAGTCGCGCCATCGACAACGGCGATTCCGCGCGATTATCGGCGAGCGTGCCGGATCGCGCGCGCTACAAGTGTTGCGCAAACTCGAGGAGAGTAGATAGTAAAATCGAGTTACCTACTTCGGTGCTATCGGATACGGGAGCGGAGAATGCGAATACGCCGTGTGTACGCACGGATGGAGCGCGGCGGAGATAGAGAGACAGAGAGAGATAGAGAGAGAGGTGGGCGTCCGTGCTTGTGTGTACGCGAGAGACTGCTTCATGAATGAACCAGCGAGAGTCTCTCCGCGAGAGATTCGCTACTTTCGACGGGACTCCGTGTTCTATCGGCCGTCTCGTGCACGAGGTCTCGCTGGATCGGGGTCCACCGTGATTTACCGCAGGCGTTTCTCTCTCTCTCTCTCGCGCGTCCGAGGCTCTAATTTATTTAACGGTACGTTAATCGTTACACGTATACGGTACGACGTACGCGACGTGGGAGAGATTATGTTATATTCCCTTGCCGATGGATTTTTGCAGAACTCGCAGTTCTCTATCAAGTTCTTAGTTTTTGTTAAATAATTGATTACGCTCCCATGTGGCTTGATCTTACCTAGCTTAAACGGGAGAAGCGGTTCCGCTAATAAATTTATAACAGGAATTGCACTGTCGGTTGATCGTCACACTAATTAACGCCGACCGATTTAAGCGAGCCCCTCGACTTGTCGAGACATTCCTCGCGGACCCCCGCGGGGCGCGGAACTCGCGAGCTGTTAAACTGGCCGGTTCGCGATGCAAATCGGGCGACAGGATCAATTGCAAGTTTACGGCCGGCTGGGACAACAACGACGACGGGTGAAACCGAGGAAGAGGAAGACCCGCGCCTCGCGGCGACCGGCGTCGGGATGCGTCGGGAAACGAAAAAATTAACCGCGAGAGAGATGGTCTTTCTTATCCGCTCGGTCGCGAGAGAGGAGACATAAATCGCGCCTTAACTCTCGATCCTTAACAGCTTTCAAATGTCGCTTTAAGTCGCGTTAACATCGCGTTGCCGATCGCAGCGCTGGTCGAATTACGCTCATTACTTCACGCGACTTTCGCGAAAAGCCGGTCGTCGATGGGGATTAACATTTTTAGTATCTTCCCAATCGCGCATAAATTCGTGGAGGTGTCCGTTCGTTCCGCACGTCGAAGATTCATAATTACGCGTTTAATAATGAAAATTAACATTCTCGCCGATTTCTCCGTCGAGCGAACGAGCGCGTTAACGATAAGAAACGTAGCGTACGAACGCAAAGTATGTAATTATTATATAAAAACTGGCGATTGATACCGCGACGTGAAATTATATCCACGATATATTATACAATCTCACATGTATTATGCAAGATTACGATTCCGGCGCTGATGTAAGTAAGAGAGAAATTCTCTCATTGTGCGCTTTACCGCGACTTTATCCGTCGCGTTAAAATCGCGCTGAATACCTTTACGACGGCCGGATTAATCGGCCAGTTAAACAATTACGCGCGCGCTCGTAAATCAAGCGCCGACGAGCCGGTCGCGCGCGCACTGCGGCGCAGCAATTTCGCGGATTTCGCAACTCGGACTTTCGGTTGCGCAGCTCGCTCGTTCACTCGCTCGGGCCCGGGATTCATGAGAGAAAGTACTTCTGCATTCTTACGCGCCGCCGGTCGATACGACAATGTGTAACGTAACGGGATACGCGTATCGTAATATAACGGGTGACGCGCGCGTAACGATTCTCGTCCCTCCTTGTTCCGCGCGTTCGGCTCGCTACCGTCCGACCGGCATTGACAAGCGCGCGCGACTGTGCGCAAGCCGTGGGCGCCGGATGTCTCTTTTCTTTATCCTTATCGTTTTCTATCGTTCGATGCTTCATGAACATCGCGACAGGAGAGAGACGCAATTTGTTTCTCTGCTGTTCTCTTTTTTTACATCTTGTGTACCTTTTAGGTGCGCAAATAAGTTCTACTGATATTCACTTACTTGTAAAAGTTCCCACGATAAAAGCTATTTTTATTTATCAATGACAATAAGATGACGTATAATGGTTTAATCAGTGTTGGCCGTCGCTATCAATAACCCTTCGCCACCTTTCGGGCAATAGCTTGATTCCGCGCCGATAAAATGATTCTTTTGAGGTAATCCATTCGTTCATTCATTCGTGATTCTACAAACTTTTGCAAGCACCTAGTTCTAATAAGTAAAACTTATTCGCACACTTAATATTAAGCAATCGGCTCTTGATGAAAGGCATCTCGCTCGATTATCCTCGATTGGATCATGGGAAGTACAAGTGCAAAATGGACGAGATTACGAGCAAATATCGAGCGGCTCGGTGAGTATTATCGGCCGCGCGAGATGAAACGGCGTTTCAATTAAAGGGTTCCGATTCCTATTTAGCGGCTGAACGATCGCGGTGAAAATACGCGAAGCACGCGCGTGGAGAGGAGCAGAGAGGAGCTTCGCGAAAGTGATTCGATAACGCCTTGCTACGGTGGTGGCGAGTCGCTTTTACCGGAGCGGCTGCCAATGCTGGAGTCGGCGGAATTGACGGTTCTCCTGCGTGTTGAACAAACGATACCGGCCGGTTCCACGACACGCGAACAATGCCGTTCCACGCGCGCGGCAGTAAGTGCCTCCACCTACGCAAATATTGATACGCACGACCGCGGGCCCGCTCGTACGGACGGCTCGTTAAGGCAAAGCCGTAATTATCGCGGCGCGGCGACGAGGAGGATGAAGATGACGCGGTGAAAAGCACTCGGCGGAGGCGAGGATATTAGGTTTCTGGTTTAAGCACCGATGCGCGCGGATATAATTAAAACGAAGGGAAAAGGGAATTAATACATCAACCGCGAAATAAGGAGCGTTCGAGTAAATTAATAATCGTTTTATTTCTGAGGAACTTCGCTTGTTTTTTTTACGTGATTGTTACGTGAAGGCAGAGCAGTCTTCGACGATCCGAGCCGAAAATACGCCGGGAGATGGGGAGAGATAGAGTAGACGGGAGAGAAAAATGTGCTACACGCAACAGCGTCATTAAGTATTTATCTCGGAATCGTACAGTATTCGGTCTTGCTTTCGTTCCAAGCCTTCAATTAATCGCGTAAGCGCGGTGTCATGCTTTCAGGAGAATTTCTGCTCCAGACAAGTTGCAAAATGCGCGAAAAACGCAAAAGACGAACGATTTTGACGCGTCATTGCCGCGATTCAACGCCACGCGCACTTCGAAATTGTCGCCGTTCTTTTTATTATACCTCACCTTGATCTCTTCTCCTGGTTGCCGATTCCACGAGCACACCCACGCGCTATCGACGCCAGCCGGTTCGCCTGTTCGAGTTGCGTTCGCCACGTCGTTAAGTGGGATAATAATCTCTACGGTCGTCGCACCGCGTGGCTCCGCGAACGAGCGAACCTCTTATTCTCAGTCTGCAATTAAATATCGCTCAAAATCGCCGCGCGACAATCCGAAATTGCATCGCGCGTTGCACAGCATCGAGCTCTTTTTCGATTTTTTTTACAGAGGAGAGGAGAGAGAGGGGGAGAAAGAGGCAAACTGTGTTGTGTATGCGAGAATTTTTATGTCGCCCGGTTGAGTTCGCAATATTCAGCGCGCGCGATAACGCGCGGACGACGGTGAATGGAGAGGACGAGAAACATTCGTTCGAAATGATCGAGGATTTGATAATTAGTTGTATCGGGTATCGGTTCGTTGATGCGCTTTATGCACATCGGCATGACACGCGGAACACGAGCCTATTTTTTTATCTTTTTCCTCTCTTGCCATCTCATTACTCCCTTATCTCTATTCATATTTTTTTCCATTGTGTTCTCAAGCGTTTATTTTCAGACGAATGCCAAGATTTATGCGCTCACAATATGGTGCGCCCTTTACGCTTGAAACCCTTAGCCAGCCTCGAAACGGTGCCTTCCCCCGTCGTACATCCTCGTTTTATAGAGGGGTCTTCTCATCGGTTCGCAAGCGAGCAAGTCGCAAGCAATTCGGGGCCGCGCAGCCCTTTTCCCGTCGACGAAAATGATCGATCCGCCGTCCCGACGTCTCGTCTCGATTACGTAACCGACCGTCGTTGCCCTACAAGTACGGGCCTAAAATGTACTTTCTGCGCCGTTTGCCTTCTCCTCACGAGTCCGTACCACTCGCGAGGTGCCCTCCTCCCCGAAACGCTCTCCCTCTCTTCCCCGTGACGCAAAGACGCGGGAGTTACGTCATCGCGGCGTCGCGACGCGGGTGCTCGTCGACATGGTAACGCCGGGCGCGCGCGCACGGAAATCTTCCTCTCTCCTCTCTCTCCGCCCGCGTCGTGTTTATCATTAGCATATCTCATCTCATCCATCGCGCCGGGACTGTGCGTATTAAATATCATTCCGTGGATTCCACCCTCGTTCATCTCATCCCCTCGTCCCGTCGCGCCGTACTCGCCGCCTGCCATGAGCCGCACGAGGAAAAAGGGGCACGAGGTTTAAGGGCCCCCGTGGAACACCACCCGCCGCGGCCATCTTGTCCCGTCAGCAATGCGAGGGATTGAGGGTCTCTTTCTTTTTTTCCGTGCGATTTGCGTGCGGACGAGGGATGGATCTCTCACTGATGAAATTATTGTGGTTCGAGGGGATGAAGAGACACAAACAATGATGAGAGTTCCATCGAGTGGGGAGGGAGAGATGATAAGAAAATCAATTTGTGGCGTTACGACGGTCAGAGGGATTCAAATGGAGTACGAAGGGCCCCGAGAAGTACTTCATATGATATACCACCCTAAAGCGCGATTCATACGTTACGGGGGGGACCTGTTGATCTAATCCTTTTCCCTGTTTGACGCCAACTTGATGGCGACCGATTAAATTTGTCAACGTGTCCGTGAGCAGGACGAATGGTCTTCCAGGCCCAAGTGCTCCACTGAGGGATGAGAACGAGTTCGAGGGTGAGAGCGTAAAGTGTGCTCTCCTCCTTGCCAAGTTGTAGTGGTATCTTCTAAACATCTAAACAAGTAGAATTGGACACTGTATGTGTGCGCATGTGGTTTTTATGAAATATACAATTGCACTTTAATATTTGTAGTCGGTAATTATATTAATTATTTATTTCAAGTCTTATTTAAAGACAAAGAATACAATATATATATATATATATATATATATATATATACAGGGTGTCCCGGGTTTTAACCGACAAACTGCGGGAGCATATTCTACTAGTGGAAATAAGAAAAAATTCTTATATCGAGTTTGCTTAGAAATGCTTTATTACAAAGTTATAAACCAATATTGAAAAGAAATATCAGATAAGTAACAACGGAACATAGTGTAAAATTTGGAAGGTCGAAGATGTTTATGTTACGTGTATTCACATGTATTCATGTTCACTATGTTGAAACGATTCAGTATGATTGTTACTTTCACAACAGTAGCTGTTAGATTTCAATCGTCGTGTCAACTAGCAATTACTATCAGAATGCCAAAAGTGTTTTCAAACGAGGAATACACCGATATTCATTTCGTGTACGGATTCTGTGACGGAAATGCACGAGCTGCCGTACGAGAGTATCAACGTAGATTTCCTAACAGGAGAGTACCAGATAGATTTAAAGCAACGAATTACTAATTCAGTTACTGAGATGCAACAAAATTTTCAGAAATGTCGTACCGTAACAAATTCTGTACTACGTCGATGTCTAGCTTGTATCGATGTGCAAGGACATTTTGAAATGCGTCACTAAATCATTGCGTAG
The DNA here is from genome assembly GCF_003672135.1 of Ooceraea biroi. Classification (NCBI taxonomy): domain Eukaryota; kingdom Metazoa; phylum Arthropoda; class Insecta; order Hymenoptera; family Formicidae; genus Ooceraea; species Ooceraea biroi. The sequence goes on from NC_039516.1 coordinate 10,365,490, forward strand.
ATAATTTTTATTTTTGTGAAAAAATCCGTTGTTACTTATCTCATATTTCTTTTCAATATTGGTTTATAACTTTGTAATAAAGCATTTCTAAGCAAACTCGATATAAGAATTTTTTCTTATTTCCACTAGTAGAATATGCTCCCGCAGTTTGTCGGTTAAAACCCGGGACACCCTGTATATATATATATGTATATATATATTTGTATTTGCCAGTTTGGTTAACAATAAAGAGGATTCAATATATATATATATATATATATTGAATCCTTTTTTCTTTTCCGAGAAGTTCTGAGTTGATGATATCATTATTTTATATATATATATATATATATATATATATATATTGAATCCTCTTTATTGTTAACCAAACTGGTAAATACAAATAAAAATGAGACACTACGTTTAGACTATAAATTCTGGTCCTTATCAAGTGTTAAGTGTTAAATGAGCAACGTCAATAAGTAATTCTCTAAAAGTTATAAATACAAAGAAATGGGATTCAATATTCGTTAATTTACAGGCGACATAAAGGCTCCGTTCTGAACAAAATATATACAGGGTACCTAAAACAGGCCACCTGAATATCTCGGCTGTTATTGGTGATAGAAAAACATGTGTCAGACCAAACTTCCATGGTTTCAAGGAACACATAATTTGTTCTAAATAGTTTTTTATTAGGTGAACGCGTAGGAGGTCATATGAAGGTCAACTTCGTTTTTTTAAATGGTATATGTTTTTTTACGTACCATCTAGTAGAGCGTTTGAAGATGCGCACATTGATCTACGGGTCAAAATCATTCAAGGTCACTGAAGGCCAACTGCAAGGGAAAATGATTTACTTTATATTGCCTAGAGTTCTCTGCTATTGAAAATACCGTAAATTCAGAAATGAAAAAGTTCTCGAGTTTAAAATTTTTTTCTTCTCAGAGGAGTTCTGAGTTGATGATATCATTATTTTTTATATTGCCCAGAGTTCTCTGCTATTGAAAATACCGTAAATTCAGAAATGAAAACGTTCTCGAGTTTAAAATTTTTTTCCTCTCAGAGGAGTTCTGAGTTGATGATATCATTATTTTTTATGTTGCCCAGAGTTCTCTGCTATTGAAAATACCGTAAACTCAGAAATGAAAAAGTTCTAGCACTTAGAAATTTTAGCCTTCAGTGACCTTGAATGATTTTGACCCGTAGATCAATGTGCGCATCTTCAAACGCTCTACTAGATGGTACGGAAAAAAACATATCATACCATTTAAAAAAACGAAGTTGACCTTCATATGACCTCTACGCGTCCACCTGATAAAAAACTATTTAGAACAGATTATGTGTCCCTCGAAACCATGCAAGTTTGGTCTGACACATTTTTTTCTATCACCAATAACAGCCGAGATATTCAGGTGGCCTGTTTTAGGTGCCTCACCCTGTATAACAGAGAATATTATAGTTTTGCAATAACGCGGTAAAAAATATAGATATATAGTGCAAATGGTTTGAAAGTCATGTGAACTCATGTCTGACCAGCAAATCTGTTACCACTTCGCCACGCCACGAGTGAAGACTTGGCTTAGTGGAACGTGTCCTCAATTGTTCCCACGGGATTTTTTCCGTAAATCACTAGGCGTGTCCCAAAGTCAATTTTGCGGAGCGAAAATAACTAAAGTGCAGTTTCGTCGTCGTTGAAATCGCCACTTGATTGATCGTGACGTATGAACACGTGTCCGGTGTCCCTCGCCGTGCTCCGCTTTCAATTTCGCCGGAGAGAGACGTGTCCTTCCCAGAGTCTTTCCGTGGGATACGTGATCTATCATCATCTTACTTGCAATTTGGTAGATATTGAACGCTAAGAATCCACTTTCGCGAAGAGCCGTACTCACTTCGAAACTCACATGCTGACATTCATAAATTCTGTGCGAGCGCATATTCCTACTTGAATATCGAATTTAATGAATCTTTGGACGATTGTGCGCGTAACTTGAGAAACAGTCGAAACTTTTAGATACTTCGACTGCTGGACCTTAATCGATTCTTCAGGAAAAATTGACTTTAGTGTTAGATACAATTATAGTAAAATTTGATAAGTAAAATTTATACGCTGAGCATAACGCATGCCGAGACGTCAGATGGGATCACCTGCAGCGACAGCTCGCGTAGCGCGTAATCGACGTGCAAATCTCGTTTATAACTCAATTTGCGAGTCTCGAAACAAGATAAGTTAAATTAAGATGAATTTTGCGAGCATTAAGACGCACGTTTGCGTTAAAAAAGAAGTCCACGAGTCCGAGAGCCGTTGCAAAATCGACGCGCCTGCAATCCGGCTGCAGAGGAGGAGAGAATAAAAAAGCCGCTCCGGTCAGCGCGCAGTTTCGTGTTCCGGAATTACTTCGTGAGGAATTAAGTCCGTTGCGTAATCTCCGTCGCCGTGTATCGTCAGCAAGTTTTCTCGTCGGCGAGCGAGTTTCTTTGATGCAAAGGGGTACTTTTGCAAAGGGTACGCGATCTGAATCCCTAATAAAAGGGCGAGGAACGCGGGAAGCGTGAAGGACGACCGTTTAAGGTGACCATATTGTTGAGTCGCGAAACTGGGACGCCGATATTCCTTTCGCCTTAATAAAGCGACAAAAATAAAATCGAGAAACACGAACAAGCTCGAATTGTCGTCTTTTATTCAATTAAAAGTGATATTTCCGGGCGAGTGCTTTAGAAATATGCTCTTTCACTTTACTTCATTCTGGATGCCTTCTTTATTTGAGAAGAGAGAGAGAGAAGAGAGACTTTCGATCAAAATTAAAATTCAGCAGTTATATTGTTGGAATAGAAAAGCGCTCCGACATTCGAGTGGGCGACGTGATATATCGGAGCGTATTCGCGCCACGCATTTAGCGCTGAATGTGCCTATTCCGATTCTCATCTCACGTTGACATTGACCGCGATCTTCGCGTTAAGCAAACAGAACTTAGATCATACCGCGTTTATCGCGTTTAGTGGCGAACGCGTGGCGAGCATACGGGCCAATATTTTCCGTCGCCCATTCGACCGTTGAAACGTTCCACTTTTCACGCGGGACTAAATGCAGGATTTCCAATTTTTTTTTAAATAGCGCAAGATAATTCTTCGAAGTGGGTGTGAAACGAGAATTTTCCTCAAAGGCTGAAAACATTTTTCAATAAAATGAATCTTTTCTAAAAGTAAAAGAATTTTGAAAAAATAACACAAGCAACACTGTTTTAATTAAAAATCGATTGCCTAAGAACAGGTCAGTTTCACGAGAGATCGAAGTCTCGTTATCGACGCTGCGTGTTTCATAACGTGAATCCGTGTCGCTCGGGCCTCGGGGCTCCCGAAGCTTTCGGGCTTAGGATTGAATTTGGTCACCGTGTCACGTTCGCCGGCAGCAGCGGCGGTGGCGGCTTTCACCCGGTAACTGAATTCACTTTCAAAATTATCGTTCCTCGATCAGCGGGAGATCCGGCGCGTATCGCCGGACGCGCGACCGTTGTCGTAAACGTCGCTTGAACGAGCAAGAAAATCAGGATGCGTTCGTTGAGCACCGCGATATGTGTGTCAATGCAAGAAACTCTCCCTTGCGGGTTCATGCATCGAGATTTATCCATCGATTAATTGAGAAATTAATAGAGAAACCGAAATCTCCGCGGGCGGGATGCGTTAAGAAATTCTGGTCACGCGACGGGCTACTAGAGATTTTTGACGGATGATGGTAGAGGCAACGGCGCGTGATGCGCGACAAAGAGACGCAACGAGAAACAAAACCGGCATACGACTCGCGGGAATCGCATTGGGCAACGGAAGATCGAATCGCGACGTGCGAGCGTATCGAAATAGCACCTTTGTACAACGCATGAACAAGTGATGCAAGTTGCAACGCGCGGGTTGCGCAACTCATGCGGAAAAGGGAGGCGCGCGCTCCCCCGCGCGCGCCGAGAAATTCCCTATAAAAATGCGGAGCGCTCCGATGTCGCCGTTGCATGCGCACGCGCTATCTTTGTTCCTTGCATAAACATTGTGCAAGAGCGCCGATATCGCGCAATTGCAATAAATAAAACTAAGAATAGCGCTGATATTTCGCGCCACCTCCTCTCACCCTCCCGCGGGAATCCCGTTCGCCGCGCGCGTACGTTTCGTATCGTACATTTCCAATTCAGCGAGAGACTTTCTATTTCTCCGATGGTATGCGCCGACTCGCGCGACATGAAGGTTGCAAAAATGCACGGCATTTTAGGGACCCACCTTCGGGGCTCTCACGCTGATAAAGGAGGGCACGCGAGTGTGAACCTGAACTCGGTGGGAAGACTGGAACGGCGAAAGGTGTATTGCGGAATGCCCCCAGACCTAACGGGTGCCCCCGTACTCGCGGATTCGCCGACTTGAGTTCGAGATTAGAGTTTTTTAAGGAAAAGTTGATCAATCTATTAACCAATAGGATCGTCACAGTACGTTCGTAACAGCGATAAGCAGTTTAAGGTTTCTGAATTCGTCCGAAAAGTTTTAGATTTACGATTTGAAACATTCGGAAAGCCTCACGATGATTTTGAATGCTGGTAGCTTCGAACAAAAGGAAAAGAGGAAACGTCTGCACGGGAAATTCGAAAGCTGTTTATTTCTCGGCACTTTTTCATCAAGTAAGAGAGGCGACTAACATTTAATCTCGAGAAGACGCCGTCTTAGAATGGCTTAGAACGGTAGAGGTCGGTGACTTTGAGACACCGTGTATATGCGCGAGCGGAGGGAACCGTGGTCGATGGCCGTGGCTGCGCCCGCGTCCGCAGAACAGTTTACAGCTGCATAGCCGAGTCGGGGAAGTGTGTTACTACTCGAGCGTAACCGAGAGACCTCGACCAATTTAAATGCGCGATCGCCTTCTACGGATCGCCACTGACTCCGATCCGCGGAGTAGATTGAACGTTTTCAGCTTTGGCCAGGCCGGCACCCGAAAGCGTGTCGATCCGAGCGCGCGGAACTTTGCGCTCGACGCGCGAATAACGGCGCACGTCCGCTCGCCTCGCTTTATCGCCCCCTAATCGTCCGCGAACCGCGAAATGGACGCTCTTGCACCACTTGCGGATTCGCACTCCGCTCGCGGCAGCGAAGGCTTTCACGTTTTCGCGTTGGAACGCGGGATTTATTTTAGAAGCGAGATTGTTTCAACGTGACGGAATGTCGAAGCGTTCGAAGGCCGCCGAAGCGGCTCAAGGGGTATCCTCGCTTTTATAATTCGGGTTGCGGTAGATAGGCGAGAAAATACTTGCTGTGGGTTTATTATGGTGAACTTGTAAATGCTGCGCAAAGTAGTACAAATGAAATTTCGAGAGAGAATCATTTTCTTCGTGGAAAATTGTTTTCTCCCGAGCTTCTCTGACTTTTACAAGCTTTTCTCTCTGTCATGTATCTTCTTTATGCATTTTTCTACAATTTTAATTTATACCGTTTCGCTATATTTATAACTAAATTTTTATTTGTAACATTTTTCTCAATGTGACGTTTGTGATTTGTGTGATTGATATCTTCGTTCGCGTTCTGATTTGTCCGCGCTCGCGCGATTTCCGTTTGAAAGGTGCGAGAAACGAGCGTTTGCATATGTCGTTACGCGCAAATATCTGATAAATAAAAACCGTGCGATTCTCTTCGCGGACTGCGAGACGTCAGTCTTGGCGAGCATTCTCAGTCGATCCTCGCGATTGATACGACGTGGTATCTCGTCGTGTTTGATTGCCGCGAGAACAGGTGTTCTCGTCTGTGAAAGTGCGAGTGTGCTATGAGCGGACGCGCGGATCTTCATGTACAAGGTGTCCCAGATGCGTCATCGCTTTAATCGCTCCAAAGTCGAATCGTTCGCGCAACGTTCCTCGATTTTCTCTCATTAAGATTCATCAACGAGGTCATTAAAAACATGTAAATTTGAATCGTGTTGCGTGGCACACTAAACCGTGGATAAATCCGATAATAGGTGAACGATAATGCTTAATAATCCTACTAATGTTAATTGACAATCAAGCCAAATCGGAGCTGCGTTGTTGCACGGGAAATTCATGAGGGAATTATGATGATGAATTGCATTTGTGCGATCCGCGAAAATTAACGGGACCTGTAATAGATAAATTACATTTTAATATTACACGCGATATTTTTAAATCCTCCGGCAGCGAGGAGGTATTTGATGAGGACAGTCGCTGAAGAAACGCTGGTCGAGTGCGAAATTCGCGATGGAAACGTATCTCGAATATTCCAACGTCTTCAGCTACTGGTAAGTCAGCCTTAAACGATGGACTCCGTGGCTTTATTTGGTTAATGTAAAAAGATCGTCAACACGCGAGATAAGAATCGGATGGGCGTGTTAAACGCGCGCACGAATACAGGTGTGCCGATATCGAGCAACATCTCTTGCGCGATCGAAGAGTGCCTGGTATCAAACTGGATTAAAAAAACATTCGATTAATATAACATAACAAATAATTTTCAGGAATTAATGAAATTTTTACTAGGCAGTAGTATTTAAAAAAAAACACTAGAGGAAAAAATAATTTTCACACTTTTCGCGAGCGTGCGCAAAATCCGTGCGAGAAGACTGCGAGCTGTCTTTATCGCGGTCGAGCGATGGATTTTTTTCTTCACTCGCGAAGAGGGCGAAGAGCTGTATAAGTCGGGGCGTATTTCATGCGCGTCGCGCCGCCGTTTCATTTGTCGATATTAATTTCACGTTTCGCGTGAGTGTTACGCACGTATTGCGCAGTTCGCAAAGGCCGGCGGCCTTTTTCTCCTTCGCGTCGTCCGTCCCTCTAGGAGGGTGGGGAGAGGGGGGATTAGGGGGCGACGACAGGCGCCGTCGTTGCGGAGTCCGCTCCGAGAGTTGTCCGCCGCTGGAAATACTCGAGCGAGTCCGTCCGGGACGCCGACTAGAGCCACTTGCTATTCATGTCTTTCAATTTATTCCGCCGGGACGCGGCGAAATTAAATTTTCCGCGGTTTCTCGGCGGACGAAGCGTGCGCGCGCGTGCTACGGCATTATTAAAAACAAAACGGCATTCAAGGCATCGGGACGAGGATCGCGCGAGGATCCGGTATTAACCCGCCTTTTTCCCCCGTGCGTTTCGCGAATCTGCATTCCGCCTTCTGCGCCTCGGCTGAGAAACAGGTTTCCGTAAATGAGTCGTCTTCGTTTACCGCTTCATTTGCTCGCGCTCATTGTTAAGTCGGTGATAAGATGTCGTAAGAGCTCGAAGACAACGACGTACGCGTACACGACGACCAAGATAAGAATAAAGCGCAAGTCGCGTGAAAAATCTCTTGAAATTAACCTTCGACTAGTAGTTTTTATACCGGTCGTTTTATCGATCATAGAGACGCCAGTGAAGCTTGCTTTACTTTCAACGATATATTTTTATACACGCTGCAGCACACTTTTAATTTATTTTTTTTGTTATTGCCGTGGAAATAGTGGAACCGCGCGCAAGAGAGAGTCGTGATGTACTACATTGATTTTTTATAAAATATTACACAGGTATGAGGAACACAAATATTATTTTTATCAGATTTAGAAATGAAGCAGTGTAACGCTAACTAAATCATGCTATCTAAATTCTAAATCATGCAGTATCACTGTTTATTGACACGTTATCAAGTAGCATCAGCAAATCAGTACATCCACCAAAATACTATGATACGCTATCGATATTCGCATCGAGTCGATTACAGAATGTTAGTGGTTTATGTAACTACTGTTACGAGCGTTCGAAATTATCGTTCTCCATATCGCGCACATGAACTTAATTCCCCCCGATAAGATGGACGTTTAGTTTTCCGATTTTTCACTTATTGACTTAATCAAACGGAAACGATCAAATTATTTCAAGAGCGCTGTTTCGCTCTCGAAAATACGGGAAACCTACGCGATCGTTCATCATTTTCCATCATTTTCAACCCCCCGCACATCCATTCGTCATTTTTTATTTTCCACGCGGAGCGTTTCATCATTTATGCACACATCCGCGTCTCCGTTACACTCTCCCCTCTCGATCCACACTCAACCTTCTTCGACGGCGCATCGCGCGAGGTACTCGGGATGCGCCGCCCGCCAAGAGTTGAAACGCGCGCGTAGGGTGACCCAGGTCGAGGATTCGGACGTGCGACCCAGCGATACGACGCGCCGCGACGCCGCGAGCGAGAGGGAGCGAGCGAGAGAGGAGAGCCGAGCGGGCTCTCGGACGTACCGCGCCGCGCACGTCCGCGATCGCCCTGGCCCACTGACCTATATTGCACGCGGGGTATACAGGTCCCGCATATACTCGAGTCTCGAGCCGCGCCAAGTCGGAGCGGGCCACGGCGCGCGCGACCGCGTCGGTACCTGGCTCGCTCGCTCGGCCGTCCGCTCGTTCTCCGCCTTCGTCGCCGTTCGTGCGTGCGTTGGAGCGAGTGGTCCTCGTCTTCGGCCGTCTTCGGCTGCGGCGCGCCGACCAACCAGCGGAGAGTCGTGCGTTTTTGTGTGCGCGTATGCGTATCCGCCGCGTGCGGAAGTCGACTCGCGAGGAGGACGCGCACAGTCGTCGTCGGCCGATCGGTGGACGATGATTCGTCGTCGCTGGCTCGCTGACGCGCGGCACCACGGAGCGCCAAGTACGTTGGGAGTGCAGATCGTTTTTCTGATTCTACTTTTGTTCATGTAGTTCTCGTTTGATTGACGTTACTTGCAAGGGGGTCGTCGGAAGCGGGCCCCACTTTCCGCTGACGTACGCGGTGGTTCTCTAGCGACGACGTCAAGGTGCGAAGCGTGACGAGCGCAACGCCTCGGGACGTCAACGCTAGACCTCTGACGCATGTGAAGAGCTGCCCGGTACACGTGCGCTTTATAAATATGCGCTTGGCGCAACGCGGGCGTTTCTGTCGGCATTGCTGCACTCGCTCGGCGCTCGAGGGAGACTCCAGTTTTCCAAACGTGCATTTCGCAAATGCCCCGAAAACGTGGAACAAGATTCCTGCGTTTTCTCTCTAAGCAGTCGCGTAAAATTTCACTACCGCGAAACATTTGTTTACATTTTTCTGTTCTTCGTAAGCGCGACGCGCGCACGTGAAAAGTCGCTTGCCTTCCTCCCCGAGCGCAGAATTCGCGTCGAGTCGTGAATGAGACCCGCGCGATACGTTTGGGACACCCTGTACGGGGGGATAAGAGCGGCGGGTATTGCGCGCGTAACTTCCGCGATCGCATCGATTCGGAGCGCGGGCGGGCAGGCGGACGGCGGGCGGGAGGGCGGGCGGACGAACGGGTGGAAGTGTGTCAAGGACGATTGGAAGCGGAGGAATCGAATAGCTCGGGCGGGCGCGCTGCACCTCGTGCCCGCGTTCGCCGTTTGCAATCCCTTCGCGCGGCCCCGCGACCAGGCGCGACGCGCGGCATCCACCCCGAGCCTCGGGGATCTCGCGATGTTTCCGAATCGCGAGACGCGGAACAGAGCGTCCCGCTGACGCGAGACCGCGATACCATCGAGTATCGTCGAGGTTCTTTCCGAGTGCCCCGACATGAATACTTTTTTGCTGAACAGCATCGATTATATCTCTTTTCTATTGTTATGATGCTTTTGTGCAGGAACGAAGTTCTTTTGTGTCTCTCGCTTCTGTGTGCGCGTGTGTGAATGTGTGTGTTGGAAGTTATTAATTATTAATGCCGCCCGTCGTTGGCGACGTTAAGCAAATCTGAATTCGTCTGCATCAATTCTGCATGTCAGCGCGCGTTTCGTCACTCCCCACGTAGAAATTGCCGAGGTTGTTTAACTGGCCCAACATCGGCCTAGTATTGGTAGCCCAGAGTACGGCAGCGGCGTTACACTCCAGTGTCGGATCCGTACTGGCACAATACTGGCGGCCAGTACTGCAAAGAGTTGGCAGACAGTCTTGTCCCAGTACTTATTAAAAACCGGGCCATGTGACGGGCCATTATAAAATACAGACATGGACCAGTACTGGTTGCGAGACAGGCCATGCTTCGGCAACCGACACAGACCCAGCATTCGACTACATACATTGCCGATAATATATAACTAGCAACACAGGCGCGCGCTACGCGCGCTATTTTATTTTTCAATATTCACTGAATGGCGAAGTGTGCATTTTTTTAAAGATGATGTTGGAGGATTCTTTTCGAGGAGCATAGCCCAGGGCAGATTATCTGAGGACTCGGTAATAACAAAATTCGTAACAAAAAACTGATTTAGAATAACTTAACATAACAGTCATTGGACTACATACATTGCCGATAATATATAACTAGCAACACAGGCGCGCGCTACGCGCGCTATAAATAAAATAAGAAATAAAAAAAAAAAATAAAAATAATATAATAAATACAATTGTCAATATAACCGCACTGACAGCTACTATGACATTCTGACATTCGCAACACGAAGTTCAAGTCACACGAAATTCGTCGCGGAAAAGAGGCCTCAATATTCGATAAAAAAGAACTTCACGAAGTTAACACGGCTTTTTTAGAATAGGATTATAACAATATATTGATTCACCAGCGACCGATGATGGCCAGATCAGGCGTGACGTTCTCGCTAGAAACATTTGCGTTATCACGTATAAATAACCATCCGGAAAACCGATTTAACATCTTTTTCTTTTAAACGCGATATTAATTCACGCGACATTTACAAAATGATTTTACTAATGTTGTTTGCATTAGTCTTTGTTTATAATATTTAAGTCACAAATACAAATAGTACAAAATACATATTATATATATATAAAAAATACATTTATACATTAATACATTAATTGGTCCACTTCTATGCCCAATGCTGGTGCAGTTATTTACCCAATACTGGTCCATATATTATTGCCAGTGTCGGATCAGTACTGGCAATTAAGTACGGCATGGCGTTACACTCCTGTGTCGAATCTGTACTGGCACAATACTGGCGGCCAGTACTGCCACGATGGCAAACGGTACAGTCCCAGTATTGGACCGTTTTGAAATTTCTACGTGGGTCGTGCAAATTATTTTCCCTTACATTAGTTACATTTTAATGCGCCGTTAGGTATCTTAAAAAAAAAACATTTCAATAAATTTGACACGTAACATATCGATGTCTCGACTTTTAATTAAGAGATGTGGTAAGTTAAGAGGAGGTGAAAGGTATCGAGTATAAAAAGATACAGAAATAATACAGAGGTACAGAAATACTCGCCGCACGCCCGTAATGTCCCATCGCGAATGCTCGTTAGCGGACGTTAATTAAACGTAAATTTCGTGATTACGTAGGCGCGGTTGGATATTTTCTTCAACGCTTCCGAAATTCGGGTTTCGCATTTCTGCGGCACCCACCGTGCGCTGCCAGCAGTAGTCGGTGAACGACGAGAGTCAGCCAGGAGAAACGCGCTCCCCCGCGCGGGCGATTTCGGCTACGCGTCGCGTTTCTCCGAGGTGCTGCTGTGCGCAGTGTGTTCGGTGCGCGCGTGCCGAATTCGCGCGAGTTCGCGTTCTGACCCCGGCTAACGAGCACCGTGCGGATTCCTTCGGCGCGACGACGCGCGAGAAAGCGACGCGTGGGTGACGAAACGCGCGGCTAAAATCTCGTCGCGGGACGAAGCGTAATTTTAAACGCGCGAGGGAGGCCACAGGAAACGAGGAACAGAGAGGATCAGAATATTGCCGATCAACCGGAAATAAAATCGTGATCGTCGAACGTGCGATCGAGGGGATGCGAAGATCGAGTACAAATCACCAATCACGTCGAATGAAGAGCAGAAAGCCACAAGCGCGCGTTTTCGCGTCGAAACAAACTCGACGAAAAACCGCTCGGAGTCGCCAATTCGGCTGAAACAGAAATTCCGCCACTGCGCGCCGATTGCGAGCCGCTGTGCCACCGTGTGCGCGTAGAAGTACGTATGCGTGTGGAACGGCACACGCACATCTCACCACGCATGAGGCTCGCATGGGTAGAACATAACGTTGCTCGTTCAGCGGCTAGCGTAGACGAGGAGGGAAGGAACGGTCTCTCGTGGCGGAGGAGCGCGCGATCGAGAGGAGGGAGCCAGTCAGCCAGCAGCCGGCTCTATAGATGCAGCGGAAGGAGCGGGGAACGAGGGGGTGTTGAGGGAAGAGGAGCGCGGGGGAGTAGAGAGGAGGGGAGGGACCGGAGGGAGGCTGCCTCGCGACAACTGGGTGACGGCTGCGCGGGTACACGCCGTGCTCGTGATGCAAGGTGCTTTCCTACGCGATAAGTGGTGACGTCGGCAGGAGCGCGTCGGGGGAGCACCCCCCCGCGCCGCCGACGAGAGGGAGACCGGTGCGAGCCACGCCGCCGCGAGCGGATCGCGCGAGCGCGTTCGGTTTCCCTCTCGCGAGCGAGAGCTGAGGAGAGCGCGCGCGCCGGCCGGCCGGACGAGCGTTTCCTCGCGAGCGGTGCCGCGAGTGCTTCAGAAGAGCGAGAGCGCGCGCGACGACGACGTCGACGAGAGCGATATGGTTTCGCGACGATACTCCTCTCGCCGGGAGGAACTGTGGCTGGTGGAGTCCGACGAGATCTCGCTCGCGAGAGCGTTTCGGATTTTGCTCCGTGCTCCGGCGATCTACTCTTAGTGCGAGAATCCAAAGTTTCACGGCAGTCTGGATCGAGTGATCGAGAGTCGTTCCGCGAGCGAGAACATCGAATCTCGCCGTCGGCATAGATCTTTCGACGTCCGTTGTTGATCGCGAATAAGACGCGTTTGCAAAGTGCAAAGAAGTGTGTGCTGAGTTAGCGCGTGCTTCCGCGAGACAGACACGTGGGTCTCGAGCGTTTTTCGTTGCAGTCGCGAGAAACGACGCCGATCGGTAACGGGAATCTTAAGCGAGTTCCGCCTCGACGGACGCTGATTCCGCGCGCAGATTACAACGAGGAAATTGCGAGCCTCGTGGCACGGCCACGAGATCGCTCGTCAAGAAATGTTGCTGCGAAGGATCATGGAAATCATCGAGCGCCCGAACGCGGGATCGGATTGGGCCACGGTTACGACGACGAGGAAACATCTGCGCGATCGTGCGGCGTTGTGTTTGCATATGTGCGTGGTAGTGCCTGCGAATGAATAAAAGCGAAAGGAGACGAGAATCCGTTTCGATGATGGAGAAACGGAATGCGCGGTAAGCTCCAAGCGATGAGATCTCTTAATCGATCGTCGATGACGACATGTACCGGTCGGTGATAGCACGTGTGATAGCGCACACAAAGAAAGAGGACTGTGTCAATGTCTCGCAATTGCGAAAGGTGCAAAGTATGACTTGAAAGTGTTATAACTATAAGCGACCGTCAACATTTCGTTATTAATATGTTCAGTTTAAAATCTGTAGCGTTGTGCACGTTTGCTTAATTATCCAGACGATTCGCAACTATCTACTTGTTCAATTAAAGCAGACAGAGTAGATCTCGCAGATAGAGATCAGAGCTCTGTTGTTTATAGTTGTTGCTCCAACGAGTGTTAAATTCTTATTTTTGTTTCCAGATTTTGAGATTTCAGAATAATCGCTGGTCGATAGCTTATTAAAATCTTTTGAAGGTCGGTAACTTATTAAAATTTCTTGACGGCCGGTAGCTTATCAAAATCTCTTGACAGTTGATAGCTTATTAAAATTTCTCGATGAAATTGCAAAAAATTGAAATGAAGTGATAAGCGCATCTTATATTACAAACATGTGATTGTGACAACATTGAGATTTGGAACAAGGGAATTACTTTTTCCTGTTGCGGTTTCTTGCAGAATACGCCGAATGCGATCATGAATCAAAATCCGGGATACACTGAGAAGAGGGATAATTTTCATATGCGTCATTGAAACAAATTGAAATGAAAGAGTCAACTTTTTCCGTACGCAGCTTTGTTTTTCATCAACTTTGAAGATCAATACGCGCGTAACTTCCGCCGGTTTCACGACGACGGTGTCGTCGACGTCGAAACCGGCCCCCGGCTGCTTCACCAAAATGTCCGATTATTCTATCAAGGCGGTTCAAGGCCGAACTTTCGATCAATCGCCGCTCGTCTCGAATGTTTCGTTATTACGCGTTTATCGTGTTAAGAGTCCGGAGTGCAACGCGCGCGAGTACTGAGGCGCTTCTGGCGACCAGCTGATTTCTTTTAAAAACGTTGGCATCAAGAGAAACACGCAGTTCTTCAATCTTTGTTTAATGTGAGAAATGTGAGTGATCTTTTGTGTATTGCACGGTTATTAAAAATGTTTAAACGTGCGTTTTCGAGATCCACGTTTCCTCGAATAAAAATGTTTTAATTGTCTGTATTATTTTATCATTATCTTGAATTATCTGTACGTGTGCGCGCGCGCGTGATTATGTTGTATATATCTCGATTATTGTGTCTAAAGTGCGCGTTGCCGGGGAATCTTCAGAATTTTCCTGTTTGTAATATTGTCGATAGAATTTCTGTCCTGTTGAGCAACACCGAACATTTTGTTGACGCATTTACGTCAGATATTTTTATCTTGCCGAAATATTTTGCTCGCCATTCGTGCAGTGCCGCAATCGCTATTGTAAACTCGCCTTCTTCTTTCGATGGATCTTTAAATCCCTTTTGTGTGCAAAAGGTTGTCGACATGGACGATCGTGTGCCGCTCGAAATAGACGACGCTGCGCCATGTACATCTCATTTCGGCGAACGAAACTGCCGCGCGTTCGGCAGTCAATGAGCGTTATTTTTAGCCGATAAAATCTGCGGACAGACGGAATCGCGCGGCTTCGCGTAAAACTGCCAACGATCGCCGATAAGCCTCATATTATATTATCCGTCCTAAAAATTGCCACTATTATATTACGACGACGAAGAAAAATTCGGAATGTCTGAAAATAACTCGTTCCTGCCGTTATCGCGAGCGTGACGCAGCTCGATTAATACGTAATTTAATTCCACTGGGTGATCTCATTAGACAACGCGAGGCGAAGTCACCCGTTTTCGATAACTTCTTCGGCCTTCCAGATATATTTCCAGCGCTCTTGGCAGTCGCGCGTACATCTGCAAGACGCGCGTATCTTCAAAACGACGAGAGAAACCCGGCGTGTATGAATACATCGCGCTTGAATTAGCACCCGGCTTTATTGACCGATCATTAATAGGCGCTTCGTTAATTCCGACGACGCGCAATAACTCGTCGAGCGAGTATTCCGCGCCCGATAACGAGAAACGCGCGAAAACGAGACTCCTCCGCGAGCGGAGAATGCGTGCCATCGAAGATAGCGAAATGACTTTCCATGAGACGCTGACAAGTGCCTGTCGTCGTAATCAAACGTTCATTATGCTGGCTGTTCGATCGTACTCCCAGCGTGTGACGCGCGTTCGCAAAAATGCACATCGACGTACGCAACGCGTACTCGCGCGGCCGAATAATCGACGTCCGATTTGATCATTTATTCGTCCGGTCTTCTTATTTCTTCTCTCTGATTAGGCGGGGTACCGCGAAAGTGGGTCAAGGGGATTAGGACAAGAATGTTATCTCGTCTCTCGTGTTTGTTCCCCTGAGATATTGATGCTATCTCGTGCTCCCGCCAATCCGCGGCGTGTTTCACGCGAAACGCGTGAGTTGGCGATGCGAGAAAGAAAATTGCGCATTACGTTGCGTTAAACGAGGGTTCTCCATGCCGGTATCTCGATTAAACGCACCAGAACTTCGCTCGGGAGAGTTCCTCGGGAGTTCGTCGTTCGCGGCGAATTCTTGGTCGACGAAGACATCTCGGTACGAAGGTGCTCGTCTTTTTCTTCAAGTAGTTTCGTGCTGGGAAGATCGGCTGCGAATTGACCGGCCAGGCCGTCATTAAAATTTAATGCGACAGCCCGGCATAATCGAGGGGGGAATCGCCGGGTATCCCGACGCCGATTTTGAGTCGAGCGGCTTTCATTCGCGCGTACACGCGCGTGTACCCGCCCGCCTTAAACGTATACGGACGCGGATCACCGAATCGGCCGTTGCTTACTGGCTAACGAGATTTAAATCGCAGTATTTTACGCACGGACGTTTACGATTGTCCGTCCGATTTTTTGCCGCGTCCCGCCGAAATCCGAAACCGATTACGGGATGACGTAAGGATCGGCTGATATAAGTTACCGTCGATTTTTCGGACTTAACGGTCACTCGGTGGCGGAGCGGTGCGTTTCGAAAGCGTGATCTCCCGCGCTGGGATACCTCGCCGATAATGCGATACGACATCGATATTTATACGCGTGCTTCCTCGTGCAAAATCGCGCGTTCTCTCCGCTGTGCAAGGTGCCCGAGGAATTGCATATTTCTCCCCGCCGTAATCGCGGGACGAATGTTATCTTAATATGCGAGCTTTAATCGGCCGTCGTTTACTTGGCGATATTTATCTGCTGTTATTTCTTGATACGTTCTTCTGTTACATTTTAATATCACTCCTCGCTTTTAGTTCGTTTTGACTGTTTTTCGATAATTGAGCTACAAATCAGAAGCCCGTTAAAAGGCACGACAAAGCCGAATTGATCATTTCGAAAGAGTAACGCGTGAGAAATTAAGGAGAAGCTAATTTTTCCATCTTCTCGAGGCTTGGCGTGTTGTTGCAAAACTTTAGAAGTCACCGCGTGATGTTCGTTAGTCTCTTTCGCTGCTGAAAGAACGTTACACGCGCACTTGACCCATATACACATTTATCTCTACTTATCATGCTTGAAAAGAGACAAGTATGCGTCTTAGAACGGGAGAGAGACAAAGAGAACAAGAAAAGTGAGAAGAAAGAAACGCGGTTGGAAAGACTGGTCCGTTTATTAGCAGAATTCGAGCGTGCCCGAAGAAAAGCATGCACGCGCGTGCGGGTCAGAAAAGTGATGCAACGCGTCTAATTTACGATGCAGTAATCCGCGCACTTTACGACTCGTTAATTGTGTTATCGGCACGCCGATAAATTAACGACCACCGGAGTTGAGTTGCAAACGTAATGCATCTTATTAAAGCGTGCCGCGTCCGCCTCGCCGGTTATGGCAAATCGTCGTGTTGCGTCCTGCTACAGCTTTCGCTGATCGAAGAACGAAAGCAAGAATGTAAGTCGCGCAGCCCGTAATTCGCCGGTGCTGGTAATCGCGGTTGCTCGCGCGTCGCTAGACGCTCTTACCAGCGATTCGTATCGTAATTCACGCAATTTCACGTATAAAACGATGCAAATTGTTAATTCGCACCGTGCATTACGAGACATGCATCGTGACGGCTGTGTCTGACCTGTTAGGCTGTATCTACTAAGTGTGCGCAGAATGCCTTACAATTGCTGCATCACTTCAATGCATATCAAGTGACGTAAGGCGATTGTTCTGGCGCCGACACAATATCAATGTTTTTTTATGTGCGATGTTTTTGCATTTTGTGATGTCAAAAAGTGAGGAGTTTTTGAGTTGTTGCATAATGCAACATTCAAACCCGACGGTTCTCGAACGGAACCGCGAGGAAACGGGCTTGTTTCGGGAATTTTAATGTCGAATTGTATGCTAAATTTTCACGGTTACTTGATTTTCAGTTGGCACGTGCTCGCACGCGACTGCACACGCGATTTCTGAATTTCTATGGGAAAGGAAAGAGGGACGCAAAATGGGGATCGGAAATCAGACTCGACGCTGAAGCCGAGATACGGATGGAGGATCCGCGCATCCGGTATCCGGTGGTTCCGGAACACCGTCCAGAGCGGAATACGCTCTGTATTCATAATTGCACGCGCGAGTATTAAATATCTTTAGGCACTTCGTTTAGCCGGCCGATTCCCTGGTTTATTATAACGCCGTAGGCGCGCGCTGTCGCCATAAAGGAATTTTATTGATTCGGGAGAAACGAACCGAAAAGGTATGCACAAAGGGCGAAGGGAGGCTCGCGCCACTGCTCGCGCGCGACGATAAACCGGCGGCTGGCGTACGCGCGAGAGGAAAGAAAAAAAAAGACTTAAAAGAACGATCTCTCTCTCAAGGAATCGCGCACGCTGCATTTACGCTGCCGCTGATGGTGGTCCAAGGCGTCATTTCGAGGCGCTCCTGTGCGTCCCCGCGTATTTATAGCCCCCCGTGAACCCGATTTCGATAAAGAGACAGAGCGAGAATAATCGCGCGAGAAAGGGCTCGGGAACGTCCCTCGGGGATGTCTGGAAAACGCTCGAGAAATGCGCGCGCAACGAATAAAGCCGCGTCTCCGACGTTTTCCGCTTGATTCAGGCTTGCCGGGAGAGATTCATGGAATTTTTCGGTGTAGTATAATGATGTGAAACGCAGCTACCATTATGCACGTTACCATTATTACGCCCACTATTATGCTATATCGCATTATATTATTGTTGTTACGTGTCAGGCGCGTTACGGCGCCTCGTTTACGTTATTACACCTGAGCGCGCGTTTCTTTTCGCGAAGCAGGCGAGAGGTTTTAAAGCATACGTACATATCTTTACGCGCGTCTTTCAAGAGTCGCGTGGGCGAATCTTTTAGATCTCCAAGAAACACTCTGAGAGAATCTCTCAGAGTCGAATCGCCAAACGATTCGACCGTTCGCCAGTTTCTGATTGGCGGCTTCCCTGATCGTGCGAGTGCTCCTTCAATGATGCCGACGAGTACGGGGGACTTGCTGCTCGCAAAAATTCTCTTTATTGATTCCGCTGGCCGTGTATGACGCGCACCCCCCGTCTCGGAGGAGCTCTCATCGATCTCGAAGGCGGACGTGCCACTACACGCGCGTAGCGAGATAGACGTCAGTGACGACGTATTATACACAACGAACGTGAATACGTATGCGTGTACGTTGCGTATACGTGTGGGCGCGAGTGCGTGTACACCTAGGGGGGTGGTAGGAGCAGGGGAGGATGGAGGAACCGCACGCGCGGCTCTCGTCCACGTGCAGCAAATTAGCCGAGAGCTCGAGCGGATTACTCGTGGGCTGATCTTCGCAACGAGACGAAGCTCCGCGAGTACATCCGGCGATACGTTCTCTCGACGTTGCCGCTAGTAGTCGAGGTATCGGCGACCCTTGTCGGCACTTTTTCTTCTCTGCATTTTATTCTTTTGTTTATTTTTTCTCGTTCGACACCGCTTGATATCGATAGCGCTCTTGAACGTCGATCATCGATCGCGGCCTCGACGTATTATCTCGGTGTCGTTACGCGGAAGCTAACGTCGAATTTATCAACGCGAATCTCTCCTTAGTTGGATGAACGAGAACTCTCGTCTTCGGCAATTTTAAGCGTGCATTCTTTCTTTTTTTTAATGTAAAAGATGCATTTTATTTTTATACAAGAGAATCGCTTCATCCAACGTTCTCTCGAATGTCAAATTTTTGTAACGACAATGGTAATACTTTTACTCGCTCTTACGTTGACGCCTCGCATTTTATATTTAAGGGTATTTTATATTTAACATCTTGCTTGCTTTTTGACACGTCACGCTGCATCCCTAATAATCGTGATTGCGCTTCTGTTGCAGGGCTGGCCCGTGTGAGCTGCAAGACCCGTTGTGGGTCAAAATGAGTGCGATTACTGGCGGCATTACCAAGAAGAGAAAGAAATCCGATGCAAAGCCTACATCGCAGATGTGAGTACCAAATCTCCTGTCGTTTGTTTCTTTCTCTCTCTCTCTCTCTCTCTCTCTCTCTCTTCGGGATAACGTCAAACTGGGATTCGCAATCTGGACGCTATAGTGAACGATAAGTACCCGCAGTATTGCGCGTTAACTGCCAGCATTGAACGCCAGCTAAGTTGTCAGCTAAAAACAGTCGATCCTGATTTATTGATTTGTTTCATTTTACTTAATTGCGATGAGATCAAAATGGAGGTCTCATATGCAATGAAAAGTATCAAATTCTTATACGAGTGCGTGCAACAATCTTTTCTTCATTGTGCCTTTGTGCCACTTTTCTATTACTTTGTTACATAACTCGTTTCCTTGTTATTATGCAATTCGATTTCATTATGCAGGCGTTGATAATTGATTTTATTCACGACGATAATCAGAATGACTGTGTGTTATGTCATGTGAAATAACGAAGGCAAATAGCGGTATTGTAATTTTCATGAGTCTTCGATTATTCATTTTGAGTATTGACTCCTTCGTATCCGGGGCACGCATAATTAGAAAATTCCGAGATGAAAATTTTATATCGCGATAAATGTTCAAGGTCGTGGTTTCTCATCAGAAAAATTGATGCTGAGCTCTTCTCCAGTAGAAAAAAATCACGAAAGCAATTTAATCTAGTGAGCAATGAATTTCGACAAGATTCAGATATCGCTGACTCGCAGCTGTCATTGCAGAATAATACGAGAGCATTAAGAAAACTATGAAAACTTTGTTTCGCAAAGATTGGCCTCCGATTCGGAAGAGTTTGACAACAAAAGAGCCTATGGATTCAATTAATTTCGGATTAATTTTTCGACTAAAGTCATTAAGGGGATGGAACGCGGTATCTGTGGTATCTAATGAGACGTGTAGTTTTCGAGTTTGAAAATCCGTGATTTAAAGGCTCGAGGTAAGACGCATGTGCGCGTCTGGCGGCCACGTCGTAATCCGTCGCCATCCAATTTACTAAAGAGCTTATCGTCCCGATCGAATTATTAATGGCAAACGCGAACGCGCGCGTTTTCGAACGTCCATCGCTGATTGAACAGGCTTTGTATCGCCAAAGTGATATTCAGTTAATATCTCGCGCGCGAACGCGAATAAAGTTTTAAATCATTTCGTCGACCACGCCTTTGTTTCGCGCATTATCCGGCGAATTTCACCAGATTTTTGTAACCGACGCGATATATCGCATTAATAAACGCGCGCGCGACCGGAGACAGTGTAATAATTTGATTCTCCTATCGATAATTAGATTCGTGTGAACAATACCGCGCGCATAACATTCTCCGTGCCAAGCTTGCGGTTCATTTTCCGCATTCTCTTTCGCAACGTGCGATTCTTGCCGTCATTGGTATCAATTAGCAACTAGAATGACTACTTTGGCTCGAAGTTGCAAATGCGAGTGCGTTACCTGAAAATTTATCGCCTTCTATATTTATTCGTCCGTTCGCTCGCGTGACGATTAAAATTACAATCGCTGGCGTTTTTCCACGCGTTTCGCCGCGCGGAAAATTGGACTCGAAGCTCCGTGTCGCTTTCGATCCTTGATTTTAAATATCGCGACCGGTCTTGAGGCTCGCTTCGCTTCGTCGCGAGCACGCAGCGAGGAGGTAGTAGCTGGTAAGACAGCCGTATTGGGGTATTAAAATAGCAGAATGGCGTTAGCAAAGTGAGAGTCACTGCTGGGCCGACGTGACGTCACGCAAGGTCATCGGAGCGTTTCAACGGCACGAGAAGTTGATTCAGCATCTAACGATTTTCTTTCTGCAAAGTCTGTCCGAACCGCCACGCCGGGATTTTCTCGTTCGTTAACGCTCCGCCGCGCTCTATCGCGAGCAAGGGAATCTCACGATGTCGAAATCGTCGCGACGGGTTTTTTTCTTTTTTTTCATCAATCCAGGGCCCCGGATCAAGACGGATGTTACGTAATCGGGACAGCGAAATCCCTTTGTTCTCTTTCAAACGCTCGGGCCGTCCTCGGGCTTGTGCGGGAGTCTTAATTTGAAATTTAATTAACCATGTTCAATACCGAGAAATTGGAACACGCACCAAATTATGTAGGATTTCTCCTTGAAATGAGGAAATCCAAAAAAAATGAAACTTGAATTCAAACTAGAGGAAGTTGTTGTAAGCAATGCGCGGGAGAAGATTAAATGCAAATACGTTAAAATCAGATTACGTTGGAATAAATAAGTGAGTTTTAAACATTCTCAGAAGAACCAGATACTTGTTATGAATGAGGATATTTTTGAGACGCAATAAAACCGCGGAGAAAATTACGCTCATAAGTATATTATAGCAGCGATAAATATTTCAGCAGTTATCGATTTTACTGTAATTGATGAATGTAGAAATTTTCGTAAAAAACAAATTACCTACTCGAAAACGCAAATTAATTATGGATTAATACGATAAATAGGGAATGAGGAGATTAAAATGCAATAATTAACATCGTGTATTATCATTTTTAGAGGTTAATTCTTTCCCGATTTGACTAGATTATGAATATTTATTGTCTATTGATTGCATATTCTAGAAAATAATCGTTTCAACATGCTTAAATACATGTTAAATATTTTTGCATTATTTATTTTATTACGTTATTTATGTTATATATATATATATATACAGGGTGTCCCGGGTTTTAACCGACAAACTGCGGGAGCATATTCTACTAGTGGAAATAAGAAAAAATTCTTATATCGAGTTTGCTTAGAAATGCTTTATTACAAAGTTATAAACCAATATTGAAAAGAAATATCAGATAAGTAACAACGGATTTTTTCACAAAAATAAAAATTGTGTACGCAATGATTTAGTGACGCATTTCAAAATGTTGTCCTTGCACATCGATACAAGCTAGACATCGACGTAGTACAGAATTTGTTACGGTACGACATTCCTGAAAATTTTGTTGCATCTCAGTAACTGAATTAGTAATTCGTTGCTTTAAATCCATCTGGTACTCTCCTGTTAGGAAATCTACGTTGGTACTCTCGTACGGCAGCTCGTACATTTCCGTCACAGAATCCGTACACGAAATGAATATCAGTGTATTCCTCGTTTGAAAACACTTTTGGCATTCTGATAGTAATTGCTAGTGAACATGAATACACATAACATAAACATCTTCGACCTTCCAAATTCTACACTATGTTCCGTTGTTACTTATCTCATATTTCTTTTCAATATTTGTTTATAACTTTGTAATAAAGCATTTCTAAGCAAACTCGATATAAGAATTTTTTCTTATTTCCACTAGTAGAATATGCTCCCGCAGTTTGTCGGTTAAAACCCGGGACACCCTGTATATACACATATTTCTGGCTGTCCTTGTCAGTTCACGTTTCTACTCTGCGCTGAAATATAAGAGACGGCAATTGCGAGTATTATCTCATAATATGGACTCCAAGTGTTATCGCATCCTGCGATCGCAAGTACGTTAATCCGGCTTTCGATTGTTCGCAGGAACAAGTGCCTTAACGAAAAGAAACGACGGACCCAAGAGAATTTGTACATCGATGAACTGGCTGAGCTGATTTCCGCCACGGACATGAGCTCTGGCAAGACCGACAAATGTCAGATCCTTCAGAGAACCGTCGATCAGGTAAGGAAACCAAGTTCTCTCTCCTCGCGCGTCCACCTTTCCAAAACGATTAAACCTAGAAGAATTATCGGTAATAAAAATAATAAACAATAAAAATCTCAAAGTTTCGATTCGTTAATAATGCACCGAAAGGAATCTAAATCCTGCGTTATATCACCGATAAAATGTCGGACGCAATTTAGAGGCAGTCACGTTTCGCTCGCAAGATTATACGTATTTTTATCGTTCTCTCGGGCACTGTGGAATTACAAGTAACTGCTTGGTATTAAAACAGAACGTCGGCTTTACGATTGCCAAAGGACACTTTATGAAGCTTTTCTTTCCTCTATCGGAGATAATAAACTATCTTATAGATTCATGATATTGTTCTCTCTCTCTCTCTCTAGTTCTTTGGAAGGTAACTGCTCCCACGTGTTTTACATCTTCTCGTCCTGCAAAAAGGAGGAATAAGGCTATTTTGTATAATTCAGAAGTAGGCAGAGGACGACGTGCGAATAATCGAATATCGAATTTATTGATCGTAGCTTCATCCATCATGAGCAAGAAGCGACCCACGCGAACACGATGAAGTGTTCGGGTGAGCACTTCGGGATCGTCAAAAGATCCAACAAGCAGCGTTCTCGTAAAGGCCGTTTCTGCCTTCGACGATACGTATCTCTCGTGCGCCGATCTGAACGAAAGAAACGAGGGACGTCGTTTTCGAAAGCGATTACATCGTCATCGCTTAATGAGAACTTCTCAAGTAAGAACTCGCTTCTAACGAGTTCTACCACTTCCACTAGCTAGCTCTTTTCGCTAGCAATAAATTTTTAGCACGTTCTACTGGCTCTTGTACAAGAGTTTCGAATCTTGAATCAATGCCTACGTTCTGGATATTTTTGATCAGAGTGTCCCTTTCGTGATTTTCCTGTAACGAGATCTCGAAAGGGCACGTGGCGATTATTACGATGTGAAAATGATATGTCTCGGAGCCGGGATTGCATCTGCATCAAGTCGATTGATTTGATATCGCAATTTTACACTGACTTATTCCCGGCGAGGGTTTACGTTCGAGAGCGGACAGGCTTTAATCTCGAAGCTAAGTAGCCGGGCAATCAAGTGTTTTCTAAGAAAATGTCGGCAATTAATGCGGAGACGGCCGTTTCTGTTTCTCTCAAAAGTTGTCGTCCGGTCGCTACCGTTTAACTTTCAACGGTATATAACTCGCTACACGACTCGTAATTACAGCTCGGATGAAGCTCTCCCCGAGGAAATATCAAACCGATTCAAGAATAAAGCCTCGCTATTAATGTCCTCGCGAGGTATCCGCTCACGTATTCATGAGACTCACAATTTACGAAAGCTCTTCTCTCGAGGCAAGGCATTAATTATGTATCGCACACTCGTCGCACGTGATTTTCCTGTTTGTATCATTCGTTGTCCGAGTAACGCGAGGCTCGGACTCGGTTAAGACTCGGAATGAACTTGTCGAGAGGAAGCATCCACTTCTACGTACCTCGCAAGGCGAAATTAATCTGTCGCAATGTTTCAACGTGCAACACTTGCATCATTTTGAATTAAATTTTAATACATTCAAGATTTAAATTCAAGGGACAAAACAGGACGCTGTCGGAATTAAACAAGATCCGAGATTATTCTGTCATTCTTTTCCACTCTTCGAAGCAACAGAGGCTTCTCGATTGATTGTCAATAATTAGTTTATATAAATTTTTTTATTATTTTATATAAGAAAACGTCCGTTTTGCATCGCTAATTCGGGAAACGTCCGCTGTCCGACGTTTGTCGCGAAGAAGAATCAGCTTTGCGGGAATCGAGGGGAGAATCGCGGATGGATGAGGCTCGGAACAAGCCTCACCGACGTTCGCGCACGTCGCATCGTATATTATTACAGTTGTAACGTGCTGGTTGCACGGTGCGGATGGTCGTGACATCGTTCGGATAACTCGATGTCTCGGCGCAGCTGCGCGGGACAGCCGAGAGGTGTCGAGTAATCCGAGAGAGATAGAGAGGAGGAGAAAGAGAGAGAAAGAGGGAGAGATTTTGGGCGACTCGGTAAATTCGCACGAACAATCAACCCCGCAGATTTCGGCCGGTCCGCCCTCAGTTGCGCGCCCTTTTCTTGGTCGCGTAACCCGATCCGCGCTGCCGCGCTGTCCAATCGCTTCTCGACTTTAGATCGTGGCTCGCGCGTTTAACGCGGAAACCCGCGAGCGCACGCATTCGCACCTCCCGCGCGTAATCTCGCCGAGAATTTTCTGCGTGCGTGTCGAGATGCGAGCAGGCCGGACTCGCGCGTAACCGACTCCGTTCGCGTTCCGCGCGCAATCGTGCTCGAGATCGTCCAATTCTGCGCGCGGGAGTCGCCCGCGCTTCCGCGATATCTTGCACACGATATTTCTGGAATGTCGTGCATGCACATTACGTAAAGTCATTACGCTGCTTTCGTCCGTAAATTGTCAGATCGATCGGATAGCGTCATGTAGAAACGATTTGCTTGGATTGATCCTGTGCGAGCAATTTAATTTATTTTTGCATAACGCCGTCCGTTACGGAGTCTACTTTATTCCAGCGGAAATTTAGTTCGCATTTTCTGGCCTATTATTATCGCTAATAATCGCGTCGTTTGCTCCGCTCGGAAGGTCAAAGACGCAATTTACGGGCATTTCTCTCAAACCGATACGCGATTAATCCGCTAACGATATACACCGATAATTACAGGTCCCGGGGCCCCTTTGTTAAGCTGTGCTCGCGCGACTATTGGCTAAACGTGAAGCAGCAGTTGCATAACGGCCACTAAAGGCCGAGCCCTTGACTCGGCTGGCGTGGTGTAGCGAGCGAGGTTGTGCTTCCCATTGGCGGACCAGTCTTGCCTGGGATTTCGCTGCCTAGAAATTTTAGGACTCGATAATGTGTCGTAACTGTGCCTAATGGTGAACGAAGGCACGGACTTGACTGAAATTTTAAGCGGCGCGCTTAAAATTTCTCCATCCGGCCGAAACCCAAGTCGCATAACATGAGAAGTAAGAGCAAGCGATTTCGCAGAAGATTTCGCAGAAGACGCGACTGCAGGAAGACAGAATTAATTCGTAAAGCGTCGTTGAGTTTAGTAAACGATTAAACAAGAAGCTGCGCGGAAAACATTGGTAATTGTTTAAATCGCGACATCGCGCCTCGCAAGGCGCTTCCTTTGGTTTCGTCCACGTATTTCTGTCATAAGATTGATAGTAGCAGGGTGACCATAGTCAAAATATGGCAATTGTTGACACAGCAGTAATTCATACTCTGCACCGTCTTCGAATCGTTTTTGATGCTCGATCTTGTCTTTGAAGCACTTTAATGTGTTATTCTTCTTCGAGAAATATTAAGTATCACCCAAAATTATCTTTCACAACTGTTGAATACTTGAGGCAATTTTCTTATCAGTTCTAGCTTCCGGCACGTCGAGATATAATATTATCGGATACGATTTTTCAGGTGAGACATTCCATGATTTTAAGACTATACAGGGTGTCCCGGGTTTTAACCGACAAACTGCGGGAGCATATTCTACTAGTGGAAATAAGAAAAAATTCTTATATCGAGTTTGCTTAGAAATGCTTTATTACAAAGTTATAAACCAATATTGAAAAGAAATATCAGATAAGTAACAACGGAACATAGTGTAGAATTTGGAAGGTCGAAGATGTTTATGTTATGTGTATTCATGTTCACTAGCAATTACTATCAGAATGCCAAAAGTGTTTTCAAACGAGGAATACACTGATATTCATTTCGTGTACGGATTCTGTGACGGAAATGCACGAGCTGCCGTACGAGAGTATCAACGTAGATTTCCCAACAGGAGAGTACCAGATAGATTTAAAGCAACGAATTACTAATTCAGTTACTGAGATGCAAGAAAATTTTCAGGAATGTCGTACCGTAACAAATTCTGTACTACGTCGATGTCTAGCTTGTATCGATGTGCAAGGACAACATTTTGAAATGCGTCACTAAATCATTGCGTAGATAATTTTTATTTTTGTGAAAAAATCCGTTGTTACTTATCTCATATTTCTTTTCAATATTGGTTTATAACTTTGTAAGAAAGCATTTCTAAGCAAACTCGATATAAGAATTTTTTCTTATTTCCACTAGTAGAATATGCTCCCGCAGTTTGTCGGTTAAAACCCGGGACACCCTGTAGATCCGACGAAAATCTGAAATCCCTTATTCCTCTTTATTATTTCAAGTTCAGGGTCCCTTAACGAAAATTATTTACAAAAATCAGCCGAATTATCAGAAGGAAAGAAGTCTGATCACGCTTCAGTCGCATTTCCCGCGTCTCGTTTCTCTTTCAACAGCCAAAAAAAAAGACTTAATCCCTCAGGAGCTCTAAAAAAATGCCGGAAACGCCGTTCCACCCATATAGAGATCACAGACACGTACAATAGACTCAACATGCCGTATACCTGTTCACGGATTGAATTATGCAATATGCAACAGCAGAAGTATGAAACAAAATATCTGCGTCCTCCGCGCGCGCGCGCGTTTGTCAAAAAGCCTGTCAAGAAACGGCTGATAACACAGTTCAACAAACAAAAAACACCGGAACGAGACTAGTCGTTTCTTATAGCTTTTTGGATGCTGAACACGAATCCGGTTTTCAAATTGCTCCATCACGTCACAATTTTGAGAAATTTGCAATTAAAGATGCAAAAAGGGCTATTTTGACGAATTGCATCATATTATAGCTACAAAATGTGACGTGCTGGAGAAGTTTAATTGCGATGAAAATAAAGTATGTTGTTAGGACTTTCAATCCTCGAAAGGAATTTTTGGTGTCGGTTATGGTTCATAAGATATTTATGGTTAAATATGAGGTGTGTTGTTAGAGAAGTTAACCGCGACTTAGGTCATTGAAAATTATCTTTCAATTATGTTCCTTTAAACTTAAGTGTTTTTTAAGTCGCTGAATACGAAATATATGTAAAAATCTGGGGAATATTTACATGTCGTGTTATTGTAAACACAATCTAAGAATAACTCACGGGTTCCCTTCTGTTAGTTCGCGTTTTGTCGCCAAGTGCCATTTGTCTAATATAATTAACTTTTAAGCTGTAAAAGCAGAATGCTTCCAAGTTAAGAACATTTATATTACTCTCGGTTCATGATTTTTAAATGCGAGTACGTATCACAGGGCAACATCTAGCGGCAAGACGCGAACTAAACTGACCCGAGTTATTTGCATTCTCATATACTCCATATATAACCATGGATATCTTATGAACCATAACCGACACCAAAAATTCCTTTTGAGGATTGAAAGTCTTAACAACATACTTTATTTTCATTGTAATTAAACTTCTCCGGCACGTCACATTTTGTAGCTACATGATGAAATTCGTCAAAATAGCCCTTTTTTGTACCTGTAAGTGCAAATTTCTCAAAATTGTGACGTGATGGAGCAATTTGGAAACCGGATTCGTGTTCAGCATCCAAAAAACTATAAGAAACGACTAGTCTCGTTCCGGTGTTCGAAAAAAAGTGATTTTTTGTTGAACAGTGTAATTGACTGTGATTGGCCGTCAATAGGCCGTCAATAGGCCACTGTGCATTCAATCTGCGCGAAGAAGGATAGAATTGCCTCTGTGCTCTGCCTCTCGCATCGTTCTGCTAAGGACAAATATATATAGCTAATGCCGAGTCTATTATATTACATGTCTGACATGACACAGGGCCACGCTCACGTTCGTGTCACGTGAACGTGGGCACGGGTGCAGTTGGGCAGATAAACGTAGGCACGGGTGCAGATGGACGTGTATTACCTGGTGTACGAGCAACCGCGCGGGGACCCCCTTCCCCCCCCCCCTCCTTCTCCCTGACAATCTCCCCGGAGTTTCTAAAGTCTCTTTTGTATATTTACCCTCCCCTCTCCCCCCTCTCGCCCCTTTCTCGCCATCTCTTTCTCTCCCCGAAGCCTGAACGTGCCCATATTTCGTTCTAGATGCAGCTAGAACCAGCAGATAACGATATCTCGACGGCATCCATCTCTCCGCTTGTGGCGCAGTGCGCGGTGCGTCCCTCGAGGCCGCACTCAGCTGCTTCGCGCGCGCGCGCGAGTTCGCGGCCGAGTTTCGCCCGAGTTGGCGGAGCGCGGACCGCGGGAGGACCGGCCGTCGCGTCGCTCGCGTTTTATTCGTTTGTCCGCTCGCCTTCCGCTGCTCTCCCGTTAGTACGTGGTCCCCGAATCTAGTCTCCGATCGCTGTCGGTAAGATGCGCAACACAAAGCGGGGAGGGTCGACATCATCCGCGCTGAACGGTCCCGAACCGGTTTCGAACCTCGGCAGTAATCGCTTCGCGACGAAGTTTGGCACGCGAATCGATAACGTGGATCCTGCTTAAGGGGGGAGCCTGCTTTAGAACGTTGAAAATAAGGTATAATTTTACGAATTTTTTTTGGAGAAACTATACAGCGGATCATTATAAAACTTTGATGCGTTTATTAGTACATGTTTAAAGATAAAAAAATTATTTTTTTATTTGAATATATCGCCCGTAGAGGTCGTCCTGGAGGCATCTTAGTGCAGCCGGCATTGTAAATTGGTGAGCATTCTCCTGCCTCCAAATTTCATCCAAACTGAAAAATTGAAATATTTTCTCGTTATTTATGAATTCCCATCGTCGATGAACCTTTAATATTCATAAAAACATTAAGTTAAACAATTACTTTTGCATGAAAAAGTTCAAAAACTTTGCCTAAAAATCGTACTTTTGTGTTCTAAGCTCCACCATTTTGGCACTTTTCAACTTTTTTCTTCTCTCTTTGGTTCATCGACGATGGGAATTCATAAATAACGAGAAGATATTTCAATTTTTCAGTTTAGACGAAATTTGGAGGCAGGAGAATGCTCACCAATTTGCAATGCCGGCGACGCGGCCGCACTAAGATTTCTCCAGGATGACCTCTACAAGCGATATATTCAAATAAAAAAATAATTTTTTTATCTTTAAACATGTACTAATAAATGCATCAAAGTTTTATAATGATCCGCTGTATAGTTTCTCCAAAAACAATTCGTAAAATATACCTCATTTTCAGCGTTCTAAAGCAGGCTCCCCCCTTAAACGATTCGGCCGCGTGTGGAGAAAAGAGTGGAGGAACAGAGACCCAACTCGCTGTTTCTACTTCCGCTTATGTGCGTGCACTTTACTGCAATTCGCGGAGGAGGAGCACGTGTTTAAGTCCTCGCAACAGGCTGTTGATCTTCCCTCTCTCTCTTTCTCGATTGCAGCGATCGCCGTCGTTATCGTTGCCGATGTCGCCGGCCGGATAAAAGAGAGAAGAGCATTTAAAGAACGAGCGGGGCGACTCGCCTCGTGAACCCGCGCGGAACCTCGGCGGAACGTTGCGAAAGCGATCGGGTTTGTCGCACGTAGCGAGGAATCGCCGCTCGCGTCCTCGGGAGAGTTTGTCACGTAACCTTGAGTGACATCACCGAGGGCAATAGAAAACCTTTCAAACGACGGCTGCTATAACTTGCACCGCTGCTGCGCGAAAGGGGGAGAAAGAGAGAGAGACGGAAAGAAATAAAAAAAAGGAGAATCGGAGGGAAGAGAGAGAGAGAGAGAGAGGACGCGAGCGCAATTCGTCGTGTGACGTCATTTGCGCACTGGCGCTATGCGCAGCGGCCCTGGCAGCGCGATCGAGGTAGAGTCCATTGAAAATTTCAAGCGAGCGAAGACACGTTAAATGCCGCGTCTCTCGTCCACTTTATCCGTCTCCATCCTCTCTTCTACTTGATATCTCGGTGTCACATTTATCGGTCCGCCTGAGATTCCGTCTATCCGTCCGTCCATTCGTTCGTGAAATAACGACGGTGATGATGATGAAGATGATGATAATGATGTCGTGGATGGGATGAAGGAACACAACAACGCGAATTTCACGGCCCCTCACAATATTTGCAATATTTCACGTCATTTCCTCCATTCCGCGATCTAGTCTGTATTTACAGGTATATTTTGTCTTCTAATTATTCAAATTTCTTTTCACTACAATACACTACAATACAATACAATAAAACCCGTTTCTCTCGCGGAAGCGAAAAGATTATAAGCCGCCCCTGGGCTTTCGCAATGCGCGTCATTCGAGGTCCGAAGGAGAGAAAGATTGAAAGAGAGAGAGAGAGAGAGAGAGAGAGAGAGAGAGAGAGAGAGAGAGAGAAAGAGAGAGACGTTTATTGGCGCCCTGGGACAAGTCCCCTCAAGCGCTTAACCAACTTAAATACATCCATAATAATGAGAAACATGTAAGATCACAAATATTATAAAAGTGATACAGCCAAAAAAAAAGAAAGAAAATACAAATCAACAACGCAATACATAAAAAAAATAAAATAATAATAATAATAATGAAGCAAATAAAATAAGTGAAAATAGAATACAAAGTATAATATAATAATAATAATATAGCAAATAAAATAAGTTCAGCAAGCATTAAACATATGTAGATACAAAGTATATAAAGCAAACATATAAATGAAAAGAAGAAAAAGAAAAAGAAGAGAGAAAAGAAAGACAGAGAGACGGTTCCTTTGAATAGTCACGTTCTCCTCTCGTTCGGACGTTCCTCTTCCCGATCGGTCATCATGGAAACGCGGCGGCGGAAAGCCGCCCGGTGGAATTTATCGCGGGCGACGCGTAATGCGACCGCGGCGCGACGGACGAGAGAAATGCATGCACGTATCCACGAGTGCCCGTGTGCACGAGCAAACGAGGGGCATGCGTTTCCATGTGTACGACGCATGCACACAAGCATGCGCACTCGCTGCCGCTTCCAGTAGTGGAGGCGCGGACTCCTCCAACATATGATGGCAACGTCGCACCGCGCACCGTCCGTCGCTTATTCGTTCGTTCGTTCGTTGGGACTCGGCTGCGCCACGCCGACCGGAGTCACCGACTTTTCGAGGCCACGGCGGCCGCGCGCTCTCCCGCAGATCGCGCCGCGCCGATTACGTCGCGGCGCGATCTACCGGCGCCGCGAGATACGAGCTCAAGGACGCACCTTTTCCGCGCTTGCACTCGCGCGGGCGCGACCGTGAATTCCGGCCGGTAACGCAGAACTTCCAGATCCCGACGTGATCTCCCTCCTCTTCGCCCCTGCCTCGCCGCGTCCGGATGAAATATTGGGTTGTTCGGAAAGTTATTTCGTTTTTTCAAGGAAAAATGAAAGGCGGTTTTTTCATATTTAGAGTAAATTTTATTCAGTGATGTATTGGCCATTTTGTTCTACTACCTTTCGCCATCTTTCTGGCAACTTTAAGATTCCACGCTCATAGAAGTCCTTTTCCTTATTGACAAAAAATTGAAGCAAGTGATTTTTGACGCCTTCATTTGAATCGAAGTTTACATTGTTCAAAGAATTTTGTAGAGACCGGAACAAATGGTAATCGGATGGTGCCAGATCAGGAGAGTATGGTGGGTGTGGTAGCACATCCTATCCAAGCTGTAAAAGCTTCTGGCGAGTGACCAAACTTGTGTGTGGTCTGGCATTGTCGTGATGGAATACGACACCTTTCCTATTCGCCAATTCTGGTCGCTTCTGCTTGATGGCAGCATCCAATTCATCCAGCTGACGACAATACACTTTCGAATCAATCGTCTGGTTGCTTGGTAGTAGCTCGAAAAATACGATTCCCTTCCAATCCCACCATACAGAAAGCATGATCTTCTTTTGATGAATATCTGCCTTGGATGTCGATTGAGCAGGTTCATCTTGCCTGGACCATGATCGTTTTCGCTTAACATTGTTGTAAACAATCCATTTTTCATCTCCAGTTATGATTCGCTTCAAAAATGGTTCATTTTCTTCACGTTTCAACGATGAATCGCAGATGGTAATGCGTCGAATCAAGTCAATTTCCTTTAAATTGTGTGGAACCCAAATATCGAGCTTTGAAACGAATCCAAGGCGTTTCAAATGATCGTAAACAGTCGAATTCGATAAATTTAACTTTTCAGCACTTTCGCGTGTTGTTATGCGACGGTTTGCTCCACCAGAGCCTTTATTTTCTCGTCATCAGCTTTAATTGGCCGACCTGAACGTGGTGCATCTTTCAAATCGAAATTTCCAGTACGAAATTTCGAAAACCAATTCTGACACTGACGTTCACTCAATACATCTTCTCCGTACACGGCACACAATTTCTTTTTCGCTTGCACTGCATTTTTACCCTTTCGGTAGTAAAAAAGCAAAATATTACGAAAATGCTCACTTTGATTTTCCATGTTTGATGTGATGCCAAAAAAAATTACTTGACAGATCGCAACACAATAAGATACTAAATGACGTCTGAAATGTCAGTTGTCAAAATATAAAACGAAGTTGCCGCTTAGAGTAAGGTTAAGTATCGAGGAACGCGACTAACGACATCTCTTTGTGAAAAACGAAATTACTTTCCGAACAACCCAATAGTAATTCGCGCGATTCCTCGAAGCGAAGTCCCGTAAATTGAGAATTGGAACGGCGCCGGTCGATTTCATATAAATGTGTCATATCGATCGTTACGCATTCGATGAACGAGGATACTCCGTATCTGTGTCCTACATTTTACCGAATGCAACTTGTGTGCTCTTCTGAATCTTATTTGTCTCGCAGCGGAGATAACGATCGACGTTATCGCCGACTGGGAATCGAGCGATCACGCAAAAAAAAAAAAAATTCCGCTCCAAATTTATCGACGAAATCGGTTTTTCTCGATTTGTTCTTGTCGATGCAGCACGTCGCGCTCTACTTGCACTTTTACACCGTTTCCACAAATTGCGTCGGGAATGATAATGAAGCCGCGCGGGACTGATAATAGAAACTGCGAGGAGAAGATAATCTCGAACGCGCGTTGAATCGTTCTCTTATTCGCCTCGTCCGAGCGACACTCTCCTCCGCGAGGAGAAAGTGCCTCGTCGGCCGATTCTTCAACAGTGATGGCATTGCGTGACGTAATTACGGTCACTAATCGTAACGTCGATTTGAGGCTGCGCGAACAATCTGTGTCAAAGTTCCCATTTCGATTTCTCCTGCAGTCGCAAAATGGCGAAAGAATCGAGAAAAATTAACTCCGATATTTTAACGCATTTTTATAAACGTATTCCGCCTTTGCTGGACAATTAATGCGCCAATTGTATCACAAATGCGACAAAATTTCTTGCAAAGCGGAAAAAGAAAATCGGAAAACTTTTCAAACGCACGTCAAAAATATATCGAAGCGCGCGCGCGCGCGCGCATTTCTTTCGACTCGCGCCAGCCGCGCGGCGGCGAGTTATCGAGTTACGTGGCTTTCACCGCGTTACATTTGGGCAACGACTTTCCTGCCCGGGCAACGGACGACTTCCTAAGTCCTGAGTGGTGTCGTTGTTTCGTTAGCGGTCTGACGCAATGACGGATAACAGACACGCGCGCGCGACGGCTAATGGACTGTGCATACGGCACAAAAACCGTGCGCGCTGCACACGGACGTGGCCGTGTACACTCGCGAGCGCAAAGCACGCACTTTCGACCGTGCCCCGTGCTCCCCCCGGGTCCGTACAACTGCTCTCTTAGCCCTCGAAGCAAAGTAAATTTTAGCCTCGCGTACCGAGAAGCGAGGTCCCCCTGCCCCTCCGCGAGACGCGTCGAATTCGAGTAAAAAAATTTCCGCGGTCTGTTTCCTAACGATTCCCGCCTCCTTCCTTTCTTATTATCTCGCGAGATCGTTTGCAGCTGCAGATAAGTGTTTTTCGAGATTTTTGCGAATCGAGCCCGCGCGACGAGAGTAAATAAGGCGATCTCGTTCTCCAGTGAACCGGGCAGGTAGACGAGCTTCTCCGTGTGCGTATGGAGCGAGGCATCGCGAGGCGCTAATTGCGAAGATCTAGAGCCCATTAGAGGCATCTCGTTGCTCGCCGAAAATACCCGAAGACGCCGAAGACTCGTCGTCGGCTCTTACGACGCACAGTGGGCTAGAATCGGAAAAAGCTGGCCAAAAGTCGAATTTTTTCAACTCTTGGAAATCTGTGCATTTCGACCTTTTTTGATTCATGGATATCAGTATTTTCAAAAATGTGAATGGAGTTTCGTAGGAAAAATTTCCTTCCCATTAATCAACAATTAATAGGAGGCAACGCGTTAATGTTCCGAAAAACGAATTATGAATGAGTATAGGCTATAGCTTACATTCTTGTATGCGGATGCAAGTAATTTTGCTTTTTACTCTATAAATAGAATTGAAACTCTTTTCCCAAACAGTTATAACCATTAAAAATGTTTGTTCATCAATTTGTGTTAATCTAAGTTTTTGGTTTCTTAAAATATAAGAAAGAAGTAAAGTTCAATATCATTTTTTTTAAATAGCTGTAAAAGGCTGTTTGGAATTCTTGTTTTATCATCTTGTGTAGGATTCAAACTAAGTATTTCCGTTTGAATTGTGCACACCAATGTACACACCTTTGCGTTATATACAGGATGTTTCATTTTAATTTTCATATCGTAATAGCTCGAAAATTTGGCGTTTTGGTAAAAAATGTTTGAAATGAAAGTTGTAGGTTTTTAAGTGAAGCATTACATAGCAATACCAGTATGACCTTGATAGTGTTGTCAAGATCATGTACAGATCACCGTGAAATTTTTAAATGCCGCGAAACGTACGACGCGGCGCGGTAGCGACTGTAACTTTCAAGCTTCATAACCTCGAAGTATTTAACGGATAAATACTTTGTTATAGTGTTCTGAAAAGCTCTTGAGGTAAGCTACAAAAATATCTAATGCAAACTGGAGGTTCCCATTTAAAAAATTCAAGGTGACCTTTGCGTGACCTTGGCAACGCTATTCAAGGTCATACTAGTATTATTATCTAATACCTGATTTAAAACCCTATAACTTTTATTTGAAACATTTTTTTCTAAAACGTCATGTTTTCGAGTTATTACTTTTGGCCAGCTTTTTTCGAGTTTAGCCCACTGTGCGACGCCTCGCTTCCGCGCGCGCTGGGCATGCGCACAGTTATTTCCTGGAAATTTGACGTTACGCTTAATTGAGCACTTAACTTAACGGACCTTCGATGTGCGTATCGCTCGCGGAATACAAAGGGCGGGACAAAGGAGGACGATTAGCTTTACGAGTCACGTTTCAAGCGAAATCTCGCGTCTCGCACTGACACGTCGCTCGCTCGCTCGCTCGCGCGGTGTTCGCCGGCTCGCAGTTTTGCAGTGCGTTATAATCGCGGCGACGCATCTGCGTTTCTTCTGCGCTGCCGCGAGTCGTCGGAATGCACGAAAAGCGGCGTCAATCGTTTTCTCGCATTATCGCGTCGTACAGCTCGAACGGCGCGGATGGAAATGCCGTCATCGCGGACGTTGCACGAAAACGGACGGAACTGAAGGCTTCATCTCGCTGCGATATTGTTTCCTGTGCACAACGCGCTTATTCGCGTTGACGTTGACCGCGACGAAAGCCAGCGAAAGCACTCTAATATGCCAGCATGGCGGTAATTAGAATTGCTTTATTGTTATTCTCTATATCTCTTCGCTTATTTTATCATCGCTCGTAAAATATAATAATAATAATGATATAAAACATAATGGACTTTTTAGATGTTATTATATTATTATTATAGAGGAAAGTCCCCGATTACGAGATACCATATCGATTTTGCCGAATGTTAGGAAATCTATAGGCAGAATTTAAAAATGTAATACGTTATCTTGAAGAGAATTTAATAAGCTTTAGGTTGGTCAAATGAAAAATCGAATTTAAATATTATTTTTTCTGAAAATTAAAAAAATTTGAAAAAAGAGCTTTACACAAGATCGCGAAAGTGTGCTCCTAATATAAGATACCTTGAGAAATCGGTGTTAAAAGTACAAAATACATCAGTATTGCAAGTAAAAAACTTTATTAGATATTTTTATAAAAATACTGCTGCCACAGCCTTCGCCAAATCTTCACGATTCCACTGTCGACGCTTCCTCGTTTCTCTAACCTCCATAGTCAGATTCTATAAAAATTAAATACACAAAAATTCGTAATATAAATTCGTATTAACTTTTCTTTAACCTTAAGTAGTATTATCTTTCTTTTTATTACACTACATAATCTTCATATTCGAGCAATAATTATCTCATATTAAGAGTACCCTGAATATCTCGTTATACGAGTCACACGCCTAGTGGTACCGCGATCATGAAATCTAACCTCTACAATTAAGCAATTCAACAAATCGAGTATTTTCCTGTTACTACGATTCTATTCTATCATTGCATACTGAATTTATTGCCAACCATTTCTTTATTATATAATAAACAAGGTTTAAAGACTTACCTCAAGTTCCTTTGACATGTTCACAATTTCACAAACCTTTTCTTGCAAAGGCTAAACGCAATAACGAACAATGAATTTTTCACTAAATACATTTTACACCAAGAGTAATAAGTTCATGGTGGAGTTAACAGATGGTGCTCACTAGTTTAGCAGACTCCACTATCTCATATTAGGAGCATATCTCATAATAGGGGATTCTCCTCTATTCTTAATATTATTTATTAATAAGTGACCGGTTTTCAAATCTACTCCGGAATGCAGTTAAAAAATGAGCGCAGGATATCGCGCTGCGATGGATCTATTTCAGAATAAAATACTTCTAATTTTTGTATAAAGCTTATATTTAAATTATTGGGTCGTCCGGAAAGTTCGTACCGATTTTGAAGGAAAATTCAAAGGCAACATTTTTTTATGTCGATAAATACGTATTGACTTATATATGCACCGTTTTGTTTCACAACTTTTGTCCATCTTTCACGCAACTGGAAGATTCCATTCTCCCAGAACTTCTTAGGTTTCTCGGCGAAAAACTCCTCAAGGTGGTTTTTTATGTCGATCAAAGAGTTGAAGTTCTTGCCGCTAAGAGAATTTTGCACAGACCTAAATAAGTGAAAGTCTGAAGGTGCAATGTCTGGTGAATACGGTGGGTGAGGTAGCACATCCCAGCCAAACTCCAACAATTTTTGTCGGGTAGTCAAAGAAACATGAGGTCTGGCATTGTCCTGATGGAACACGACGCCCTTCCTATTAGCTAATTCTGGACGTTTTTCCTGAATCGCTGTCTTTAATTCGTCCAGTTGCGAGCAGTACTTATTTGCATTTATCGTTTGGTTGTGTGGTAGGAGCTCATAATATAGGATTCCTTTCCAATCCCACCAGACACAGAGCATGACTTTTTTGGATGAAGGCCGGCTTTCGGAGTGGTTAATGCTGGTTCATTTCGCTTACCCCAGGATCTTTTTCGTTCTACATTGTTGTAAATGATCCATTTTTCGTCACCCGTCACTAATTGCTTCAAAAATGGTACGTTTTCGTTGCGCTTGTACAGCGAGTCGCAGATGGAAATGCGATCCATTAAATTTTTTCGGCCAAATTATGCGGAACCCATACATCATAGCGACTTACGTAACCAAGCTTCACTACATGATCGTGGACAGTGGTTTTCGATATTTTCAGTATCTCTGCTAATTCGCGTGTCGTGTAGCGCGGGTTATTCTCGATCAGTGTCTTGATTTGGTCATCATCAGTAGTAGAGGGTCTGCCCGAGCGTTCTTGGTCTTTAAGGTTAAAATCACCAGCTCTAAACTTAGCGAACCACTTACGTACGGTTCTTTCAGCTAAAGCGCCTTCTCCGTAAACAGAACATATCGAATTTGTTGCTTGTGAGGCATTTTTGCCTTTCCGGTAATAGAAAAGCATCAAGTGTCTAAAATGTTCTTTGTTTTCTTCCATCTTCAAAAGAGTACAAAACTGACACGAATCAATTTATCTGAAACAACTTTTTTCCTAAAGATGTGTTGAAATGTCACCTTTAAGCATATGTATATAAATCGTATGTTTTCAATAACATTGATATATTCAGACATGTTCCAACGCCATCTATTAAAAATCGGCACGAACTTTCCGGACGACCCAATATTTTCCTGTCCGCGTTACCATCAATCGCTCGATAATGTATCGATCGAGCAATATGCCTATCAATATTATATATTGCAAAATTTTATATACGGATACATGCTTTAAATTGTAAATCGACTTGAAGCTTTCATGTATCTCCGCCTTCGTGATATCGCGCCGCGAGCGCGCGACTTTCGACACGTTTACGTTTCGTGTACGTTTATGCGTAATTTACGGTAATTTTCGGGTGAGCAGGGCACAGGGCCGCGTGCAATAAGCGTTCCACTCCATTCCATTCTTCCTGCATTTTGCATATATTTATTGTCTTATTTCTTTCTTTCGCAGATTCGGCACTTTAGGCAACAAGAGGGCTCCAATAGTCATGCCGTACAGCAGGGAGAAGTGTCTTCGTCGAATCCGAATATACTGTCGAACGATCAAGTCGGTCCCATCTTACTCGAGGTTAGTGTTATCAGATTAACGCCCAGTCGCACAATTTATTTACCGGAGTTTATTATAATAATCACGTGACGCTTGTTTCAGGCGTTAGACGGCTTTCTGTTCGTCCTGAACACGGAGGGCCGCGTGGAGTACGTTACGGATAACATAACGCAGTACATCAATTATACGAAGGACGATGTGCTCGGCAAGGATATCTACAACATTATTCACCATGGAGACCATAACTCCTTCATTCCGAGTCTGTTGCCCATGTCTTCTCTAAGTACATACTCTCACCTGACCTTATGCTGCAGTCGGGTGCTTCAGTATTGTCCGGTCTTGTCCGAGTGGTCAAAGATTCCTCTGCAATGTTTAACATCTCTTCGCATCTCAGTTTAATTAACCCTAGCTTTGACACACAGGGATGCCTGGAACCCCAAGTGAAACAAAAGAATTCACGATTTTTTAACGTAACGTTTAGCGTTTTAGCGAATATCGTGGGAAAATAAATTGATAAATGCAGGCAACTGGACAGTATTAACGCACTCGACTGTACATTCCTCCGTGATGTAAAAGTTAGCAGTAACAATTCTCGAATGTCGTTGATGAACGTACGGATGATCGCGGAGTAGATCGTAGACGAGCAATCGCGCAATCGCAGCGGGTTTGATGATGTAACGGAGAATATCTCTTCTTTCTCGGGATTGATCGAACGATCAGGCTGGACCAACGAGCCGCAGACCAGGAACCGCACGTTCAACTGCCGCTTCTTGGTGAAGCCACCCGATGATAAGAGCGAGACTATGGAAGAGAAGCAACAGCGCGTGTCGAAGTACGAGTCCATGCAAATCTGTTCTGCCCTACTGCCGAACGTCGATCGTCTCGAGAGCGGTGATGTGTCCTCCGAGTCGTCCGACATTGGCCCTTGCGTGATGTGCGTGGCGCGCAGGATACCGATGAACGAGAAGCCCGTTGGTACTCGCGTCGACCAATTCACCGTCAAATTGGATACCACCGGGAAGATTATCGCGATAGACGGCAGTTGGTTACCTCCCGCTTACTCGAAGTACATAAACAAGGTGAGAGAGTACGTCACAGAAATGTGTATCGCAATCACGTCGCAATGCTCATCCAGCTCCGACAGCAGCGCGATAATCTATCGATAATTGAACTCGCGATATTGCGCGAGATGAACGAGACGCATAGAGAAGTCGTTACGCTTCGCAGTTGCATGAATTGATTGTAACATAAGTTACCTTCGAGAAAGACCAGACATTGTTCACGTTCTGTTTGATGCGTTCACTAATTATCGCAAATACTTTACGTGTTATTAGAAATAATTAAAAGTAAATGAAAATAATTAAGGAAATAACTACTCTCTTATTTAATTCTCCAGAAATGTATTAAAATATTAACGAAAGCGTGAATTACAGATAAAACGAAGAAATTTATTGGTTCGTTGAAACTTAATATACATTTCCATTGTAGGACCTGATAGGCACAGCAATTAAGGACCTGTGCCATCCTCATGATCTCAGCACGATCACGAAGCATTTGAAGGACACGCTTCAAACCGGGGAGAATACGAGCGATGTGTACCGGCTGCGCATTACTCCCGACAAGTTCCTTAAAATACAAACGAAAACGAAATTGTTCAAAGAGAATATAATGGATGGCGTGACCGATGACTTTATGATGGCTACTAATTCCATCATTGGGTAAGTTATTACGCGGTGCTCGTTAGAATTCTAGTAACGACCGATCTAATGTCTCAGTAATCATCGATGCGACGCATGCGGAATTTATCGATGCGATCTATCAGTTCACTTATTTATTAAAATAAAAGTACAACTAACAAATATCAAAGAGATATATTCTTGATTTTTGTCGATGATAGGGACAGTGACTTAATGCCTATCGAGGGTCAGCTTTCCAACAACAAAGTGTGCTCAGGACATTCTAGCAACCGTTGTGCGAATAATAGTAATAATAATAACGGTAACAATAACAATAACGTGGGTGGGCCGCTGATGTCCGTCGCGCACCTGAACGGTCAAGTGAGTGGTATCAGTGCTCGCGGTATGGCGACGACTCCCACGTCCTCGAACTCGATCGCCTTTAACGCGGGGGGTACCGGTGCCGGCAGCGGTGGCGGCGGCGGCGGCAGTGATTCGTGCAACCCTCTCACGTCGCTAAGCACGTCGACCGGCAATCCGTTCAATCACTTTTCGGGGAGCATGGACCTGGAATTCGATCTCTTTCCTAGTTCCACGTGGAACTTGGAGAGTAGCAGTGGCTGGGTGGACAGGCCGGAGTCGAGGGCGAGCGGGCCGCCGAATTCACGACCATCTTCCCAACCGGCTCCGACGTCACCGAGCTCGCAGGGAACCTTCTCTAATTCAGCGGTGGCGTCCCATTGCAGTCCCCTGCGATCGTACAGCCCGAGCTCGGTCAGCGCTGCTCACCCCTTCAGCAATTCGTTCTCCTTCAGTCCGCTTCAGGAGTCCACGCAGACGTCCACGTTGGCCAGCAACGCCGTCGTCAGCGGTGTCAGCACCAACGGCGGCAGCGGCGGTGCTGGCGGTGGCAGTAATGTCGCTGGTAGCGGCAAAACCGTACCTGGAAACGTTGCTACAACGTCCGTCAAGCGAGCAGAAGAAGGTAGCAGCAAGAGCGGGTGTCCTACCAGCAACAGTGGTGCTACTGGCGGTGCTGGCAGCGTACTGGACAGCGGCGGAACGACGAAAACTAGCAACGCCACCATCGAGACTCAGAACAATAGTGTCGTGTCCACGGAATCCGGTAGACTCAGGAACTTATTGACCAAGGGCCCAAGTGCCAGTGATGATAGCCAGGATAATGTGAATAACGACACGGATAACCAGAGCAAGAACCAGATACTAAAGATCCTGTTGAACCAGCAGGACGAGGACGATTATCATTCGGAACACAAAGTGCGCACGGGTCCTAGCAGCATGCCGAAGCCGAGCCTAGAGCACTCCAAATCGTCGCTAGGAAATAATATGCTGTTGCAGGTAATTACGTGATCCTTGATTGATATTCTACGATGCGGTTAATACAAAAGTTTTTGCAAAAATCTATGTTAGAAAAGTAATTCGCCTTTGCAAGTCATTTTGTTTTCCGCTGCTGACGCTTATATTATTCGAAAGTTTCGCATTTAAAAGATAATATGCTTGCGATAAAATGACTTCACTGTATGATCTTATTTCCGACAATTATGAGTACTTTTTTTTAATTTTTGCAACTCAACTTTTTTAAGTTATTGAATGAGAAGAATGACGACGAAGACGAGGAGACTCGCGCCGGAGTAAAGAAGAGGAACGAACTTCTGCAACAATTGATGAAAGATCAAGATGAAGAGACGAAGTTAGAACAGCAGGTGCGTTTCGAGAGTGTTAAAACTGATATTGCTAAGAATTAAAATATGCCAAAGACTGCATTTCATTACTACCAGTAGTATTGACAGTACTTAATTTTTCCAATATTTCGTGAAAATGAACAGAATAATTTTATAATTACCGGCATTTTCTATTTTATCTTTTTTAACATTTAATGAACAAAAAGAATGCAATAACCTTATCAGTGCCGCTAAATAGCAGCGTGCAAATGTGTCCTATGGCACAGAAAAGGCAGAAAAATTGTTATGCGCATAACTGTTATCATCTTTCTTCTTTGTCTAGCCAAATCGGAAGGATGATCCTCTTTTGCGAAGCCTTGGATTCCGGAATACCACACCATCTCCTTCTCAATCAAGCGATCACGTTAGTCTCGGCAGCACGACGCAAATCGGCCAGAAGAGACCAGGTGAGGACGGCGACGTTAACGTGGCCGTAAAGCGACCGGTGGACGGCTCGCATCAAGTATCGTCTTCAGCGGCGACCTCGTCGAGCAACGCGACCAGCAAGCTCTGGGAGAAAAACAAGATGTTGGCTTCTCTGCTCGCGAAGCAGCCGCCGCAGCCGACGAACATTACACCACTTCCCCCGTCTGTGATATCGGCAACGCCGCAAGTAAGAAAATACTTCAAATTTTTGGCACACAGGACGTGACAATGCTAGAAAGTTCACGTGGCGCTGTAATTGCTCTATCAGTCTATCAATTCCACTTTCCCGAAATTGGTATACTTATACGTCATTTTTGATAAATATTTTTTGCTGTGTAATTAGCATTGTCGCGTCCTTTATTTCTGTTTTTCAAGGGCCGGTTTTTCAACAGTAGTTAAACTTAGGCTGAAGTTTAAACTCTGTTCACATTTACGTCCGCTTACATTCTACTATTTATAATATTAATTATTAATTCTAATATTTTATCTAATATTTTATTTTTATTTAATATTTTTACTACGTTAAAGAAATGTACTAAAGCATTTTCACAACACAAAATAATTTAAATATAACAACAGTTTTATATTATAGACAATTAAGCATCAAATATTCATCAGATTACTTATCAAAATTTCTTCCTCGGTTTTTCTAAAATTGGAAGCACGTTTTACGGTACTACGGTTTTACGGTGTTAACGTTTTCCATATTTATTAATTGTAAATCAGTGTCTTGACATAAACAAATCGACAGGCGTAAGATAAATTAATTTATTACTTGTTTTGAAGTTATGCGTTAAAATTGTGTTAAAATTTTAAAATTATCATTATAGAGTCTGCATCACAGAATACGTTTACACGGCAACGTTAATCCAATTTAAACGACAGTGACAACCGTAATTATAATAATAATATTATAAATGATGT
Source organism: Ooceraea biroi (assembly GCF_003672135.1). Classification (NCBI taxonomy): domain Eukaryota; kingdom Metazoa; phylum Arthropoda; class Insecta; order Hymenoptera; family Formicidae; genus Ooceraea; species Ooceraea biroi. The sequence goes on from NC_039516.1 coordinate 10,409,827, forward strand.
TCGTTTATACGCAACGATTTATAGCGTTAGCGTAACGTTATTACAACTGGTGCAACATTGGCGTAAAACACTGTGGCGTAAAGCCGCAAAAGTGTTTATACGACATCTAATATATCTAGTTAGAACAGTCATTGTCACTAAACTGGATTAATATTTGGATAAACATACCTAGACTGAGACATAGGACTAAAGAAATGTAGCATTAATTGCTTATAAGAAAAAGGAAGTGATACAAAATATTCGCAAGATTCGGGTAACGAACCCTGCCAGCAGGTAGCGTGATAGCGAGCGGATGGTCAGGTGACGTACACAACTATGTTCGTGTCCATGTGCGCACACGGACACGATACGTAGTCTGTGTGCGTCGTGAACCGTTCTCTTCACTACCTCATGTTGTCGTTCAAATCATCACTGACACATTTTATTAAACTGTAGTTTAAGTTATTATTGAAAAACCGGTCCTAAATAATTCTTACGTGTACTTTAGTTCCATCTATGTATTATATATAATTATATAATACAATCATCATAACTAATCTAGCTTACAGGACAGTACAAATTTGCGTAATCCACACGAAATGTCTATGAAAAAAACATTTATTAGTGAAATTTGTCTCTACAAAAGTAGAACGTATCATGTATAGAATATAAAAACATAGACTACAAAATTTCAAAACATCAGGAAAAAAGTATCAGGATCTTGTGTAGGTAAAATAACGGTTTTATGGTTGGAAAAACCGCGCATTAAGAAAGTCAAGTAGAGGGAGGTTCTAGAAGGAAAGGGAAGTGCCTGTGAAGGAAAGGGATGCGTTGTAATGAAATTTAAAAAATTCTACCTGAGTGTTCTCTTTCAATCAGCGAGTAGACAATTTATTTGGAGCTAGGCAATGGTGAAGTGAACATCTCGTGGATCCTCTCTCTAGATCTTATGTATTTTCCTTACACTTGCATAACTTAAAATAAAAAAATTCTATAATTTCTATCTCTATTGCGCAGTGATAAATATTTTAATGCAAAGCTACAGAATCAATAGTCTCGGAAATATGAGAATCCCAGTCGAAGGTAAGTCAGAATGTATTGTTTAACGAAATAAACGGAGACAACCGCTCGTGACGCGCAGGATAACGCATCATCGAATCTCGTGGATATTTCTTCAACAGTTCATGCTATTTCGCATAAAATCTCTCGTAATGTCACTTGTGTGTTTTTTTCCGATCTTTATCGGCCTCTTTATGTCACAATTTGTGCGGCATACGTGTTTTTACAAAATAATCGTGGATCTTCTCTCTAAATATTATACGCATATGCATGCCGAAACATTTTGAACGATGTATCATGATATAATGCACGTAACACGCAAATAATTGAAGAGACAGGTTGTTGAATGATTAGGAAAAATGATTGATCAATTGTGGTTAATATCATGTCACAGCGACTTGCAAATTTTAGACAGTCACTGATGGAGGGACCATTTTAGAATGGACCATGGGCTTAAAACATGCTTCAGGCAATAAATGCATGCTTAGTGCAAAGAACTGTTGCCTAGCGAGGAAAAGATCCACGTTCGATTCCCATGTGAGATCACACGAGATCTTGATATATTTTCCGATATTTTATAATGATAATTTTATTTTTTGTCAAAACATTTCTTTGCATTATGTAATTTTCTTAATTTTAATTATTCGTATAAAGATGATGTTACATAATGTAAGAAATGTTGGAAAAAATAATTATAATCTGTTTTCCAGGATAAGCTGCCACGTTTAAAGCAGCAGCAACAACAGCAGCAACAACAGCAGCAACAACAGCAGCCGCAGCAGCAGCAACCTTGGACCGGCGGCAGTATACAAGTTGGTGGTAATAATGCGATCACAACGACCGCGACGTCAGCGCGGCCTCCCCAAAGCCAGTCGAGACACCTACCTCGTCAAGCAACCAATACCTACCTCAGTCATATGCTAAGTCAGGTTAGTGTGACTTAATACGTTCATCGCCAAGCAGTAATTTAATTGATTTTTCATTTAATAAATGAAATTAAATGAATTATATATATATATATATATAATCTATATAATAATTTCCATAATAAATATGTATGTATATACCTTGCAGCAACAAAGGTCCCAAATGGGACCACTCGAGCCCGAGTTTGCGGGTAACAGAGAATATCATCAGGCTGATCCGGCTTGGGATAATCAATCGTCGGATCCAGATCTCTCTGAAATTCTGGATCAAGTTATAGACATCGTCCCGGATGAACCACCTATCAGGGTAGTTACAGGTAATTACAATGTTCAAAATGTTAAATGATAATTTTCCAACTTTTCGTTAATTTATTTTACAGATACATTACGTTGCAATTATGTTTCAATCGATGGTTATGCAATATTTTTATTTCATTTTACCATTAAATTTAAATTGTTTAGAAATTAGCACACAATTTTTAAATCATTGATATGGATCTAAAATTGTACATCTTAGTCACGTACTTAGACTTTCGCTGTTACGCCGCGCGTTAAACAGATCCAAATTTATTTGCTTTTTTGTATTTTTTTATTATTTTTGATCGAGATACAGTCGCGTAATTCGATTTGCGAGCAAATGAAATGTGACAATTTTGCGTGAATGCTTTTGTAGTTGACCATTTTTGTATGAGGAATATAATGCGGCATTATTATTACCATGCGTGGCAGCGAAAGTGATTGCACAATTATAGAGATCGTACTTTTCATTTAATAGATTCGTCTGCGATAGCAAATCTCCTAGATGCCGAAGCGCCGCAAAATAAGGCCCTGAATAACGCCCTGAACGAGAAGATGGCGATTAACGCCATCCAAGAGTCATTGATGCTGTGTGAGACCGCTGTGAATCCGACGTCTTCCACCATAACCATGCCTGGCACTCCTCCAGCCTATTCTACTGCGGTGAGTTTGCTATTTAACAAAATAATTAAAAACAATAGAGAATAATTAACTGTTATTTTTTATTTTAATGATAATTTATCTTAATTGATAATTGATCTTAATTATCTTAATTGTTAAATTGAGAAATAATTCAGAATATTAATTTAAGATTTTTCCTTTTTAATTTTTTTTAAATTTAATTTATTCGTTTATTTTGCCAATAGTTAAATTGATAAAATAATTCAGAATATTATTTTAAGATTTTTCCTCTCTTTATTTAAGACCATTTATTTTGCCCTCAATCTTTTTTAATCTCTGCCAAAATAATCTGTCGTGCACAGAATCATGAGAAATTAAATTTTATTGCAGCTGAGTACCACACCTGTGACAACTAGTCACAGTTACCAGCCGCCTCCAATGTACCAGCAACCCAGAATGAGGTTCAACACTCAGCAAGGCGTCAGGCAGACCAGCCAGTTCACGCAGCAGCAGTTGCAGTTGCAACAACGCTCCAAGCTCTTACAGCAGCAGCAACAGCAGCAGCAGCAGCAGCTCAAGCAACGATTACTGCAACAGCAGCAGCAGCAGCAACTGCTCATTCCGTCGAACGCCACCGCGACGGACCAGATCAGCAGCGGCATTCACAACATCGATAATCTGTTGAACAATACCGTCGCACCGAACGTGTCGTTGCAGGTATGTACCGTTTATTATTGAAAGTGTAAAATATGAGAGAAATCGGAGACTTGCTAGCACAATCTTATTCTTACTTTCATGCTTTTGTATTTTTTATATCAAGATTTTTAATATCAATTTATCAAGATCGTACTTTATTCATCGCAGGTTCTGTTTTATTTTTAACCAATGTGCTTTAACAAAAGACCGCTGTGTTTTATATTCAAGACTGTTATTAAGCTTAAGAAACATTCTTTTTCAGCGATCGAATGTCCCAGATTCGCAAGTCTCTCCGAACTACGGGGGATCCGTCCAGATGGCTTCTGGTCACCGACTCGCTCATTCATACTCCCATCCATCGACGATGGCACAGCAGTAAGTTACTTCGTAATAATTAATTATACATATATCCGCATTCGTAATCGTGCATAAAGATTCCGCTACACTGCTCCGTTTTCTCGACAGCTCCATCGTGAACAACAATTTTAACAGTGGCCAACAAGTGTCCGCCGCGGCGAGGCTCTCGCCACACTCTTCGGCTGGCATATTACCGTTTCCGCATCCGCAGCCATTGTCACCACGGGTGACGCAAGTGAGTTGAAAAATATTTTATTTGACTAACAAAAGATACTCTTCTCCATTTGTTAGTTAGGAGAAGATAACTTCTATAAATAAGATTCAAAATTGACAAGCATAATGAAAATTTTAACTGAAGTTTATGTAAACACATTCTGTTTAAGTTAAGTATCCAATATGTATGGTGAATGTTAATGTAACGCATTAACGAAACTACGAGCTTCGAGCTATCATACATTGCGGTTCCATTTTGTCTAACGTGTCTGTTATTATTATTATTATTATTATTCTTGATTTATTTGCTTATTTCTCTTACTAGAGAATTCTATTATTCTTATTTCGCTGAGTATTTTTATACGTTTAAACGGTATATGCGCTAGGGCAATTACAGCAACACAACGAGATTATTCAACCAGGTACCAGTGAACTCGGTGAGACCGCAGCAGCAGGTCACGGCGCAGCAGCAGTTGCAGCAACAGCAATTGCAGCAACAGCAGCAGCAGCAACAACGATCGATGCCGTCGCCTGGAACACCAGCTTCCGCGCGGCAGTCCCCCTTTCCGGAGGCGTTCCCGCCACCTACGTCTCCTACCGCCAGCCAGTTTCCACCGGGTCCCAATACCGGTGCGCCAAATCCGTCGGCCCAGTATCGGCTGCAACGGGCCGCGTCTACACCCTCCGCCACAACTCAGTTGCCAGGTACGTATTCATCTACTGACGAATCGTCAAATTCAATTAATCATTACCAACATGGTTCAATAACGAGAAATATCCACAAGCAACCAGTAATCAACTTGAAGAATAACAAAAACGATTTTCCGAATACACCGCAGCTTCTACAAAATATTTATTCTTGCAAAATAAAGAGTAATATCGTTTAAGAGATTAGGTTTTGCAGCCATTTGAGCAGAGAAATTTCTAGCATAGTTCGGGTATCATTTTTATGGTTAATTCACACGCACATACATATATCGGCTGTATATATCGGCAGTATATACAGTGTTTTATATAATGTTGCGCAAGAGTTTAATATAGAATGGGATTAATGTGAAGACATAATGCAACGCGCGCTATACATTTAGACGTATCTAGGATAGGATAAGATTAGGAATATAAGTGCCTACGGAAAGTCGCTCTACTGTGCCACTGCGATTATATTAATCGTTCGATTATTCACATAATCATTCAATTCACACTAGCTGATTTTCAATTGAATTTAAATTCGAAGAAAGAACTTGTACGCAAAAATGTTTGCATTTACTTTCTGTCACACTTTTAGTGTTCGACTGTATTTAAGACGCAGTGGCTAGCCGGTAAATCGACTTTTACAATAGAGTGTCTCGCGTTATGTACTGTCGGGTTACTATATAATATTACTTATATATAAGTTACAACGTGAGATACTCGACCATATTTCTTCTCGTTTATAAGCGCTAGATTTATTACGAGAGATGTGAATATGCGATTTTAACCGGTGCCCTAACTCGTACGTTAAGTTTCGAATCGAGTTCTCGTCATTCGTCGATCGCAAGATACTCTTCACGAAAGAGTATGTTAAATTTTACGTAAGGGATCATCAAGTCGAGTTTTACGGGATAAACGGCAACGCGCGATTTAATGTTACACACGCTTTTGAAGATATAATCGAAATATTTCGTTCTGAAGCGGGTAAGTACATACACAAATCAAGATTAACTCTTAATAAACTGTGGGAGCGTAGATTAGTCGAGTATGCGCATAGACTTATATTAGTATCTTTTGTGCTTGTATCTCTCGGTGTCTCTTTCTCGTAGAATTATGTAATACTCTGTTGGTGTGCTCTTACAAATTCTTTATTGCAGGAAAGAAATTTTTGTAACTCCGAGTGATGTAGCATATTCCGCATAATTAATTTGATCTTTTTATTTGACCATTCAATTATTTTTATGATTGGAATGATGCGTTATATATGAAATTATAAAATGCTTGATCATATCTAATATCTGCTTTCAACTCTTCGCGAATATGAGGAATAAATGAGAAAGAAGTAGCGTCATCGAGCCAAAGAGTTTACGCGTAAGTCGCGAGTTTTGTTTGTTCTGTCATGCGAAAAGGTGTATCTGCTTTTAGCTTCCGGTCGGCGGAATCGCGGGACGCCTTACTTAGCTATGTACGATCCAACCGGCCTTTGATCTTTGTCTAACGCAATTTTCAATCTAGATATTATGTGCGTGGCTATTGACAGTAATAAAAATGCTGGCATGATCATTATTAACACATGAGAGCGACATTGCAGCGTTCAAAAAACGCCCGCAACGGCTGGCGAAGAACAACACAAGGTATACACGATTAATGTTGCAGGTGGTATCGGATCCCCTCGGCACTACGGCGGCGTGAGTAAGGAACAGCCACTTCTTTCACCTAGTCATTCACACTCGACTTGCCCGGTAACACCTACTCACAACCAACACAACACTACGAACACACAACATTTCTCCAGTCAACCACCGCCACCACCTCCGACACAACAGCAACAACCACCGCCACAGCAACACAATCCAATGCTGTACCACAGCAACGCCAATACTATCAACCCGGCTGACATGCAGAATAGTCAGTTCTGTTACGATCGATCGTCAGTTCCGCTCTATCCTGGCGGGGAGGCGCAGGATGTCAGGTCACTGCCTCCGGGTAATCCTGTCAATCATCAGATCGGTGGTAAGTCATATGACTTATTAGCGTCAAGAGGCAGCTTGTTACAATCATCACCAGAATATCCGAGGAATAAGAAAATATCCAATATGATAAAGCACAACCATGAACGCCGCTACCAAACTTATCACCCTTACTATTCGCACAACTTTCACCATCAACGTGGCTATCAGCAATATCCTTACCATCAATATAACTATCAGCAATATTCTGGAGTTTCTGATAAAAAGAACTCTGGAGTTTATAATAAAAATTACTATCACAAATATCCTTAATGGCAAATTTGATGGTAGCAAAAGTGTGAAGCATGAAACAGATTAATAATTTTTGTTCTCTTAGTTCTTTTATTCTATCTTTCTTTTTTCCTTTACTAGAATATATACAAGTATATACAATATATTATAAGTAAGGTAAATACCTAAACGAGAGAGATACTCTGGATCTCTGAGTTCGGTATTCGCTTTTTTATTTTTAAGGATTTTTTTTATTATTTTAGTTTTCAATTTAATAAACATGTGTTTTAGTCTTTTGTATCTTTTCTCATCAAATTTTTTGATATTTTTAGAAATATTTCTAGGTACTGTTGACAAACTCTAATCATCCAATATCCGATAGTATATTTTTGTTACACTTCGTATTAAATTAGTGCAAAAAGCACTGTACAAAAATAATTTTTTCTAACGATTCAAGCGTTTACTTATAACAAAATTTTACGACAATATTATTTATAAAAATAGAATGATGAAATAAAATTTTATCCATGGTTCATTAAGATAAAAGAAGAAGATAAAGATGGCTAACTTAATGAGGGTTGATTTTGTCATGTTTATCATGAAATTTACCATGAATATTATATGTAATATATATGTAATATATATTGTTTTTAATCGGAAAAATTCATTTATATAAATTTTATGTAAATGTGATCTTTTAATTTTATCTTTGATTTATCTTATTATTATTATTATTATTATTATTAATATATTATATTATCTTCTTTGGACCTGTAAATAACTCACGAGCTTTTAAATAGTTGCTCCCTGAAAATACCGTTCTCATTATTGTGTGTATTCATTAGTGTTATGTATCGAATTCTGAATGTATCAATATGACAAATTATTAACTGTTTCATGTACTTAATTAAAATAAACTTATATTTTTTGTACCCATATCATTATATGCTGAATGATGCATGGTGCTTTCTTTGGGCTCTTTTTTTTATCTGTTAATTGTCATAACCATCGTAGTATTATATGCATATAATCTGACAATACATATCTTTCACATCTATATAGTATTCTGTTTTATGAAGGAAATTTATTTGTATTTATCAGTAATTGTAAGATCCACACGAGATCTTCAATCAGTTTCATAAGATTCGGAGTGCTAATCAATCGCAAATCGATGTTAGAAATATATAGAGCATTTTTTGCTTTATATCTCATCCTCGTGCTATTGAATTTGCATCGAATCTAATTCGATTCCGAATCGGAATCGTTAATTCTACGGTATTGAAATTGATAATTTTACGGTAATGAAAGGGAAACATTACGTTTTTTAATAAAATGATTATATGTGCCGATTTACCTCAACCTTTCCGATTCATATACCATACTTTCCACGTCTTGTAAATACATGACATAACATATAACTATAATGTAGAAAAAATTATATATAATATGAAGAGAAAAATAATGTGAAGAGAGAGAGAGAGAGAAAAAGCTGAGGTAAGTCGAAACAGATAAAACTGAGTGTTTACAACGATGTACAACAGAGCTGTCTAATTGGGTGCTCGCACAGATAATCATATCGCACTTAGATTTCTTTTCTTCCTGCTTTGTGCATACCTCGTTCAATCTTTTGTCATTCGTTCGCGCGATGCCACAAGTTACACAGCTCTACATAGGAGGACATAGATAGGAGGTAGTTGATGCAGTTAATTTAAAGAGAAATAAATATGTATCAAGATGTTCGAAACATTTTGGACTTTTGTAATTTATATGTCTTGACTTCATCAAATGTTCAACTTCACTAATCATCACAATTCATTAATGGTATTTTTTTATCAATTTAAGGGGATGCTGGAGCTGCTAGTGAACTTCTTCGCGATGGTGCTGCCATCGCACAATATTTGCACAATAAAATGCTTTTTACAAAAATTTGGCAATTTGTGCGCACAAAAGTGAGGCACTTTTGAATGAAGACAGAATGAAGGAATATGAGGCGGCTTTTAGAAATGAATTTAGAAGCGTAAGAGAAAAGAAAAGCGTGTTTGAAAATTTTGCACATACTTATACATACATACAAGCTTTTCAAACACGCTTTTCTTTTCTCTTACGCTTCTAAATTCATTTCTAAAAGCCGCCTCATATTCCTTTATTCTGTCTTCATTCAAAAGTGCCTCACTTTTGTGCGCACAAATTGCCAAATTTTTGTAAAAAGCATTTTATTGTGCAAATATTGTGCGATGGCAGCATCATCGCGAAGAAGTTCACTAGCAGCTCCAGCATCCCCTTAAAGCATCAACTAACTCTTTTTCCCTAGTTGCAAAGAACACCGTTATTTGTAAACCTAGCGTAATTTGGAAGCACTTTCTATGTTAAAAATTCGCACGAACTTTTACCACTGACATCGATAATCAGCATCGATAAAACGCAAAATACACGATTTGGTATATATAATCACCACCTGCATTTCATTCATGAACGTGGTCCTCTGATAATAAATTTCAAAATAAATAGAAATTTATTTTTAAAAATAAATTAAAAATTAGCATCATCCTATCACCTGCATTTATTTAAATTGCGTAATGTTGTAATGACATCACGTGCAATCTACCTTTGCCACATAACTGTCACATGTACTGTATCGTTGTATGCTTTTACTTGTCAAAATTGTAAATATGTCTATATTACGTGATTATTCATTATCGAGCGTTGTGTAAACGTTAATATGCTGAATCGTGTGTTGTTAATGTATACAGGATACTATAACTTTATACAATTTGAAAGATAATTTTGAGGAACGGAAAGTTAATGCCGTTTGCTCACCGCCTCGAATGGAATTACCGCGAACGGCACGAATAAACATATGGCGGGAGCTTATAACGTTGAAGCAATTTAGCGAGTACTATCGGGTGAACGAAGCTCCAACGGCGACAAAGGACAAACCGCTTCCCAATGCGGTGTTGCGTTGTATATCATATTGTACTATACCGTCATCACAGCCACCAGAAGCTATATTTTCATACATGTATAGGCTGTATTTTCATATAGAAGTGTAAAAATGAATGTACATAATGAAGTGTATTATAATCGAAAATATAATATAAGTTTGCATTAGAATGATATCGCTCGAAGCAACCACAGCAACGTAAGAGACAGCGTTACTGCATTCATCTCTCTTGCGAGTTGCAGAGAGCACAGAGACCAACTCGGAAGCCACGATGATACCGAATTTCTTTTCCTTTTTTTTTATTTTCACCTTCATCATTCTCTCACCGTCATATACCCTGCGTTCACCTATGTAATATGTAACACCTCAGTGTAAAAAAGACGAAGTTCAAGCACCGCTTTTTACATCTCTCCGTGCTGTGGAAATGTTTACTAACAACGAGGCCTTTTTATGTACAATGCATCGACAATGCTTCCCGTGATTAATATGTTTTGTATCTTGCGCAGTCTATCAGCATCGATCTGTATCATAACGTATATGCACCACTTTTATCCTGTAAGAAGTTAAGATCTCACAATTCGTAATTTGTACGTGTACAGGATGGCCGAACACATCATACGCTTTCTCCTGGACACTCTGGAATAAGATAAAAGGCGATAAAATTATCTCGTCATTAAACACAAAAGATTTGATGATTCTCAAATTCGCCATTGTGGATTCTACGTGTTCAGGAGAAAGTGCGTGACGTACGAGACATATTTTACGTTCAACTTGAACGACGAGATCACCCCTTGTTCTAAATCGAACTATTAGATTAATTAGGACTTTCGCCTCCTAATGGCCGTATCGCACTACTAATGTGATACAGCCATAAGACAGAACTGAGACTATTAAAAATTTTTTTTTCAAATTAAGAATATTGTTGTTCAACGATATTTCAACGGTCGTTTTTTTTTATACTTCCTGGCCTTGACTGTGCTTTTGCTTTCCAACGATTCAGTGCGCGAAGTTGCAATCTGAATTCAATTTACAGAAATCTTTCGGCCGACTTGAGCTTGGACTTGTAATTACAAGTACAAGCTAAACACGATATTCGAATCGGGATGCATACATGTAGAATGTGAAGAATCAGACCTGTGGACAGTACAGACGTACGATATGACGTTGGAGACGATTACGACAGATCGAAACGACACGTCTTTTCATAATAGTTACTTCGTTTGCTGTCCCAGGTAACGTGAGGAGTAAGGATTTTGTGCGGCAAGAGCTACGGGCGTGTATTGGCTCTCGGTCGCAGCAGCAACAGAGAGTGTCCAATAACCTGCAGAACAATCTTTCTGATCAAGTTTCTCAGGACGAGCTTGAAGCACTCGGTTTAACGTTCGAGATGGCTCCTGCAGGTACGTGCGTGAGAATACGCTTAATACGCTGCATATCGGAACTCGCGTTACCGCAAAGTCGCGCTAGAGGCTCATACAAGAGGTGGCCCGCTATACAAGTGAAGCATCGCTGTCAGCAAAACGTCCCCTGTGATATACGTCCCCTCCTCTGTTTTCGTTTTTCTGTTAATTATCCGGAACGAGAGTAGCCGAGGAATCGAGTAATCGAGCAAACGAGTAGTTGAGTACAGCTAGTGACCGCGCAGCTACATGTTTCGTCCCCTTCTTTGTCAAACATCTTTGAGAGCGTTGTCAATTTAGCATTTTGGCAGAACCAGTTATACGATATTAATTAAATTATATTAAATTATGAGATCATGGGTACATGAGAGATAAATCTGTCGCTGTTCGTTAAATCACGTTGAAGTACTCGAATGTACGGCACAGGAGTCGCTCGCTGGACAAAATTGAGAGATTTCACCTCGTGCTTTGCACTTTTAGCATACACGAGAAACGTAGCTAGTTACGTAGTTAGCAGGTCGATCTATCGTCGCGATAAGGCAAGTTAAATTTAGACGAGTCTGCATCCCTCTGCGTTTCTGTGTCTGTGGAAAGGCATCGTCTTCTTGAATTCTTGTTGATCGAACTGCGACTTTGCAACATCGAAATCATTCCAATATCATCTCTCACGAGCAAATGTGAATTTCACGAGTGAATACTGTGAAAAAGTATTACAGGCAGTTGTGTACAGCTCCTCCCTCGTAGTACGTCACATGCACATTTTCTAGATTCGTTATCGCACACGAGTATGCTTGTATTACGAGTCTCCTCAGGCACCCCGTGTTCTTTCATGATAAATTTCGGAGACGTATCGAGCTTTTCTTAATTTAGAACTTACGTTCAGAGGACGATACACGCTCTGAATGCAAAGTATCTTAATTGAATAAAGCTTCCCGTTCTATAGTATCAGAAAAAATGGAAAATTAATTTAATATTCTTTAATAAGTCTATTACATTCTCGTGTAATTAGTTAATTGTTACTGTAATAATCAAGATTTATCGAAGCCTGAAAACTTACGCGTTCAGTAGACGAGATCGATTTTACGCGACGCGCGTAGATCGGAACGAACGTTAAGAATCTTAGCGCGATGATCCGATATTGATCCTTTTCGCGAGTCCTACACGAGAGGAGGCCTTGATCGAACAAGAGTCCCTGCGTCTCGAGTGCTGACGTGCAGCCTGATACGTCGGTATCAGCGATCAGCACGCGCGATCGTTCGCTATTACACTGCGAGTATAACTCCCCGCTTCTCGTAGGGGGAGACATAATGTCTTTTTTTTCTACAAAGATTGTGGTAACACCTACTGTTACGATGTCCCAACTAGGTGAGGCTGTGGTTAGCGATGGCCCCGCCAAGAGCTGGGCCATTGGGAGCGCCGGAAGTGCCCCCTCGTCCTCCAGGGTAAGAACCCCATATTCCGACATATAACTTACTTTTTACGTATCTTTTTTTTTCTTTTTTTTTCCTTTTTGGATTTTGTTATGCTATGTATCTTCCCTCTATACGCTTGGCTTCAGAACTGATTGTGCACGAAACATGTTTAATGAACTCTCTTTACTCGCGCACTGAGCGTAAAACTTGTAGGGGATCAGTTTGTTTGATTTTGTTGTATTTTATAGAGCGCTCTTCTCTTTTTCTACATGCATGCAAGCCGTCACTTGGCGGCTACGTTCTCGGCATTATATCGTATGCAGTATTCGCACGTGGCGATACTCTCTCTCGGAGTATTTTCCATAACGGCCGTAGTACGAGATTTAACTGTGCTGTGTATGCCAAAGTAGAAGTTTCATGCTCTGGAAATTGTTGAATTAAGACGTACGGGTAGAGCGTTTATTTAGCGAGTATCTGATCTTTTAAGGGATTTTGGCTTTATAGTTGCAAAATTTGCTCCTATTTTTTTCTTTCTCATTTCCTCGTCGTAAAGTATTATAATCGTAAAATATAGTGTAATGAATCTACCTGTGTTCCATATTCAATTAAGGCGAATGAAAAAAGTAGAAGGCAATACGAAAGTTTTTTATCCGATACACGTTCTTGGTTTCCAAAATTGCGCAATATATATCCAGTTTAGTAGTAATTAATTTTTTTATTTATTTTAATTCATTATTTGTTTAAATGACGTTATTTAGCTGGAAAATTCTTAAAGAATGAATTATGAAATTTTCACCAGTTTGTAATCTTTTTGAAGTTTCCCATCGTAAAACAATAGCTTGTAATTTATTATATCTTTTTAAAAATAGAAATGCTTGTTTCTCGATAAGAAATACGTTGAACATTACGGACGAAAACGTTTAAGTTTTACACTCAGTATTTGTGCCAATGAGAAACGCTATGCATTTCTTTTTTACGTGGCTGTATTTTAAACAAGCTGATTCGTTATCACCTTCGATTCGAGGTGAAACCTTTCGAGGCGCATTAGCTAAACATGTTATTTGCCTCCACTGTCTGCATAAAATAGCGCGTTCACGAGTTGCATTATATTTTGTGCAAGGACTAATTGTACTTTTCAAGCTGCATTAACTGCGAGTAACTTCTTTTAATTCTCGTTTTATTCACGCAAACGTACGGCTGATACTGCGCTACAATGATACAATGCTAATATTCCGCTAAGTTTTGTGACGTTTTACAGTTTTACAAGAGAATGGTAGAAAAATTCTATTTAAATACAAAAATTGTAAATTTCGTCGAAAAATTTCGATCGTTAGAGCATTTGCTTATAAAATCAATTTTTCTCACACTCGCGTGTCATATCTTCCGTGGTCCAGATTTTATCATTTGCCTGAATATAAAAGCTGAAAGATATAATTTTTATAGAGAGTCGAAGATATGAAAAAATGTCGATAACGATTTTGGTCATTATTAATTCATTTCAAGCGAATCTTGTCTCAACGGGATCCTAAGTTGAAGCTTGGCTATCAGTAGATTCAATTCTGGAGGCTCAAAAATTGGAAAATTAATAAATGATAATGTCTTATTACTTTTTTTATCATTCTATGACTTAATTTTGTTTTTTTACTTTAATTCATTTTATATACACGCGAATAAACTGGCAATAATAGAATCTTCGTTCAGCAATTCGTCGACAGCAATTCTGCAGGTAGCGTCTCGGATTCCTCGATATTTTTCTTCGGAAAATTTCAAAAGATTCCAAGCGCTACGTACTTATTCCCGTCTCGGGTGTCCACGATTGATCGGTGCCAAACGGAGTGTCTCCTTTTCGTATCTACAGGGTGATGGTGTAAGCTTGAGCTCGTTCCGGAGTAATCAGTAATCGTACTACCATATATTGTATTGTATAACGTACGTCTAGTATCGTAATGCTTTTTCACAGTGAGCCAAACTAGACATCTGCGCCGTGGCCTTTAATTTCCTTTTTTTTTGCCCCGAGAGCGATTGTTCTTGTTGCATGCAGGAAACTCGCTAGCTGCAAAGAGGAGGTGTAACGTTTACAATTAGCAATTTTAATCTTAAATTTATATCACGCGCACGAGTACCATGTATCATGTGTCGAACATCTATTAATATTGAATGTACCGTAACATTGGAACCGTCCGTCAAGGAAGCACAACTTGGAACGCGATAATTAGCTTGGTAACGTTAAAATTAACGTGACGTCCGCAATTTTCTTGCGAAACGAAAATTCTCCTAACATTGGTTTTCATGGAGTGAGAAAATGTTAAAATTAACGAAACACGTACGAAGGAAATTGCTGCGAAAAAGGCGGCCTTTGTTCTGCATTGAGATACTATTAGGAGTGTGATTTAGTTTTGAGGGTTTTGCAACAGATGGCTGTAGTGTCAGTTTGTTCCAATAGCTGTTTCCGATAACTGTTGTTTCTTACAGTCTTGACATTATCCATGACATTTAGTAGCATTATAGCAATAGATGCAATAACAGTCGTGTTTATATCATCGTAAAAATGCAACTTCCGAAACAGCATTTTCCACATGCGTTGCTTTTGTTTTTTAATCAAAAGAAAACTGCGGCTGACGATTATAGAATTCTTGTGGAAACTTATGGTGATTCTGCCCCATCAATTAAGATGTGTGAATACTGGTTTAGACGCTTTAAAAGTGGTGATACTGATGTGAAGGACAAAGAACGCTCGGGACAACCAAGAAAGCTTGAAAATGCAGATTTGCAAGCATTATTGGACGAAAATCCAACACGATCCACTTCAGAACTTGCCAGAGCATTAAATGTTGATCGTACAACAGTTACCAAACATTTACATGAAATGGGAAAAATTCAGAAAGAAGGGAAATGGGTTCCACATCAATTATCGGAAAGTGCCATTGCGAACTGGTTGAACATTTGCATTTCGTTGATCGCCAGGCAAAAAAAGAAGAGTCTTTTGTTTCGGATTGTTACTGGGGATAAAAAGTGGATCTATTTTGATAATCCGAAACGCAGAAAATCATGGGTGGATCCAGGCGAACCATCAACATCCACTCCGAGACGCAATATTCACGGTTCAAAAGTAATGCTCTGTATTTGGTGGGATAATGTACTATGAGCTGTTAAATCCGCATGAGACTGTCACGGCTGATCGTTATCGACACCAATTGTACAAGTTGAAGCAAGCATTGGACGAAAAACGACCACCAATTGCGAGTAAACGACGGAAAGTGATTCTTCTTCGTGACAACGCTCGACCTGACGTTGCGTTATCAGTGAAACAAACACTATTAGAGCTCGAATGGGAAGTCTTACCGCACCCCGCGTATTCTCCGGACATTGCTCCATGCGATTATTATTTGTTCCGGTCGATGCAACACGCTTTAGAGGATACGCACTTTCATAATTTCGAAGAAGTGCGAAAATTCGTCGACGAATGGATCAACTGAAAAGAAGAGTGATTTTATCGTGGTGGAATCCATCTCTTGCCAGAAAGATGGGAAACAGTTATAGAAAACGAAGGAAAATATTTTGATTAAGGTATTCATTCATTATCATATTTAAATACATGCGTTTTTGGGCAAAAAAAACCCTCAAAACTAAATCACACCCCTAATAAATGTGTAGTTGCTATGTGGCTTCAGTGCGGTTCTGTTCTTTGAGTTTGTAGGGCGAAACAGCGCTCGGAGATCGCGTCTGTCGGGGGTTGAAAGGATGCGCGCATCCGCGAGCGCTCTTACTGGCATACTCGGATGCGCGGATCCTCGCAGCTTAGGAAAATCGAACGATTATCCTGAAGAGGTGTACGCGGATACCAAGCGTGCCAGACATGGCTGTGATCTGCACTGTCGATACCGCTACATGAACACTTACTGGATTAACGTTCGCCCGCGATGGACAGACTGCAGCAGATCGTTCGCAAGTGATTTCGAACCGATCGCGGGAGAAAAAAAAACAGGTCCACCGTGCAGATCTCGCACCCTATTGCTCCCTAGATCCATAGATCCCTCGCTCGCGGATGTTAGATTCGTAGATTCCTGGACCCTCCAACTTGTAGATCTCTGTGGTATCGTAGACCCTCGATTGGAGCTCTCGATCCCCACAATGTTGTTACTGCAAGTTCCCGATCAGTTCGGATCCTTGTTTCCGGAAGTTCTCGATTCAATTCTTGACTTCCGGCTCTGTCGAGCCCTCCGTAGACACGTGTCTCCGCGTGCTTCCTGATTCCTGATGGATTCCGACCCTCCCGAGAGAGATCCCAGATTCCGCGTGTGATGTTCTGCGCGCTATCGGTTTCGAAATCCGCGTCATTACTTTGATGCGGTCGTGGCGTGCTGTACTGATGAGGCCGATTTGATTTCAGACTACTATGGAGGAGGTGGCACGAGGTGATTCGAAGTCGCTGCTGCAGAAGCTATTGTCCGAGTGACTGCAGGCCACCATCCTGTTACGCAGTGAAGGATTGTGTGTAATATACGTTTGAGTGCGCGACGAAGGAGAGAAAGAGAGAAAGAAATAGATATTGAGAGATTGAGACAGCGGAACGGAGATGCAGGACGTAAAAAAAGAATCACGGAGGCGAGTGCGAGAGCGCGAGAATGCGAGCGAGAGCAAGAGCAAGAGAGAGTACGCGAGAGAGCGAGTTAGACGCATGTACACTCTTATACGTAATGGATACTATTGTATTATATGTAACGTCACACACACGGAGTCAGTATTCATATACGTATCACCAAATACAATGCAAAATTAGCGAATGCGCGGTGCTCTCTATTTGATTGTCGCCAGAGTCGAACAGCCGCGGAAGCGGGACGAGCCGGAACCGAGAGAGGCCGGAAGAAAGAGAGGCGCGAACGATGAAGAGGCAGGCAGAAGCAAGGGAAGAGGTAGCCATGGAACTACTTTCTTTTTCGTTTTTACTTTTCGAACTTGAAGGACCAAAAGTTTTTGTTTCCGCTTCGACTACGTCGGCGCTCGGCAGTCGACCGAGATCGCAAACGAAAGAAGAGTTGATTCGCCACGTACGTTCGCGTCATTCGTTTTTTTCTTATCTTCTTTCATTTAATCACTTCGTCAAGCCTCCTCGTCTCGAGCTCGTCCTGGTTTCGGACGGTCGACAACGATGCACGTCGTATCGCGCGTATCGGGATCAGCGATACGACGATCACAGGCATAATGATGATAAGCCCACATCCGCATTTTACCTGTCGATAGGTGTGCCTGTGTACGTAAGTCTGTGTGTGCGTGTGTGTGTGTGTATGCGCGCGCGCCTGTGTCACATATGCTGTGCGTGTGCACCTGTGTGTCGTGTTCTCCGTCAGTATTGTACATCTGGTAATATCAGCAAGCAAGCGGAAGAGAAAGAGGGGAGAGGAAACTATTGTAGGTACCTCAAGAAAAAAAAAGGTATACTTTACTATACCACTGGCTGTTGAAGATAGATACTATTTATAGGATTTAATTATTGTACACAGGAAAGAAAGAAAAAATAGAGCACTCTATATTCACGTATTCTCCTTAATTTAACATCCTTTCGACTATTACATTTTATGAATAATATATTTGTGATTGTAAGAATCTGCAACCAAAATGTGACAAAGAATACTTGTTGTTGTTAATATGATTATAACTATTATTATATTGTAATAACTATTAATTATTTTATTTTATTTTATTATTATATTATTAATATTATTATTATTATATTATTATTATGGACATTATTATTATTATCACTATTACCAATATTCTTGTTGCAATTACTATATTATTATAATAGTATATATATATAAGAATAATAATTATTATATTATTTTATTATTATATATATATCGATATTGATATTATTATTAAACTTGGAATATGCATATTTCTCTATTCGATAGTAAGAGTATCTTTATATATAAATATAAATATAAATATAAATATATTGTATAAATGTATATGTATATATATGTATAGTGGGTTTATGTACGCGTTATATATAAATAATAGAAGCGGACATTATTTATGTATAATCGATATATAAATTGACGTATATTTATATATCTATACATGCGGGATGGACAGAGAGAAAGGGCGAGAGAGAAAGCACGAAAGAAAGAGAGAAAGAGAGAGAGAGAAAAAAGAGGAAATCGATCTTCTATTTTGCATAGCTCGGTAATGATTCTCTTTTGGGTCTTAGATGCACACTAAATTACTTCTAAATGACATCTGTTGTTATATAAATGATGGAAAAGAGCGAGAAAGAGCGAGAGAGAGGGAGAGAGAGAGAAAAAAAAGAAATCTTCTAATTACACCTACACGCGTATACGCACGAGACGTTACGCGCGCGAGTCGCGCGCACGTGTATTTCATTTCTCTGCGCGTATACGCGTGTACACATACATATGAAAGAAATCTCACGCAAGTGTCTTATTTTTCCAGGAAGTTCACCACTTATTAAAAGTTGGAAGAAATCGCTACTAGAGGTTTCGAACGCGTGCGATGATGATAATGATGCTGATACGATGACGATGATAATGATAATGATGATGATGAAGTCGTGGGTATACGCGAACTAGAACGATGTCGGTGATGATCTCTCGTTGCATCGGTGGGATCCCTCGATCATTCTTTGTTGTTTTGTTTTTTTTTTTTTTTAAATACGCGAGCAGGACGGATGTGTGTGTGGGAAGGGAGGGGGCGGCAAGGTGTTTCTCGTTTTCACGTGATTTCTAAATGTGATTTTTCGGTCGGACGCGCGTGTGGCAATTTTAGCATTACTCTGAATATAGATTCGTATTCCATACTCGTTATTGCGTCCGTCTCGAGTCGTTCTTCGAAATTCCAAAAGTTCTTTTATCGCGGAACACGTGGGGAAGGATGCGCGAATTGTTGTATTTCTCGAATTATTTAACATAAGTTTAGCTCGTACGGTATAGAAATCGCTTAGCATCTCGGGGCGGAAAAAGTAAAATCGCCCGAGTGTACATAATATGAAAAATATATAAATGGAAAACGAATTTTTTTCGTTTGCCGCGTGTCCAGTTGTCCAAAAAGCGGACAAGCGCGCGCGTTGTTGTTGCTTTCGTTGCGTCTTTGATATTTTGTACAGCATGAAATACGTTTTTCGTCCGTGGCGCGAGGAAATGGGTACGGTGAGATGATGGAGACGAGATGACAAGTGATGATAAGGATGATGAGTATGATAAGAATGATGATGATGATGATGAGGATAATGATGATGATGATAACGATGATGTTAATACTGTGATGACATTAATACTTTGGCCTGCTCGTCCCCTGTTGCTTTTTCTTCCAATCGAAAGCAGTTACAAAGTTGTAATCTCCGTAAAGAAAAAAAAAAAGAAACACATCCGTGAGGTACTCTGAATATGTACACGTACATACATGGGCATGTACTCGCCTGTGAAAGCGGATACGTATATTACGCGTACGAGAAGGAAAGAAAGAGAGAGAGAGAGAGCAAGAGCATGAGAAAATGAGAGAGAGAGAGAGAGAGAAAAAAAGAGAAAAAGTGCGCGAGTGAATAAGATTAGTACGCACGCACATGTGTATGTATATGTGCCTCGCATGTATGTGCGTGCTTGTGAACAGTGTGCGAGAGAGAGGGAGACACAAAGTGGTGTTATGCGTGTCACATATGTAATATGTGTGCGTGCGTACGTGCGTGTGTCTGTGTGTGCGTGCAGATGCGCATGTGTTCGTAGGCACGCTCGTACGCGGGTGTGCGTAGCAAATTACATCATATAGATAGATCATATGTGCTTTCTAATGATGAATAATTTTATAAATATAAATATAATACCGATCTCTCACCGTGTACGTTTATTTCGTACGATGAGCTTGTAATGTGAATTTCGCGTGTCCTGAAAAAAGGCCCGTTCGCCTTTTAATTAAACTGTCAAATAATTTCAACGCTTTTGCTTCTTTCAGTTGGCTCTTTTAAGCGTCTACAAATATCTGGCATCCTCCCGACGTCCTCTTTCCCTCCGATACCCGTTCCAGCGTTTACGTTTACCTTCAGATATCTGCCTTCACTCGAGAGCTCTCGCAGCGTTATTCTTAGATTCTTCATGTAATCTGGTAAAGTGATACAAGCTTTATTTTCGTCTTTTAGTTACTAATGAACAGGATTGACGATTTTATTTTAAAATAAGCTTTTATGTATTTTAGAATGTAATGTATACTTTTCCACATTTTTATAATAATTATCTTTCGTGATTCCGTTCTTTGACGATGACAAGAAATAAATTGAGAATATATTAAAGAATAGTTTATAGAGCATATTGCTTGCAAGGCAGGATGAAATAAATTAATTTTTTAATTTTAATAATTATTAGTAAGTTTAATTTAATTTTCTCAATTTTCTTTGCTTCTTTTTATCAATCAGTCGATCAATCGCAGAGTGTTAGTGCACTTTAATTGACTTATTTTTTTATCCTTGCGAGTTAGAGGCCGGACATCCGGGGAAGACAGTCGTTTAGCTTATATAAAAGGATTTTTATTCAATTGCGATACATAGGTAATTGCAATAGCGATACGACATACAACGTTAACATATAACGTTAATTTAATTATCATATAGTTACGAGTCGCGTGAATCTTCGTAAATCGCGTAAATCGCCAATTACGACGTTAATGGCAGTTTTGCAATGGCCGAGCGCGACGACTTCCTCCTCCTCTATTTGGCATAAGGCAGTTATATGACTTCTTTCCGGCAGCCGACAGCGCTTTTTAGAGCGCACAGGAAGAGACGGGCAACCAGTGATATCATAAACCTTGCGTGCAGGATGAGAACGAATAACGATGGATCAACTTTCAGAAAACGCGACCGAGACGTCCGAGATAAGAATCGAGGATGAGCGAAATTCGAGTCAGTCTATACAATATTATTTACTTTAAAGAAGAGAAAAAAGGGCTGAAGAAGAGCCAATACAGTGCCGAAATGAACTTTAAGCTCGAATTTTTATTCAATTCTAATTAATAAAAAATTGTAATATTATTCGAAGAAGTGACGTTTCTCTGCGGGGGGGGGGGAGGGGTGTCTACTGCGAGACAACTTTGAGATTTCGAAGAGCGCGTTCGTATTTATCGCATTTCATGCCGCGTTTCGGCGTTCCGACTTCGATCTCGAGTTCAGAAGGGTGACGGTTTATTGACACAGTTCTTCCCTTTCCGACCGCGGACCGACAGATATCCGGAAAATATTTCTTTAACAACGTTCTCCAGATCCGCGCTGATCTGGACCTGGATCTGGATGGAGAGAGGGTCTGGATCGTCTCAGACCCTTCCTCCCGCAGCGGACAGCTGAATGTTTATCCGCGTTATCCGTCTCCACCCGGTGTGCGAGGTCCACGAATCTCCTGGTCGGCCAGTCGGTATAACTTAACTAGAATAGAATAAGAGAGAAGAAAAGAGTCTCTCGCTTTTTTTATATACATAGGCTTCGCTCTATGCCCTCGCACATCACTGATGCTTCCCGTTGATCCCTCCTCAAACACGCGCAGCTCGTGTGCTCATCCTTTACGGGTTGTCAAACTCTCCTACTGGCTCGTCGTATCGGCCGCGCGCCCGGCTTTTCTTGCGGTAACGAGAGGCTGGCACGCGTCTGTGGCCACCTTGCGGTGGGTATCTTCCCCGATTGGGTGATGTCCTGCCGCGATCATAACCGGGTGGATAGAGAGGCGGTGGCGGCTGCGGATAAAAGTTGTTGGGGGGCTGCTCGTTGTTCGCTGTGAACGGCTTTAGTACCCTCCTGTCGGTGAGCCTCTCCTCGGTGACGCGTCGGCGTAGGCACACGGCGCATCGGCTCACCCGGGACGTATGATCGGCCTTGAGCGTCTGCTGCTGCGGCTTGCGGAACATATCTTGGTCATAGATGGTCGCCAGCCAGTAGGACGTCGCGGTGGCGAAGTAGTTGCACGTGCCGAGGCCGCGGCACTCGATGAACGGCCTGACGCGGAAGTCTTCTAGACAGGACCCGGGCGAGATCAAGGACTGGCCGCCGCCGTCGGCGCCTGCATCCCTGTGCTGTAATCGCAAGAAATATTAGAAATATTATTCGCTGCGAGGTCTCATAAGTCAAAAGTAGATTTTCGAGAATTTAATGACAAAACTGGAAGGAAAACTGATAAAAAATTGATCAAACAAGCCTGTAAGCTCTCCTAATATTGATGTAATAGTTATGTAATAACGTGATATAAAAGTAATATTGATTGGAGTGGTAAGTTGAGATATACTTTGGCCTTAAAATTCAGCATTCCCTTCAACTTTAAATTATATTTCACTTTCTAAATTATTCTCTACGAATTAGATCATAATTAATTTTTTTGTGTGAGTTTGGTAAGTGAACTCACCATGAGGAAACTGTATCCGACCCACAGCTCGTCCCAGCCACCTGGGCACTCAGGTATAGCCATCGATTGACTGTGAACGGCTATTACCCTGGTTGGCGCCTCACACACGGAGCATCTTGATATGTATCTGCCAATTTCCGGAGCCGGTATCGGTGTCATCATCATCGGCATTGGCTCGGTCGTGCTGAGCCAGTAGCTGTAGTCGTTACGATTGGCGTAATCGCATACATTATTCCAATTGCAGAACAGGAACGGCATAGTGGAGAACTTTTTCACGCAACTGCCAGCGGTGCCTGAATGACGAGTGATATTTAAATTAGGATATATTTGCGTCTTTGCGACATTAATCATTAAGAAAAAAAACGTATCTTACGTTCTCAGATACCATTTCATATTAAAATTGATTGCGTCAGTACTGCGACTATGTTTTGTATTAGATGATTTATGCTGTTCATTTTCATTCATAAGATCGATTTATGCGATTCAGTTTTAATCCATTTTAAATTCATATCTGAGTATATATAGAAGTTTTCGAATTGTAATGCAGAAAATATATTCTGCTACTTGCCAAGATCCTGCGAGTAAGCCCGTCCGTTGCCCATCGTATGCAAGAGGGAGAATCCTTCCCAGAGCCTCACGGTGTTCTTCGGACAGAACGGTATCGCATCGGTCTGCGAGTGGCGAGCAAAGTAAAAACCTCTGTTTCTCGGTCCAATTCCGTTCGGCGCAGGTGCACCAGGTGCGCCAGGGAACCCTGAAGAATTGTTTTTTTCCAATTTAGCATAATCGAGATAATAAAGAATTACTATAACATCATTCGCATGTAAAAATGAAGCTATTCTTCCTTTTAATTTTTATCTTCAATATGACTACATTTTTTTGTACATATACCTGGTTGTCCTTGTCGTCCAGTTGCTCCGGCAGGTCCTTGATACCCGGGCGGGCCATCTTTACCATCCGGTCCTTGTGGTCCAGGGAAACCAATCATACCTGTCTCACCCTTGCGTCCAGGCAGACCGTCCCTGCCAGGTTCACCCATCATTCCTTGTAGTCCAGGGAAACCTGCGCGAAATCACATTACACTTCCGTTCATCAAAACATTAATCACTCTGTGATTTTCTAGAAGAAAGATGTAATACCTGGTAATCCGGGAGTTCCTGTATCTCCGGGTTGTCCTCGTCTAGGGAACGGCGGGAAGGGATTTATGCCGGGATCTCCTTTCGGCCCCTACAAAGAGATTCAGCAAAAGTTATCTTCGTTCATTTAGATTTAGATGATACAGGATATCGGATTCGTTAAAACTCACCTGTGGTCCTTCATGCCCGGGCAGTCCAGGGAAACCAGGTTCGCCGGGCTCGCCCCTTTCTCCCTTCGTTCCCGGCAGTCCATCGAAACCAGGTCTGCCAGCGTCACCTTTCATTCCCCTCGGTCCGGGAAAACCATTTAATCCAGGCAATCCGGGTTCGCCAGGTTGTCCTTTGGCGTTGATCGCGCTCACTCCTGGTTCTCCACGGAACCCTTTTGGACCTGGTGCCCCTGGAAAACCTTGCAATCCTTCCAGACCCGGCGTACCCGGGTAACCGACGAATCCTCTGGGACCTGATTGGAGGATAGAACAAAAAGTTAGAAAATTTTAAGTACTTTTTTTACGAAAGAGTTATTTTACGAATAAATTTAAAGAATTGAGAAGCGAACTTACATTTTAACGACTGTGAATTCGTAAAGTTAAAAGAAGTGGTTTTGAAAGTATTAGTTTTTTGTATCTCTTTCTGCTATCAGTGTAAAGAAATCGATAATAAATACCTGGATTTCCCGACATTCCCTTAGGACCGCGGAAGCTGTGGCCTATATCACCAAAGATTCCTTTGGGTCCATTCGGGCCATATTCACCCGGTGCACCCTTCTGTCCTGGACGTCCTGGAATACCAGGCATGCCATCCAAACCAGCGCGACCAACTTCACCGGGTTCAGCGAACTCGGCAAGCAATCCTGAGAAAAAGTAAACAGAAAAATAGTATTAATTATGTTAAAAGTTATTATTTTAATGTATATGAATTGGAGTAAGAAATCTAAAACATTCGTAAATTTTTACTAACAAAAATTATTAATTAAGATATTGATTCTCTCTCAAGTTAAAAAGCGATTTTTATAAAATTTATCGTACGAATCTCGAGAGTATTAATTCTGTCAAACTTTTATAAGAAAAATAACCAGAAGAAAATCTGGTACAGAAAATCTACCAGATTTTCTTCACCATAGAAAACATGGTAAGCGACTGGAAAATTTCTCTTTGAATATAAAAGAATTTTTGCATTAAAAAAGCTGCGTAAAACTTACTGCGTAAAATACTGTTACGTAATTTAATTACTTTAATTAAAAGTGACAACGTGATGAAAAGAAATTTATACTGTACACTGAGATTATACTTCCGAGCTTGCGACATACATTTTAATTAATTAAGTATGAATTAGTATGATTTTAAAAAACACACCTGGAGCTCCAGGAGGTCCTTGATCACCCGGCAGGCCGGGGAAACCAGGTAATCCTGGGAAACCGACGGGACCCGGGTATCCTATATCTCCAATTTGACCCTACAGCATGTTAAAGTAAGTAATCGCTTTTAAAATTGGATATTCGGTTTAATCATCGTTCATTCACTCACTTGACGGCCGGGTACTCCGATAAGTCCTGGTTCACCCTGTTTTCCTTTTACGCCGGGGAAACCGTCGTGTCCACGGTTACCGTAATCACCCTCCTCCGCGAATGCGTAAGACGGTAAACCAGGTTCGCCCACGATACCCTTTGGTCCGGGAGCACCCAGGAATCCCGGAGGTCCTCTCGGACCCGGTTCACCCGGCATACCTAAAATAAAATATAGAGATTGATAACTCAATTTCCCCTTAGAAACTCACATTTGTGGATTGAGCTATCAAGATAATATAAAAAGAAAAAAAGAAAAATTAATTAAAGTAATATTATAAAATACAAAAATCAAAGAATTCGATTAATAAAAATAAATTCTATGTACCTGGTCTGCCCATTAATCCCGGATCACCATCGATACCGCGTTTTCCCTTCTGTCCATAGATTCCAGCAGGTCCTATCGGGCCTCTTTCACCTTTTATGCCATGTTTGCCAGGTATTCCAATGAAGCCTGGCCTTCCCGGGAAACCTTGGTCGCCTCGTTCGCCTTTCACTCCGTCAAAACCCATGTCACCAATCTCTCCCTACGAAGCCACAAAAATATATTATTAATCGAAACGTAATATATATTTTTTGTTATTATTAATAAGAAAAAATGGGTAAGAAAAGAAGGATTATATTTATAATGGAGTACTTACTTTTGGTCCAACGCTGCCATCGAATCCATCATAGCCGGGTTCACCCTTCTGCCCTTGCAGTCCGTTGAAACCGTCAGTGGCCAACCCAGGTTCACCGGGCAATCCCGGTCGTCCATCAAATCCGGCTAGACCAGGCGGTCCAAGCTCACCCATGAAACCGGGCTCGCCGATGTCACCCTGAGGCCCGCTGAATGAGTTTTCGCCAGGCGGCCCCGGAGATCCATCGAAACCAAGATCACCAGGAGCACCGACGAATCCAAGCGGCCCCTTCACTCCTGATTCGCCGGGAATACCGGCGTCCCCCATCTCTCCCTTAGGACCGGTTAATCCGTCTATACCGTCGAGACCGGGCCAACCGCGCGGTCCTGGCTCGCCGATCTCACCGCCTTCTCCCTTTTCTCCTGGAGCACCCGGTAGACCTGGCAAACCGTGCATGCCCTGATATCCCTGAGGCCCTATGTCACCATCGTCGCCTTGCCGTCCGATGAAACCGATCTCTCCCTTCAGGCCTTTCATGCCGTCAAAGCCGGAGGGACCATCAGGACCTGAAAATTTAGATTTTTTTTAATATTCGAGACTGATACTGAGATGTATAACGCGGATATATATTTATATTTTTATTTCCGAGGCGAAGAACGAGACTTGAGATAGCGTTTCGATTTGGAGAATCATTCTGAAGAGTCGAGTCATTCTACAGGCTTACAGAATGATAAGTGTTTTCCGATGTCACGGTGGTGCGTGAGTCAGATCGGATAACTGACATCTGATTAAATCTTGATTTGATTTGCTTCACTGTCTAAACTCATTCATAACGCTGTTGCATCGTGAGACGTTCATCATTGCGTGTTAGGATGACTTGGTTGTTCCGGATCAGATATGTGCTTCGTTTATGAAATATTTGATACTTACCGCGAATGCCGACATCTCCGACTTTCCCAGGTATTCCAGGTTGACCTGATATTCCCGGGAAACCGCGAGGTCCTTGTATGCTGTCTCCGCGTTGACCTTTGCCACCCTAATATCGATATTGAATCAATTGTTTTAACGAGATTCTCATAAAAATTAGTGAACTTGGAGTAAGTCTCATTTTCCAATTAAGAATGCATAAGAAAAATCACCTGAAGTCCAGGCAGCCCCTCGTAACCAGGCGCTCCCTTAGCGCCCCTGATACCCTTCGGACCGTCTTCTCCTGGTCGGCCAAGTAATCCTTGGGGACCGGCGTCGCCGAAATCACCCTTCGGACCGTGGAAACCGCGTTCTCCGATCTCACCGTAATTTAGATTCGAACCTGGATCTCCCCGTTCACCTTTATTACCACCGCGACCCTACGATAGATAAAAATATCAGTTATTTTGCCAATATTTGAAATTTAATAAAGTGTCTAACAAAATATAACAAATATAAAATATAAAAAATCCACTATCGTTCATTTCAGCAGAATAAATTAATTGAATGATCAAAATAGAAAAATTGATTGTATTCAATATACTCACCGGGAAACCTACTGGTCCCTGCGATCCGGGTGAGCCTGATGTGCCACGAGGTCCTTGATCTCCCGGCATTCCAGGATATCCCTTCAAGCCTGCGGGGCCTTGGCGCGAGATACCTGGAAGACCGGGCTCACCGGGTAATCCTATTAAACCCTCGTCGCCAGGACGTCCTTGGAAGCCTTTGAAACCAGGCTCACCTATTTGTCGAAAATACATTGAAACATTCTGTTAATTTATATATTTGAAAAATATTTCATGTAATAATGTTAAATATAATAAGTGGCAATTTGACATACCGGGATCGCCCCATTCTCCTTTGAAGCCTTTGTCGCCCTCAATATCCGCGATAAACTCCACGGATACTCCTGGCTCTCCTTTACTACCTTTGTCTCCCTCTATTCCTTTGATACCTGTTTCTCCCGGGTATCCGGGATCTCCGCGCAAGAAATCAACCGAAATCGTAGCGTCTTCACCTTTCTCGCCAGGAATACCGTCCCATCCCGGCAAACCGTCCTTACCCGGCAACCCCGGAGGACCGTGTTCACCCTATGAATTAAAAAGCAGCAATGTTATATATTAGAAAATAATTATAAAATTATAAAATTATAAAAATTATAAAATTATAAAATTATAAAAAAATAGTAGTTATAATAATATTAGAAAATATAATTATTCGAGTTGAATTAAATGTTGTAAATTATTTCATGAAATATCAATATCAAATCTCAATTTAATTTAGATTAATTTAATTAATATTAGAATTTTTATTTTTATGGATAATTAATGGCTAACCTTTTCGCCTTTCGGTCCTGGTACACCATTGTCACCGGCAGATCCTGATTGGCCACGCAGACCTCTAAGTCCTTCGGGTCCGGGTAAGCCTTTCTCGCCAATGTCACCTGGTGGACTTATAAACTTCTCGTCTGGCGGGTAGAATATATTTCCCGCTTCTCCTTTCGGGCCTTGAACTCCCGCAATACCAGATCTTCCGCTGTCACCTTCAAGTCCCGCCGGTCCTCGTAGTCCTGGTTTTCCCTGTATTCCCTTGAAACCTCGAGGTCCGGGCAGACCAGGGAATCCTGAAGCTCCAGGGTATCCGTCCAAGCCGGACTCACCGCGCTCTCCTTTCTCTCCAGGCAAACCTGCGCGATTATTAATACAAAATTATATACAAAATTATATATAATTAATAATAATACGAAAAATATTTTTAATAATATGTTGAAATTAAAATTTCCTTATAAATGATTTTGCAAAAGAATTCGTTAAAATTGTCACGCTGCCGCTTACCTGGTGTGCACACTCCACAATCATCTCCTCGGAAACCCTTGGCACCCTTAGATCCATGCAGACCAGGCCAACCATCTGGGCCGTGGATACCCGGCCTTCCAGGCAGACCTCGTTCTCCAGTAGGTCCACGAATCCTTATTCCCTTCCCAGGAAAACCTTTCTCTCCTGCTCAGCAGTAATATATTTAAGTAATTAACAAATATAAGAATTATCCATTAATAAT
The DNA here is from genome assembly GCF_003672135.1 of Ooceraea biroi. Classification (NCBI taxonomy): domain Eukaryota; kingdom Metazoa; phylum Arthropoda; class Insecta; order Hymenoptera; family Formicidae; genus Ooceraea; species Ooceraea biroi. The sequence continues at coordinate 10,439,390 of NC_039516.1, forward strand.
ATTTTAGTGCGGCGTCAATAGACTTGATATAATTAAAAATGCGAAGCTCTAAGTTTGCTTACAAAGAGATAATTCTTTGCATTCGTAAATTTGATGATTGTTTTATTTTATAATAATTGTCTAGCGTTTCAATAAACAGATTTTGATCTCACCTGGTGGACCAGGATCACCACGATCACCAGGTGGTCCCAGCAATCCTGGAATACCAGGGTTACCGTCCGGTCCCGGCGGTCCGACTACCGTTATACCCTGGAATCCCTTAGCTCCTATAATTCCGGGAGAACCGGGCAATCCGGGAGATCCCTGATGTCCCATGGTTCCCGGCAAGCCTGGAATAATTTATTATTAGCAAGCAATTATTATTCACTCTTGTTCTTCGCGCAACAATACGCTTAATTATTCAGTAACAGAAAATCTCTGCAAGTTACAAACCATCGTCTCCCTGTTCTCCTTTTATCGATGAACCCTTCACTCCCGGCAAACCCGGGATACCCGGAGGTCCTGGTGGTCCCGGTGGGCCTATGAAACCAATCTTTCCTAGCAAACCAGGCGTTCCCGTTTCACCAGGTTCACCAGGAGGACCTGTTACAGAATAAAAAATTTTAAAGATCCTTTCTTGATTAAGAATAATTTTTTTACTTTTCACTATACTTATTATTATCAGAAATATATAGAAAACACAATAATATCTGTGAAACGTAACACGATAATTAAGTTTTAACATATATGTAAGATAGAGGAATGGCTTTAAAATATTCATGTGAAAGAAAATAACATACATATTTTCGTACTGACCAAGGTCTCCTTGAATTCCAATATTTCCGGCGATTATCTCGTCAAGTTCTGGAATATATAGTCCAGGTTCTCCTTCAGCGCCTTGTTTACCGGGTCGACCACGGTTTCCTTCTTCTCCTGGTTCTCCCTTTATAATAACAGCGATAAGTCGTAACAGTTATGCTCGTCGATTAACAAAATCGGATTACATAAATACTTTTCTCTTCTCGCATTATTTTTACAGTTTGTTGTAAAATTTCGTACGAAATATACGATAAAAACTTACGTCGAATCCATCCGAACCGGGCAGTCCAGCGAATCCTGGAGCTCCCTTCTCTCCCTTGTCACCAGCAGGGCCCGGTGGACCCTCGGCGCCCTGTTTGCCTCTCGGCCCATCGTCGCCTTGTCCACCCTTCACACCTTTGATGCCCAGGAAACCAGGTCGACCCTACACGAGAATCATAATGATAACTTGAAGAAAAGATTTTCTATCTCAACGGCATTGTCTAATCACCTGTGGACCTTTGTAACCCATCTCGCCCTTGCGTCCGCGAATTCCATAATCGCCCCTCATGCCCTTCGGTCCCATGACACCTTTCACGGGCGTCGATTCTTCCTTCTTTTTGTATTCGTCATTACCTGGTGGTCCAGGCTCTCCCCGGTCTCCCTGCTCGCCAGGTTGGCCCTTCACTCCGGACACGGTGTCACCGCGCTCGCCCTGCATACCTGGCAGTCCGGGAGAACCTGGCAAACCCTAGGGGCAAGTACAAGTACCGTTTTCCCTCTATCACGTACAAATTCGTAATTTCACAAATGACTCGCTAATAATAATCTCGCATCTCTGTTGCTAATCAATCCATTGTTACTATCATGATTCTCTTTATCGCGTCATTTATCTATATAAAAAATTATAATTTTATGCATTATATTTCTTTTTTTATACATAAATTTGAGCTTTAAAAATACTTCGATATCTTTTTAGGCAGATTTTATGCTTTAGAATATTTAAAATTATCAGCTGCTTTCGTTTAATTAATGGAGACTGAATCAACGTTAAGAGATCTGTCAGCCGTGCGATCGTTTCGCTGTTTCGGTTTCCCAAGACACCCGGTATGCCTTCGATGTAGTCCTGTCTATATGTTGCACACGCATTACGTCGGAGTTACATCTAGCGTGGCAGAGCGTAAGTGCATGTATTACGAGTCCATTATAATGCTAATTTAAGTGCACGGTCCAGCCCTGCTTATTTTTACTATGAGCGAAATGAAGCTACCATACACGTCTGGCGAGATTATTCCGATCGGTGCAAACCATCGTACTGTGCTTCCTACTGACGTGTGCAATTGCAGTGGAAAATTTATGTTTACGGAAGTGTTTAGACTCGGATTCTATCAAATTATAACAGAACTATAACTGAAGATTATCACATTGCAGTCATTAGAAAATTGCTGATATTTTAGCGACTTAAACATTTGTAATTTTAACTTTTTGTAACTGTAAAATAATCATGAAAACGATAATTTGTAATATTCGTTAATATTCGTGCTATTGTTGTTTTGAATTTTAATGTAAATTTTAATCTTGATATTACATAATGGATTTAAATATGATATTAATAGCACTAATCTTATTACGCTAACTTAATTCAATCAATGTTTATAAATATTTTAATTTATTATGAAATTAATTATAAAATTAACAAATTTAACATACAAAAATAAAACACGACAGAGTTACACGAAGCGCAGTACACTTTTACAATGTGCCAGAATTCAACTCTGGAAAATATCATTACTGAAATTATTCGATATCAAAATATAAGGACTCTTAGTAATATATCAAAAGTAGCACAATTAATTAGTTCGTCATTGTCTGCGCTTCGTCTTGGAAGAGTTTTATTTTATTTAAATTCAATCAGTATAATTTATCAGATCAACAAATTCAGTCTCCGTTTATTCGGATTCGACGCCAAGTCGAAGTTCGTATCGTCGTTATTAAAAAAGCTTATGCCATCGTTGCTGTTAACACTCTTTAATCGTTTGACTAATGATTATCAATGAGGGAACCGGTTTTTCGGTAGCTGATTGTCTTCGCCGATGACGCGAGCAAACTTTTGCCGAGGGTCAATGAGAAGGGGCACTCGGACTCGTCTTGTTTCTCGGAAGCCATTGGTTACTGTTGGACAGAATCTCCTCCTCGTCGTTGAGAAAAGAGGAGATAGCCTCTCGTGCTATCAGCGACAGTGGTGTCAGCAGATCGCGGCCAGCGACGCTTCGGATTTCAACGGACCGTTTCGTATTTAATGCGATTAAGTATACGAGGAGCCCTCGCACATTTTACCGTATTCTTTCTCTTATCATCTGCCTCCTCCTGGCTAGTACCGTTTTCGAAGGCTGACACGGCCAAAGTTACCTCTGCGTTGCAAAATCACGAAGAGAAGACGCAGTTTCATCAACTTTCTATCAACTGAGATTTCCATCAAACGACGGAATGCATATTGTACGTTAAATTATTCTTATGAATGAGTAAAGTATATATTTATAAATTACACCGGGGAACAAAAAAAACTTTTTTTATGTTACCAAAGGTTTAAGATCGGTTTATATAATATTTATATAATATTTGAGAGTCCTGATTTCGTAGTATATATCACTTTGGCTGAATTGACTCTAAGTTTTAAAATAATCGAAATCAGTCATTGACCTATTCTTAAATTGTAATTACCTCCCGAATGAATCAAACCTGCTTTACTTGACAAAACGACGTACATACATTCAATTCGTTATTAACTACCCTCCTCTAAAACAAAATAACAAGAACTTGTTTTATTAGTGTCAGTTTAACTAGTGGCCTCATTTGAGTACATGTACGAGCATTTTACGGTTTTCGTAGCTTATTACACTGAATGTTGTAGGTGTATAGTATATTCTGTGTTTTGTACTAACATATTGTAAATGTATATCAATAAATAATGAATAAAAATTATATGGTTATGTTTTCTTTATATTGACTTTATTTCTATTATGAATATTTAGGGCATAAGCATTGCTCGAAAACTAGAGTCAATCTAGAAAAAATAACTGCATATTCGAAATCAAGAGTCCCTAATTATTCAAAATCGACTCATAAATCTTTGGCAACAGATTGACTGTTCCCCGGTGTTATAGATGTAAAATATATAAAGATATAAAAGATATGAAAATACAATATACAAAGTATAATACATATGATATAAAAAGACGAAATAATCTAGAGAGATTGAATAAAAAAATTAGTTATATAGGAAAACCACGAATTCTCTTCGATATTTGTAAAAAACGAATTCTCTTTAAGGCACATCTCATAAAATAGTGCTTCCAGCGATACGTATGAGATGTTTTTCCGAAATCTTAGCGATTTGTCGCACGTTAAGTGAGTGCTCGTTTCGCGCTAAGAAGACCCGTCAAGTAAATCGCAAAACGGGGAAGTCTTTTCTTCCAGTGGCGAAAGCAGCTGATAAGTAGCGTGTATATGGCGAGTAAGTACCATGTAAGTACACGCGCCGACGTTAAATTCATCTCTTTGGCGGAGGGTGTAAATCCTCCCTCATCCTTCGCGGAGTGCGTCGCGCGCGTAATTCATCCTTTACGGACGTAAAACCATGGAATATCACGGATACAAGTGGAGCAGATAACTTTCGAGAGACCGTCACGTTTACGCCGCACGGGGTTTAAGAACCCCGTAAAGTCTCGTTGTTTGGTTTATCCGAACTAAGCGATACTCGACGATGGTCGCATACGTTGCCGTATCACGCGTTTCTCGCGTTAAACGGCTGCAATCCGGAGGGATAACGCCCTCTTGAATCGCAGCCTATCGGTCCGTCGTTTTCTCCCCGTGGATACCCTCCCTTGTCTTCAGTCTAATTTATTATTATAATTTTCGAGATTTTTAATTCCATCGTCGTTCTTTTATCTCTTTAAATAAAATTTACTTAATTTAATTTACCAATTAATTTTCTAACTTTAACAAAATTTACTTAATTTTCCTCGGTGCTTTCTTTCTTTTACATTTTAATGAGAAATGATGATATTTAATGGAAAGATAATTCATTTTAGCGAGTGGTCGTTTAAGTTACCTGCAACTTCGTACTCTCTCTTGTTATTCTTTCCGCGTTTCATTTTATTCCTCAAAAACGGAAGAGGGAAAATTTCCCGTTACTCGTCCTGTTATCAAAACATGAGGATCATCCCCTATTGAGTGAGGCGGAATGCTCATCCGGTATCATACGTGAATTTTCATCTAAAATTTTAAAAGGTTCGCTCGCGCTCAAAGGCGAAGACTCGCTCGAAGTGTAAAAGGAGGATTCCTCCGGTGCGGCGCGATATCGCGCGATATCGCGGGGCTCTCTCGGATTCTTTCCGCCTCGCCTTCGTCTCCCTCCCTCCGTTTGCCCGTTAAATATCGCCGGGGAACACTTCGGCCAGCGAACGAGCATATTTCATGCGAGCAGGTGGAAGGTCTCGCAAAAAGGAAGCATAAGAGACATCCCGAGCGGGTCTCCCTCCGTTCGTCCCTCGTCTTCCTTTCGTACTCCTTTGAGGACCAACCTAAACGCTCGCCCGCGCGGGGTTCACCGGCCCCCGCCGAGTCGGCACCGATCGACCGGTCTTACGGTACCTTAAACAACGGAGGGATATGTACAGTGAGCGATCCTGTTATTACTTACGATGTCGCCCGTCTCTCCTAGGTAGCCCATTTCGCCGGTGAGCCCCTGGTGTCCTCGATAACCCTGGAAACGTGATCACGAGCTGTTAGGATCGAGGATTACGATCGTACAAGCGGACTTAACGGTGGGATTACACCCGGCAGGGAAGAAATACACGTGCATCGCGCGTTTCGTGACGTAATTCATCGATAAAAATAAAAATCGAGTAAAACTTGAACGAGAAGGAAGAGCCGGGAATTTTTTCGCGGATGCAACGATAAAATCGATGATGGATCATCGACTGATCAGATTGCAGAACGATATTAAAAATAAACAGTCCTTACCTCCGCTCCGTCGATACCAGGATTCCCGCGAATTCCTTTGGCACCCACCGAATTGATACCTCCATCACCAGGCTCACCCGCGGGACCATAATCTCCATCGGCTCCTATTGGACCACGCGGTCCAGAAACTCCGGGCATACCCGGGACACCAGCACGACCGTCAGTTCCGTTGCATCCATCCAGTCCGTCCGGACCCATCACACCAGGAACACCCCGGTTACCCTAAAGAACATTTGCTCCAGTCTTCGTGAATAATAACTTTGCCCCCGTGGGTGTAATCAGGTCGCATGAAGCGTTCGGCTCTCATTAGATTGTACTGGGAAATACTGCGGATTTATGATTCCAGATTTCATTCCCTGCTGAATAACTTCGAAATTTGAATTTTATTAAGATGTGATGTAATTACAGAATCTCTGCACATTGAATTGATATTAAAAAATATACTTCGGAGATCCGTCTTGATATGATCCGTATTGCATCGGATACACAATTGTATAGTATGAAAGTAGTGAAGTGTGGAATCAATATTTATTAATTAAAGATTGGAACTTTAATTGTGTATACTTTAGAATGAGAAGTAAAGCGAGTCGTACGTACCGAAAGCCCGGATTCTCCTGAGGCTCCTCGTATACCATCTTCGCCCTAAACAAAAGGAACAATATTAAATCATCGATCCATTAAATAATTATCGCGTTTGTTAACGCGAGTCTTCGAAATCAACAATCTCAAGGAGACTTTGGAGAGTGCAACGAAAAGTTCCATTGACCACAATTCATGTGGCACGACCTAATTAACTCGATCAATTTAGTTTAAAGTATCATCTTGAATATTTACACGCAGTTTCGAGCAACCTCCGGCATTTGCGAGGCTGACTTTTTGCATTCGCGAGATCGATCTCGATTACGCTCAATTACAATTAATGCCTCTGGCCACGCGCAAGTACGCAACGAGCACATCGTTGCAATTTGCAGGGATGATTGCATCCTTGATGCGGAGGAAGGTCGCTCTCGCAAAGTGTCGCATCGCAATGGATGATCCAACGATCCGACGAGTGCGGTCGTACTGGCGCGCGACCAGATCAAGATCATAAGATCACTCACCAGCGCACTTGCGAGCGAAATGCGTGCGCGAGATGCAAACACAGGAACGCGCAGAAAAATTTGAGCACATGTCACCGACGTTCATCGCCTTCAAGCTGATTAAGGAGCAATGAATGCCGCTACATCGGGTACTCGGTTCCTGTATAATTAACGATGCATCGAGGCCGTTTATTTCTCATCGCGCTCAAGCGCGTTACGGAAACGTTCCAGATGGAAGATCACTCGCTCGTAGACCTTTGGCGCTCTACGAAAATTCGTGGACGTTTATTATCGTTTTCCGGATTTTGTATTTCCGTGTTATTTATGGGCTTTGATTCTCGGATGTGGACGAAATTAATTGCCCGTAATCGGTTATACGTAGTAATAATAATAATTCAAGAGTGTACGCAGAATTTTCTGCAAAAAGGAAATCAAGACGCCGCGCGCGCTCGGGGATGTAGAAAAGTGAAATGAATGTTTAATAGTGTTTTAATTTGTCGAGTCGCACAGTGTTCTCCGCGGAGAAAGGGAAACTGGTATTCTCGGCCGTTAAAAACGCCTTACGGTGTTTATGCTAATTTCCACGGGAGATACGTTTGCGGTGGACGCTAAACAGGCGGATTTTACAGCTTCTCGTCGGTTTCTTTTTCCGCGTCGTCTCACGCGGCGTATTTGCGCTGGACATTTCCTACGACTGTTGCATGTGCGGCTACAGCATCGTTACTTGTTCCTTCGGCTTGTTTTAGCACGTTTGTTGCATTCATCGAGAGTGCGTTTAAAGCTTTGCGCGGCTCTGCTTACAAAGATCTCGGTTTCTTCATCACAAATATTCCATATCTCTCGATGATGACCGACAAATTCGCTGAACAAGCGTGACCATGAAAAATTGGCCAGAGTTTTCGTGCAGACTTATTTTAATTGAATATAATTAATTAATATATAATTAAGTTAAGCAAAGCTTGACTCTCCGTAATTATGAAAGACATGTATTATTTGTCTTCGTTATGCGAAAAATCAGTGATGATACGCAAATGAGTTCTTTTAATTAAAAGGGCGGAATAAGTTCTCGGAAATCGATAATCATCGATTACAGCATGGCAGCTCGTAAAACGCGTAGTATATAAATACGGTTACTATGTTCGTAAAAGTGCGATCGTGCGTTGTAAATACATTCTGCGTCATGTTTCAGTGACATAATTTTCTTGTCGTTTCTAAGAAGCACTGCCGGCGCCGTTATCTTTTTCTGTCTTGCTTTTCAGGAGCTTATCATCGAGCGACATTGCTTATCGGCATTAAGCGTGTGCAATATTCTCGTATCAGTCATCCAATTTAAGCATCTTAACAAAATAGGGTGTTCGTTATAAATGGCGGATGTTGCGCGATCCGTCAAATCGATCGGTCAGTTATATAAATTGAACCTCGCAGAAAAATATTGCGAGGCAGTACGCAAAAGGTTTCGCACATTTTATCTTTATAGGTAAAATAATATGACGAATATCAAAATAATATAATATAATACGGTTAAAATAAATAACATTTAGCTGCGAAAACACCAGGTGCATCGGTCCATGATATTTTCATTTTCAGCGAAAAATCCGATTTAGTTACAAAACATTGCTTAACATGAATGATTATCGATGACTTTTAATGCGTTCGATTTTAGCGATATTCTTATTTTTATAAGGATTCATCAGAATTAAAGTCAAACATCGATCACAAAAAATTAACGTATTCTTGTATGAGCATTTTTATATTAAATGTATAATGATGGAAGAGAATTTATATGCATTAAAAATTAATACAAAGTTTTGCGTTACGCGAAGATCCATGCGAATGTTTTGGCAGGATTCAGACGCAAAAAGCTTTGTTTTAATACTTAATTTTAATTAATAAAAAAAATATTAATACTTAATTCAGAGTTTGAATTTTGCTAAGGGGTGGGCATGGACTTTCCGGCCAATCAAATATAATGTGACCTAAGCAAGTGGAGCAAATGAAAAAGCGCGACTCGATGTTTATGCTACGCAGTACGAAATCTTTCCGATGGAGAACGGCGACGCTTATCACGCGTACGTCTACGGACGAATGCGTGCTGTACACGCGTAAGTTGCGTACGAAACGGGCGCTTTATCGTTTAACCCCTTGCGTAAGATGCGAGAAACGTGTCCGATCATAAACATTATAACAGCCTGGATCGGCAATTATGGCGGTGCCGACTTTTTGTCGTGTCAAAAGCCACACGCGGATGTGCGCGCGTGCTTCGCGCATCGCGTGGAGAACACAACGAGCTGCAACAATATGTGACGACGATAAAACGCTCAAACCGACGGCGTGACAATGCGTTCCCGCGTTACTTTGTGACGGCTGAATAATTAGCAATAAATTTATAAATCGAGTAAACAACTGAGCGGCTGCGAGGGAGTTGTTCCTCTCTCTTTCTCTCTCCGTTTCATCTCACGCTGCAATAATTCCATGAGATGAGAGATATATCTTTCATTCATGATATATTCGTAAGTTGATATGTCCGAGGGGACAGGGGGCACGGAGGATATCCGAGAAGCGAACGTTCACGCGGCGGGAGGTGGCGGCCATCCCATTTATGGGCATGTCTGATACAAAATTGACACAGGATGCCTTTTAAAGGCAGGTATTGATTGGATAGCTGCGTCTCTGTGGCGCAAACGAACGGGGGAAACCCGTGCGAGACACGCTCGAATCGAACATTGTCGCTGGTAAATGGGATGCAACGGTTATGGGACGTCGATGGTCTCTCTCTCTCTCTTTCTCTCGTAATGAAGAAGGAAGTTTTGACATACTTTCGTGAAATTGACAGCGGGTTGTCATCGGCGTCCTGGCTATATAATAAAAATTCCAGGAATGCAGCTTCAATGCGCTTTTGTTTGTCGCTAGACTAGCACGGGACTACAAGAACACGTCGTGCTGTAGAGAAGCTTAAGCACAACGTTGGATTGTAATTTTCAAAGTTTGTCACTTTGTTCAGGAAATATTTCATTAATATCGCAATACATCATTATTTACATAAATTATATAGTTATTTATAGACTTTTATATTAAACCGTCATACTGTAACATTGATCATAGTCAAACATTGGATTAATTTTCAATTAGTTTTCTACGCTAAGCATAGCATTGCTCGAATTATCTCACAAATGCATTAGGAAGTAATTGTTCTCATTTTATTAACGTGATAAAATAGTGATAAAAGCACATTTTACGAAAATTTTGATCCGAGAATTAAGTTACCGTGAACGGACAATCTCGATTAAATTTCGAACGATAAAACTGCCGAGCACCGTAAAGTTGGAGGATGCGAAAGAAGAGCCGGCGGGGGAAAAGGGGAGAAGATGGATTCCATCACGGGAGAAGTTGCACGTGCTACGGTACACCGCAGAATTTTCGAGGAGGAAGGATAGAGCCCAAGAGCGGATATCTGGATATGAGATCACATGGACATCCGGTTTCGAGAATGAGCCGAGCGACTTGTCAATGGGAAGTGCGTTATCAGCGCGCGCGTGGTGCCTCATCCTCTCCTCAACTTCCAGCTTTTGTCTCGCTTGATCTCCGATGGTTTCGTCAGGGCGACCTGATTTTTTAACGAATATGACGGTCCCGGAAAGTAGGTCGCGAAGATTAAATTAGGGTCTGTCTTAAGAGAACGCAGAAGGAGAAGAGAGAGAGAGGAGACGAATGTGGCGTCGTATCTTCATTGATCGAAGGTACACCAAGAGACCGCATCTGATTCTGATTCAACCTTAATAGGGATTTTCCGCGGAGAAAATTGTATCAGCTTGTTCACGGCCACTGGACTGAGATTTTGTAGAACGAGAAATTTAATGCGAAGAAAAGACATATGTTTAAAAAAAGCTTACGAGATACGTTAAATAAACTGTTGCAAGCGAACGTGTACAGTCTTTTCGAAAAACGTTTCAGATGAATCTTTTAGAAGGGAAATCGATTTTACATTTACACCGGGAGGCTTGAAGACGTCATCGTCTCTGCTCTCCGTTGATTTTGCAGACCACAATTTGCGTGGAGACCTACAAATCACTCCTCGTTTCGCGAAGCGTAAGATGGTGGAGTTCGGTGCGACGTTCACCCGATGACGGACCGGAAACGCGTTTCACCCCCGCATTTCGCGATATCAAGGAACGGCAAGGAACGCGTAGGACTGCAGCGCGTGTATCCGTTTTGTGGCTGTTATCAGTGGCATGCGTCCCTTATCGGGTATGTGAAATGCAACGCGATCCACAATGGATCGAGTGCGAATCGACTGGCAGATGTCGATTGTCAGTGCATCATCATCCTTGCGATTTTTCGGGGATACTTGAGGACATTAAACTTTTTGCATTTTAAATATATCACTTATTCATTTTGATTGTTCCGTTCCTTCCGCAAATTGATATTATATTATAATTTTTTACATTGCATATTACAAGATTTCTCGTCGTTTGAAAAAGTTTCGCGATGAAAAGCTACAAGAAACGAATTTTGAAACATACTTCTACAGGGTGTCCCGGGTTTTAACCGACAAACTGCGGGAGCATATTCTACTAGTGGAAATAAGAAAAAATTCTTATATCGAGTTTGCTTAGAAATGCTTTATTACAAAGTTATAAACCAATATTGAAAAGAAATATCAGATAAGTAACAACGGATTTTTTCACAAAAATAAAAATTATCTACGCAATGATTTAGTGACGCATTTCAAAATGTTGTCCTTGCACATCGATACAAGCTAGACATCGACGTAGTACAGAATTTGTTACAGTACGACATTCCTGAAAATTTTGTTGCATCTCAGTAACTGAATTAGTAATTCGTTGCTTTAAATCTATCTGGTACTCTCCTGTTGGGAAATCTACGTTGGTACTCTCGTACGGCAGCTCGTGCATTTCCGTCACAGAATCCGTACACGAAATGAATATCAGTGTATTCCTCATTTGAAAACACTTTTGGCATTCTGATAGTAATTGCTAGTGAACATGAATACACATAACATAAACATCTTCGACCTTCCAAATTCTACACTATGTTCCGTTGTTACTTATCTCATATTTCTTTTCAATATTTGTTTATAACTTTGTAATAAAGCATTTCTAAGCAAACTCGATATAAGAAATTTTTCTTATTTCCACTAGTAGAATATGCTCCCGCAGTTTGTCGGTTAAAACCCGGGACACCCTGTATAATTGTTACTTATCATAAATGTGACCAAAACTAGAAACGTTTGAAATAATTAAATAAGAAATTTCGTAAAGCGATTGTTGAAAATCTGTTTTCTCGTACAATCTCAAATAGAGAGAGTACGAACTTTGCGAAACTGTCGTTTGAAAACAGCAAAGTGATAAAGTCTCCTACTACATCAAAAGTTCATTGCGAAACAACTTCATACGCATACAATACGTTCCATGTAACATTAAAATCCGTATCTGCGACTAACAAACCGCGTTAACTCACGATGAAGAACATTTACCGCGTTTGTCGCAACGTGTGTATCAATAAATCTCTGTAAAAAAAATTGCCTAAACTATTTCCCGGCCAGTATTTCTCTGGGGTGTTCACCGTGTGTTCCCGATCAAGTGGTGAATCGAGTTTCTCGGCGGCAAATTGTTACACTATCGAGCGTTGCTTCCAGCATGGTGTCAAGGGACGACGCGTCAATTTAACACGTAGTTTCGGTATCGGCAGTGGAGTATAGTTCACAACGTGGTTCATGAGAGTGTCGGCGTCAAGCGGACGGAGACCGAGACTGAGACTGAGAGAGAGAGAGAAAGAGAGAGAGGGAGATTTCTTTATCGGCGCTTAGATACCCTACTTTTCTGGACGCAGCGAAACACAACAGGGGCTGCACGCGCACTGTTCCCCATGTCTTCTCTTTCATCGCGTGGGCGTACCCTCCTCCACCCCTGTTTTTCTCTTCCTCCCGGTCGATCCCTTTGCCAAAGATTTTCTTTGCTCTTTCATCTGTCCTGATTCCCCGTCCTCCCGACTCCTCCTCATCCCTTTGCTGAGGTCGCCCGTTTTAATTAGAACGGTGCCGCATCGCTTGTTTTAACGGGCGGTGAAATTTTCCCGAGGACGGTTTTAGACAACGGGGAATGTGAAAATGAAAGTGTGGCATGCGTGCGCGGGCGCACGCTCTAAATTTGCCACCATCGAGCTCTAAAAGCCCCGCGGGCGCTCTTGATGGGACTCGGTCACGCGATCATTGTGTGCCGCTCTCCGGTGTTTTAACAATCTGTCCACTCAGCCCTGGAACGTAGGATCAACGTCCCCTTTAATTTTCCGGTACGCGTTCGCCACAGCGAGCCCACCCTCAGGTAAGCACCGTTATCGCGCGTTTCCCTCTTCCGATCGATTTTGCATGTTGCAACCCTCACGCAAAGGGCACCCAGACTATGCTTTTGAAAGAGTCCGACGACCAAACGAAACGCGGGGTATTCGGAGGGAATATAATCGCCAATTATCTTATTATCGATTCCCTGTGATTAAAGTTCTCCGCTACCAGCGTTGTTATCGGAAAGTCGTAAGCCGTGCTGGCGGAAAGCCACGACGCCGACGTCCCGAAACTTGTCACTCGCCGCGATAAAACCGGAAAAAAAGAGAAGCTCGCTCGATCAATTTTCATGCCGCGAAAGTTCACGTTTTAGTAATTCTGTCTAACATTTCCCACACCCTTGTAGTCGATAAAAATGTCAGGGTAGAAAAGTATCACGTTAGCAGCAACACGTTGGCTGATTGATACTGACGAGGGCGCCCAGAATCCAATCGCGAGTATTACTCGGATCAGGATGAGACCCGTCGCTACCGAAGGATCGGCCAGGTCGCTCCTCTTACGTTGAGACAATCCGATCTCGTCGTGGCCGAGGCAGAAGGCCGACTTTAGCGTCAATTTGTGTCAATCCCGGACAACGAGACGACGGATGACGGAGACGGTTCGAGTGGAGAAGGCTGCGCGCACTCGCTTATCCGCGCACTCGCTCACACGTGGGTATCTCGCGCGTAATATCTGGGTAATCGTTACGTAGATAGGGATCAATGCCAGACCGAGCGAGGAACTAGCGAGATGCCAGCAATTTATCATTAACCGCCCACGCGGCCAGTGCGAATCGTTAACCCGAAGCGGCAGAAAATTGTGCCACCATTCTCTCTCTCTCTCTCTTGGCCAGGCATACGCGGTAATTCCGGAGCAGCAGTGTGCGGTGCACCGCGCGCTGGAAAGTCGGGACCATCGTCACCCTCGGCGCTGCCCAGAAAGGACCATGACGTCAGTACAGCCCGCCGTTTTACGAGTGACACCGTATAAGCCGCCGCGGCGAGAGAGCAGCCGATGGACCCCTCGTCGTAAATTCTGCGGTCGACGTTAAACTTGCCGGCACCGGCGATGCTAGGTGATGCTCGCGCGGCTTTCGAGCGAGCGAGCTTGATATTCGGTAAAATTAGTCGGTCGTACTGTGATAAAAAAAAGAATCTCATGGATTCGGGAATTTCGGCGTATTTGTTTTGACAAAAATTGCTCGCCACGCAAGGAATGTCGATGCTGCGATCCGAAACGTGTAAATTAATGGGATTTATTGGATTTACGCGAGCCAGAGAGAAGAACGCAAGTGCACTTGGTAGTCGCAAGTGTGCTTGGGGTCTAATGAGAAGTTTTGCAGAATAGCAGAGGAATAGTCAGATCCGGAGACCGATCACGCGATATGCCATGCCGAGTTTCAGGAAGAGTCCGTCCGCTCGACGAATGATCCGCTTGCCTCCGCTGGACTGAAAAGGGTCATGACGTCAATCCGCGTCTGTTCGCCTCGGGCTGACACTGTGTAAACTGACCAGCAGGAAAGTACCAGCGTTACGCGCTCGTAAAATTAGTCGTTTCCCCTGCGAATCGAATAAACTTGTGCCCAAACGGGTTTTGCGAACTCGTCCGATTACGCAACATATACGAGGACGACGAAGCGTGTTAATTTGCCGCAGAGCGTCGATTTAATAATTTAATTCGTCGATTGATGTTAATATCGAGCGAGAGGACTCCGATGAACTATTTGAGAAAAGATTGATTTTTTCGAAATTTTTGAGGAAACTCGCAAACGCGGATTCGTCAGCGGAAGCGAATCCTCTTTGCGCTGTTTTGTAATCCTTTCCCTCATCAGTTTCCATTATGACGCAGCTTTAACTTGTTAGGTTTGCCAAGTTTGGAATGGAGACACAATCGCTCGAAGAAACTCTCGTCCGAAGCCCTCCCCCGATTGCACGTACGATCTCTCGAACTGCAATCCCCTTAAACCTTAAACCGGGGATTCCCTCTAATCCCCGACTCCGTCAATGTCCTCCTCCTCGCCCTGCGACAAAGTGGCTTAAGACGAGGAGTGGATTCCGCTCAACGACGACGACGACGACGGCGACGTTGGAGGCATTAAAAATCTCGGTAGGTCCGATAAATTCAAAAGACGTCGGGGGAGGAACGAAAAAGAGAGAACGCGCGGATCTTCCTTTTTATTCTTTTTTTTTTTAATCCGCGAAGATCTCGTAAATCAACTCGACAGCGGCGAGTCGCGACTGCAGGTGAGCGATATACAGGGAAAAGAAGAAAAAGAAAAAGAGAAAGAGATCTTATATAGTATAACACATGCGAATGCACTCTTCTCCAGAAAGCCGGTTCAGAAAGGGCCGTGACGTCACCTTCCTTTCCAGAGGAGGACGAGAGGCAACGCCTGGAGATGTAATCCGCGCGTACGCTCTCGCGTACATGCGCGCAGAGGCGCGAGAAGAGACTGTGGCGGAAGACGACCGTTCTTGCGGCACGGGGATGAGGACGAAAGGGCTGAACACGTTCTCGAATCGATGGGATGGCCGTTTATTGCGGAACGCGACATAACGCGCGAATTCGTCACGGCTTCGCGCCGTTTCTTAAGCGGCTACTCGCATCGACCGCTTGCTCGGCTCCTCGCTTCCTTTCTCTGAGACTCCTCGTCGTCTCTCTTAACCGATCGCTATTGCTGATTGCTATTCTGTCTGCGAACTGATTTTTATTTGAGTGGATCAAAAACGCGATATAAAAGCGATGTTTTGTCTTAAATAAGCTTCTGATTTAATTTAAGAATTTAAAAATCGATCCCATGTTCTCCATGGAACTTCGTGGTTCAAATCATACTCGGAATTGGTGTAAAGTTCCCCTTGACATTAATTTTCGCATACGTGCTTCCCTTGAAACTTTGTACGTTTTTGCGAGGAATGCTAATTACGGCCCGGCGACTAAAGACGCGGGACGCTAGCGGGACGCATCGCGGTCGCGCGATCGATATGACATAATTAACGAGCGATGCACGCCGCAAATGAAATACGTGCGACACGTTGCACCGTTGTAATTGGCGAATTGTGGTACACATGGCATCACGACAGGTCCGCGATAACGAGCGGAATTTTGATTCTTGCGTAACGAGTTTACACAACCGAGGGGGCGCTTCCTGTTTGCTACAATGGAGAGACTTTTCTGGACGAAAAGCAGATTGTTTGATGTACCAGAGAGGTGACAAGCCTCTTCCGGCTATTGACGTTATTTCTTTCAGTTCCAGTTGGATCGTACGCCCACGATGGCAAATAAATCACGTTGGAGGATCTAGCGGTTCCTCAAGATATCTTGTTTAGTCAAATTTTCGGACGATTAGGAAAGAGTCTCTCAAGAAAATAAATATAAAACCGACTTGTAAAATGGGACATTGTTCAAAGGCGAAAACCAGTTTTTATCCATCACACTTTTTACCTCTAGTAACAGAATAATGCAACGTTCAAGGTAATGTAAATAATATTGGTTTGACAAGCATATAAATTTTTAACATGGCATAATGATGTCTAATCAAAAATAAAAATTAAGATTCTTTAAAGTAAGTTCACTTGAAATTAAGTACAAAATAAAGTTTGATATTCGCACGTGTTTCTTAAGTTTAGCTCGCGAAGAGTGTCTTTTAATTTTATTTTTAGCTAGATTGACGTCTGTTACATATTTCAGAAATTGACTCCAGAACTTAAAAGAAACCTGCTCTTCTCAAAGCAATTTATTTGATCTCGGAGTATCTTATTCAGCGTGTCTGTTACGACAACATCAAGGATAATCGATAACATCAAGGGAGTGGATAACGTACATAATTATAATGTATAGAAAATATGCATGCGCGCGTGTCATAATTGTGTAATCGTCACATAAAGGATTGAATTCAACGTTTCAATTACGGAGATTGACGCTGTCCTATTTCGCAGTCTACACGCGAATGAATAATTTGCGCCCTCGCGCGATTAATAAGCACAGAGATGTATCATTGCGGCCACGTGCACCAATACTCGCGGTCTTCGTCTTTACGCACACACAGCTGCGTTTTATTTATCCGCGGCATTTCGGTAATCGCTGGATTGATGTATATGCCACGCGACGAGATGATAATAATACGTTTCCGGGTTTGTGATTCGATTTTATTATCCTAATGAGACACTGTAATTTTTACGATGATTTCTTGAAAATAGTCGATTATGCGTTCAATTATCTCACAATTTGACAATGTTTTTTGGGAGTCGATTCATCTCCAAATCAATTTCAAGTAAAAAATTCTTCCATCAGATTCATCAGCTTAAATCCGCCTGCTTATTCTTTTGCTATTCTCTGATGATAAATTGACCAGTGGTTGACAGCGGATCGAGCTCGAATGAAAAGTACGTTCGCACAGAATTTTATACAATTTATCACAGAACATACAATGATACCCACTAGATTTTTTGGAATTTAGAGTACCGCGTAAACATGATCGTGGACGACTACGTGGCGTCTTCGGGCAGATGCCCAGTTCTTCACCTTGCATCATCGTGTCGCACGTGGTGTCGCGCATCGCCTTTGCTTCAAGAGACGAATTGCGAAATTGCGGATTCGAGCGATTTTATTATACTTTATGCAACATCGATCTCTCTCTCTCTCTCTCTCTCTCTCTTGGTAGTGCGGGCGGGTGTCGTGGGTGTCCGTAATTTTTCCCCTCGCCCGTGCTCGCAATCCTCTCCTTCGCGAGTGCCTCCCCCGCATTTGGAAATGTTCTGTTTCTGGCCAGTGATGCGGCACGAAGCAGCACTCTTTCGTCTTTCCCATTTCTGCTTTTTTCTTTCCCCGTTTCTTTTCTTCTCACAGAGTTCCCCGTGTGTGTGTGTTGAGCGGCGAACATCGCCATCCTCGAGATGGAGAACCAGGAATGCGACGAAACACGAGTTGCCTGCCGTTCTCATCAGCGTTTTTCAATCCACGACCGCCCTCGGCGACCCAATTATGCAGACTTTATTCCTGTTCTTTTTTTCTCATCTTTAATAGCCGCGCGCGCGCACTTTCAGAGGCGTTCATCATTGCTGTTTGTAAATTACGATTTAAGTACTTCAGCATTTGTGATGTTCGGATAGAATAATAAATGGTCGCTGAGCGCAACGGTGATACAAGCCGTTTTAAAAAGACACGGAGTAAAGTTTGTGGGAGTAATACGAGATCTGCCTGCTTTAATACAAACATCATGCTATCGATTTTTCGAGAGAGACACGTACAATTTTACATTCACTTGAAAAATAAATACGCACAGAATTTGACATTGAGTTAGACTTCATATTCGTATATTACGAATTCATATAATTTTCATCCCATCTAAATTCACGAGAGTTTTCGTAATGAATAAGGACTTGATTAATGAAAAAGCTAATGCGCTTCACTGACAGCATGACGGGAATGCCTGATAATTTCAACCAAGAAGCAGGGAAGGGCTTTTATAATCAGGAATTAATAATACTGGTGTCAAAATTAATGGTAGTGTCGGTTTCATAATTTTATAATAATAATCCGCTACATTCTTAATGCTGGAGTTACGTAGTAAAGCAGTAACCGTTCAGAAATCACATATCAAGTGTCATTAAAGCAAATTTAATACGATGGCGAACGATTGTTATAATTAATAAAGAGATTGCTATAATTAACATTTATGTTTGAAATTACGATGGCTCTTATATATTAAACTTTTATTAATTCTCAATTAGCGAAATAAAATTCTGGGTCCATAATCAGTTAGATAACAGTTTCTCAGCATATGTATTATAACTGTTATCGTTGCACTCTCCATATACCACTGCTAGCAGACCATTGTTGAAACGAGATTTTTTTGCAAAAACACACGACAGCATTTATTTGCTAAACTGGCTATTACTTTATTAAAACCAGTGACGATGGTTATTGCGTGCGCAAACAAACTCGCATTACGTCGCGAACTTTAATTAAAACGTGAGGCACAGCCGTGTGTGAAGGAACTAATTACCGTTGTAATTGGTTTAGCCAGCTATCACATGTGGATATATGCCAAACGTATGAACAGAATTATTACGCTGGAAGAACATACGCGCGGCGAAAGAAAAAATAATCGTTACGCGAATTAATTAATAAACACATTCGCCGTTTAAACATCGTCAAATGCTAAATTTCTTTTTCAACGATTAAAACGTGTGATTGCAATAGATCAGGAGCTTGCAAAAGAGCTGTGTAAGCGGATGTTTACATCTTTTAGAAAAGATTTGCGCAACGGTTTACTTAAAACTTCTAATATGGACATGAAATGGACTTTACATATATATGTCAACATTCTCAGCAAACAGTTTCAAGTAAAACGGAAATCTCAATATAACTATTAACCAAATGAAATTTAATTTTTCTTCCACTTTTCATCATTGATGACGGTCATATAGCGTTGCATAATTAGTGCATCTCATTATTACCAGATATTATCACCAAATTATGTCGTACCGTATGGAGGCGAAATTTATATGACTGACAAGTAACACTACCCAAGTGTCACACGCCGATTTTGATAAGCTTTGAATATGTTGTTATCTAGGTCAAAATATGAGATACATATTTTTTTATATCGGCCCGTTTGCCATTAAGGGGGTGAAACACCCTCTGAAAAAATCGGGTTTTATATTTCTTAGCGAATACCGTCGAAACAATAAAACATATAAGAAAAGTTTCAAGTAAAAGTTTTATGGATTCTAATGTACTTTATAACAGTGCAATCAGATTTTTCGAAATTCCTTTCCCCTCCACAATTTTTGAAAATTGTAAAATTTATCTTTCAGCAAAACTTCAAGCATATTTAATGACAATTCAACCATATATGATAAGGATATTCTGAAAACGCATTTTTCAAAAATAAGCTAAAAGTACCTCTATATCGCTACATACGCGCCCCGTCCGTATTCGTATTTAATACGCTAGTTACTCCTGGCAACAGTTTTTTCGCACAGAGATAACAATGAAGTCGGGGGATTACTTTTAATTAACAAAATAAGTCAGGTTCTCGCCCTCTGCCGGACCAGAAATGGTCAACGTAGAGCTGACAAGAAAATTTTACTTTTTTATTTTTTTCAATATTTCTAAATTTGTTTGTTTTTTTCTCTATAATTGCATATATACTAACATTTCTTATAAATCTGATTGCACTGTTATAAAGTACATTAGAATCCATAAAACTTTTACTTGAAACTTTTCTTATATGTTTTATTGTTTCGACGGTATTCGCTAAGAAATATAAAACCCGATTTTTTTCAAGAGGGTGTTTCACCCCTTAATGGCAAAACGGGCCGATATAAAAAATATGTATCTCATATTTTGACCTAGACAACAACATATTCAAAGCTTATCAAAATTGGCGTGTGACACTTGGGTAGTGTTACTTGTGAGTTTATATGAGAGAAAAAATATATATCAAGAAACTAAATGATGTAGGAATGATTTACTTACTCGGTAGCCCTTCTCTCCAGTAGCCCCTGGCTCTCCACCCGCTCCCTTCTCGCCCTTGGGCCCGGGCGGTCCATCCGGTCCGATATCACCTGGGAGTCCCTCCGTTCCTTGACTTCCCGGTATTCCAGGTAAACCCGGCTCCCCTTTGACTCCGGTACAATTGCATTTGTATGAATCTTTGCAGATCTGAAACATATTGAACGTATTCGTTTAAATAATCAGTAATTCTTGAAAAATTCTTGTAGTTTATACTACGTAAAATATTCTTTCATTAATTTCAATAAATACATAAATTGAGTTTTTCGTAAATGTTTTTCATGGAATTCATCGTCAGCAATTTAGCTTGCAAATCGTGATCGAACAAATTAATTTTGTAACAGGAGGACATGAGTTGATAAGAGATGACACGAGAACAAATTTCAAGAACTGCGATTCCAGGAATTGCTCCGATTCCGAGAAATTTTTTGCAATTCCAAGAATTGTTTTTCAATCATTTTTACCGTTGTTATTCCAAGTGCTTTTGTTATTCAAGAATATCGTCACAAATCTAGGATGTGCTGCAGGAATCGTTACAAGAGCGCACTAATTGAAACCAGTGGCGTAAGCTTGTAATCGAAGTATATAAACAAATATATACATAAATGTTAAAATTACTTTTTACAAATTTTTATACTTTTTTATCTTCTTTGTAATTTAAGCGTGGATATCGTAATTTAAGTTTGGTTTGCAACTTCTGCATTTTGGAATGGGCAAATATTTTCCGTTCGGTTTTCAAACCTTGCAAGAAAGTTATATGTCTAGTTGTTGAAAAACGAAATGATTTTTGAAAGAACAATATTATTCTCTTTAAGTAAAAAATAATTCCAAAAAATAAATCGCACCGGACTACGATTTAAAAATACTTTCATGATATAACTCGGTTCATTCTTCTGCTTTTTCGGGATTTTATTAACCGTTTGATTATTTTCAGATTCCTCGATCGCATTGATTCATGATCTTACAGATTCAGCGCCAATGGAAGAAAAACGACTACGCTAGTGCGTTATGAAGGCCGTGCTCTATTTGAATAACGTGGAAGAGGACGAAAACGGAATTGTGCTTCCACACATTTGCCTTGTAGATGAAAGTTTTACTTGTGTCAACGACGTACTCGAGGACCGAGCAGGCTTTCGAGGAACCTTCGCAACACCGCGTGCCCGATCTCGGGTATGGTACTAACGTTCCATCTCTCCCTTGTCCCTTTCCTCGCTTCGCTTATCCGTCATCTCCCCGTGCACGTGCCTCATTTTTGTTCTGCAGCTCATGACGTCTTATCGTTTGTCTCGGGATACGACACACCGCGAGAGGCAGCGAGCAATTTTTTTATAAGGGCTCGAGCATCATCTGACGAGTGAAGGATTGGAGAACGATGTCTAAAGATGTCTCATTTTCGCGACAAATATAAATTTCATGTTGAAAAATCATCCTGATCCTTTCGAAATAAAGTACGAAATAAAATAAAAAATATGACACGCATACGAGTTTTCATAAATAACGTAGACATTTTTAGGTCATTTTGAATTAATAAATTGTAAAATCTTTTTACTCTAGAAGATGAAATCTAGAAAATTGTTCTAGAAAATGGAAGAAATGAATGGAATATGAATAGAAAGCGAAACAATCATTAGATGAAATATATTAAAACGAAGCGCAGCAACAATCGTTCGAGACTGATTTCTACGAGAAGTTTGCGGCGCGATACGATAAACCGGATTCGACGAGACTTTTTAAGCTTAAAGCTCGGTCGCATCTCAAGGCTATTGTTGCTTACGCGATGATATAACCGGCTGCATAATCTCAATGTCGCCATTACTATACTGCGAAGGATGACGTCGCGCTACTTAAATATGGAAAAGAAGATCTGAGAGAATACGATTTTATGTATCAAGTCTGATCTCTGCGGATTTCAAGGGAAGAAAGGAATTTTAAGAGACGGGAGGATTGAATATTTTTGCTGAATTACGCGGAAAAACTATCGAATTGTCTACAATCGCATCCTCGCCTCTCTGCTTGACTAGCGAGGCCGCGATTTTAGATTCACGCATGCCTTGTGCTGTAATGTTCAACAATGCGCCGTCAGCGTATAATTCGTGCAATTAACTTAAATAAGCGGGATCACTTAACGCGGTTCCTCTCGGCGAATCTCGGTGGATGCGCGCGCGTGCAAGATGATCCCGCGTGTCTCTTCTTCTTCTTCTCCTTCTTCTACTTCTCCCGGACTCGTCGGCTTTATCTCCTTTCTTTTTTCTCGTCTCGGAGAAAAGAAACGCGTTTCTTGCCCGGCGAAATAATACAAAAAGCAGACGCAACCGAGAGAATATATTGCGCCGGATTTCTTCGACAGAGACCCTTTTGACCAAACAATCTGATTTAATTAGCGTAAAAGAAAGAAAATGAAAAGAGCACCGATCCACATGCTTTTTCTTTCAAGTGTGGCCAATATTTTTATGAATATATGACAAAGTGGCGACCGGTATCTCGAGACGCGTGCATTCGATCGGTCGACCTCGCCGAGCGCAGCGATATCCTACCAAATATGTAACAAGGCGGCGACGTCTCTCCCCATCGTTTCCACGCATCGGCAACATGACGTAACCAGCATCAGCCAGCCACGCTGAGGAATCGCGCAGCTACGCCGTGACATAATTCCGCGATTACGCGGACCCGCAAGAGAGCGATCCGCCGGGAATTATGCCTCGTTTGCGCGTCGCGACACGCTCCACCGAGGAGGCAGGCGTCTTCCTCCTCCTCGCGAAGACGCCCTGATTTCGCGGGACAGCTACATGCATCTCATTCAAGAGTCTTCTCTCTCTTTCTTCTCTCTTTCTCTTAGACGTCTGCATCTGAGATCATTCTCTCTCTCTCTCTTTCTCTCGCGCAGGATCATGAAGAGTACCGTTAGAGTTACCACTGTGGACTCTTGTGGATTCTCGTTCGTGGACCTTTCATTTTCTACGACAAATTTCAAGTCGACTACCGTTTCGAGGATGGATTCCAGTGAGATCTCCGCTGACGAACGATTTAAGGTGTCCCATTCCGTGCGTGTTTCAGGCATTCTTGCTCGCAATGACTTGATGGATTATTGGAGGTGATTAGACAGCCGAGAGCGGAGTCGAGATAACGCAAGTTTCGACCGGATTATCGTCAAATCGCAGATTGCTTGGTGTCAGAGCTAGGGTCAAGGCTTGCTCCGATATTCCTCCTTCTTATTAGCGCAAAAGCCTTTTGTATCAGCCTTTTGTATCCTGTCTTCCTTGGCAACTGTCCATTCTCGTGCAGGACTTTGCCTTATGTAAGATCTGGAAAGATAGTCGAGACTGACAGGTCGTATAGAGGATCGGAAGGAAAACAAGTTGATCACAACAGTAGGAGTATTGGCCGTACAGCCTAAGACCTAGGCGTGTGAACGAGGGATCCCGGAGAGTTCGAGTTCAAATCTAAGGCAGTTTCCTAGTTATTTTTCGCCTCTTACAATTCAGAAGTGGGATAAAATCCGCTACCCCTCGAAGACAGTTGAGATTCATCCGCTACCCCTCGGAGAGGAGGGAGTTGAGAAGCAGCTGGCCGGTAGTGAAGCCTGAACATGGAGATCGGGACGGACTCAGAGGAGTGAACCAACATGGAGATTGGGACGGACTCAGAGGGGTGAACCAACATGGAGATTGGGAAGGACTCAGAGAGGAGTGAACCAACATGGAGGTTGGGAGGGACTCAGAAGAGTGAACCAAAAATGGATGTTGGGAGGGACTCAAGTGGAGTGAATCGACGATTTGGAGACATTCGGGGACGAATGTAATGTCAGGCTGGCCGAGCTGTAAGATCTGGAAAGATAGTCGAGACTGACAGGTCGTATAGAGGATCGGAAGGAAAACAAGTTGATCACAACAGTAGGAGTATTGGCCGTACAGCCTAAGACCTAGGCGTGTGAACGAGGGATCCCGGAGAGTTCGAGTTCAAATCTAAGGCAGTCTCCTAGTTATTTTTCGCCTCTTACAATTCAGAAGTGGGATAAAATCCGCTACCCCTCGAAGACAGTTGAGATTCATCCGCTACCCCTCGGAGAGGAGGGAGTTGAGAAGCAGCTGGCCGGTAGTGAAGCCTGAACATGGAGGTCGGGACGGACTCAGAGGGGTGAACCAACATGGAGATTGGGAAGGACTCAGAGAGGAGTGAACCAACATGGAGGTTGGGAGGGACTCAGAAGAGTGAACCAAAAATGGATGTTGGGAGGGACTCAAGTGGAGTGAATCGACGATTTGGAGACATTCGGGGACGAATGTAATGTCAGGCTGGCCGAGCTGTAAGATTTGGAAAGATAGTCGAGACTGACAGGTCGTATAGAGGATCGGAATGAAAACAAGTTGATCACAACAGTAGGAGTATTGGCCGTACAGCCTAAGACCTAGGCGTGTGAACCAGGGATCCCGGAGAGTTCGAGTTCAAATCTAAGGCAGTCTCCTAGTTATTTTTCGCCTCTTACACTTATCCGCGTTATCGACTTGATCGACTGGCACGCCGATAGCTCGGCGCGGATCTAAGACCGCGATCTGATGATTCGTTTAGGAATTGCTGGACGCACAAATATAATAACGTGGGTCCGCAACGCGGGTTCTTCGGACTTCTGGCATCTGCTTTTGCTTAGGCAAACCCGGCTGGCTGGCAATCGCCGCGCTCAGAGGATCGGCGTAGAGCGTGCACGCCGCGTGTTGCAAGCACATCGCCGCGGCGATGTGTACACGTGCTCGAAAGAGTTAAGTGCGGCCGTTTTCGTTGAATAGCGGACGTTTACGCGAGCCGGCCGCTCCAAATATTTAGGCGCGCAGCGAGCGCGAGGTTCGTGAACCCCGATTCCAAATTTACACCATTACGATACGCGTTCTCCAGTTACATCGCCGCTCGATCCTACATGCGCGCCCGCAATCCAGACCTCAGAATCGTTTTCTTCTCTTCATCTGATAGATATTATCTTGGAAGTGGGCGAAACGTCAGATAATTCCTCTACGAGTCGTACACAGTGGGGGAATTTTCTTGGGGGAGTTTCTTTCCTCCTCGCTTTCCGTAGAATAAATAAAAATGACAGCATCAAGATTGATCGATGCATCAATGTAGAGCTTCCTTTTTGGTGTTGTCGCGTGTATCGTATCAATAATCGTTTCTCGAAATGACGACAAGAGTTGCCTTTGAGTCAACGCGGTAAAACGGGATTCTTATGGCGCGCCGCGACCAGGAAGTGCTATAAAGCCGTCTGCGTTCAGGAGTATTCGCGTGGAGTACGTGCGCACTGATACCATTCTCGATTAGTCGTGGACCGCCACCAGCGAGACCAATGCGACAGCATCGTGGTTGTGCCACGGAGTGCCACGATAACGATAATGCACACCTTCGAATCCCCGTTTCGCCGCAGAATGGTCGGGTGCTCGCTAACCGGCTCGGGTTCCGCAGGATCAACAGGTGTACTCGAGCAGGACGAGTAAGCAGTTTTCAGGAAAGGCGCGTCGCCAGCGTCTCTCCCGCAGCAATCTTTGCAAGTGGCGACTGCAACCGACCTGTTAATACCTCATTAACGAGCAAACTTTTCAGAGGGGAAAGAAATGGGATAAGAATCTTATCAAACAATCCTATCAAGACAGATAGGATTTGCACGATAAAATTATCCCAAGATTTCCCAAATCGGTGATATTTTGACAAGGCTGGATCGCATTTGACGGTTATTTCAATTTGACGTGGGTCGTGTATGATAGACTAGCTATTGGGTTGTTCGGAAAGTAATTTCGTTTTTCGCAAAGAGATGTCGTTAGTCGCGTTCCTCGATACTTAATCTTACTCTAAGCGGCAACTTCGTTTTATATTTTGACAACTGACATTTCAGACGTCATTTAGTATCTTATTGTGTTGCGATCTGTCAAGTAATTTTTTTTGGCATCACATCAAACATGGAAAATCAAAGTGAGCATTTTCGTAATATTTTGCTTTTTTACTACCGAAAGGGTAAAAATACAGTGCAAGCGAGAAAAAAATTGTGTGCCGTGTACGGAGAAGATGTATTGAGTGAACGTCAGTGTCAGAATTGGTTTTCGAAATTTCGTACTGGAAATTTCGATTTGAAAGATGCACCACGTTCAGGTCGGCCAATTAAAGCTGATGACGAGAAAATAAAGGCTCTGGTGGATGCAAACCGTCGCATAACAACACGCGAAAGTGCTGAAAAGTTAAATTTATCGAATTCGACTGTTTACGATCATTTGAAACGCCTTGGATTCGTTTCAAAGCTCGATATTTGGGTTCCACACAATTTAAAGGAAATTGACTTGATTCGACGCATTACCATCTGCGATTCATTGTTGAAACGTGAAGAAAATGAACCATTTTTGAAGCGAATCATAACTGGAGATGAAAAATAGATTGTTTACAACAATGTTAAGCGAAAACGATCATGGTCCAGGCAAGATGAACCTGCTCGATCGACATCCAAGGCAGATATTAATCAAAAGAAGATCATACTTTCTGTATGGTGGGATTGGAAGGGAATCGTATTTTTCGAGCTACTACCAAGCAACCAGACGATTGATTCGAAAGTGTATTGTCGTCAGCTGGATGAATTGGATGCTGCCATCAAGCAGAAGCGACCAGAATTGGCGAATAGGAAAGGTGTCGTATTCCATCACGACAATGCCAGACCACACACAAGTTTGGTCACTCGCCAGAAGCTTTTACAGCTTGGATAGGATGTGCTACCACACCCACCATACTCTCCTGATCTAGCACCATCCGATTACCATTTGTTCCGGTCTCTACAAAATTCTTTGAACAATGTAAACTTCGATTCAAATGAAGGCATCAAAAATCACTTGCTTCAATGTTTTGTCAATAAGGAAAAGGACTTCTATGAGCGTGGAATCTTAAAGTTGCCGGAAAGATGGCGAAAGGTAGTGGAACAAAATGGCCAATACATCACTGAATAAAATTTATTTTAAATATGAAAAAACCGCCTTTCAGTTTTCCTTGAAAAAACGAAATAACTTTCCGAACAACCCAATATTTTGGAAATTGAGGGAGACACGAGCACGAGGGCGCTGAATTGCACGTGTCATTTTATCGCACGGGAATGAATTTTTCTCGGCGAGGACACGTCGCGCTTGTCGTTGATTTATTGGTCGAGTCGGAAAGTGTCGTGTGTTCGTGTACCCGTGACGTTCGTACGAAGATCGATATAATTAAAACGAAATGCAAGATAAAATCGTGGCCCGGACGTTAAATTACGGTCGCGTTTAACCGCGTAATACTTTGGCGGGACGAATCGATATAGCGATCTCGCCCGGTCGCTTTTAAGCAACCCGTCTGCGCTCGCCTCGGCTTCGACCGGTTCGCTCTGCGACGCGATATTCTCGTGGCGATCCTCGATGCAATGCCGAACTTTCTCGCCCAATTGCACCGTATATTAATCATATATTCATGCGACTTAATATGCTCTCTCGTCGATTTTCCATGGCGCCCTTATTACTTCGCGCTATTACCAAGAGAGAGCTGCGAGACTTACGATTTAATTTAGGAAGAAAGAAAGAGAGAAAGAGAGAGAGAGAGAGAGAGGGAGAGCTAGAGGAAGCGCTCGCAGAAAAATTCTTAACGTATCTAATTAATTTTACGTATCGATCAAAGTTTAATCTATTTTATTTTAATTACTCTAATTAATTTTAATTATCACACAATACGTTGTACATATTATAAAACATGATACGCAATTTTTTAATTATTGATGACATTGCTGCGAGTACATATGCGCGTGTGTAGGTTCTGTATGTAGGTCAGATTTTTACATTGCCGATCCATCCATATCGAGTAATTATATCAGTGACTTATTGCATGTGCAAGTAAATGACTCAATAAACAAATTACAAAACCTTGGAAATCTTGTAAAATTTTTCTTTGCATCCTACCGTTATCATTAGCCTTTGAAGGCAACAAACAAGTTGAGTGTCATAGATCTTTAGGATCTATCTCTCTCTTCCTCTATCTCTCTTTCTCTCTCCCTTATATCTGCGAATCTGCAGTTTCTTGCTCGTTTTTTTCGTATCAATGAATGTCACTTCATCGATGATATCAAGATTGGATCAGAAGGTGGACGATCGGCTCGTCGACTCGTCGTGCGATGGCGAGACAAGGATCGACATGAGGGGTCCTGCACGAGGGGGGGCCACAAGGCGACTCCACGGAATCTGCATAACGTGCAGTAATATTAAGCGTCCCCCTCAGCTCGGCTCGACCGGATGACGTCGACGTCTGCAAGGAAGATACGTGCATCGCGACGTCTTTCTCACCGTTTCGAGCCGCTCCTTCTCTCCTCGTGTCTCCTTTCTCTCTCTGTCTTTTTCTCTCTTTTTCTCTCCAGGTTGTACTCTCTCCTCTCGTGTCCTCTCCGGTCCAGCGCATTTTTTCTCCTCGCATCGATCTCCGCCGTCTTTCTGGCTGGCCTGGTCTTTCACTTCTTTTTTTTTTCTCTCTCTCTCTTTCTTTCTCTCTTCTCTCGTCGTGTGGAGTAAAGGCTGTCGCGCGCAAAAATATTTAAGGACTTAAGACGACGTCGCTCGAAAATCAATTCACGTATGTACCGCAGCGTTATTAAGTTCGCGTGCTCCTTTTAGCTGCACACTTTTTCACATTCTCTGTGCTTAAAATGGAATTTGGAGAGAGACGAGAACGCGAGGAAAAAAACAGCAAACTAAAAAAAGAGGAAACACGAGCATTGTGCAAATAAAGAATCTCCAACCTGCATTTTATATTTAATGAAGGAAAATATTTTTAAGCAAACACAGAAACAGAAAAAGAGAAAAAAAGAGAAGAAAAAGAGAGACAGAATAATTAGCGAAAAAGTATTATAGGAACAATTGAAAGTCGATATCTCAATTAAAAGTCGATATCAGAAAATCAGGATTAACAACATGTTAAATGAATTTTACTGGAAATTACTGCGAACCTGGAGCAGGCCCATTTGTATTTAATTAAACAAAATTTTCAGACTGCCCGAGTATCTCACCGAACTTACAGTAATACCAGTAAGACCTGGACGTCGCGGTGGAGATATCTTCTCGCGCGATTATTTCTGTATCAGATTTTCTCGCTTTAATGCCGGATGTTCCAGAAGGGTCATCGAAACATACCTCACGGACTTAGGTCAGCTTATGGCCGTAATCATGCGTCTCGTTCGCCGAAGTGCCAGTGCGGCCGGCGCAAGTATTGACCCCCATAAAGGACTCACCGTGTCGCTGTATGTGTGAATGTGTGTGAATGTGTGTGAGTGCATGGGCGCCCGCAATAAGGGACTTAATCGACGCCGTTAAGCGATCGCGAGAATTGCGTGCTCTGATATCAACGGTATTACCGATGTGGTACCGCGCTTAATCGAATAAGAAATCACCTCGCAGCGTTGTTCGCTCGGATTGGCAATAATAGAACACGCGGAAGTAATGGAAAAACGATTGCAACTGCACAGAAAAAATCTGTTGAAAATACATTTTTTAAAATAACGTTCGACTTGCTTCGAAAATAGAAGGCTGTAATAAAAATTTGGAACAACGTACGAAATAACAAAAATATTAGCTATTTCATTCGAGATAACGATAATAAAAGTTTAAGATTCAAGATGACATGTTGCCTGAATAAAAAATAATTGGGTATTAATTAAAAGTTGCTCTCTAATGAACTTCTTGTCTCACTCGTGCGTATTCGCCGCATCGTACGGCTCAACAAAGACGTTTGCAACGTCATCAGACGAGAAAGAAATTCTTGTGGACGCCCCTGCGTCAATCCTTTTGCGATGAAACGAGATGAATCGGAGATTCTCTGCGGCATCCTTGAAGGATCGATCGAAGATCCCTGCGAATATCGGGAATTCGTGGTTCAGCCGCTGGCGCTGATCTTGCTATCGATGTTATCTTGCACGGTTCTTGAAAAGATATAAGGATCCGCTCGAAGGATTCCGGGTGTTTTGAGGTTTTGCGGAATCTCTGATTAAACTAAGCTGTAAACTGTAATTTCGTTTGTTTCAATGTTCGCAGTAGATTTGGGAAAAATATACTTCACAGCAATTTTCTGCAAAGCATCATTACAATCGTTCACCGTTACATCTCAGAATTCTGGCCATTTTGTATGATAATGCCAAGAAGATTCAGAAGAATCATTTTCTGCGACAATTTACGATGTATTATATTGGGTCATTAAGTATGAAACTTTACAAATAGAACATAAACTTTTGCATTTTTTGGCACATGGACATGATTTATTTTCAATCGAAGTATGCGCCCATGTTATCTACACACTTCTGCCATTTTAGTGGTAGTTGGTCTATGCCTCTACTATAGAAGCCAGGAGTACGGGAATCGATGAAGTCGCGGAAGGCTGTTTCGACTGCCTGTTGAGAATTGAAGAATTTTCCCACCAACAAGTTGTCCAAATTCCGGAAGAAGTGATAGTCGGTAGGCGATAGATCTGGTGAATATGGTGGATGACGGAGAGTTTCCAATTCCAACTCCTGTAGCTTTGCCACGGTCAGTCGTGCAGTGTGCGGTCGAGCATTATCATGCAACAGCATTGGCATTGACCGATTGACCAATTTCGGTTGTTTAATAGCAAGTTGTTGCATCATTTCGTCCAGTTGCTTGCGATATACTTCAGCCGTTATCGATGTACCAGGTTTCATAAAGTTGTAGTAGATAACACCTGGACCTGGACCACCAAACAGTCACCATAAGCTTCTTCTGTGTAATGTTGGGTTTCGCGTGATGTCTCGGTGGTTCATCAGCGTTCAACCACTGATGTGAGCGTTTACGATTGTCGTAGAGTATCCACTTTTCATCGCAGGTCACAATTCGATTCAAAAAAGATTCATTTTTGTGACGGGAAAGCAAAGAAAGGGAAGCCTCTAGACGTTGCGCCTACTGCGCATTGGTCAATTCGTGCGGGACCTATTTGTCCAACTTCTTTATCTTACCAATTGCAGCTAAATGAACAATATGGTGGGTATGGAAACATTGAATATCGATGCCAATTCACGTGTACTTTGAAATGGATCGGACTCTACTACGGCTCTCAAGTGATCATTATCCACCTTCGTCTTTGGTCTTCCACGTGGCTCATTAGCGAGGCTGAAATCTCCATCTCTGAAGTTTTTGAACCAATTGCCCACCGTTGCTTTAGTAGTTGAACCTTCACCAAATACAGCGTTGATATTACGAGCTGTCTCCGACACTGTGGTTCCACGACGGAACTCATATTCATAAATCACACGAATTTTGGACTTTTCCATAGTTCTATAAAAAAGAATCGACCAATAAAACTAATGAAGATATTTGAACAAACAAATATGACATTTGAAGAGCGAACATACATCTATCACACTAACCTAACCTGATACTAACGTCTGGCGCCAAATTTGAGATAACAAATGTTGAAGATGGCGCTTTTACATCTGTAAAGTTTCATACTTAATGACCCAATAATAATTATTTTGCAAGTATTATGCAAACTAATTATTGCATTTTGCACGTATAGAAATGCGAAATACTTGCATATTTCTACTTCGATCTTGTAAAGAGTTGTAGACAGAGTCTTGTCTGGCGCCACGGATCGCCGAGATTTCATTCGCGCGAATAGACGTAGGGCATAGAGGCCGTTTCTGTGCGTCTACAGCATCGAAATCTGGACCCATCGAAATTATACCGGTTCCAGTTCCCGCTAAGAAGAGCTTCGGCGAAGGACTTAAACGAACGCCGCCGAGGGGCAGCGCCGCGTTCCTTTTTATTTATACGCATCGAGCCCTCTTTCTTATCCCGAGAAACCGCGCCGCGCGGTTTAATTACGTTGTGCAATAAGCGTTACGTAATATTTATGATATGAGATTCCTTTTTTCGTAAACGGCTCTGCGCTGTTGCCCAACCTGGAGTATCGAAACTGCATCCAGAGACAAAATACAGAATCTGACTTATACGAGATTTCTCATGATTAATTAACGTGATTAACTGCAAGCAAATGGCCGGTTAAATTAGCGATGAATCTATAATCGTGCCGCCGATTTGAAGCATCAAGTCTGCTCTAAGAAGAGCGGACCAAGAACATCAATTTTATTTTTTGCGATCTACAACACTCTACAACGCTCACGAAAGATAGCAATTCTATAGAATTTAGGAAAAAGTACTTTGTTTATGTACTTATAATAAATTAATATCCGATCGAGTTGAATTTTCAATAAAAATCCAGCTTTTTCATGTCGTATCGCGCGAGACTATCTTTCTTGCATCGAGCTACAACGTATACGATCGCCGTATTGAATATGACGTTAAAAAAACTGCATAATCGGGAATGCGCGATGAGTTTGCAGCGAGGGATGGGACACCGTCAATGATTTATGATCCACGGGGTTAACGAACATCATGCATCGTGGCACACAAAATTTTTTGTGACCCTTGCCCGTCGTGAAGCGTCGATGACGGCGTGAAAGCTCGTAATTCAGCACTACGGAACATCGAGGAAATGTTTTAAAAAATTCGCCGTATTAGTCACGCTTGAAAAATAGACTCGGTTGGATCGATGCTCGATCTCGCAGAGACAACGGCTCGTGATAAGGATGAAAACATGGACACTGTCGCTTCCGCAAACGATCAGAAACAATCAGAATCCGCAGATCAGCGAGGGAAGCTCTGAGCATGAAACGCTAAATCGTAACGCAATCGCAACGCGTACCGCAACGAGGGCTCGCACAGAGTTGGGCGTTTATCTAGCATTTGTTAATGAGATCAGATGCTAAAATAGACCGCGGTATCAGCGCGGTTGAAGAGCAGGGTTTTCCCCGCTGCGTTTACGCGTTGCGTAAATCGGCCGCGGCGGCACGCTCGCTCGTCGGCTCTTTATACTCGTGTGTATCTCGTACAATTTCCGATACAGTTCTAATCGGTCGCACGCGTTTCTGCCGCGGGTCGAATGTCAAGTTTAGCGTACTCGCTCGCTCAAGTGAGTCGCACTATTAATATTAATATTATATTAATCGCGCGGCGCCGATCGCCGTCAGGCCGACGCGCGATTTCGAAAGTGCAGCTCGATTTATCGCGGGGTACGATCGGATTCAGGGCCGGCGGATTATATTGGCCGTGTCAGCGACGCCGGCGTGCGGCAATTAAAGATCAGTCGATGCCAATTTTTCCTCTTCTCGCTCCGGTCGCGCGGGGTTGACACGCGAGCACATGCCCGCGCGCTATGTATCGCGTTATAGTATTACGTCATGCTCGCGATTAGCAGCAACTACGGGGACAATCGCGCGAAAAACGCACGACTTCGTGGAAGCATACGTTGTCCGGTGTCCGTGAATCCCGCGATCTTTGAGATCAGCGGCTTCGCTTCCGTTTCACAATTCTTTTATCGTTGTCCATCCATTTTTATCCATGACGATCAACCCCGGAATAATTCGCGTGTCGAGGGAGAAGGGAAAGATGGTAATATAAATCTGTATTATTTATTATAATTAGTATTCGCACAATTGTGTGTGCAGTCTGCTAGCGAGAGGAACGCCGCATGTGAGCGTTCTCCACACGTTTCGACCTTACACCCTCTCGTCCGACCCCCGGATCTCCATCGAGAGATTCCATCTCGTTTCCCGAATGTAGCCAAGTGCAGCTTCACTTGGTCCGATCTTGGGTCCCTCCCGACGTAATTTATCGGCGACACGTGGACGAGAAAAATATCTCGCGCGTACGCGACGAGATAGGTAGGTATATTGTCGCGAGATATATGGACCGGCGCGGAAATAGAAACGGATATGCAGCAGCTCTATTTTTGGGGCTGGTAATCGATATCCGGGGGGGGGGTGCACCAGCATCGAGAAGGGAATCGAGAGGGGGAATTCTCGAATCGGCCCGTTGAGAAGTTAATCGTTCTCTCGAGCGGGCCGAGCCGAGCCGAACCGAGCGTGCGGGAACGTGACACGGCTCGTTTTTCTCTCACGGTGAGCACGAGCGTGCCGTAAAGATGAGCGATGCCGTTTTCGAGATCGGAAGGCGCCCAGCAATTTGTAAACGGCCAGATACCGACGCCGGAGATAATTTGACACGAAGCTCGAGGAGTTTCGTCGACGCGAGGCGTCCACGAGACCGTGCTCCTCATTTTCCGCGTCCGTTGCAGCGAGCCGTCTCGTGTCACGGGATATTGTGTGCTTTTCTTAATTAATTTGAAGAGCGTGGGATTATAGTTTCGGTATTCTGGATTATTATTATTATGCATTTTGAAGAAGCTGAGGCATATTTTTTGCGCAAAAACGCTCGTTCTGATTCTTTTATGAGAAAACTCGCGCGATTGCATTCTGAAATAATATCAGATTTTATAACACGATCTTTTCCTTTGCACAAGTGCTCGACAGAAATCTCTTGATGTACGCCGAGATTAAAGCTCTCGTAATGATTAGAACGATTTTTCTGGGATTTACTGCCAGCAGTCTCGTGCTAAGGCTGTTATTTGTATCGCGGCTTTGACGGATATTACAACTTGAAAGCAACCCGACATTTCTGTCGAAGAAGACAAAGACTGTCTGTTCCAAATCCGTTCGAAGAATCCGCCGCTGGTATTAAGATCTGTATCCGAAAAAGCCATCGGTTCTCCAGACATGAACGATACTATTTTAAAGCATTCCAGGTCACCTACCCACGAAAGTGTTAAGGCTTTCCCCCGGGGGCGGCGCGCATGATTCCTACAAAAATAGATTCCCCGCCGGCATGCAAACCGATTATTCCCGAGGGAAACCATTCCCGAGGGAGATAGAGCGAGCACGGGCGCCCCGAGTGGCGTTCCCGGATCGAGAAGTCGCGATCGGTCCACGGATTTCTCGAATCCGCGCTCGACACAAAAGCAGAAGCGTTTACGCATCTCTCGCGCCTGTAACCCCGTGAACTCCCGCGGCTTTTTATGACGATAGCGTGTATCGAGGTTACTCGTTTCGTAAGAGATATTGCGTTCATCCCTGCGTGTCCCACATAGATCGCCCGCGACCGGATAAGATACCGTACGAATTGGCGATCGCCGATCCGGCTTGGCATGGCTCGCACCGTATCTTCTGTGCTATGTCCGATTATAATTAAAGCGTGAAATGCAAAAGGCATAATTAAAATCGAAATCTCTGGGAAACGATGGGACCATCCTGCTGAAGTCTTGTAATTTCGCGACGCGGAATCACAATTATCTTCTTCTTGCGATTATTAATAACATCGCGCCGATGGCAATGATTGTTAAAAGCAACGAGTGATTTCAAGGTTTCGTTGAAGGATGCTACAAAGCTCGCCATACTGAAACGTGTTATTTTCGACGATCTGGAAATAAATTAATAAATCGATATTTGCATTGTTACTGAGAATGAATGCTTTTGTAGAGCGTTACAGTTTTATATATAAATATCTCTGTAAATATTTTTGGAAAAATATATATCATTTTCCTGCTACGAGAATTAATGAACAAGACTCAATTGTCCACTAATTTGGTATAATAGATAGCCTATTAATACGGATTCACGAAACGAGGTCCCGGAGTGTGTCCATCAAGTGGAGGGGAGAAAGATAGGGGGAGTGACATCACGCTCCAAAGTTATTTATTACAAACGTGAATGAAACAGTTCAGCGTGACAATCACCGATAAGAGGGAGCCGGGAGCTCGATGGTGAAGGAGGATAGGCCATTTATGGTTGTTCTGATAGCCCGCTGTACTCTAATCGCACGTGCGCGCGCAGGCGCGCTTCTCTTTCAGCCTCCGGTCCGCTCATCCTCCGCTCACTCGTCTCGTCTCAGCATTCACCACGTTCGAATTCTCGGTATGTCCGCACGAGGGAGAGGGAAAAAAAGAAGAAGACTAAAAAAAAATAACAAGAAACCAAAATAAAACGGGGATCCACGAATCTAATGAACCTCGCGCGGAGTTTATCGGCCGCCGCCTGCGAATCATTCATGATATTCGATGGCAGAGACGACAATCGTGTATAAGAAGATTCGTTAAAATTTAAAAACTTATTGCAATTTTAATGAAAAATAATAAAGAAATTCAAAATATATGTTTTCCATCTACTTGTTTCACTCCTTTCTTTGTTTCCTATTTTCTGTGTTTTTTTTTAGTTAATCAATCATCGATGTCACACCTTTGTTTCCCTAAATTAATAAAATACGTGTGTCTGGTGAAAGATCAACGTCAATAATTTCATGCAATTTCGCGACGGTGCGAGCAAACATGTCATTTTTCATAATGCGGTCGCTCGCTAGTTAAAATCGTGTTCGTGGAGGATTTAATTCAAGTCGGGCTTTGTTTCGTGGAAAGTAGGAGAAAGAAAAAAAAGAGAGAAAGAGAGAGAGAAAGATTGGCATGTGGTATCGTTGGTATTAATATAACAATTCCGCGATTTTAACGAGCAAGAGATTGCGCCACGAGTCTGAAGCCCGGGATAATGCAAGTGCTCTTGTCCCGCGCAGCATCCGCCTCGAAACGGCTTCGGAGAATTACATTATCGCGCGTTTATCGCTCGCGATGGAGCGTTCTACTCGCGACGAAATAAACGTTTGCGGCCGGCGAAAGTAATATCAGAGCCGGACAGTTAACGCGCGTTAATAATACAACGACTGGGCGATGCGTTAATAATCGAGGCGCGAGATTACACGCGCATTCCCGGGGAGAATATGAGAACGCGTATGCATGGTAACGCACGATAACGCAAAAATAACGTTCGTCATCGCGAGCGATCAAAATGACGATCCAATCGATAACGAGATCGATCGCGCGAGAGAAGATCACATGCGTTTAGCTTCAAATGAATTTACTCGCCGCTCGCTCAACTTATTATCGCTATTTATTATTATATCATCGTTACACTTCCGCGTTTATTTATTGGCCCGGGCATGTGATAAATAAATGAAACACCAGAATTTCAGCTGACGCAACGCAACGGAATGCAACGACCGCGGGATCGCAGGCCTTCGCTCGGCTCGGCAGCTGCGAAACAGCGCGCTCCGAAATCATAACACGTATAATTAATTGAACGATCATTCATCGAATTGACCGAAGTCTTTCATTCATGCCTCGCAGTCGGTAATCTTAGAACTATCATTCACGAGATATCGCCCACGCCACTCCGCAAGAGATACGTCTACCAGCTGGTGCGTACTGCACGAATTTTCAACCCAGGAATCCCATGGATGTCCCCAGGGAATGAAATCGACGGGAAGTGAATCGCCAGAGATAGACGCAAGACGTAGATGCAAGGATGGATCAACAATTTTTGACAAATAGTATTTTTCATCCCCTAAAACTTTTGATTTGAAGCAAGCTCCTTGTTTGTCGATATTTCTAAGATGTTCAATATAAAAATTATTAAAATTCAGAATGTAAAAATATGGTTATATACACACTCACTCTCAAAAAAAGCGGTACACTAAAATTTAGGGAAAAATTTACCAACCTTCAAATGATCATAACTTGGTAAATAATGAAGATAAAAATATGTTCAAAAATGCAAAATGAAGCTTCAAGTATCCACTTTAAGAATATTTGAATGGCAATTATGGTCGGCCATTTGATTCAAAATGGCGGATGACAAAATGAGAGGATGCAAAAGTGATAACCGAAAGTCCGAGTTTGTGACGGTGCATGGCGTGAATTAGATATCGCAGCCTAATGGGACCAAATGCAAATGAAAATATAAAGTGTTATTCTTTAAAATGCTTTTTACCGAGCTCGATGCGATCATTTTTCGCTGAGTTGTGCGACTTTAAAAAAGAAAACACTCTGTTAAGTAAATTTGGAGTATCTCAACAAAAAATGATCGCATCGAGCTTTGTAAAAAAGCGTTTTAAAGATAAAACTCTATACTTTTATATGCATTTAGTCCCATTGGGCTGCAATACCTACTTTACACCATGTGCCATCGCAAACTCGAATCTTCATTTATCAATTTCGCATGCTCTCTCTTTCCGCCATTTTAAAAAACTCGCGCGCGCACACACACACACACACACACACCCCTACCTACATACACCTACACCCACACACAATTTATATATATATAAATATATATAAATATATATGTGTATATATATATATAATATAATGATATGTTAAGTACTTGGATATTGTGTGCAAGTTGATTTTCGATAAATAAGTCAGATCTAAGTTTGTTGATTGCGAATGCGAGTTACTTAGACATCTGTCGACAGCACCTACGACGTGCACATCTATTTGCGTTACTATTATTCATAATGAGGACCAATGTCGCGAAACGCGCGATGCAAATTAGTGTTTGCAGTCGCCTTGGGAACATTATTCCACGCCTGCGGTTTGTTTTATGTATATACAGCTCGTCTGCGCGCATATATGACATCATCGTATGCTCCAAAGCCATTTAACATGAACGTGTCAGTAGCCACTATTGGCCGCCTTTCCTGCTTTCATTCTGACGCGCACCACATGGAATGTGTCATGGAAGAAGAGAGACGTAATCCATGTTCGATTATGTCACGATCGAGCTTACCAGTTTCGTTCAGTTATTTATTGTCAAAAATAAATAAACCAGAAATCCACTAAAAGTCTGCGTATGAAATAAAATAGAGTAAAAGCGTAAAAATAAAATCGTTTATGGTTTATGTACCTATTTGCAATCGTAATATCTTTGAAATTCAATATTCGAAACGCAATTAAAATTTCATGTTCAAAATTCAAATATAGCGCAAATAAACTAATTTATTAGGTCACTAACTAAATAATTCGGGTCGCGTCTAGATGGTGACACAAATATTGTAGCCATGTTATTGAGAAGAGAAGAGAAGTTATATGTTGTTAATAGAGTATATTGAAGTCGTTTAAAGTTATTGAATAATTTGCTTTTAATGGATATGAAAATATATGCGCGCCGAGCTTTCATTAGTCAGAAATGAGAATGAATAGAAGCGCGTCTGAGAATAAGTGCGATCGCTTTCAGTGATGGTGGACCGTAACGGCGTGTGTAGTGACAGCACCGCGTGATGTCATTGACAATCAACGCGCCTACATTGCTGTTAAGCTGACGAGACGATAATAGCTACGTCCAACCGCCGAAGCTAATTTGTATTTTATCGTGAGGTAATCCACGCACCGTTATTCTCGGTTGCAATGAACGTCTCAGCTACAGCGCGCTCGATGTGGCCCCCAAAATAGCCGGAACTTTCGGGCGATTCGGATTTCGACAAAAATAGTCGTTTGGGTGTAAGCAAATTTTATGTCCCCGTCGGTGGAACCGTCAAACAACGAACAATATGCGCTATCCATAACTCTTCATGTTCCGAATCAATAAATGGGCTTTTGAATGGCAGTCATTTATCGAAAATTTTGGTAAACGAATTATGGTAAATGAATTTAAAAAAGAATATGGACATTTTGTGCATGATATAATAATTTAAAATAATGTACATCGCTTATAAAAGTACAATTATAATTTTTATTTTAAGCTTGTCTACTATAATATTACAATTTTTGTCATTTAATGGATTTTATAAAACTCTGAAAAACGGAGTTTAAGCAACTTTTAAGCGACGATTATTGATTAAAATTTTATATATGTATGATACATGTTTCCGGAAATAAATGAAATTGTTAAAATCACTATAATAAAAAGAATTGAGGCTAGAATATAGACCTGACACTATTAATCTTAGGAGTTATAATTGTCGACACGTATGTGCAGCAGTCGTGAAACCAGCCTATGTAATCTCGAGTGCATGCATTACTAGATTCGCGTGACATTAGTTGACAACGTGGGCGTTACGATGATCTCAGTTTTCAGCTATTAAAGACAAACGTATCATTGATGATTGTGAACCGTTTGAATCTGCTTTCTATTTCGCACTTATCGACATTTATATACATGGTCGCTTCTTTAAATAAATTATACGTGACTGTGCGGTATCATCTGCGAATGTAATTAAAGAGGAAGTACCGTCAACCTCAATTTTCAGTAGATGACAGCCTCTATGCAATTTTCTAAGAGATTTATATAAATAAAGAAAGATAGAAATAAAAGAGATAAGAAAATAAACTTATAAAATATTGAATTAATTTTGGATAAATTTAAAAGCATTAGGAACATAAATAATGCTTCTAATAATTATCTTTGTTTGGATTTACGATAATAAATCGATTGATGAACTTGATTTCTATAATGTAAAATCATTGACTGGGTTAATCTATACGTAATCAATCGATGCTTCTATCTGCTCGAATTGCATTGCTGTATGGCAAAAGTGGCGGGGCAATCATTGAGAGTCAATTACAGGCTCACAATAAATGAGTTTAGGGCACAATGTCGCCTTGAAGTTTACATAATCGTATCAATAAAGTCCCTAATGACCATTTTAAACAATAACCGACCTGAGAGCTTCCACCCAACACTATCCAAATCAAGTTTCGCATTTCCGGAAACGTGCAGTCGCGGAAATCAGAGAAATCCGCACTTCGTCATGCGGGGGAGAAATTAATCCGCATTCAAATGAATTTAATGATCGGCGATTCGCGATTCGCAATTAGGCAGGGCAATTTTTGACTGATATTTCGCGGATGTTCTAGCATGATTATTTCAGCAACATCGAATTACGCGAACACGTCGTCGACCCCTGATGGCTTTCTTCGCGACAACGCATTCGTTGTCGGCGTTATATTACTTTATCCCCGCGCAGTACAATCGCCCGCGCGATAGAAGAATGGAAAAGCGGCCGTAACGCGTTCTCCCGAAAGTGGAATCACGTATGATACGTTCAACTTCCGCGGTGAGCGCGTAGGTGGGACAACGCTTTACATATCCCGTGGCGTGAAGTCTGAATGGACGTATTTCGGGAAAGCACGTGCAACGTTATGCTTCGAAATATTGACGCGGTGGGTGTAGGCTTGTGGAGCACGAGCCGAGCGTCTAGAAGCGTGTTTCGTTCTTATCTCGATCAGAAATCCATTCCCTGACTAGTTGCCGCCTCTTTATTAACTCCGTGCGTTCTACACAATCGCGGGCGTTGTGAAATGGACTAATAATACCTACGAAAATTTACGTACGTTAGCGTAAGCGTTACGGCATAAGTTAACGTTCGATAAACCCACATGGTTCGCTCTTAGAAATTCTTGAAAATTGATTTATTAAAAAAGGAGTGTTATTGCGCATGAAATATATATTAAAATTTTTTTGCACGGGTTATGAGTTATTTTATTATGAGAATTTTACTGTGAAACGCATCTCTCAGGTTCTTGACCCCGAGGCTTAAGAGATCTTGCTTAAGTGGATGCACGCACGTACAAAAGGACCGATATTAGATCGTCTGGTGCTTCGTCATGTTTCGTCTGCAAACCGAAGAGACTCGAGCCGGGTTACATATTATCCCGCAATGACTGTCTTCTTTGGAAGAACAACAGGAAAGCTTTTATCGTTATCGCGACAGCGGCAGACTCTCTTCCTACAGTTCATCGT
Organism: Ooceraea biroi; assembly: GCF_003672135.1. Lineage (NCBI taxonomy): Eukaryota > Metazoa > Arthropoda > Insecta > Hymenoptera > Formicidae > Ooceraea > Ooceraea biroi. The sequence goes on from NC_039516.1 coordinate 10,481,616, forward strand.
CAACCTACATATTGCGGTTCACTACTGTAAATTTTGTAATGATGCCATTTGCAACAAATATTATTGTCGTCGTTTAGCGCTTTTGTAAGATTATATCACACTTTTACCTTACTTTTATATTTTTTAATTTCTATTTTTTAAATTTTATTTCCAAATCGATAATTGAAACATTATTCACTAGCCATTCTTGTCACATAAATTATTTGACACTTTGGCTGTAAATTTGGTGTTTTATCTCTTCCTGCGTTCTCTGGCGTGTCAGTGAGTTGGCGTAACTCCTTTTTAATTTCTGTGAATCGCGTAATAAATGTGGATAATTTTATACATGTCAATGAGGAAGAAGTCGTTAACCAAAGCTTGACAATGCACGTGTCGATCTTTGCTGAATAATTTAGTAGTATAAACCTACGCAAGCGATTCTCCAAGCGAGCTCTTGCGTCGCCTGGAAGACAAATGACCATTATAGTTACACTTTGGGGATGTCGGAACAAGACAGTATCGTATATTTCCGCCTCGGACACATTTCCATACGAAAGTTCGTTCGAATTTTGAAAAGAGCTGGAGCATTGAGCAACAGATCACGTGGGCGTAACTCGAATTAAAAATCTCATATAACGCTCTTATCTCATAAGAAAAAAACAAACAAGATATATATAAAATCAAAGCAAATGTTAAGTAACCAAGACATAATTCGCATTATGAAAAAATTACACCGCTGACTGCTTCTTCATGACTAACAATCATTATATCATCGATGCATCATAAGATATTCAAGAAAAAAATCTACTGCGCCTCTGATTATTTTATTAGTAAAGTGATTATACTTAAACCTAGCAAGTTCCTACAAGGAAGACAGCGTTCGCCGCATATTTTTCTTCGCTTGCGCAATATTTCTTCGCGATGCACCAGTTGGGGAGTGTCAGAGGGACAATCCGGCTCGTTGCAGAACGGATTCTCACGATTCTGAATGACTTCGGTATAATAGCGAGCGTGACCTGTCGGAGGGTCATAAAAAGGCACACAAAAATGCGAACCCGCTGGCTACCGGGTATCGCCGCACCCGCACCTCCTTTCTCGCGTGGGGTATTTTCTTTTATGTTTTCTGCGACCAATGCGTCCTCTGCTCGGGCGTCGAAATCGCCCACGTACCTATCTACCGGGTGACTTCAACGACACCGGAAACCGGTCTTTATATAAAACTTATATTATAAATTACCATCACAATTATCATTATTATTATATAACCATTATTACCAAATACAAAAATCAATCGATGCGAGCGGAAAAATGTTGCTAACCAAAGAACAAATGCACGTCTAAGGAAACACATTCTACAGCAGGACTTTACATCATCGTGCGAACAAACGAACATCGCAATTAACATCGCTAAGTAATCCAGGTCGCGTCTAAATAGCGACGAATCAAACTAAATGCACACTTAAATTACCATCGATTCATCCATAAACTATTAGTTCCCGTGAAAATATCTGCCGCAATTCCTCGCAATCTTCCAATAGATCTGTAACACCGGCGAGTCGCGTACGTGCTAAATGAATCTTTCATTTAATCATCCTGTCAAAGTGCGCGCTTAAAAGGCATGATTTAGCGCGAAAGGTATTAATGTTTCGCGGTATCGTACGGGATGCAGCGGGGATGTTGGAGCGCGCGATCGGCATGCAAGTGCACGTATCGTCATCGATTAACCGGTATGCCGTAACGTCTATTTTGCAACGAGATTATGTCAAATAGCCGCACTTTCAGCCCCCATCTCCCTTCCACTCTCAGATTACACGGGGCGCGGAGTCATGCTGATGGTCGCTTTCCACGCGGCGCTCTTACGTTACCGTATCGACTTCACGCTCGATTTAATCATCCGTTACACATTGGTCTTTCTCCCCCGCAATCGCTACACAAGCTGCTTAACGCGCAGAGAAATTCCGTATTGACTAAATGCACATTGCGCTCATCATTGACCCCCCGCGGAGTATCGTGAGATTCGTTTGTTCTGATATGAACGTTGAATTGGTTTCCCTTCAAAATAATGTTTCTACATACGCACTCTTCAAACAAATAAATACTTTGCAACGTAAAGTGGATTTATACATTTAACTGACTTTTCATGAGCCACAAGATGAGAAAAGATACAAAGTAGTGTAACGATAATGCGGATGAAGCGTTTACATAATATTCTAAAAGTTTCTGATGAAATACGAATTAAAGATTAACATTATTCAAAGCTAATGAATAAATTAGAGATCATCGGACTTTCGTGATTCAGGTTCTGTTGCAGGTACTAATTGGAGAATACAAAGTTCGGATTGACGAGCGTCGTGATCGTGGTCGATCACGTGTAATTAGTCAGGTGGACGACTAATGATCGGGGGTCGAGATGGTATCGTCTCGTTACCGAATGGGCGGGCAACGTGCCACGCGTGGACAAGCGCATTAATCTCATCGCGAGAGAGGACTGTTTATGTGACGGCAGGCAAAGGCAGGCCAAAAGCGATCGGCACTTTAAAGCGCTCGTCCGGCTCGTTCCCACGCGTTCGTCCAGCTAAGCACGAGAGGAATTAGGCTCCGCGGAGGTCGCTACCTAACAGCGACAGAGGTTGCCCCAGATATGGAACGATATCAGACTATTCCTCCGGTATGTCGTCCGTGCCATCCGTAGCAAAACACTCCCACATTCGTTAGCACTCCGCCGAGAATTGACGGCTGCTTAGAACGGTGCTGCCCTATTTCGCGAATGAAGGAAAGCAACGATTAACCCTCCCCGACTGATTCAAGCTTTTTAATCGCGATCTCGATCGCGAACTTGAATAAATGCTGTTTTTAAAGTAGTTGAAGTAGAGTTAGTAGAGTTATGTAAGCCTACTCGTTGTACGGGTGTGCAGTTAAGAAATATATTTTCTGATTTGAGAATAAGAAAGTTTCAGAGTTTGTTAATATTGTTTTGACGAATTGTAATGCTCCTTTGAGACAAAAGAGTTAAAAGTTCAGTCGTTCAGTGCTAAACCCGTACTCGTCCACTACTGGGGAAGAGAAGGAAGGAGAAGGGGTCAGTATGAGTCGAAAGTAAACGAGGTGTGGATGTGATTTTCGTGTAACGTGTTTTATGATTCACCACAAATAGACGCTCGGTAAAATAGCGTTGGTTTGCTCCTACAATAATAGGAATGACTTGGACAGAGATTTGTCACGTTCTCCGCATGTGGCTTTGGTATTGACAGCTGATTATCGCGCTTGTGTCCTATCTATTAGAATACTTGATAAAATATTAGAATAAATATTAAGATGCCATAAAAGAAAGAAATCTAAATATAAATAACACAAAATATAATTTTATCGAGCGTAGTATGCGCAAAGTATTCCGAGATTGTTGACTCCGATATCAGGACCTTTGAAGGCAAGATGGCGATTAAAATGCAAAGATAATCAGAATTACGTAAATTGCTTTCCCAAAATTCATATTCAAGAGCATTAAAGAGCAAGAGAGAGAGAGAGAGAGAGAGAGTTAACAAAATTTATTATTTGTTTTGGAAACACGTGATTACTACAACATATGTTATTATATAATAATGCCTGCTATTTGCAAAAAAGTCAATGTATCGTTTAAGATTTCCATTAGTAATCAAAAAACGATATCAGGACTGACGGGTATCAGCTGACAGTTGATCACCATGAAAGATGATTATCATAATCGATTACGTAATCGCGACCCATGTCTTCGGACTAGTTCCGACCAAATCAGTGATCGCAATACCGACGTTTCTAAAACCAGCGGTAATTCGATCGACGCCTAAGAATTCGCTGCGTGGAAACTCGCTGCAACGATCCGTAGCAGTGCGCACTCGACTTCCGGTTCTCCAATTCGCGCGGACTCCGGACCCTCGACGTTCACTGTCATTCGGCCTCACCCCACCACCACCATCAGGCCCGTCGCGCGCCATCCACCTGACTCGACCGTCCACCGAGACATCTCCACATCCCCATGCATCTCCACGACACCCCATAAGTCGCAATCATCGTGAAAACCAAGAAACCACCAAGAGGGTTTCTTCGCGGGGGTAGCTGACGCACGCGGAATTATCGCGCGAGTGTTCAAGGACGCAATTCTCACTCACCACTGCCTCGGTGACCGGTATCCACGTGGCGGCGTGCACCAGTAGGGCAAGGACGCAGGTGATTCGCAGGGCGAGCGGAAGCGGCGGCCGCGAGATGCCGCGGCTCGCGTCGCCGGTGGTTGTTGGCGTCGCCGCGGCCCTGGGCCGCATCGTTGCCGGCCTGGGTCCACCTCCTCTCTCACCCTCGTACCTTCCTTGCCTTGGGTCCTCTTCTGCAGCCGGACCGTGTTCCCGAGGGTGCTCTCGTGCAATTCTTCCTGTGCTCGTCCACGTCCACGTCTCCCCGAGGAAAGAGGGAGAGAGAACGGACCCGGGGTTTAGTCTTCCTGCCTTAGCGGCGACGTGCGGCGAGGCAGTATCGCGCTGGTGCCGTGCCGCTGAGCTCGTCGTCGGCTTCAGCTTGTCGACGCACCGCGTGTCGAAGGGCCAGACAGACGGCCCGGTTAGCCCGTCCTCCTGATCGCTCGGCGCTACACACAGACGGGCGGACACAAGGCAGGCCCGAAGGCGGCGGAGGAGGTGCTCTCTCTCTCTTCTCTTCCACTTGCTGCTCTATCTCTGTCCCTCCCTTCCTCTCTCTTTCTCCCTCTTCTCGTCTCTGTCTTTCTCTTGCTCTTTCTCTCTCTCTCTCTTTCTCACACCGTCTGTATCCTTGCGCGCTCGTCGGACTCTCGCGGCACGCTCGGCGGTGGTGCGGCCTCCCCGATACTGCGGGGCCCCGCTCTGCTCCCCGGCACAGCCAAGTTCCGTAAGCTCGGGTTCTCCGGCTGGCAGCTCGGAACCGGCGCGACCGATACCAGCAGGGTCCCTCGCGGCCGCGCAACAGTCCTCGTGCGACGCGCGACCGCGCGAGCGAGCGCTCGCCTCGGAGGCGGCCAGGCGGCACTCCACCACCTTCTCCTCCTACTCCTCTCTGATCCTCTCTTCCTCTTTCTCCTCCTCCTCCTCGTGGTCCTTCTTCCTCTCTTCTGTTCGGCTGATTCTTCTTCGTTCCCCTACCAACCCCGGAGAGACGGCATTCCCCGTTCGTGTGTTCCTTCCTCCCTCGCTCGAGGAACACCTCCACCTTTTCTTCGTGGTCGTCGTCGTCTTCTTCTTCCTCTTCTTCTTCTTCTTCTTCCCGTCTCTCGGATCCGGAGTTCAATCGGAGGCCAGGCAGGAGACCCCTCGGTCGCCCTCTTCTCGCAGGAGCAGTGTGTGGAGAAGAAGAGAGAGAGAGAGACACACGGAGAGGGAGAGGGGCAATCCCCCGTCGACGTCGGGGAAAACGAGCGGGCGAAGAAGCGAGTGAGCGCGCGCGACGTCGCCTGTCGCGGAAGGCCCGAGAGAAGGCGCTCTCTCGTCTCGCCCGGTCCTTTCGGCGGAGGAATTCTAGCTGGCGTGGCTCGGCGCGGCGGCCGCCTCCACCTTCCTTCCTTCCCTCCACCCGGAGTCCATTCAGAGCCCTCCCTGGATGGGACGATCTGCCACACACACCATCGGTCTACTCGGTGCCCGGTTCCGCGCGATATTTTGTGACTGCCTGTCTGTGCGGTGCTCGTGCTTTAGCCTGTGCTTCTCGGCTCCCTAGACCCATCGAGGAATAGGGAGGTCGACATGACCCGGTTGGGATTGCGGTGAGTTTACCATACTAATCTCATTTTCTCTCCAATACCGATCGCGGATTGTTCGCCTTGCCTTCCTACTCTCGCCCTGTCCTTACGTCTTCTTCTTCCTCTTCTGCATCCTCTGCTGCATCCTCTTCTTCGTCCGCTGTGTCTTCCGAGAGTGTTCGCTTTGCCGTTCGTTTTTCTTCTTGGCTCGTCGCCCGACGGCCTCCACCGCGACCGATCTCCTCGGGGGGGAGGGTTTCACCCCCTGCGTGGCGCGCTTGCGGGCTTCCGCGACGGATAGGTGAGAGGACGAGCCAAGGACGACCCGCGTGCGCACAGGAGATTGTCCTCGCGACGCAGCTTCGACGCAGCCGTGGTACCATCCGTCGCGCCTTCCGCGCGGTCCCTCGCCTTCCCGCGTACGGTTTTTCGACGGTCGAGTTCCTTTACCTCGGTGACGAATATTTACTTTGCTCCTCGAGAGCTCGACGTGGCGCTCGTGGATCTTCGTAAAAGTAATCCCTTGCGAAATCGTCCGTTCCGCACTTTGAACTCTCAACAGTGACCCGCACGAGTCTGACGTCCTTACTTGGGCGCAGTATATTTTTTTCCCTCGAGCGATATTGCGAACGCAACTTCCGGAACTGTGATACTTCATTTCCGAAAAACTGAAATATGCCTCACGCGATACTGCCGTGGAATATTTAGGTATTTATTGTGGTATTTTTAGTGAATATTTACGACGCTGATTTCCGCGCGATGGTTCCGTCCCTCGCTGACATCACGCATCTCTCTCTATTCCGCGCAACTTGTGATCCAACCCTTACGTATACCCAATCGAATTTTCGAAATGACATCCCGACATCCTATTCTGCTTTCAGATTCATCGCATCCGCAGTTTGCCTGGCCGGGATCGTCAGTGGGGTATGTACAGACTCATGATACGTAACTGCGTTTCCTCGCGAGTGGTTGCTTCGAGACACAAACTCCGCTTACTCAACCCTTTGCCAGACGACTGGTGATTTTTTAAGTCCACCATAAATTGCGTATTCCAAATATAATTTCGCTTGAACATCGACGACGTTCACGTGGGGCGTGAACGATTATCGACGTCGATCGTGACCGATCACTCGTTATTCGGGGTTGACGTTTCTCGAGGCGATCTAGGCAGCATCACCGTGGCGCAGGTAATTAAATCGGGTGGTTACGAGCAGAAACACGGGGGGTGCCGTCGTGGATTCGCGTGTCCTCTCACGATCTTGCGGTACATCGCTCTCGCGTGACCGGTTCCGCCGCTCGCGGCTCATTTCGTCGATCCATTCATCGAGACGTTGCACGCGTACGTACCTTTGCGCCCGCTTGGTGCACGCGCTCGCTCGTGCAAGCACGTGCATTGCCCGCCGTTGCATCGCGTTGCTCTGCCTTGCTTCGTAATTCGAGTTTGCACGAGTCAAGCGAAAAAAAGCCAGCTTGGAAATATCGAGAGGGATCGCGTTTCAGTCGTGGGCCGGATCCTGGGTCGATCGTGCTCTCGCCGGGGGCACGTGCGGTTTTCTTTCTTTCTTTTTAATACACTTGTAAAAGGAGATTTAACGCACGTGCGTACACACGCACATCTCGCGACACAGAGAGAAAAATTATTTATTTCTGCACAATGTAATAAAGAGTATTTATTTTCCCACGCGATTCGTGTGCTGACGAAGAGAGTTGGAGCAGCGATTTGAGTTGAATCGAAGTTTGATACTCTGATTTTGCCGCGCAAATTCATCATTATTAAAGTATCGCTCAGTTCATGCTCATTTTTATTGAATTTTTACAAAGCGCTCGAATTCGCGGTGACTTTTCGAAATGTCCCGCGTCTTGGGTATGAAAATGAAATGTCACACGTCGCATTTCACCCATAACGTGAAACGTCACAGAGGGTACAAGTGGATGTGGCCTAGGGAGAGGGGTTTCGTGTAAGTGGCGGAGTCTGTATTTTAAGCGCGTTGCACAGTGCGCCGCGCCGATAAGAGACGTTTTATGGAAAATTACCAGGCGAGCGACAAATATAGCGGTGATCGCGGTGGACGTAATAAAAGTGGTGACCAGGATTTCGCCAACACACCCAATTCCGCGTTAATTGCTCGCCCGATAAGCTTCACGACGAAACGATTGACATCCATCAAACGCTCGTGTCCATTGCTCGGTTACGTGATTCGATGATCGACTCTGTGCGAAATTGCGGGAGTAAAACACAGCATACACGCCTATAAGAGATTTTTCTAATTGCCGTCTGCGTCGCCCACGCTCTCTTCATCACGTTTTAACGCGCCTCGCAAGGCCGCTCGCTGGTATTTCTTCGCCGACGCATCAGTGGCATCCGATTTGCGGTAGCGACTTGCCAGGTGCTTCCTCCGTCACAGACAATTCGCGCCGCCCTTCTGGACCCTTCTCGGCCCAGTTCCAGGCCGCGCGACCGCAGCCAAATGGCACAGTAGGAAGCACCCCCGGGTGCTGCTTATAACATGACGTCAGCGAGGTTCCTCCACGCGCTGTCCACACAATGTTTATGTGGACTTGCAGTAAACCACGGACTAATGGACGGCACACCAATACACGCGTCCGCATTAAAACCGCGTGAATAATGCGAAAAATAAACGCCGCTCGTTTCAGCGATAAAAGTGTCCACCACATCCGTGTCCGACATCCGGACATCTCGATCTTCCGAACGTTGCTCTGATCTTTCGGACACTCCGCGAAGTCTTCGTGATACTGGACGATCGACACGGAAAGTTGCGAAAATAATTGGTACTCATGGTGTAATTTGGGAATTCATGAGTCTCCCCATCAACGTCACGGACCCCCTGGGGAGGTTCTTAGCACCTCTTCGAGGCGAGAACTCGGCCGGCCGGAACGGGAAGGTGTCGGATCCGAAATAGGGCAGTCGTCTCACTCTCTCATGCTGACCAGTCCGCCTACGGCGCCGTAACTGCGCTCGCAGTAATTTTATTACGCCACGCGTACGCGCACGTATGCGCGTGTGCATGCACGCAAGAGCCAGCTTAGTCACTACTGGAAATAGTCGGCAATTGAGCTCGGGGGGACTTGATTTCCCCGACTCGCAGACTCGTTGGAATCCTGCGGGGGCGCACCGGGGTGAAACAACGCACCCGTCCACCTGTTCTGTCGTATTCGCTCTTTTCTCCTTCGACGAGCATTTTCGCTTTTACTCGCGAATTCCGCTGGCGAAGGCAAGCGTTAATCCAAACCGAATTAATTGCGTGTACTCCAGAAATTCTTTCGTAATTATCCCGAATATGAGTCGGATGTTCCATAAAGTTTTTTTTTATTTTATGCCGCGAAGTGCGCGTCTGATTGGTCAGCGGTCTTGTAGAATTAACGATTATTTCGGAACAGCGATATCTGAGATCCGGAATTTAAGAGCGATGCGTATTTTTGGAGAACACATTTTCTCATGTAACTCGGGTCTGTTAATATTCTAATGTTTTGTCGAATTCCACGAAAATATGACAGATTGTTATTACTGAGAAAAGATCTTTTTAAAGATTTCTTCTAGGAACTTAGTAGAGACTGATTTAAAAAAACAGAAGTGTTCAATAATTCTGCACTTGATGTTCGCGACTTGTCATTTACGAAGTGTGTTACGTAAGGATCACGATCACCATTAAAAGATTCACAAGCTCGGCAGCCTGCGACCAGTTGCCGTTGTTAATTAATTGAATTTCAAATTCTGCTCGCGTCCCTCAAACGTCCGCGATGAATTCTCGGCGAACTTCAGCGAGTCAGGCAGATTAAAATCGGCGGACGCATCGGAATCCCGCCATACGACGCCGTCGACAGGGTGGCGCGTGTTACGCTCATGAATACGCGCGGTGTCGGCGTACACGGGGGTCAGAAAAAATCTCGAGTAACGAATTAGCGTATACTCCGTCCCACGCAGAATTAACGTTAGCGTCGGCCGCGGTCGTTAAGCACACCGGACTGGGACGGCGAAAGATGAAAAAGGGACGAGGGGCTGGTCGGGGCGAGGAAAGAGGAAAAGAGCGAGAAAGAGATCGAGACGAAGAAGAAGGTCGCCGGTGAGAGGAGAGGAGGGCCCAGAGATGAAAGAGGGACGCGCGGGATGAGCGGGGTCGCGCATCGCGCTCGGTCACAATGTTCTCCGGTTGCGTTGCGTAATCGCGGATTCACGAAGGCGGGCCGAGATAGGCGATAAAAGGGACAATTCTTGAACCGTCACGAAAAGATATCTCGTATCTGAAATAAGAGAATTGGGTTAGCGTTTCGTCCCGACAAAACTGCTGGGGCGCGAGAGCGCGGATAGCGTTCCTCGCACCAGCGGATTTCAATCAGCCGCGTCTCGTCTCGCTCTCCTCCCCTCGTCGCTCGACCGACGACCTAGTGTAATGGCTGCAAATCGACCGATCAGTATCGAAGGGACCTGGTTCGGTCCGCAGAACGTTAACCCGTTCCGGTCACGGTGCCGCGATGTTAACGTGCGTGATGTTTGATTCTCTGGGCCGCACTTTTGGTCGGCGCGACGATGCACTGCTGCGTATTCTCGACTACGACACACAGATTTATTCTCTGATAAATATAATGAATTTATCTACGCTATATAAGTATAATAACAACGTTCAAAATTTTGACTATTATATACAATTTACATAAAAAAAAATAATAAAAAGAAAAATAATAAAAATAAAATAAGAATAAATAATCTATACAAATCTTTATGACAATCGCATTCTGCCCTTGTATTTGCTACAATGTTTCTTTAATTATACATTCAACAATTACTTATCCTGGATTTTAAATGGACACACAGTTACGCAGAGAAGTGACATGCGTCCGAGATCGAAAGTGCTAAGCAGCTTTTTAGATCCGCGTTAGTTCGCACTGGCAGCTTTCATCTGCATAACTGTATGAATCGCTCGCGTAACGTCGGGCAGGATAATTTCACGGTTTGCAGATTCGTGCAGCATGACGCGCCCCGATCTATCTGCCTCGGCCAATCCATTGTTGGATGATGGGTTTATCATTGAGACGAAACCCACCCTCGCTTTCCTCTCGCTGGCCAGGATCGGGCCGACATGAGTAACTTCCGGGCGCGGCTTTGATTCCTGTTTCCCCTTTCGCGTGCGATCTGTACGAGCATGATGTATGAATGCGCAATAAGTCGAAGTTGAATATATATATATATATATATATACAGGGTGGGGCAATAACTATTACCACCTTAAATATCTTCTAATTTATAAGGTCTAGAGGAAAATTTATGTAATCAAAATTATACGGTACGAAGGGGGCTAACATATGGCGATAATAATTTTGGTCCTGGTGGAGGCGCTTCGAAGATATCAAGGTCACCTTAATTTGTTTTAATAGGTTCGGTATGTTTTTTTCCATAATTTTATAGAGGAGCTTAAAACAAGTACGGAACTCATGACACAAAATTATTGAACAAGATTAAATGTAAATGAAAACGATAAAAAATGCATTTTTATATTAAATGAAATTTACGTTTAAAAGATGTACGAAATGACGCTTTATTAGTATGTTTTGTCGGAATGTTTTGATTTTGACATTCCTCATAAATGAGGATCAACTTGTTCTTCAAACGGATACATCGATGAAAATAAATAGGATTTTAAATGTTCGACGCGAAGGCTGAGTGCGATTAGGATATCGTTCAGCGTATAAATTTTGCGCTCTCACTGAATTTTTTTTGACATTCTCCATAAATGAGATCATTCTCCATCATGCCGACTTGTTCTTCAAATGAATACATCTTGCACGATTGACTTGTCTATCGATACTACTTTTTATGTTTATCTTATCCTGTGAACTTATTAAGATGGCCTTCAAAGGGTCTTTGTTTTCATTGAAATAAGTTTACGTCACTATTTATTTTCATCGATGCATCCGTTTGAAGAACAAGTTGATCCTCATTTATGAGGAATGTCAAAATCAAAACATTCCGACAAAACATATTACTGATAAAGCGTCATTTCGTACATCTTTTAAACGTAAATTTCATTTAATATCAAAATGTATTTTTTATCGTTTTCATTTACATTTAGTCTTGTTCAATAATTTTGTGTCATGAGTTCCGTACTTGTTTTAAGCTCCTCTATAAAATTATGGAAAAAAAACATACCGAACCTATTAAAAAAAATGAAGTTGACCTTGATATCTTCGAAGCGCCTCCACCAGGACAAAAATTATTATCGCCATATGTTAGCCCCCTTCGTACCGTATAATGTTGATTACATAAATTTTCCTCTGGACCTTATAAATTAGAAGATATTTAAGGTGGTAATAGTTATTGCCCCACCCTGTATATATAAAGAGAAAGAGAGAAAGAGAGAAAGAGGGAATGCATCAACGATTTTATAACACTTTGGCACAAGCTATTTGCGCGACTTGCCAGGTATGCCATTGTATCATCGGATTTCGTGACGAATAAAATCCATCTGAATCGGAATTAAATGTAGGATTAATGCTCGTTGAATGGACAAGTCTGCGATGCGAGATAATTCGTGAAGAACGGTTCCAGTTTACGCAGCTTCGCAACGAGAGGATCTCAAACGGAATTTCCTGCGCGAAATAGACTTCTTCCAATCGCTGGATATATTGCTCCCTTAACCGGCGATCTCAAAAAAGAAGATAGTGAAAAGTTCCGAATTGGCTTTCTGTCTTTTTCGAACGTAGAACTCCAGTATATAAACAACTATCATTCTTGGAGAAGGAAATTATGTTCAAATGATACATCTAATTTCAAATTTTCCTTCTTCTTCTTCTTTTCTTGCATCTGTAAAATCACTGATAGTTTTTTAAAACCTCTTTTAATTATCGCCTTGCACGTGATATCTGATCCAGAATAAATCACGAGTCCAAAATAAACGATCGAATAACGGGTTGTCAGTTGCGATGACTGCCGTGCCACGCGCGAAAGTTTTGCTCCTATTCAGTCAGAACGTTCCATCATATGATTCAGGCTTTTTCTCTCCCTTCCTCTCTTTCTCTAGAAATTCTCTCCTTCCACGAGACGAACCAGTCATCGCTCCGTGTCTCACGGTGCCCGTCGATGAATGAAGTTTTAAAAGGACACTATCGTGGTCGTTCTATCGTCGTACGTGGTGCATGTGCGGCACAGACGCGTAGCTCCCGGAGCGGCTGTACGTCATCTCGGAACGATAACCGACTATCTCTCCGCGCTTCCTGTCAGCGCGTGCCATCCTCGGGGATAGAAAAAGCGAGAAAAACGTGAAAACGGGGGCAAGACAATGACTTTCTGCGAAAACGATGACGCACTCGGCGCTGCACGCGGTAAAGTGATGCTGTTTACGAAGGAACACGCGGTGCCCATCGTTCGATCTTCATGCATCTTGCCTTTGCATTGAATACGAAGTCTTGACGTGTTTAACACACAATCTCGGAGTGCTTCGAAAGCGGAAATAGTCTCATGATATTTAATTGCTTTAATTTAAATCTTCGTTGCGCTTCGCTACCTAAAGCATCGAAAGAATTAGGAATGAAGAAGTAAACGTAACACAAAGTTATGAAATATTAATTCTCAGTGATATCGGTGACATTTTCCGTTGCGGAACTGGATATTTGAAGACGTTTCAATCTGCCAACGTGATTAATCGCGGTCGAATCGGCCGGCTGGCCGAAGAAACGGGGAAAGAACCGATGAAGACATTAGAAGTGACCACTAACGCCATGGCTGTTTTATCTTCGTTTCCGAGCCGCGCAAACGGTCGGTAAGCGACTCTTTTTGCGTACCATCGTACCGTTCGCCATGAGGCCGTAAGAACGATGCACTCGGCCGATACAGCGTGGATCTTGGCCATACGAAAGGGGAGCACGTTAAATTTACGGCCGCTCTCGTGTGCCATGAAACGCATATCTATAAATCTCGGAAGAATACCCTTTAATGGGAGCGCGCGGGGGCTGACTTGATGTTATATGAACAAACCGTCATTCGCACGCGCTCGTAGGAGCAGCCTTCCCATTAAATCCCCCCAGAAATTAAGGAAAAGACGCATCTCCTTTCGTTAATTAATTCTACGAGCAACATTAAAATACACCTACACACCGAAAACGTATACTAGCTGCTGTATAAAAAGTGTAAATGTCTCAATTTAAATACTTGCGTTTTATGCTCGAGCCTCGCGTAATGAGATTCTTAAATTAACTTTGGAATCAATCTTCAATAAAATTCGCATTTCGCTAAAATATTCTGCGTTGCATTATGCATCGTCTACCATCGATCAAAAAGTGTCTCGAGTAGCTTTAAACGAAAGATGAAACTGTCGGGTTGCAGCCGGATGTTTTGAAAGAAATAGCGTACTTCTCTAGGCTGAACCTATGGTTTTCTGTCACATAACGTTAATTTGCACGTTTAACACCGTGCTCCAACTTTATTGCGCAAGATGAAGGACAATTTGCAGGCCCTCTTTGCCATTTCACACGCGTACCTGTACCCTCCCTTAGTCCGCGGCCGATATCACGTTTTATTGATCGCATCGGGTGCCACGTACGCTTTTCGCAATTCCATTTGCAGGGGCTTTTCATCTCCGAATATTTGTTTTAGCAATATAATCATACGTCAGGGGTGAATCCGCCATCGGTCTTGCCGCTGGAAGGAGATGATCGAGGTGATATTGGAAGGCCAAACGATGACGACTACGGCAGTCAGCCGGAATGGAAATCTGTAGACAAAGGTTTCATCACGGACAACGAAGGTACTTGGACAACATGCCGCCTCATGCTTTTCGCTGCTATCATTTTATGTGAGGAATATAGGACGAAGTACAGTAATTTTTATATTAAGCTCTTGTTCCGTCAATTCTCCTTCGGCGTACTCGAGTACCGACTGACAATGTAGAAAGTACGATTCAGTCATCAATTTTATGGTAGGGATAATGGTGATTTTATGACAGAGCTAATATCTGTTTGATTAGCGTACTATTCGCACAGAAAGGTTTTACACAAGAAATACATTTACTGAAAGAAAATTAATTTTGCGCGCGGGAAGAGACTGGTGTACAATATTACGTATATTACGTACAAATGCGTTAGGTAGACAAAATTTACATTCTCTATATAAATCGCAAAAATTAATATCTTGAGTTGTAACATAGTTTCTATTAAGTACAGCTTTGTTCTGTAGAGCGTTCGTTTTCGAGCTGGATAATAATTATCTTCGTGCGCCATTTGCGATTCTTCCGTTCTGAAATAGAATTTGGCAGCTTATGATAATGATAATTGCTGGGAACTCGTTACAAATTAAAATTCCAGTGTTGTGTTAGTTAATTTCAATGTTGTTTCAATGTCTAGAATACGAGGAAACGGAAAGGCGGAACGGCAGTTACTTTGGTGGCCATTATAGCCCCGACGAGAGGACACGACAGTGGAATTACTACAGAAACAGGAACGATTCTTCTCACGGCCAACGCTATCCGAGTCGAACGTATCCCTATGGTCGTACATCGTCGAGCGGTCACGGAAAGTATCCTGACAGCGGTGGCGCGTCAGGATCCGGAAATGACGAAAATTACGATATATATAGCGGTAATCAGCCTCGACTTCAAAAATCGCTACGGATCACGGCACGTTTCGCGTCAAATCTCGAGATTGATTCGGAAAACCCGTTTCGGAACGCTTTTAAAATTACTGGAAGTGTATATCGAATTTCGGAGTATCGTATGATCGTCGGAAGGGCTTCTTCTTCTCGATATATCTTTACTTTTCCGATACCTTCTTTCAGCTCTCGACGCTTTTAAAAATATACTTGATATTTAGTTAAAATAAAGTAGTTGTTACAAATTTGCAATAAATATCTTTAACTCACATTGCACGAACGGTTCTTTATATTAAAAGATACATTTGCCTTTTTGCACGAAAGACTGTAGAAATAAGAATTTGCAAAACACCATGAACATAGATTTTTATGTGATATTTGTCTCGCTTTCTTTATCAAATTATTCCGACTCTAACCATTCGCGCGATTTTCTCAGGTGCCGGTGAAGGCGAACGAGGAGGTTCTTACAATCGAGGGAGTCTCGAGCCTTATGGCGGCAGCGATCCTTATGGTGGAAGTCAACACGCGGATTCTTACGGCCGGGGTTCTGCGGACTCTTACGGTCGAAGAACTGGTGATGCTTATAGTCGGGGAGGAGGAGGAGGTGGAGAAGGTTATGGTGGCAGTCGCGGAAGTGACTATGGCTACGGTTACGGTGCTGGCGGCGACGATGAAACTTATCCGAGCAATTACCATGTGGTGCCCATGCCAGGGGCACCCCGCAACTGCACTGGATCGGGATGTTGCGTGCCGAAATGTTTCGCCGAGAAAGGATCACGGGTTGGTTTCTAAAAACCGATTAATGGAGAGGGGAGAGGGAGATATTAAAACGATAGTAAAATATCCAATATATAAATTTCCCTTGAAAAAATGGATTAGTCAGAGTTGCATTTAATCCTTTTATTTAATTATTGAATATATTTAAAATTGTTATTATTAAATGTTATATTTAAAATCATTTTCGGAAAAGCAGTTTTATTTTATTTTAATCGTTGATGACACACGTTTCTGCTGAATAATTTTTGAAATATTTCAAACATTAATAATCAAATTCATCGTAATATCTTCGTTCAGGGACCACCTGGATTAATCGGACCGCAAGGTCCCAAGGGACAACGAGGATTCCCAGGAGCGGAAGGTCTTCTGGGGTCTAAAGGTGAGAAAGGGGATCCTGGTCCGCAAGGTCTACACGGTGCGAAAGGTGACAGAGTGCGTATTTCTTATACAGAAATCCTGAATGAATATATCTTACATGCGAA
Source organism: Ooceraea biroi (assembly GCF_003672135.1). Classification (NCBI taxonomy): domain Eukaryota; kingdom Metazoa; phylum Arthropoda; class Insecta; order Hymenoptera; family Formicidae; genus Ooceraea; species Ooceraea biroi. The sequence goes on from NC_039516.1 coordinate 10,498,186, forward strand.
CTTTTATATAACTTTATATTATCAAAGGGAAAAATGGGTATGCCTGGTTTCCCTGGTATAAATGGTGTGCCTGGAGTACAAGGAGCTCCGGGAACTGCTGGTCTGCCCGGACGCGATGGCTGCAACGGAACGGATGTAAGTAGTATGTGTGCTAATGAGAAAATCATAAAACAATCATTTTTTCTTTTGATTTGGTTCATTTGCATTCATAGTTTTTCTGGATATTTGTCTCGCATTAAATACGACAAATGGCACAGTTGAAAAATGTTACATAAATCATGCTGCAAGGCGGTTTCTCTGACGGTTTTGCATTCGATGCTATTGTTTCATAATTTTACAATGGCTCATTTTAAGGAGGATAAAATTTACCGCATTGTCAATGTATGTATTCTAAGCGTTAATAATTTTGTCAATAATTCGATTTAGGGCGCTCCCGGACATTCCGGTCTTCCCGGAGAGCCTGGACCTCGCGGTTTTCGAGGTTTCCCTGGTTCTAAGGGAGAAAAGGGTCAGCCTGCATATGCCGGCGCATTCCCCGTTGGTCAGAAGGGTGAGCCTGGTATGGACGGTGTGAGAGGTCCTCCTGGACCTCCTGGTTTTCAAGGAGAGCGAGGTCCTGCTGCTCCGAAGGGTGAACGGGGTCCTTATGTAAGTACTAAAATAAATCTACTTAAAAAATAGTTTAGGAATACTTAATTTTATAACAATGTTATAAACAAATCTAGGGTGCTCCTGGCATACCAGGTGCGAAGGGAGAAAAAGGAAACATGGGTCTTGGATTCGAAGGATTGAAGGGAGACAAAGGTCAAAAGGGAGAGCTAGGACCTCCAGGTACGACCGGGCCGATTATGCCATTCGAGGGTGTTTCTGAGGTGACGGGTCTGCCCGGAGAACCAGGAATGAGAGGAGATAAAGTATGTGAGGAATTATCATCGGCGATTTTGAGTTACAACGCGTTCTAACTCGAGTAACGCTTAGGGTGAAATGGGGCCGGAAGGACAAAAGGGAGAGCCAGGATTCATAGGCGATCATGGTATCCCTGGAGGATCAGGCCAGAAAGGTGAAAAGGGTCTTCCGGGAGCTCCCGGCATTCGCGTAAGTATATATAGCGTAATATAATAATTTAAGTAACTCATTCTGCCGCATGAAATTCATAATTTGCTGTTTCTACGATTTCAGGGTAGAGACGGTTTTTCTGGACCACCTGGACCTCCCGGACGAAAGGGTGATCGAGGTATCGACGGATTAGAGGGACTGCCTGGACGTCCCGGTAAAAAGGGAGATCCCGGCCGAGATGGATCCATGGGAGTTCCAGGATTGCGAGGACCGCCTGGTCCACCGGGAGTAAGTCTTCTTTCTCAATTAATATCTGTTTATCAACATTGCTATTTAAAAAAAATTGTTTAAAATTAAGTAAAATTAAATATTTAAAATTGCGCTTAATGTTTTAATTACTATTAAAAGTATTATTTAAATTATATTATTATTAAAAGTATTATGTTTTTTGATATTTTAAATTTGTTATTGTAGGGTGGTAAAGGAAGACCGGGACCATCAGGACCAAAAGGGCCACGTGGTTTCCCAGGATCCACAGGACCGCGAGGTGCAGATGGCTTTCCGGGAGATCCAGGCCCGAGAGGTCCCATTGGTTTGCAAGGAGGTCCTGGACTATCCGGAATTCCAGGTCCAGAAGGTTTACCGGGGGAGAAAGGTGCGAAGGGCGAGCCTGGCTTGACTGGGTTCCCCGGAGGTCCTGGACCACGTGGATTTGATGGACCCCCAGGAGCAGCAGGGCCGCGCGGACCGCAAGGAGACAAAGGATTTTCGATAATGGTAAGTGGCCAATATCAAATTATGACGTTAGAATTATTTTGTCGAATATTATTAACATTACTCAACAAATGAAATTAATCATGTTTATCGTAGGGTCCAAAAGGAATTGACGGTACACCAGGTTTTGACGGAGAAAAGGGCCAAAAAGGAGAGCGCGGTTACGTAGGTGTGCGTGGTCGGCCGGGAGATTCTCTGGATGGTATTCCGGGAGCTCCGGGTGCGCCGGGTGAGCCGGGAGAACCGGGAGCGGCGGGAAGAGACGGTGTACCGGGTCTTTCGGGACCGCAAGGTGAAAAGGGAGACATTGGTGGTCGCTGCATAGATTGTTTGCCGGGATTACGAGGTCCTAAGGGAGATCGCGGCGCGGATGGTATCCCGGGACTTACCGGACCTCGAGGACCACCTGGAGAACGCGGTTTCCTCGGAGAAGCTGGCGTGGATGGATTGCCGGGTGCAATTGGACCTCCGGGACCACCAGTATGTTAATAATTTTATTAATTAGTTTGTTGAAACACTTGTATTTTTTTGTTTCATTTTATTTACCTTATTTCATTTTATCTATTTTATTCATTATTTATTATTAACACAGAGGCTGATTTTGTTCTCAATATATAGTAAAATATTTTAATATCAGAAAAATAACTGCAAGACAGGTATTATTTTAATTTTAAGAATTGTCAAATAAAAATGAGTGTATCGATTTTTCAATAAGGGAAAAGATGGTATACCCGGTGCTCCAGGACCTCAAGGAGAATCCGGAACTCCGGCAACAATAACATGGAATATGCTGAAACTGGAGAAAGGTGATAAAGGTGGACGTGGCGAGCCTGGTAGACAAGGCCCGCCGGGACCAGAAGGGCCTCCAGGAGAAAAGGGCAGACCCGGATTCGAAGGTTTTCCAGGTCTTAAGGGAACTCCGGTAAGACTAATTTCACAAATAATTGATAACTTTCAGATCGAAATATTTGCATGTTAAATTATAAAGTTATAATAATCGCTTTTAGGGAGATCGCGGTTTCCCCGGACAAGATGGCGTTCCAGGAAGACCAGGCACGCCTGGACGTCCAGGAGAAAAAGGATTAAGTATAAAGGGAGAGTCCGGAGAATCGGGTCGACCAGGATTTCCGGGACAAAAAGGAGAACCTGGTTTATATGGTCTTAAGGGTGAACCTGGTAAGACTATCAAATTTCTTTTTGAGTCTCTGTGCTTTCTAATACTTTTATATATTACACAACACTTTTGGAAACTATTTTGTACATATTTTTATGCTTAAATAAAAAATATATTTGTAATTTATAATTTATAATTTATGTAACCAGGTCAATGTCCGCCACTTCGTTGGATGAAAGGCTTTAAAGGAGACCGAGGTCTGACTGGTGAGAAAGGAGAACCTGGACCACCTGGTGAAGACGGATTATCTGGTGACAAAGGATTGCAAGGTTTCTCGGTATGTACAAATAATTGATAAAACTGTTTTGATTAATTACATACATCTGAGAAAATAAAATTTAGTAAATTAATAATTAAAAAATGTTTTAAATCCTAAAATAATTAATGAATTATTACATCTCTACAAAGAGATATAGAAAGCATTATGTAACATGTCGACATTTTCCTTAATAATGTTGTAATTTAAAAACTAGGGTCCACCCGGTCCACCTGGTGCATCAGGTTCACCTGGTCCTGTGGGTCCGAGAGGTTTACCTGGTCCGCGAGGTGACAAAGGCAACATGGGTCCTATGGGTTTCCCAGGGGAACTTGGTCGAGAAGGACCTAGGGGATTCTCAGGCGCTCCGGCTCCAAAAGGCGAAAAAGGAGAACCTGGAATATCGATGAAGGGTAGTCCTGGTCTATCAGGTCCTCAGGGTGAAAAAGGAGAAAAGGGTCTTCCAGGACCACCAGGAAAAGATGGTCCAGTCGGTTATCCGGGATTAACGGGCATTCCTGGCGAGAGAGGAGATTTAGGCGCACCGGGGATAAATGGTTTGCCCGGATCACCCGGAGAAAAAGGTGACAATGGTCCAGTTGGTCCACCTGGTCCTCCAGGTGTTGCCGGAATTCCAGGAGCAGACGGAATCAAAGGTAATTATTCGTGTTTTCGTCTTACGCAATAATAAATTATCATAATGTTAAAAATCAGAATAAAAGTAAGTTCAGTGCAATTTACAAACTTATATGTTAAATTTATGCTTTAAACAGACAGGGGAAAATTGCTTTATCTATAATAAATCTATAAAAAATGTATATAATAACTAATCTGAAATATTACATGATTTAAAAATTTTAATTACGTGATTTTGCTCGGTATTTTCATATCGCATTTAAGTATTGCATTAAAAATTATGAAAAATAGATATACCTATATTGCGCATCTCCAAAATCTACAATTTGCGTATTATTAACCAGATATATAATTTTTTATGAGACATATTAACAATCATTATTGAATTCACAGGTGAACCAGGATTACTAGGAGAGCCAGGTAGATCTGGTCTTCCCGGATTCCCAGGCTCAAAAGGGGACCGCGGTGAACCAGGTATTGATGGACCTAAAGGATACCCCGGTAGACGAGGATTACCTGGTACCCCAGGTAGACCTGGCATAGACGGACCGCAAGGTATAAAGGCAGAACGTGGTGAGAAGGGTTCGCCAGGTTTCCCCGGATTACCTGGTATGGAAGGAAAACCTGGTCGTCCTGGCATATCTGGGCTGAAAGGAGACCACGGACCACCTGGTACACCCGGTTTACCGGGATTGATGGGTGACGAAGGACCTAAGGGTGATATTGGTCCTCCGGGTCTGCCGGTGAGTCATCTTACTCTTACAATTGCATACATTTAATTTTTATATAATCATTTATCATACTTCTAAATATATTACTACATTATGTAATCAGGGAAGGAAAGGAGAAGCGGGACAGGTTTCGGAAAAAGGACAAAAGGGCGAGCCAGGAATGCCGGGAATACGCGGTCCTCAAGGTCCTCCAGGACGAGACGGCATCGACGGAGCAAAGGGTGAACCTGGCAGGCCAGGCATCGGCCGCGACGGATTACCCGGATTGAAGGGCGAACCTGGACTTCCAGGTCGGGATGGATTGCCAGGATTCCAAGGACTGAAAGGTGATACCGGTGTACGCGGTTTCCCTGGAATGAAAGGCGATCTGGTACGTTCCGCCACGTAAAACCATTTCTTAATATCGAAGATATTGACAAAGTGCTATTATTATTTTATTTGCCATCATTAACAGAGTCTACCGGGTGCACCTGGAGAACCTGGACCACCTGGAATAGATGGACTTCCTGGTGAAGAAGGCGATGTTGGACTACCAGGACCGCCTGGTTTCCCTGGACTTGATGGCGAGATGGGTGCTCCTGGTCGTCCTGGACTGGACGGCGTTAAAGGAGATCGCGGTTTACCAGGTGAAAAAATCAACAAGATTGTACAAATATTATTTAATGCATTTCGTCATGTTTGACAAAATTAAATTTTGTTGAAAGTAAAATTATTTCATTATTGGATTGCATGTACTAGATTTATAAAACATGAAAGATTTATAAAATAATTCATAAATTAGATATTTAAATTATTTCGTCGTTAATGTTAAATTATATGGCATTTTATTATTGCATTTTATTTACATCTTCGCTGTAATAATAAAAGGTTAATATGCCAGCTGAATAACGTCAAATGTAATATTGAATTTCAGGACTTATCGGATTGCCTGGTATTTCCGGAGCACTTGGAGAAAAAGGAGATCGCGGTCCACCGGGACCAACAATCCAGATTAAGGGCGAAAAGGGTGAGCCAGGTATTCCTGGAATTCCTGGAAAAGAAGGAGAGAAAGGTGATCAGGGTCTGTTAGGAATCGGTGGTTACGATGGCGAAAAGGGTGATAGAGGTTTATCTGGACCTCCTGGAGTTTCTGGACCTCATGGCGCTCCTGGACCTAAAGGTATTTTTTTTAATAGTGTGCTTTATAGTAGTGTTATTAATATTTTTTACTGCAGATTTTTATAAAATACTTTATGTTTCGTATAGGCGACCAAGGACCTGTCGGTTTCCCTGGTGCTCCTGGAATTACGATAAAGGGCGAAAAAGGTCTACCAGGTTTGATGGGTAAGCATGGTAGAGACGGTTTACCCGGACGACCGGGAGAGAAAGGTGAACAAGGATTGCCCGGTTTGCCTGGAACGAAGGGAAACATTGGACCTTCCGGACCGATTGGACCGCAAGGCGAGAAAGGTGATCAAGGACCATCAGGTTTGACTGGACCACCAGGACGTGATGGAGCTCCTGGTCTTGAAGGCGTACCTGGATTATCTGGTGAGAGAGGACAGAAAGGTGATCAAGGACCGCCCGGAGCATTTGGCCTCCCAGGACAAAAGGGAGAATCCGGACGACCAGGTGCTGAATAAAATTCTTGATTGATTGATATATAACAATTTTCAAAAGTAATTTAAATAACGTAAATATTGACATCTAATAATAATTTTTACAGAACAATTTTAATGTCGAGGATTATGTTTATCATTCAATATAATAAAAATAATTTGATTAATTCATTTGTTTAGGACCAAGTGGATTGGATGGACCTGTAGGAGAAAAGGGTGATAGAGGTTGGGAGGGTGTAAATGGTCTACCTGGATTATCTGGCGAGAAAGGTGACAGAGGATTCCCTGGTGAAGTTGGACTGATAGGTAGTGTTGGTTTCGTGGGTCCGAAAGGTGAAAAGGGTGAAGACTGTATCGAGCCGCCGATGGGACCTAAAGGAGATCGCGGATATCCTGGTACGCTGATAACAATTTACGAATATGAATATAAATATTTCTTTCACATTCATGAAAATTCATTATACGTTTTATTATAAATTATAAAGTACATGTGATACTTTGCATTAAAAATATTTTCTAAAACATACAAATATATTTCTGAAAGATTAATGTAAAAAATGCAAAGTATTTTCTAAAATACAGGGTTTGGCACGCTGTGCATACTCTTTCAAGTATAAATATCTAAAATAAAATATTACACTGAATTCTGCTAATGTTATTTTAACGCGCCTAAAATTACGAGTTTAAATTTGTTCGCAGGAGCAACCGGACCGCCTGGTCCATCAGGAGAGAAAGGACTTCCGGGCCCACCTGGCTTCCCCGGCTTGGACGGTATCAAAGGCGCTCAAGGTTTCGACGGTCCACCCGGACCGTCCGGACTACCAGGATTACCTGGACCGGTTGGTACGCCTGGTCTACCGGGTCTTCAAGGTCCCGTCGGTGCGCCAGGACCTGTCGGCGAGTCCGGTGCACCCTGCGAAGCGACACCTGACTATCTCACCGGCATTCTCCTGGTCAAGCACAGTCAAAGTCAGACCGTACCAGTCTGTGAACGAGGCCACATCAAGCTATGGGAAGGATACAGTTTGCTCTACACCGACGGCGACGAGCGAGCACACTCTCAAGACTTGGGTAAGAAGACTTTTCTCTGTGTCTCTTTTTCATCGGATTATAAATACCTCACTCGGGATAACCCTTATCGATTTAAACTGTGATACCTGACCCAGCGTGATTCTCAATTCGATTTAAAAGTAATCGAAAACGGTTATTTCGAGAGCTTCAATAAAGTACGAATTCAGCAGTCGCACCTTCCGTCTTTTCTTTCTTCATCTTTTTTCGCTTTTACGTTTATTCGTGAAAAATTGGAAAAAGGACTTTGTCCATGAGGATTTTTTTATTTTTTCAATTATATTTTTGTCAGATTGTATTCGCGAATTTACTGTGACCGTCTGATCCGCGATGCGGAGATTTAAATCTGTTCCGATTATCTGGATTAAATTGTCACGACTGTATAACATTTGAACGTATTAATAGACACTCGAGATTATTATTCAGCGAGTTTGTATGCATCGCGTCATATGTTTACGAATTATTTAATATGTATAATTAAGTCAATGCATGCACTCCGAAGAACAAGTCACACTTGTTTTTTCGCTTTTTTGTCCATATCTCTCTGCTTCTGCATCGCAGACGCGATGCGATATGTTGACTTCTAATCGACAGAGAAATTGTAATGACGATAACTGGACGCGTTGCACGCATGGTTCTATTTTTTATCGTTCTTCATGCAAAACTGATCTAACTCGTTGTATAAATTATTCGTGAAACAGGTTACGGCGGCTCATGTGTAAGAAAGTTCTCGACGATGCCCTTCCTGTTCTGCGACGTCAACAACGTCTGCCATTATGCTAGTCGCAATGATCGCTCTTACTGGCTGTCGACCAATAGTCCAATTCCCATGATGCCTGTCGAGGAGAGGGCGATAGAAGAATATATCTCCAGGTACGTTTCTCCAAGATGTTCACTGTGTAGTCCGTCGAGATTTCTGTCGCGAGCACGGAAAGTATTCTGAATTCTTTTGGAGAGAATAATTATAGAAGACACAAAACCGGATGCTCTGCGATACATTCCACGATCTAGCAGTCAAACTTGTTCCATCGCACATTTTGTACAAGGTTTTTGTACATCGGTGTTCAATTTATTAATTTATTATTAACTCTCTCTTAACTAATGAACTTTTATATTATATATTAAATTTTTTATTATGGTAATTAATTAAATTCGGTTAAATTGAAATTATAAAACAAAACCATGTCAGCCTTTCATTTCTCAGGTTTAATTTTTGGACATTTATATTTTGCTTTCGATATATCTTAAAAAGAAAATCCGATGAATTAATCCGATAAAATGTTAACAATTCACAAAAGTTTTTGATCTGACGTTTTGGAACTCAATTCCATATTCCTACGAAGTACGTGAAGCTTGTTTTTCTTCTGCGTTTAATAAAAATTTCCGATAATAGATAGTTTTATAATTTGCTAATGCTAGAGGATCGTTCAGTTTATTTATCAATTAACAATTTTGCACTTTTCTGTGACAGGTGCGTGGTGTGCGAAGTTCCAGCTAATGTGATAGCGGTGCACAGTCAATCGATAAGCATTCCAGAATGTCCGGCAGGATGGACCGGTCTTTGGATCGGCTACAGTTTCGTTATGGTAAGTAGTTTTTGTTCACTGTGCTCCACTATAATTACTAAAAACAAAGCAGCTGCACGTATTTTGCATCTATCGATTTCTGATGAAAACGAGTGATATAATTCTTAACTTTCCGTGAGAAAATTATTAACTATCTCCATACATCAAATATCCTTACTGCAAATTTTCATTTTTACGATGTATATATTTTATTTTTTAAATCGTATACTTTTTGCGTGAGTATAATAACAGAATACTACATTAAAGAGGTAAGAGCAGTAAAGTTATCGCTATTATACAATGTGATATTATACTATCAATACTTTATAACGATATATTCTTACACTTCTCATTTTATCGCAGTTATATTTCTCGACCGTTGTCTAAGTTCGTAATTCGCTTCGCTCTTATTTCGCCGCACAGAAAGAGATCACATCAATCACGTTCAAAATAAAGCAAACTTCATCACTACCAGCTGTCAAGAGGCAAAGATTGTCTCCGCTGAAAGAGATCTATCTTGTACGAGTTCTCTTTTAGTCAAAGTTTCTCAGCATTTCCGACGATGATATTTGAATAGCTAATAAACGGCAGAGCTGTTTGACTCGCAGATTTTTCAATTAAATAAAATCTCAATTCAAATTATTCAATTAAAAGAAATGAAAATGTCAGACACGCCTTTATCTTGTTTTTAACACGTTCGAATTACTTTGCTTATTGACCGAATCTCTTCGCGATCGTTTCAGCACACCGGCGCGGGTTCCCAGGGCGGCGGCCAGTCCCTGTCGAGTCCTGGATCCTGCCTGGAGGACTTCCGCGCCACACCGTTCATCGAGTGCAACGGCGCCAAAGGACACTGCCATTACTATACTAATCAGTACAGCTTCTGGATGGTGACCATAGAGGACGGCCAGCAGTTCAGGAGTCCTGAGAAGCAGACCCTAAAGGCGGGCAATCTTAGGTCCCGAATAAGTCGCTGCCAAGTTTGTATAAAGGATACGTAAGCACTGCGCGCCACCGTTTACACGCAGTCACATTTACACGCACGTACACTGACACATACATACACACATGCACACACAGTCACACTTCCCTTTTTCTCTTTCCTTTCTTGATACGAGAACAGAAGCGAAGAAACGAAACTGTCGCCAGTGTAAACGAGCGACGACCGAGATCCGTGCGATTTCGTCGAGTTCCGGCGTTTCAGCGACGCGTTGAAAACGGTCTTCGTTCTTGAGAGACAATGAGAACGCGCGCGCGGATCATCCGCGAGGGCTCGGCCTGTCGAGATCGTGCCGGGTTTCGGGCCACCCGTACCACAGGGAAGAAAAGAGCGGTAACGACTTCGCGAACGACGGAACTTCGGAGGGCTCGCCTCGACGCGACGTCGACGACGCCGCTGACGGAGAGAGCGACGCATCCTTGTCTCCTGTGATTCCCTCTGCCAAGTGTGTTCCTCAGCCACATTTTGTCTTCATTATCTCTCCTACCTCCCTCCCATCGTCCACCTTTTACCGTATCACTTCCGCGCACTCTGTCCAGAGTAACTTCTCGCCCCCCGAGAGTCACCCTCTCCGCTCTCTCGTTACCCGCTCTGCCATCTTCCTCCACTTCCCGCGAGCGCTTCCTCCTTTTCGCCATATGTGTTTTCTCTTCCTTTTTATATAGATATATATATATAAATATGTATAACTATTCAAGCAAGTGCCTCTAGCGTACTACTCTAGCATGTAAAATAATATATTTATATCTCGTATGTTGAATCTCGTACGTTTTTTTTTTCGAGAGAGAGAGGAGTCTAAGTTCTATTCGTACTACCACGGACACTGCCCATATCCAATATGGCACACATTTTACATATTGTATATTAATATAAACGATCTTAGCCTGGTAATCGTGTGACGCCAAATATTTAAATAAATAGGTATTTTGCTACGTAGCTAATAAAAAGTTCTACTTTCAAACCTCATTTTACCCAAGCATAGCAACTAGCGCGTAAGCAAGTTATTCCGATCACTGCCTGCTTTTTTAATCTCCTTTTACGAGCCTAGCGGAAGCGTGTACGAGAGAATAGGCGACGTATATAACTGTAAGGAATTATAATTCTCACGTTATAATTTTTATATCTCCAGAGAGTTACAATTTCCAGAAATTTTTATGTCACGGAAATTCCCTTGCCGGGCAAAGGAAAGTGTTCAGAAATTTTAACCAAATAAAACGCTAAGAAGCTTTATATACGCAAATGTGTGAACAGGATAGTTTTAAATGAAAAATAAAAAATTTGTGATACAAGGATAAAAACTTGAATATTGATTTATGCATGCGATTGTTTTCAATCTAAAAAACAGCGGTTTAATTCGTTTAATACGAAACGTTTTTATTCGTTGCTACCAGTATCATTTACAAGATGAGATTAATTTTACGCTTATAATTCTTTATTCGTTAACGATATTAACAGGAACTGTAATTATTTTCTAGTCTACGAGCTGAGTACTCGAATTTATCACAAAGATTTGCGTCGCAGAAAAAAACGCGTTGAGATCGTCATTTTAATTTTTTTCAGCCTTTTCACATGACTGATATTTTTCTCGAGGAACAAAAATTTGGTAAGTACTTTCCTGTACGTCACGCGCAGGTAGGTTTTACGAAAATTACTCATGCCAGTAAATTCATGTTGATAATGTAAAAGCGCGTAGACTCGCAAACAACAATTACACGCGTCAAGAGAAAATGAAACTTGAAGAATCTTGGGCAAATCTCGTGACAACGTTTAAAACTTCAGTGTAAATTATTAATATTTGATAACTCGGTGAAAAGAAAAGTAAAATAGTCCATTCTATAGAAAATCGCTTCAAATATTGTAACCTTGAAAATAATAAAAAAAAGATCTGCACTTGATCTTTGCACGTAGTGTGTTTAACACAATCTAAAATTTTTTAAGATATTCTCGCGATAAAATGTGGCAGAAGATTATATTGATTCATTAATTTCGCGCGTGAATAGCTTTCAAGCAAAGGCAGAAAGAAGTGACCACTCATATCGATTATCGTTACGTACATCCGCAATGTAACTTAAAAACACGGAGAAAAGTGTGCTTTAACAATTCAACGCGTAGCAAACATTTTCTCGAGTTCCTTTTTCCGTGGCACATAATTACTTCAAGACTTTAATTGAATCTAAGAGACGTTTCACGCTGAGAGAACCATTTTATCGCGAGAATAAGAGAGAAATTTATTCCCGCTAATCACTACCGTTACCTTACTTTATTTCGCTTGCAGACGCTTGCTGTACTTTTTATTATAGACGTGCGCAGTCGCCGTAACAATTCGTCAGCACATACATATGAAATATATACAGGATGGCTCACGAAAAGCGCAATTCAAGTATACTCATAGATTTCTTTTTATAAATTTAAATCAGATATCTATCAAGAAAAATAGAAAGATAAGAAACCAACAGATAATATAGTATTTAGCATTTATTAAAGATTAATTTAAAAGTTCCATCAAATCCTGTAAGAATAAATTTTATTGTTGATTAATTCTTCAAGATTGATATTTCAGAGTTTCTTTTACAAATCGATTTACAATCGACTTTAAAAATTTAGTCATCATTGAGGCGATAAAATTTTCGTAAAATGTTCTTCAAATTCACTGAAGAGTCTTGAAGCTATTAATCTTTCTCTGAGGCAAGCTGTACGCTGTATTTTACACGTTCGTACACGCGAGCGGGTTTGCGTTTTCTCGTGCAGCACGCGAGTAAACTGTCATCGCGGCGAAAAATCGCGGCGATTTCACGCGTATGCTCAAACGTCGTCTCGTTATGATAATCTGTTCCTCAAGAAGGAAAATCGCTAGCGCACTAACGTCATAACATGCTTCAGAGTTACGAAGGGCTGTCTTCGTGTCGAAAAAGTTAAAGTGCTCACGGAATTCTGCAGGAAACCGATCAAGATCAATGTCATTCAAAAGTCACTTAATCTTTGACTGACCTGCTTGAAAAGTATTTCAGAGTTCCTTTATGCAATAGTGTTTTGCGAGTAGATTATAGAATGAAAACGATAGTAAAGAATCATGTTTTATCTCACTCTGCATCTCATAAAATATTCTTTTGACGTATATTTCCAGTTTTCTGATTGAATGATTCAATGCTGGTAACATAATTATTGCGGCAGCGATCAATATCGGCTCGCGAAATATTTAACATCCAAAACGCATGATATTTCCGCTTCTGAAAATTTCTAAATTTCATCAACAACGGGATCAGTAAAATTAGCCCGAATAAACGCGAGGAGAATATATAACTAAAGTAATACCAATTAAAGTCTAATTTCCTACAGAATTATATGATAATGATCATTCGACATGAAATTCATAAATTTCACATTGCATTCGATCGGCAAAACCATACTGCAATTTCACAATTCGATGTTAATCTGTGCACGTTGCATTTCACGACGTGACTTCCCTTTGTGTGCCACCCTCTTCAAGAACATGGAACGAATTTTTACCACGCTCGGGGGTTAATTTATTCGGTGATAGTCGGCAATACAAAGCTCGCGCTTCGATCCCGAGACGCGACGTAATTCTGTGCTGCGTATTTCCTTCATCGTCGAGATCGTCGTCGATTCATTAGCATATGTTTTCCTCGCTGAACGTGCGCGTTCGCCTCTCACTTCGCAATGCCCAGCTTCGATCAGCTTCGACGAACGAAGCGATCCGTTGAATGGGTACGAGGATTGAATCGGAACGGAGAACGCACAATATGCGCCCGCGTCCATAATGCACGCGGCACTCTTCCGCGAGTTTCGCGAGTTCCTGCGGTGATACCGCGACGTTTTCCCCGTGCATGCATGCAAGTTTGATTCCCACGGACTTCGATACTTCGATTCGCTTCGAGCGAATGCGATATGCGAGCGGCGGAGATGCGATGTTCGAAATTAATATTTGTGAAATATTGATTTATGTACAAATATTGGGTACATATGTAATAAAATATCTATTAATATATAATACCTAAGTTTTATTGAATATTTTCGGTGTCTCTGTTACTTCTTGAGTTGAACATTGAATATTTGGAATTATTTGGATTATTTTTGAGTATTAATCAATTAATTTTAGAAGAATTTTAGAATTCGTCTCTATTGGCAAAAATGTGGAATTATTTATCGCACAATCCAATATATGGCCTCTGTCGCACGCTTCTCCGCCATTCCACTGTTCGACTTTTTCCACTTGTCCGCTTTTCACGCTTTTGCTCATCATAAAATCGCGACGTTCCGGGGACACGTTTCGTTCGTGTGCGAGAAATCGCGCGAAAATGAACACGATAACGCGTTTGCATTTCGCGTTTGCATTTTTTTGAAATATTGTTTTTCAATCGACGCCATGATCGCATTTATCATGTTGTTTGCAACGCCCTTGTAGCACGCTGTAATGTGTAACGTTGTTTGTTATTATCCATTAGACCGTGGAAGAAAACCGAGGCAATATTGCATAGTGGGGGTTCCATCGTCATCATAATATTGATAGCAATAGATTGCATCAACAATATTCGAGTAGTGATAGTACAAATATCCTGTTATTTAACGCACGTAATGCGTTACACAAAATTACGCGTTTGCAGTTAATCGATATTACTGACACATACAAATTGTCAATAAATAAAACCGTTCAATCTGCACAAATAAGATGTTTTTGATTGCACGAGGACGTGCAGATACTTCAAGTAATTAAGTAAAAAAAAGGAAATTACGATTTTGCCAATGCTGTACCACGCCTTTACAAACTGAAATTAATAATTAATCGCATTATCAAGCCTTACTCGCGAGGACAGGCGTAGCCGCGTATATAGCACGTCGTTATTCATTCCTTCTATGCAAATTTGAGTACGGAATGTTGCTGGAATGTAAGCTTTGTTTTAAGCACAGGGTATCTGCACGCTCCAAATGAACGTATTATCGCTAATGCCTTCTTCAGTGAGGATTCGTATTTTTGCTGGTGATTTGCATTGTCCAATTGTCACCATTCTTCGCTGACGTGACTATCAGAATAATTTACGAACGAAAATAATCCTCCCTTCCCCCGTGACTATTTTAATATTCTAACACGTTTGAATATTTTCTCGAAGCGTAATAGCCGTCCGTACCTGCGAAGTAATTAAGCGTCAGAAATTTATAAAGCCATGTAAAAAACAGGTTTCACAGGTGGAAATTGCGTTTGCGATATTCGCAAAATATCACAAAAATTTTAAAGCAAGAAAATTAAGGGAGCTATCTGTTTTCATCTGCGAGTGAATTAAAATTATTTCACGTGGTAGAATAGCAAAATAGTGGTGAAACAACGCTGAGATATTGTGACGAGGAACTCGTGCATGACGTGACACGTGCCTTTTACGACGTTAAGTCATAGAATTCACGAGCACGGCGAATAATTTCGCCGACAAGAACTGTTACGTCAGTCTATCTTGAAATGATACATGACGGGAGGACGACACTTTCGGCAGAAGCGCCGTCAACAAGACTTTTTCGGGTCAGTCAACATGTTTAGCGAACAGAGACGAGCCTCCGAAGAGGAGCCAACTACGCTTCAAGAAACTGAAATAATGAATATTTAAATCAGCGCTTGCGAAAGATCCAAAGCGGCAATGGATATATAATATATGTATTTTGGTGCGACGTAATGTACGTGTTTTAAATTCGTATATTATAGTAGTAAAATTAGCCAATAGCATGATGAATCAAGCAATACAGATACTGTATAAACAACAACATATTGACATTTTGTCCCATGTTGCTGAAATACTCCGTTCCATTTATTCCGCTGCATTCGTTTATATGTAAAAATGTTAGATTTTTATAATGGACTTCATATAATGGAGGATGCATTACCCGAATTGGATTTAACGTTAGAACAATGGAATACTCATCCGGATTGCATTTTTCATCAATGCGAAGTTCGTGATGCAAATGAAGTTTATTATTGATTAATAAAAAGCATCATGAGAGATATTAAAACCTCCATCAAACCAAATATAAGTTTCCTCTGGAATCCTTTTTTATATAGAAAAAAAACTGTTGTTTTAAATAAATATCAAAATTCTTAACTGGTTTAATGTTAACAAAAGCCTGAAATAAAATCACACTTATTAATCTGTAAATTTTTCATATCATTTTCCAAGTATTATTTTTCCGATACGCGGTCTTATTCGTCGTCCCATATTCGATCCTAACTGGTTTGCCAATTTGCAATTTGAAAATTAGAGTAGCGCAAAGCTACACGTAAAATTATCCACGTAACAAAGTTCTATTGAACTGTAATACACATATAATATAATATATATTAAATTATAATGCATTAAACCGTAATGTGTAAATGTGTTACATGTGTAACAGAGAGAGTTGCATCACAGAAACTAGTGCCAATTTATAACGCATTACGGTCCCAGCTAGCGTTTAAATTTCTTACACGTAAAAATTGTATAACGTAATAAAAGAGGTCGCAGTATTTTTAAAGAATAAAAGTTTCGCATTAAAGGACTTATAAAAATAATAGTTGCCAACAAACGATATTTGGTTGATATCTTCTTTCAATATTTCTCGTGTTACACTTGCAGAGTTACGGTTGTGCAATAATACCGTAACAATACCGTCACTGCCGCATTACCTTCCACTCGAGAATCTCGTCGCGAGGAAAAGCCCGATACGTTTCGATATTGACTGATGTCACGGTAAAGAAAGTTTTACGGGGGAGCCTGGAAACAGCACGGCCAGGAGGTGCAGCGACCCCATGATAAAGGAATCCTGAGGTCACGTTAGCATAGCGATCGATCAAATTTATGACGAGCGGACCTTTGATTTGACACACGTGTCGTGTATATCGTGAAATAGAACCGCGAAACGCGAGATTCCTGACCCTGTCTCGAAGATGAAGTTGGATGGCGTCGCAGCATTCTTCACGGGATGCATTTCGGATGGAGAGCTAGACGTCGTCAAAAAGCTCCCCTCATAAGCTTTAATTTAGTATCATCCGGTGATTTTTCATCAACGTTTCGCGACCAACAATGAGGCGAGCAATGGAAAAACAGAGGGACACCGTGAGTGGCACCGAACAGTGGCTTGAAGCACCCCAGGGGCATTTATTTACGGTGTCACTAAAATGTCATGATGATACTTCGTGGGATCCTTATATCATGCAGATGTATTGGGTCGTCCGGAAAGTTCGTGCCGATTTTTAATAGATGGCGTTGGAACATGTCTGAATATATCAATGTTATTGAAAACATACGATTTATATACATATGCTTAAAGGTGACATTTCAACGCATCTTTAGGAAAAAAGTTGTTTCAGATAAATTGATTCGTGTCAGTTTTGTACTCTTTTCAAGATGGAAGAAAACAAAGAACATTTTAGACATTTGATGCTTTTCTATTACCGGAAAGGCAAAAATGCCTCACAAGCAACAAATTCGATATGTTCTGTTTACGGAGAAGGCGCTTTAGCTAAAAGAACCGTACGTAAGTGGTTCGCTAAGTTTAGAGCTGGTGATTTTAACCTTAAAGACCAAGAACGCTCGGGCAGACCCTCTACTACTGATGATGACCAAATCAAGACACTGATCGAGAATAACCCGTGCTACACGACACGTGAATTAGCAGAGATACTGAAAATATCGAAAACCACTGTCCACGATCATGTAGTGAAGCTTGGTTACGTAAGTCGCTATGATGTATGGGTTCCGCATAATTTAGCCGAAAAAAATTTAATGGATCGCATTTCCATCTGCGACTCGCTGTACAAACGCAACGAAAACGTACCATTTTTGAAGCAATTAGTGACGGGTGACGAAAAATGGATCATTTACAACAATGTAGAACGAAAAAGATCCTGGGGTAAGCGAAATGAACCAGCATTAACCACTCCGAAAGCTGGCCTTCATCCAAAAAAAGTCATGCTCTGTGTCTGGTGGGATTGGAAAGGAATCCTATATTATGAGCTCCTACCACACAACCAAACGATAAATGCAGATAAGTACTGCTCGCAACTGGACGAATTAAAGACAGCGATTCAGGAAAAACGTCCAGAATTAGCTAATAGGAAGGGCGTCGTGTTCCATCAGGACAATGCCAGACCTCATGTTTCTTTGACTACCCGACAAAAATTGTTGGAGTTTGGCTGGGATGTGCTACCTCACCCATCATATTCACCAGACATTGCACCTTCAGACTTTCACTTATTTAGGTCTTTGCAAAATTCTCTTAGCGGCAAGAACTTCAACTCTTTGATCGACATAAAAAACCACCTTGAGGAGTTTTTCGCCGAGAAACCTAAGAAGTTCTGGGAGAATGAAATCTTCCAGTTGCGTGAAAGATGGACAAAGGTTGTGAAACAAAACGGTGCATACATAAGTCAATAAATATTTATCGACATAAAAAAATGTTGCCTTTGAATTTTCCTTCAAAATCGGCACGAACTTTCCGGACGACCCAATATCTTGCACTATACAAGCAAAATGAGAAAGAGCAACGTCTGAAATTTACTCGAAAGTCATTTTCTATCAAGTATGCGATTTATATACACCAGTTTGCAATTTTCTATGCCAGTGAGGTGTTGCGTTACTGCTACAAATCAGTTAACTATCACTATTTTGTCCGAAGATACTCATATGTTCGAGTTTTTATGTACTTGTGGAATAAACAATTTTGATGTACTTCACTGCAAAAATAATATGGCTGGGAAGAAAGAGGTCTTGCATCTCGGGGTTAGTTCATGAAAAACGTGACTCGATATCGGTAAAAATCTCTTCCTAAAATAATGAGAGGATTAGAGAGAGATGAAATGCCGGTGGAACACAAACGTTTCGCGCACGCTTCAGATTTTAAACATTCCATTCATGCACATTTGTGCGCGCCATTTTACAAATTTACGATTCCATTTGAATTCGCATTTTCCCGTGGCTGCATTCAGCGATCATTGAATTCGCGTCGCTTACCCGTCGGTTAATTTTACGTTATCGATTTGCGAAAACGTTATATGTAATTACTATCGCCAAATTGTACCAATTAAGTCTAGTTTAATAACAACTCCTTGAAAACAAGATATCGCGGTATAAAAATAGCATACATATTACATCGCATATTATGTGGAAAAACGTGAAAATATTGTATTTCCGCACACAAAAATAGAATTATTATTTAAATCTAATTTCCTGTCTTCAATGAAAGCTGATATAACCATTATGATCATTAATAATAATAAGGAATATGATCATTAATAATATATCTGCACAAATGCAAATAAGCACACAATCGAGTTCAAATCTGTTTCTCTACGATTTTCGAGTCTGCACTTCCTCGAATCTCAGACCTGATTTTTCGTGGAACCATTTGTACATCTGATTTACTCGTTTCTTCCCGACTCGCTCACCGAGGGTGCAGACAGAACAGAAGGAACGTCGCGTTAAATTCGATTAACAAGCAAACACACATCCGTGGCGTCTTCGTCGTCGGGCCAAAGCAGCGCTCAAATAATCCACCAACCGTAACTCGGAGTAAACAGTTACAACGTATAATTGCATAAACATTAGCGAGACGCAACAAAATAGAACAGGGGGAGTTAAGGACATTTCTACATTTCGAACCCGGTGAAGTGACGGAGATCGGGACAGAAATCGCCTGTGAGAAATAGAGAGAGAAAGCGAACGAGATGAAGACGGGGAAATACTCTGTTTGCCACCGAGGACAACGACGAACGAAAAGTCGCTCGAGGCGTTCGTTCCCTACGTAAGCAGGGAATCCATTTAATTAATTATGAAAGAAGGTGTGGTGCCGAACGGACCAATCCGACCGGTTCATTCGTCCTCCAGCCTACGTGGAACATTTCGATTATTAGCGTGCCGTCTCGATCCGGACTCAGTGACTGAGAACCAGCCGTGCGAGAACCAGCTATCGATCGTTCTCGATCACCTTCTCGATCGCTGCCAGGTGAACAGCTGCTCGACGCGGGATTCCCTGTTTTTGGAGAACGCACGCGCGTGCGCGTCGTTTGCCACCGTCTACGTCCTTCAAGATCGCCGAAGATCGGCAGGTTTCATCGTCAGAGGCTCTCTCTAGGCAGGGAGTGATTGTTCATGAGCGATAACGAGATGTCCGCACCGAGTTTCCGCGAGCGATGGAATGTATGCGTCTCCGACATCGCCAGGAGAACGCACAATCCCATAAGGTCGATCGTGGAGAACATCGTCGTCGAACCGAACCCCAATAAGCAGATGATCGCGCTGTCCATTGGTGAGTTCGCGCGTAGAGATCATCGTTTTATTTTGTCATCGGTATGAGAACACTTGTTTCTTCATCTTTAGATGATCTATTGGATTATATTTGATATTGCAATTCACAATATTTTTTATGATAAATTTTTTTGGAAGGTTGCATTGAAAGGTATTAATTAAAAAGTCATAAAAGAAATAATTATAACAGTTGCGATAATTTTCCAACACGCGTCAATATAAAAATATGCTCTTGCTGTAAAAAATTGTACAATTTTATGAAAATTATTATATTTAAATACAACTTTTTTTACAAATACATGCAAAGGTTTTCTGTATTTCTGACGAATTGATAAATTTTAATAATCTTTATTAACAATTTTTATTCGATTATCGCGAGATATTTAATTTCTCAGCGATGCGGAGCTTTATTTGTACTGTGATATTTGAACCTTCCTGAATTTCTACTCTTGCACGGCGAAAGATAAAAGACGGAAAAGCACGAGATGGTATATCACGGTGGCGTAATCAAGCAGTTATTTTTTACACGGAGGAAAGAATGGGAGGGCCCGAGACGACCGATCATTCTTCGTTGAGGGGAGAAAAAGAGGGCAAAGGGAGAAAAAGGGTCGTACATCGTCCTTTATTACAAAAGTCGCGCGGAGATAAGCGCGACGTGCGCCTCCGCGTGAGATTACAATGTAGTCCGCCTTTAATCTCGCTCATTTATGAGACGAGGCAATAATTAAAAAGCATTTCATATGCAACTTCACATTTCCGTGATGATCGCACTTCCGCCTAAAACTCGGCAAACGACATGCCAGCGTTAAACGCCCAATGCCCTTAAATAAAATAATTACTTTCGTCCGTTTTGCTCGCTCGCGGCACTTGGCGAAAAGCGTCGCGTGTACAAGCGTACCGCCACCCACAAAGGTTCCACATTGGTTTTGCCGATAAACGCGAGTAAATGCATACAAATTGCAAACTTTTGCCGTTTCCCTTTTTCCCGTTGTGAGGACGGTTACATACTCAATATGCATGATCTCCCGGTCATTGATGTGAAAAAAGTTTGACGGACCGGTGAAAAATGGGAGATCAGATATTCGCGCGCCAGGAGAATGTGCTAGAATATGAAAAAGTGCATTTTGATTAAGCCTAGAATTCCGCGGATCAGGAAACTGGGTCGAAAATGCCCAACTGTGCGTCCGGTTCTGTCTATACGTTTTTTTTTTTTTTAAACTTGACATGTCTCTAATAATTTTTCATACGCGATCCTTGCCGTGAGCCCCGTGCTCTCACAATGACGTACGTTTTTTACCATAACCATTACACATAGCCATCATCGCCGCATCAAATTTTACAAGTGATTTTTTTCCTTTTTTTTGAATATTTAAATATGCGAAATCGTATTTCTTCTCAACGAAATTTTTTCAAACTACTGTCACCTAGCGTTTGCATCCGTGATATTTTTCATCGTACTGCAATATAACTCTGACATAGATTTTTATTGATTAAATAATATTACATTAATAATAAAATAATTATTTGCGATTTAATTATCAGAATAACATGCAAAATTTTGCATATTATTTTCATATGAAAATTAATAATTTTTTGATATAAATATGCCTTTTTTGAGTTTCACTAATGAATGATAAATAAATAAATTTCGCTGTCTGCTTAACAAGAAACGAGTTCAATTTCGACACAAGGTTTCCGAATTTTTCCCGTTCGGAGGTATTGGAACTTATACTCGGTTCACTCTGGAAAATATTGGCACGCAAACACGCGGGCGCGGACAGACAGCATTTCGTTTGCCGTGTTTCTAAGAGAAATAACTTTTTCGAAGGTTTACCGGATAAGAGTCTCTCTCAAGCGGTAAAACAATTTCAATATACTCGGCCCCGATCAAATTCCTGCAACACCTAATAATATTCAAGAGAAACAAGAGAACTATGTGAAACGCTGAATATTTTCCTATGTTTCCATGTTTTTCCACAATCGCGAGTAATAACAAGCACTAACGATATTAAAAAGTATAATATATCAAATGGAGTCACATCTCTTTGAGTGTGTTTCTTTAGCAGTTAATAACTGCTAACTGAGAGTAATCTCTGAAAAAATATCAACTTTCATAACTTTCAAAGAGAGATGTATGATTCATTACTTTATCATCGAGATATGAATTTTTCTGCTGAGTTAAAATTTCTTCGGGGAGAATTAATTTATTAACATAACATTTAGTGAGACAACAATAAAATGTTAAAGTTCCGATATTACTTTGATTAAGACATAATCAGACATTTGATTGGCGCTCATCCAGAACTGTTTTTCTTAGAAACGGAACAGAGACGTGAAAGAGACTGCGGATCTTCCGGAGAAGTTACGCGCGCAAAACTGAAGCATCGGGAATTTTTACCCGCGATCGGAGTTAATCGCGTATCCGCGTTTTCTTCTTTTTCTCTGCAATCTCTTTAAGTTTTTTAATTCTTCGGGAAGTTTGCAGACTTACCGCGCTGGGATGCGCGATTTTAACTATCCGACGTAGAGTTTTACAAGCGGTGGAAAGTTAAAAAGGCGGTGGTAGTGACGCGTGAGTCCCTTAACATTCACAGCAGTCGAGTGATGCAAAATGCGGATGTTGTCAGGATGTATCGGAAAAACGTCCGAAGCGCAATCCTCAGCAAATTTTATAGCGGAATAGAATAGAACTGACACGCGAGCATGCTAATCTAAATATATTTCGATTCAAATCCCGTTCGGACGTGCCAGCGACCGTAAACATTTTCAAGAGCTTTCTTTCATTCTGTACATATGCAGTCGGAAGAAGATTATAGCGTCAAGGATAAAACAACAGTGTCATAAAAGCATTTGTGAAAAATACTATCTATTATTTTTATAGATAGTAACACGATATATATTGAAACAAGACTCATGTGACAAGATTTCTCCCAGTTTTTACATTTCTATTTCAAGAACTATTCTTTCATTTTTATACAAAAGAAAGAATTTTCAAGCACATCTAATCCAAAAGAAAAAATTCTTTTCGAAATTGTTTAAACAAAATGATATTCCCTTACACATATGCATTGTGTCCCTTTCGGTAAAGTTGCGGTATACGGTTCTGTTCCAAAAATATTCCAAAACCGGTTTATAACGTGTCGAAAAGACGACAGATTATAAGAAATTCTTCTGTATCTTTTCCTTCTTTTCCTCAGAAACATTTTATATTCTAAAAAAAAGTATGTGACTTCATTTTAAAGTGAATAAAAAGTAACGCACAAATGCACTTTCCATTACTTGACTATATTAGCGTGAAAAAAAGAGTACAGATATTTCATATTACATCGCATATAGGTACCATATTTAATATTGACATATACTGCAAATGTACAAGAAAAATAAATAAATAAAACGAAATTTTATTAATAATTCATTAGAAAAAAGAATAAACACGTTGGAAAATTCATGTCTTGCGGAAAATGTCATTTTACATGAAAATTATCAGAATCGATAGATAACTTTCTCAAGGTAGAATACGTATAGCGTAAATTATTACACGTGTGAGAACCAATTAATAAACTGCAATTAATAAAAATAATTACTCGACAATTTCGAGCTGGACGCGCTCTTCATCGCATACACACACACACCCACGTAACTAATAAATTCCACTCAAAGCACGCACGGTATAGTCAATCAGCCGTGCTCACGATCAGGGACACAAGGCTGCTTTCATATCCCCATAAAAATAATCAACTGCAACACAGTTAAAACACGATCCTTCCCGATAACACCGACGTCGTAATAATTACGCGAATTTCACGGAGCACGAGGCAGAACTCGAATTTTATCTCGTTGTCGCACCTCTGCTTCATAACAGAAATTTCGCAACTAGGATCAGCTGCGGCCGGAGCTCCCCTCTCCATGTCCCTCCGGCAGGAACAATTAATTAATTCTGATTACATTCGAGAACGTGCGAGCCGCGTGCGGGGCCGCTTCGTTATACTTTGACAACGCGTCTGTGAACAACGTTTCCTAGCGGTTACGCAGCTTGCTTCGAGCCCGGTAACCAATTACAATGACGTTAGCGTGCGTGTAATTAGACGCTCGCGCGAAACACGCTGCAATGGTTCACGGTGGCCGGTGAACACGTGGCATTCATGAGTGGGTCCCACGGATTAATGCAATTAGCAGCTTACGTGGCGTAATCGCGCGATAACCGATATCGGCCGGCCATGACACATTTCTCAAGTGAGCATCTCAATGAGGTTCGCTATCGGCGAGTGTGACCGATTGTTCGCAGGTGATCCGACCACCTTTGGCAACCTGAAGCCGCCCAAGGAAGTGATCGAAGCTGTCCAAGAGAGCGTTGCCTCGCAGCTGTATAATGGATATGCACCGAGCACAGGTAACTTCCGTGATTCTAAGGCCGGTATTTATCTCTATTATATCTATTATTTATTTGTAATATTACATTATGATTGAAAAATCTGTGTAATATTACATTAAGATCATCTGAGATACTAATACAGTTTCATTATTGGCTAATAACGCTTTAAGAGCACATATGAAAAGCGTTTAAGACAATCTTAAGATCAGACTGTAAATATCGTTTCAGGATCCATGAGTTCAGGTAGATCGAGATCACGTTTGATTAATAAAATCTCCAACAGTTTCACGGCATGAGAAAAATAACGAAGTAATCTAATAAATAATCGAGATACAAGTTGTACAATAATTAGATATTGTACTATCGATTCAAATGGATACTATCGATTCAAAGGATAATAACTTTTACCGCCAGCAATACCGTAAAATAATTACGGCTCATTAAAGATCACGAACAACTTGTAATGTGCATCTGCCTGTCTTGTTCGACACGGCTCATTAAGGGGGGAGCCTGCTTTAGAACGTTGAAAATAAGGTATAATTTTACGAATTTTTTTGGAGAAACTATACAGCGGATCATTATAAAACTTTGATGCATTTATTAGTACATGTTTAAAGATAAAAAAATTATTTTTTTATTTGAATATATCGCCCGTAGAGGTCGTCCTGGAGGCATCTTAGTGCAGCCGGCATTGTAAATTGGTGAGCATTCTCCTGCCTCCAAATTTCATCCAAACTGAAAAATTGAAATATTTTCTCGTTATTTATGAATTCCCATCGTCGATGAACCTTTAATATTCATAAAAACATTAAGTTAAACAATTACTTTTGCATGAAAAAGTTCAACAACTTTGCCTAAAAATCGTACTTTTGTGTTTGGCACTTTTCAACTTTTTTTTCTCTCTTTGGTTCATCGACGATGGGAATTCATAAATAACGAGAAGATATTTCAATTTTTCAGTTTAGACGAAATTTGGAGGCAGGAGAATGCTCACCAATTTGCAATGCCGGCGACGCGGCTGCACTAAGATTTCTCCAGGACGACCTCTACAAGCGATATATTCAAATCAAAAAATAATTTTTTTTATCTTTAAACATGTACTAATAAATGCATAAAAGTTTTATAATGATCCGCTGTATAGTTTCTCCAAAAACAATTCGTAAAATATACCTTATTTTCAGCGTTCTAAAGCAGGCTCCCCCCTTAACGGATAATATGATAATCATTTCGCAATGTAGATTTAATTATTCACTGGATCAGTATCCATCGCACGTGTTTCACGTTTTGCAATTGCCTTGCAGGATATCAAAGAGCACGGGAGGCCGTGGCGGAGTACAGCTCGAACGAGTTCGTGAAAGTCGATGCCAAGGTAAATCGGACGAAATAGACGAATGCATGCCGCGCTGTCAAACGTTAATCGGCCGACACGAGTGTCGTGCGAGCAAGATTCCCAGTCATTGACACATCGAGATCCTTTGTCTCACGTATATGAGAAGGGAGAATCACCCGCACCTTATTTATTCAAGAACACAATCGTTATGTATTCAACGGCGAAGGACCAAGTTGCCAAAGTTATTCGAATATTAATAACAGTTTCGGAGAGGGATGATTATGTGAATTTCTCTCGATGCAGGTGCAAAAAGGTCGAAAAGGATAAGGACAATTTCTACAACGGGATCGATTGTACATCGCGAAAGCTCGCGTAATTCCGGAGATAGTTAATTAACTCGGCGCCGCGAAATTTCGCGAGATGGAAATTACAGGTACCGGGCAGAAAGAGAAAAAGAGAGAGAGAGAGAGAGAGAGAGAGAGAGATCCTCATAAATGGGATGGATACGCGACGATGCCGTGGAACGAGTTGTTCTCTAATTTTATCAACAATCCGTCGAATAAATTGAAATTTAAAATTACATGTTAAAAATCCGCGATGATGTTGCTTAATTGACTGGGCAACAAGAGCGGAACTCAGCGCGGGCAGCATTACAGAATTATATCGTATTATTTCTCTCAAAAGTGTTTTTATAACGCATCGCAGAGCGCGTTTCCGCGTGCGTTTGATCCGTGCAATTACTACAAATGCGTCATTCAATTAATCCTCCCGCAATGAGAACCCCTCGATATGGCATCGATGTAACGCGGAAGTAATTTATCTTCTATCTCTGTGCTTGCCGTAGGACGTGATCCTGTGCAGCGGATGTTCTTGCGCGCTCGATCTGTGCATCACAGCTTTGGCCCGGGAAGGCCAAAACATCCTAATTCCACGGCCCGGTTTCTCCATCTATCGAACGCTGGCGGAGGGTCTTGGAGTCACGGTGAAATCGTACGATTTACGCGTGAGTATCCTCCTCGAATTGCGAGACTGTGAGGGCGGATCGCGCAGGTCGATCGTTGGTTAAGAATTCGCGAGAGGAATTTAGATATTTTTATCGCGGGACTCGCATCGATCGCGCGGCATCGCTGATTTTCAATTTCGCTGCCGGACGATAACGAAACGGAAACGTGACTTGCACGTTCTATTCGGTCTATTCGTACGGATTAGTCGCGTGTGGTGACCCGAGGATTATGCAAATAAAGATCCGAGTCCTTGTTCCGTGATATTCCGGGTCCAAGTAAAACGTTATTTCGAGGTAAGGTCATATATTGAATCAGAGTGAGATCATGAATGCCAAATTTTGCCAGAGAAACGAAATTTGCTTTTCTTCCGAAAAATATTGTTTGTTCCGAAATTTGATATTGCCCGTTTATCGATAGCGTATTGATGTGGTGTAACTTTTCTGATTATAGAATCGATCGATGCGCGATTTGGCCGCTTAATGTCGCGTAGCTGGAAGCAATCCAACACGAGTGACGCGATCAATGTTCGCTTCATATATTTTCGCGATAACGCGCGAAATATTGATCGATACTACGGGTACAGTGTTACTCTGCAATAATCGTGCCCGTAAAACGGAAGGCAGTATTGTGCGCTACCGTGTTGCATCGTCATTAATAAGAAATGCATAACAGCGCGGACCATATTTCTTAAGTTATGCGTTATTCCGAAACGCACTTGAAGCGGCATAGTTGGGACGCAGCAGGTGACTTTATATGCAAAAATATACCATTTCGTTAGTATCTTAAAATTTATTAACCGCCCGGAGCGTGAACACATTAATTTACGAAAAACAATGCGGCCGCGCGATGTGCATCGCGTTTATTTAGCGCGCGAGAACGAGCTGGCTTTCATTATGGTATGCGCGACGTTAATTAAATATATTTTAAAATATTAAATACGTCAGTAAATACTGTCATTTTTTATAGTACAGTTCGTAATAACAATTAAACGACAGTTTTAGCTCAGCATTTTTACGCGCGTAACGTGTACAGTTGCGACAAGTGACGACAATTATTTAGACATTCAACAGTTTCACGAATAAATCAATCTGCAGCGCGCGAAATCTGGAACGATAGGATTTTCCGGTATTATTAGTGATTTGATAACGATAATGCTTCCTATAGATCTTTTGACGTTAAATTTCAAATTAAAATTCTGTCAGAGCACAATCGTGCCAAGATTTTGCTGAGATCGTTATTTCTATCGTGCTGGAGCTTTTGCAAGAAGCCCAAGACCATCAAGAAGCACCATCAGGCTAGTAAAACGCGCTGTTTCCGGGACACCCTGTACATCACCTCATATGATATGGGGAGAGAGGAGAAAGGAGGAAGAAACGAAGATTCGAGAGGGCTTCTCATGCACTCTATTAATATTAATCGTTCATTCTAGCCGGAGCTCGGTTGGGAGATCGATCTGGACGACCTGGAGGCGCAAATCGACGAGTCAACGGCGGCGATTGTTATAAACAACCCTTCAAACCCGTGCGGCTCCGTGTTCAGCCGCGACCATATACTTGACATTCTTGACATCGCCGCTCGTTACTACGTACCCATTATAGCCGACGAGATTTACGAGCATATGGTACGTACGTGCCCTCGCGGACTTATCGCGCGACAAATCGTTTCATTTGCGGGGACAGCGCCCTTTTATTTTTTCTTTTTTTTCGGAAGGGACCGGGCGTGCGATTAATTCACCGCGGGTACCACCGAATCCGGAAAGGGCGCGCGTCGCATTTCGAGACATTTTTTTTATTCACGGCGCGTGCGGGGCGTCACGCCCAAGCCGTTATCTGTCTGCACGGGAAGCGCATTATACGTTAACTCGGCATTTTTCATGCCATAACATTATTTTTTATAACATTTTCGCTGCATCGACGAATCAGGGGATGTTTTTTAAATTTCTGTATACCGTAAGAATTGCATTAAAAATATTGTTTGTATGCTAAACAGTTTGGCGGAATTTATAACTGGATGCAAAGCTATCGCGTTGGAATGATCTCGAATGACGGTAATCGCGCTGAAAAATTCAATGAGACGCGCTAATGTTTGACCGTAACGGCGACACGTTATTTCGTGCCGCGTTTGCATACACGTTGCGGGCGCAACGCGTGCGTGCTTATTATGTGCAAATAAATACATTTCGTCTCTCTATTGCTTTCAGGTATTTCCAGGACGGGCTTTTCACTCGTTAGCGTCTCTATCGACTGAAGTTCCTATTTTATCGTGCAGCGGACTAACTAAAAGGTACGTCGGACCGTGAAGCGACCATAAAATTCGCGTATTTCGTTGCCCGCAGCTCCGACACGAGATTTCTCGTCCAACGATTTTTTCGTAATTTTCACAAACCACACAGAGGAGACCGACAGCTAATCTATTTCCTAAGATAATACAGCTTGTTTTTTTTTTCAAAATTCGGGCGAAAAACTTGATGCAAAATGTAAGAATATCAAAGAACACCAAAATCGTACACGCTCGACCGGTTCCTCACGTCAGATTTTCAATTACTCTCGGCACGTTACCTTCTATTATCTTTCAACGCGAAGATATTGGGCGAGAGTAGCTATTCGTGAAGTTGACGCAAGAGGAATCTCCGGGTGCGCGGAAGCTGTAAAATTTTTCGTTCAATTTTTCGAAAATAGGACGACGGCTTGATTGAGCGTGAATAAAGCGTCGCGATCAAAGCCCACGAGAGATGGTATTCCGAAGTTTTGCGATTATGCCTCCATTATTTCAACGGTATCAGATTTGAAACGCAACTTAATTTACGACCGCTCTCTCCCCTGCTACCGTCAGTTGTAAATGAGTTCGCGCAGTTGTTCGTAAGTCTTTCATTGTGGCGCGGAACGTATTTTATACATACCGCAAATTTCGCAGCGTACAGTAGGCACTTTGATATTAACAGCAAATTGCGTTTCTCATGCAAGATCTAACAACACATGTCGTACACGCGAATAAGAGATAAAAAAAGAACGACACGCAAGAATCAGCGGCGGATGCGCTTTAACGTATTGCGATAACAGTAGATTGACCGAGACATGATACGAGTTAATAAATAATCCTCGCATAAAGGATTTCTCCTATTGAAGCACAACTCTTGTAATTGATCTAGACATTAATTTTTCTACAGCAATTTCTAATCGTTTCTTAGCTGTTCTAATCTTTAAAATAATTTTAATAATTTCTATGGGGACAAACGTTTCTTTACATCAAGAGCTTTAACTGTTATGCGAAATCATGCTCGGTTTGGAAAGTATTGAAATGAGTGTAGCGATATCTGAAAAGTGGAGCAAGTCGAGCGAAATAGCCGTCGCTATTTCATTTTCTCCCTTTGGTTTTTCCGCAGATTTCTAGTGCCCGGCTGGCGTATGGGCTGGATAATAATCCACGATCGTCAGAACGTCCTGGAGGCCGAGGTGGGTAAACGGTCGTGGCACAATACGTGACAGCCTGAAAATAATTGCTTCTCTGGCGGTATTGTTTCCGTAACGAGGCCGGCTATGTCCCGCCGAGTTCGGCAGTGCGCACTGCGGATTGGATTAAATTTCGTTGATTAAACTTCATTCCGCCATTAGAGTTCAGTCCTTTGGCAATCGGTGCCAATCGTGTCTTTAATTCCTCGCGTCCGTACTTGCGAAGGCAGACGTCCGCGTCGCACGAAGATCGGGCCAGCTCGAAACCGCGCTGCGGCGCCATTACCGAATATTTCTGCGCTCTTTAATAAGTTCGCAAGAGTCGTTTCGTAGTCACAGATAAGCAATTGGGATTGGGATTTCGTTGTGGATTGAGAAGTTTCTAATTGAGAAGGTTCGTGCACGTGTTACGCGATTGTGCAGCTATCACGTAGAAGTCATAATGATACTTGATAATTTTTTCACTTCAATTAATTTTCATTGCTCAGAGTTGATTGTTCAGAATTGATTCGCATGATCTGTGTACTCCACAGCGGCAATTTCTATTATTATCCCGTTACACCGTAATTGCGATAATACTCTCGGGACACGTCGGTAACATATTGCAACGATTAATCTTCGTCTTCTTTTTGTAAAACGTAATTTTTTTTCTTTTATTCTCGTGTCCGCGTGTATCTGTTTCGTTGCACATTTTTTTCGCGTCGTGCTACGGAAGAAAGGGTTGAACGTTCGACGGTTTGATAGTGTTTTCGTACGAGCTAGTGTTGGACGGACTGGCAAATACCTGTCGATTTGCACAGCGCGTCCGATGTTTCACAATTTTCCAACTTTACGAGAAATACTATCAAGTTTTTGGAAGTGATTTCGCTGAACTCGACATGACTAAGCTCGTGCTCGCTTCTGAGAGTTTCTACATCTGTTCGGATCCACAAGGGAGTCTGATGTATATAAAATGTTCTTCGTACATAAAATGTCTGTCTTTTAGAAACCGTTGCACATTCTATAACTAGACAACTACTACTCTATACAAGATTTTTTTATTCGTAACATGTAATTTATAATTTAATTTATAATAACCAAAATACGTGCAAATTGTTACTGAATTATCTCGTTTTATACACAGCCTTGCGGTTAAAAATAATTCATTTCACTTTGTTTTTATAATTACCAAATATACATAACGAGAATGCATTTTTTCTCTTCCATTATACAAGGTGGTCCACTTAAATCGATCATCTTAGATATTTCACTTGTTTTTGATGATACGAAAAAATGTCTAAGGAAAAAGTTGCACCGTTCGAAGGGGCTATCATGATGACAGAACAAAAATTTTTTCAAGGCTATTTTTTTCGGAGATTCAAAGGTCAAGATAATATTTTTAAATGGAACTACATATTTTTGTTTGCGCAATTTTATAGCCAACATCGAGAGGAGTTCAGCGACCCCTATGACAACATGACCTTTAAATGATCTTGAACGCGGGAAACAGAAAAATCAAACTTTATGCTCTTCAACACAAAAATTTATTTAAGGAGGTGTTCGAAATGATGTCCTCCGACTTCAATACATTTTCTAATACGATGCACAAATGATACTCTTACCCTTTCTATCATTTCTGAATTTATACTAGCACATGCATTCAAAATGCGCTCTCTCATGTTCTCTTGTGTAGTTGGTACATCATTGTAAACAGTGTTCTTTAACATTCCCCACAAAAAAGTCTAAAGGATTCAAATCAGGAGAACGTGCTGGCCAACTGATATGTCCTCTTCCTATCCAGTGTTCCGGAAACATTTCGTGTAAAACTGTACGTGCAACACGTGCGTTATGAGCCGGACAACCACCATGCTGATACCACATTTGTAAACGAGTTTCTAACGGCACCTCTTCCAATAAGTTTGGTAATTGTTGGGACAAAAAATCAGCATATTTTTGACCATTTAATGTACCATCAATAAAGAAAGGGCCAATGATTCGATTGTGTAAAACACCACACCATACATTAAGACTCCATGGACGTTGACGTTCTACTTGTCGAAGCCACCTTGGATTTTCAACGGACCAATAGTGCATATTTCTTCTATTTACTTGTCCATGGTTAGTGAAAGTTGATTCATCGGTAAACAATATTCTGTTGAAGAAGAATTCATTGACCTCCAACTGTTGTAGCGCCCATTGACAAAATTCTATTCGATTAATAAAATCATTTCCATGAAGTTCTTGATGCAATGCAATGTGATATGGATGAAATGAGTGGCGTTTAAGAATGAGTAAAACACTTGTCTTGGAAATACCAGTATTTCTTTGTATTTGTCGAGAACTGATGTGTGGATTATTTGCCACTGCAGCCAAAACAGTAACTTCTGTTGGTTCATTAGTTTGCAAACGAGGTCGCATTTTCTTACGTGAACAAACACTTCCAGTTTCACGAAATGTTTTAATAAGACGGTCAAAAGCAGCGCGAGACGGTAAACGCTTTTCAGGGTATCTTTGGCCGTACATTCTCTGCGCCTCTGTAGAGCTTCTTCCGCTTTCACCGTAAATAAGAAGCATTTCTATTCTTTCCTCTTTCGTATAATCAGTCATATTTAAACTCTGATATCGAGAAGCTCAGGAAATGAACTGAACTGCGAAAGCATTTCACGATCATAAATATTTGCATACACATACACACACGCACACAATACATGTATGGAATTATTTCAATCTTACATTCCATTGAATTCCAGAACATGAGAGTGTTTACCGATGAATCAATGTTCACTAACCATGGACAAGTAAATAGAAGAAATATGAACTACTGGACCGTCGAAAATCTAAGGTGGCTTCGAGAAGTAGAACGTCCATGGAGCCTTAGAAAATGTATTGAAGTCGGAGGACATCATTTCGAACACCTCCTTAAATAAATTTTTGTGTTGAAGAGCATAAAGTTTGATTTTTCTGTTTCCCGCGTTCAAGATCATTTAAAGGTCATGTTGTCATAGGGGTCGCTGAACTCCTCTCGATGTTGGCTATAAAATTGCGCAAACAAAACTATGTAGTTCCATTTAAAAAAATTATCTTGACCTTTGAATCTCCGAAAAAATAGCCTTGAAAAAATTTTTGGTCTGTCATCATGATAGCCCCTTCGAACGGTGCAACTTTGTCCTTAGACATTTTTTCGTATCATCAAAAACAAGTGAAATATCTAAGATGATCGATTTAAGTGGACCACCCTGTATAAATAATTAATTAACAATGCAGGTTAAAAATAATGTCTGAATTTATTGCCTCTTAGATTCGTAAGGGTTTACAATGCCTAAGCCAAAGGATAATCGGCAGCAACACCATTATTCAGGGTGCCTTACCCGCGATACTTCGAAAGACACCACAGAACTTTTTCGATGACGTGATTCATACTTTATATGTAAGTTTTTTAATTTGTCGGCAAATAAATGCAACGCATAATATAACGTGTAATTGTGCATTCTAAAGTGCGACATGTATTCAATTTTCAATGTTACAGTCGCACTCCAAGCTGGCGTACACCTGCATAGCGAAGATTCCGGGACTGAAGCCGATAATGCCGGATGGGGCGATGTATATGATGGTAACGACTTCCGTTGTAATTGTCACACCCTTGCAATTGCAAGAATAATTGCCCGACATTTGGTATAGCTCACGGCGAAAGGTCGTAAATGTTAATCGAATATCCGGTGAACAAGTCGGTGCATGGCCGCCATTTATACCGCCATTTAGTTAATGCAAATGCCATCAGCAAGGTAGACCGATTGCAATTTACGTGCCGTAAATTATTGATTCGATTTTCAGGTCTACATCGATCTGCCGTGTTTTCCGGAATTTAATTCCGATCTGGAATTCGTGCAGCGACTGCTAATGGAAGAATCTGTGTTTTGCCTACCCGGTCAGGTTCGTTTCTGACGTTTGAATTATCAATCAATCACTATAAATTCCGAATTGTATTTCGCTAAAACGTATATGAGTTTCTTCAATTAGACGATATGTCGACATTTCATGTCAGCACTTGTCGCTGAAAATATCGTAATAAATAGAGCATCATTTTGCAGTAATAGATTGAACAAATGCTTACACGTAAATTTCTGTTAATAAAAAATGTGAGCGCAAGATATTTCCACTGAATTGAATCAGAGACTTTAAAACAAATTTATGTCTTGACACTTTGATCTCGTTAAGGCAGATCGATATATTTCAGTCGTAATTTGCCTTAAAAATATTAAATGCATGATTTGTTACATTACTTGCAATTTCTCATTTGTAGATGTTTGTAAAAGCATAAAGTATAATCATCTCGGAATTTGCTAGAAACGTAACGTGATTTTGCTAATCTTCCGTATTCTCGCTTGATTTCCCAGTGCTTCGATTATCCGTCCTACATGAGGCTGGTAATCACCGTGCCCGGCGACATGCTCGGGCAAGCTTGTCAGAGGATTCAAGAGTTCTGCGAGAGACATCATTATAAAACGGCGGAGATCGTCGGTAGGAACAGTTTCGTCGACGTAGAAATTCCGTATTAACGAACGCTCGGACACGCGCCAGAGATTCGAATATTTGCGTTAACTCCCTCGATTGTCGTCACCCGGACTCAGATTTCATGGTGGTACACTCGAGGAAGATCGTGTCCGTCATCAACGAATCTCACCCTCGCGCGTGTGTGCATATGTATATCTCTTATATCTATATGTTTCTACTCTGTAATTATGTACATGTTCTTGTCTTTTATTTCTACGTTATCGCTTGTAAGTGCTTGTACAATTACCAATGTATGTAATAAATATTTGACATGTGTATTAACTTACGTCGGAATTATTACCGGAATTTATTATGGAACTAATAAAATAAATTTATACACGTTAATGCAAAGAAATCAATCGATTTATTTATTTTCGTGTATACGAGTGACTCCTTCGTTGCACTTGATCTGCGCGAAAAACTTCGATCGCCGACGCGAGGACGATATCTCACATCGCCGGATTACGTTCACTTGAACTGCTACCTGCTTCTTGTTTACTCGCAAATACTATAGCGAATTTGCTAGTATATTCCGATAATACACATTTATTGGATAGATATCTGATTTATAATATCTGCTGGGGAAATATTTGATTTATGCATGCGGCCGGAAGTGATGTAAGGTATCGTTCACACTCGCTACACATTGTTGAAGCGGTTCAAAACGATCGCGCTAAAAATGGCTCAATCGGCTTTCATGAAGCTCGCGGCGTATTGTACGATCGATTCAACGGCAGGCATGACTATCAATTTTACAATTTACATGTACGATGTTCTCGGTGGAAAATGCTGGAAAATCTCATTGGGAATCAGTGCGATTTTTTAGCTACGCATGCATCATTGTTATTCTACTTTGCGAGGATTTAAATTAACCACTCACCAATGCGCGACGAAATTTTTCCGAACCCATTGTGGTCCATCGTAATCCACTGACAAAATCGGCCGCCTGGAATCTTCCTGAAAGCTCCTTGAAACTTGGATTTCCCGTTGCACTTTTGTTGATCGTACTTTCCTTGTCACATCCTTCATCGATCGTCTTTCATCATGGTGCACCGCATTTCGTTGATTTCACTCTATACACATATACTTACACATACACTTGTACTCGCGACGCGATAGTCTCTTAGATAGAAATAATTGTGATAGTTTCTTAGATAGAAATAATTGCGATTTTAATTTTAAACGCAAAACTATGAACGTAGAGATGAATAATTAAAAATTTACGAAATAACAGAATCTAATAACGCGATTAAATTAATTGTTAAATACTTTGATAAAAGTTTTTGCGTTATTATTTCATACATGAAATTTGAGTTGAAAATAGCTTTACGATCTTTAATCACGTATTTCTAATCCTGTATTTAGCTATAAAAATGGAAAACTAACTTTCCCGTATGACAATTGCATTAAATATTGACGCAATATCTATTCGCGAATTTAGAATAGTGCTAAATTTGACAATTTGCAAAGTTCAAGTGTCATTTTATTTTACAGACAATCATAGACAATCTGCCCGTGGTAGAAAATCAGGTCGAATAAAATAAAGGTAAAGATCGATAAACCGAAAAGTTTTATAGAATTTAAGATATATAATATCATGTTTATTTAATTCTCAGAGACAAATTTAATTACATTTTGAATGATTTTCTCTGTGCTCTAGTTTTACAATAAAGATTTTATATCAAAAATTAACGTGACGTACATTTGTATAATGAAAGAAAATTTAAAAATATCTGGATAATAGTATAGTGATAAAAAAGTCACAACTTATATATTATTTTTCATTCAATGATTTATGTATAAATCTACGTAGGAAAGCGTCTATTTTAAAACAACCTAAATCGCACTGATTTGAGAGAAGAAGAAATTTAAATGTCTTTTGCACTTATCACTTACTGAAACAACCACGAGACAAAATCGGCCACGTTCTGCTACCAAAATCTAAAATAAAAATCGCAAATCCCGTTGATACATTTGTCGCTATCAAAACTGTAAGATATAATATAATATAAATACATAATTCGCTTTGATTCATGCTTGAAATGAATAAATTTTGCGAATTATCACTTGGAGAAATTACTATTATATCGATACGTTTATGAACCATTTTATATGAGAGTCAATCAATTGCGCGCACCGATAATCCGCAATTGTGGGAGACAATTACGTTCAGCTTTGAATCGCATTTTAATAATGCTCACCAATATTATAATCGGCTAACAATACGTTATAGATAGTATCGCGATGTATACGTTATCAAGGATGAACACAGACTAATCAATCGTTATAAGAAATATCGCTTGTAAAAAGCAACAACTTACTTTTACGATTTTATGATATTTTTATAAAAAATTTCGTAATTTGTACGAGTTTTATAATTTTCTATAAATCTTTTTATACATGATTGTTGATTGAATCAGGATGCGAATTCATAAAAGTGCATACACGATAGTGTTGACTGTCTCCAATTTTAATCCGCTACGTTTGAATTAATTTAACCAAAAAAGCTTAGAAAAAGGTATAATATGCAGATGTATGATATAAAAAGTATGAAGTAAGTGAGAACGCGAAAACCACGAGGGAATCGATCGCAGAAAAAGGAGAACATATGCAACTCGGGTCGGTATTACGTATCTTTTTTAAGAGCAGATTATACAGCTTAACTAGAAATGTCTGGTTCGCGTGCGCAATGAAATCTGCCCGCGTAAATCTCAGATAATTCAGTTACAGATACGATCAAACCGCAGCAGTTACCGATACCGATTGGAACGTGCTGTCGATATACTTAATTGGAAGTGAAATTTGAACGCTATATTCTCCTATAAAAAGATTTATCAAGATACTGTAAAATTCGGGCAGCTGGAACGTTTGAACAAAAGAATTGGAATAAAATAGCGGAAAAATAAACTAAACGGAACGGATTCATAAAGGCGACCATTTCCCATTTTAGCGAAACGGATAATCCGATGTGATTTCAAAGTAGCAATCTGATTCCTGTGTGAAAATTTGTGTTTGCAATATAGTAAAATAAAAGGATTACATGAAAGACCGAATTTTCTCTGCGTTACATCCCGCGTAATTATTTCACGTGTATAACAAATGTGCGTGTAATAAGCGAAGCTAAATAACATTTATTATATAGAACAGTTTAAATTGCAAAAGAACAATGTTTGCAGGATGCAATCATCCTAATGCCACACAGAATGAACTTTGGATTCGGAAGATGAATGAGAAACCATAAAGTCTTGAAAGGGAAGGAAAGGAGGGAGAACTAAATCGTTCCACCTTTCGACATACTTTCTGCACGCACGAATGCTTTGCTAGGATAAACGAGAATTATTGGCATTCTGCTAAGACCCGGATATCGCGCGATTCCTCTTTACGGGATCGAATAAAATCAGCGACGAGATTGCAGCAAGTGGTAACGCAAAACCGGCGGATCCGATCGCCGCAGGGTGAATGATCCAGACGTGTTCAATACATTTCCGGGATATTAACGCGACGATTCGTGGCCAACATTCGCGAGCGAACGCGAGCTAATGCATAATGACAGCGATTTTCAGGCATTTCTCACTCGGCAGATTTGTCGAGAATGCACGGTAATTCTTCCAAAGCGACCTGTTTGAATCGGGAGAAGGAAATTACAGATCTAGTCGTTAGTTCTCGATGTTCGTGGATCTTCGATCGCTTTCGAGTACAATAATTTTTCTAGAAATCCGTCGAATTGCGCAGCACAATGCATAAAAGATACTTCTGACATAAAGTAAGACGTTTTTCTAGAAGAACTAAGAGCGCAAAGGAAAAGTACATTATAATTTATATTCCCTAATTGCTATGAAACATAGACGAATAGCCGGACGGAGGACTTAAGGAGGACTTCGAAATATCGCCCGGAGAATCGTAATTCCTCAAGCTCGCAAAGCTTAGAACAAGACGTGCTTATTTATCTTGAAGACCGTGAAGCAAGATTTTATAGTGGCATCTTGTGAAGACAACATGAAAGCCGACAAGATGAGCTCAAAGTCCTGGCCGTTTGTTCTGGCTTATAAAACGGGAAATTATTTAAGCTCTTTTTTTCATCGTGCTTCCTCTCTTTGACAAAGCTCGTGTACTTGAATTTTAATTTTAGGTACATCTTTTAAGTACCTTATGTCGCAAACTTTCCAGCATCTATATTTTTTAACACACCATAACTTTTGAGAATTAATACTATGAAAACATGAAAAATCAAAGTTACGAGAATATTTTTTATACTATTAACTTCTTTTATTCTTGAATTGATCAAATGCATTCGGTCGTGAGATGATTCACGTATTCACTTTTAATATCTCTTTACTACGCAGAAACTGAATCACGACAGGCCATTCTTTCTTGGCACAATCCAAACGACTCCATCTTTCGAACTATATACGACAGACAAGCAGAATATGTGGCAAGACATAAAGCATAAAGCAAAATGAGTTATACGTTCTTTCTTCGAGTCTGTCCTCGTACGTGTGACAAATGATGCCAGTAATTGTAATAAACGCGTGGAAACGCGTTGCATTTTCCGCGGCTATTCATAAGAGAGATTCAGCTGGTATATTTATTTTCTGAGTCGAGCAAATGGTTGCGAAAGTGAAAATATTTGAGTTTTTATTTTCGAATTTTCATTAAAATATTTCCAGAAATTATGGCATATCTGTATTTTACACGTATCAGAAAGTATGTCATGATTAATATAGATTATTATCGCGCTAAATATTTATCAGGGCTTGTTTAAATTGTAAATTATAATTAAATTATAAATAACGCACGTAACGGAGAAGTAAATTTCAGTTTTTCTTTGATTCATCGCGACGTCAACGCGCGCAACTTTCCGCAACAAAATTTTCCGCTTCATCGACAACCGAGGGTGCTGGATTTCAAGTAATTGCTTGCGCGCGAAATAACCCGTCCGAGATGGAAACCGATAAAGCGAGACATAATACGAGGTTAATGCGAATCGAACGCGATTTCTGATTAATAATTTCAAGGTGGCACGCTCGGTATAACTGCATAATTGAATTCGCGATCGTGCGCGATATCAAGTTGTTAAAATTCTCACGTAGCGGTCAACACCGACGAAGGCCGGATGTTGAAGCTCCGTCTAAATGAATCATTTCTCTCGGATATTAAAAGCAAGGAGATACGCAAAACGTAATGAAATGTCAAATTAAAACGAAGAAAATGCGAAATGAGACAGCAAATAAGATATAAATTTTACAAACATTTGTAATAAAAACTATATAATTCCTTCAAACTAAAACGTCTTCGTGAGTTATTTTCATTTTAGCG
Organism: Ooceraea biroi; assembly: GCF_003672135.1. Lineage (NCBI taxonomy): Eukaryota > Metazoa > Arthropoda > Insecta > Hymenoptera > Formicidae > Ooceraea > Ooceraea biroi. The sequence goes on from NC_039516.1 coordinate 10,538,325, forward strand.
ATATACGTCAATTACACAGTATACAATAACAGGGTAATTGAGAATAATTGCAAGGCAGGATCAGACCCCGATCTGACTCAGCGCGAGTCAATTTATGTCCGCGCGGATTCGTCATAATGACGGGAGCAAATCCGATTCCCTTCGGACGAGAGTAATGAGAGATCGTCGCGGAGAGAAAGGCAATTTTATCGCGGGCTCCAAATGTCATCCCGAAAGGTATTCGACCGCGATTGAAGATTTAAGAGGCATCGCGTCATCGATTCCCGTCGCGTTTCGCGCCCGGATAAGGGTGAGAGAGAGCTATCTTCGTACGGCACCTCGTCATCCCCGCGAAGTATCGGGCTCTTCCAATCGGGTCAATCGCAGTTTAAATTCCGTGGCCGTCCCTACATCGATCCCGCGCGGGATTATACGCGAGACGTTCGACGTCGTGTCGCGGCTAATGGAGGTAAGACATTTTCGGCAGGATACCTCGAGTAAGTGGTCGATTACCAACCCTCCGCCCATTCTCGATCCACGGAGGTGCTTCGATCCACCCGCCTGCCTTCGGATGCGCCCTGACAATAAATACACCCAGGGTGGCGGTGAACAAGAACTGGCGGGACCCGCTGATAGACTTTAAGTACTAATCTCATCAAGGTGGCGGCGGCGACGATGACGACAATGACGACGACGACTAATCGCTAATGCAATCAGTCGGATATTGTCTCGCAGACGAGATCTTTATTTCCATCGTCGCGCGAGCATGAAAAAGCGGTAATCGCGCGATCTTTATCGCTTTACACGTCTCGTCACTATTGTGATGAATCAAGAGCTGACAATAAAATGATCGCGGATGCCAGTAATAAAAATTGTAGAGATGCTAGAGGGAGGGACAACGGGAAGCTCTCTCGTCGAATAATGTTTATTTTTTCGAAACAAAGTGACAAAGAATACACACTCTCTCTTGTTCCCTTTTTTTGGTATTTGCTTCGTAATTCGTTTGTGTCCGCGTTTTGCATTTCGACTGAAAATTTTTCCCGATTTCCCGTGAACACCGTGAATTTTTGTCACCGTCAGCCAGTTTCTGTCGTTTCGCGCCATTGGTCCTGGCACAGGGAGAAGCAGTCAAGAGAACTGCATTGTATCCGCATCGCACCGGCCGAGGCGCACGGAAATCGTAATTTTCATCTGGTCGTGAATCCCTCCGCGCGAGATGAAAATGAAATTAAAGCTGTATCGATAACATATTGATATTGTTCGCGCAACCGTATCGCCGACAGATCGTAACGCGAGAGCATGTGCAGCAAGTTGCCAAAATTGGAGGAAGCCCGCTTCCGCGGCAGCGATCGATGTAATTCTGCGCTGATCAAACGCGCTGGAGAACGGTCCACAGATTGGAATACAGCTCACCGTCAATCGGCAAAATATTATTCCAAGCGGGAGTGCGGCGCGAGTGCCGGCGAAAACAACTTCATCGATCTACCCAGCCGGCGTTGGAGCCCGGGGCGTCGCCGGACTTTATTCGAGGGAAAGCTTAACAAACGCTTAAAGTGGAGGCGGGTTAAGGAGCAATGACAATCTAACTTCCTCCGGGTCCCGGAACTTCGAAACTCAACCGTTTCCGCCGAACGAAAGCCGACTACACCACAAGCACAATTCATCTGTGTTACGTATTATTTCGCGCGTTTTCTCCGGTTAACAATTTCTGGGAGCCCCGATATAATTATGTAACCTCGTAATTAATTACCTTTCCCTTAAATATCTAAAAGATGGATGAGTCTTTTCGCCACCTTGTCTCTCGCATTTGATTCGCGCCAGGTTTTTATTTCAGCCGAAGGGAGTCTTTGTCATGCCTGCTCGAAATGAAGCTTTTGTGCTCTGTACCTTTTTCATTCCGATTATAGAATTATAAACTATTAAATTGTGAATTAAACGGAGATGCATAAAATGCATAAACATATGACACTTTAAGGATGAATATGTAATAATGTACGAGATTTTGTCATGCGTGCTCGAGATGAAGTTTTCATGCTGTTTTCAGATTATAGAATTACAACTAGTAAATTGTGAATTAAATGGAGACATAAAAATACGTATAAAAGTATGATACTTTAAGGATGAGTGTATAATAATGTACGAGTTTTTGTCATGTGTGCTCGAGATGAAGCTGTCGGTCCTCAAAGTAGGTTCTATCCCTCCACGCGCGTGCTGAGGGAAGCGAAAGCGGAGCGGAGCAGAGCGGAGCGGAGTTCGTGAAGTGGATGCGTCAGAATGGATGAGGTTGCAATATTCAGATGCTGTTAGGGAGGATTTTCTCGTCCGCGGTGAATGCATAGACTTTGAGCAGCCTTGGATCAACCTGGCGCATTCAGCCGCTACGTCGAGGCGGCGTCTAGATTCTCGGTCCGATTGTGTTCCTCGCTGTGTAACGCGTATTTATTTCTACCATTTTTCCATTTGTATCATCAAGATAAGAGGATTTGAACAGTGTCGTGCGCAACAAAAATTAACAAAAGTATACAAATAAAGATAATAATATTTTAAAGAAATTTAAGAAACAATTAATTGTTATGTTTTGTCATCGTTACTTTTATAATTTTTATATTCGTTATTTCTCCAATTACTACATTTGTGCTGCATTGTATACAGTATAGTTTACAGAAGTCAATTAATTTATGTTTTGAATCCATGGATATTATAGTAAAACAATTTTATGTAAATAAATGTTACGCTATTATACCCCCTGCGTATTTTCCTGACGCGAGCGTTTAAATCTCGAGCCTTTTGTACTCTGAATCATTTCCATTCAGTTCTAGAATTATGAACAATTAAATTGTAAATTGAATAAAATCGTGTATAAAAGCATAATATTTTAAGGATGTATATAATAATGTACGAATCTCACTAGAACATATATCGTACTCGTATATCAGATTATTCGAAGTAACGAACATCCGAGCGAATAAAAAGTTGAGTGAATTTTTCCAATAGATGTTACCTTCTTCACTTCGCTATTATATTTCCGATAATTCATTCTCTCGTTATTGACACTGTCAAGAGGATAATTACTTCCACCGTTTCATCGTTAGAATAACGAGTAGCTGAAGGGATAACGAGAATGGATGTAATACATATTTTTCACGTAACATATATTTTTTAGAGATAGATTTTACGTCTGATTCTCGCAGAACAGATACACGATTCAGTCGTTCTAAATAACTTGTAACTCGATTCAGAACCCAAAACTTTCAATGTAGCTCCTCCTCGTTCTCTCTCCGTCGTTATATATTCAATTTTCTAAAAATGTTATTATTATATATCCATAACAAGACACGGGGATGCTCCGAGCTTAGAGACATGAAAAATAAGATAATCAAGAGTGACATCGCCAAACAAGAGAGTAAAGCGCTTTGGGACAGCCGAAACATTTTTACGAATTTCTACGTGTGACGGACGACATGCTATAGCTTTGATAAATGCGAAGGTCCACGTGAATCAAGTGTCTAAAACACGCCACCAAAAATACGACATAACTCAGCATGTAGAACATTTCTGGGATGGCTTCGCGAGATAAAGTCCGGCACTCTTTAAGCTGTTTTCACGCGGATTTAAGATCGGTGATAAATTAGTGAATTCGAATAACAAATTCGAAAGAGCAAACGAGACGCTCTCACCGTAGAAAAAGACCGCGAAAGGAAGCGGATTTGCAGATTTACGTTGCTGGAACGAATTAACTCGTTCGCTAGAAAAATTTAGGGACCCATATTGGGCCCTCCGTGAGCCGAGACACCGGGTGCCTCGCAAAAGCCGTAAATTCTCGTTAAGGGCGTTAGCACACGCGCGGTTAAATAATACAGGGAACTTTGAGAGAAATTATCGCGGACGTTACATGCTACTCCCACGGGAATACGAGCGTATTTCGCTTTAACAACGAGCGAACGTAATTCGCTGGTTTTCACTAATAAATATCGTTAATACCTACACATATGTCTCTCTGCCGTGCGCTCGTCAAGTGAACCGATGAAATCACTGATATTGCAAAGACGATTTGTTTGCGCGGAAACAAAAATATCCGAGGGTATAATAAAATTCCGCAGTTCGAGTCGAGTGCACATAACAGCAATAACTGTCACTCGTACGTGGACAAGATGCAGGAACAGTCCGGATTCATATTCTCGGAGCGATATTTACGCGATCACGGAATTCAATCGGGCTCTTTTTACACGCCGACGTTGTCTCTCGTTAGATCCGAATTAAACCCCAATGATTCAGCGCAAGAAGCTGTCGCGCGGAAAGTCCGATTCGTCAGTCAACTAATGCCGCTGCAGTCGCGTCTAATTGCTTCTGTTCCCGTATTGAAAGTTCGGGTCGACGTCGTAGGTGACATGCGACAATGCGACCATTAATCTCCTAGTCTCCAGTCGATACCGTCATTGTGCGTGTCATTTATCAAGGTTCATCGAACTGCAGCCGTGACTCGTGACGTTTTGACTTTCCAAGGGGCACCACGACGCCCCCGTGTTCGTAGGGAGTTTGCAGGGGGCTTAGTGGGCGAGCGGGAGAACATGCTGGGATGCAGGAAAGGGCGGAAAGAGATGCTGCGCGCGAGTGAGCAACGTAGCACGTGCTGCGCTTCTTATATCCGGTCGCGCAGTATCGCGCGACATGCGCGCACGTCGGCTGTCGATATAATAAGGAGTTGAATAATAGCTTTGCACAAGGGAGGTTTCGTGGCGAAACTTGCAAGGGCAACTCTTGCGAGAGTAAGACGCGCGAAACGCTGAGATGCTGAAAGGCGACGTCGGTGATTGGAAATGTTTCATGGGGTAGGCTGTCATGAGGAGCGGTTTTTTAGGGTCATCAAAGGTGTGTGCATTTTTAAGAATTTCATGGGTGTTCATTAGATGGAGGGTGTAGAGAGAGAGAGAGAGGAGAAACAACGACTTGGTTGGTTTAATGACGAGGCGATGATTACCGAGTCGTTGAATGATGAAAATTAAAGGGCTTTGAGGAACCGTGCTACGAGGGAACGCAATTACGCGAGGAAATTTTGAGTTTACTTCGTGCGCAGTTTATTCGAGTTTACCGTCTCTTCGCCTTGACAAAACTTCGGGATTTAATTGTCAGCGTGTTTGACGTCAAAGATCGAGATTATAATATTGCGATGTAACTGTATTCCTGTACTTCCCGTAGGAAGGCAGTTACCACGCCGGAATCGATACGATTTTGTCGCTATTGCGCCTCGTATTATTTCTAGATCAATAGGTGCCCACCCTTCTGTTATTGCTTCTACCCTAAATGCGTGTCTCGTAGCATGCGGTGGCCCTACCCTTCTCTTTGCCATTTCCTCCTATCTCCCTCAAGCCAGATCCTATATTGATGCAGTAGCAGTCTTTTGTATGAACACCGCACAAATAGCTTTTGAAATCTAGAACCGTTCTATCGGCAAATTTCTGTAAAGTGTCTATCCAAAATATCCCGCAACTCAGTTCCTCGTTTCCTTACTTCAGATGTCATTTCCTGCGACAACCACAGAAGTAACTTTTGACGCCTAAAAATGTTCCATTTAGCGAATGTCTGCGAGACGTCAGTCCAAAATCTCGCGTATTTGCTTCCTTGGTTCAACTATTAATAATTGAGGGCAGATGCAGGCGAAGTACGATTTCTACGCGTGTACTTCCTGCGAAGCGAGAAGCCATGAAAGAATAAAGACGGGCAATCCGTGCATACCGCGCGGGCTCGACGCCGGTTTCGTAGGGCGTCCAGCACGGGGACACGACATTTAGAATGCCGGGCATCCCTGGAAGTACACCGAGATGAATTTTAGGTACGTCTGAATATCGGTGCGCTAAGTAAGATGACGTTTCGCGTACCCGTGATCCGCAACCCATGGCCTCTCGGATTGGTCTCTTCCGCGCGCGCGGAGAGGAACGACACGTTCGATGACGATCGGAATCGTTCAGCAAGCCGGCGTCTTCCTTTCGCTCGTCTCGTATAGCTTCTGGTTCATTAACGAGCTAGCCGGTCTACCGCTTCGATTTCTTATCGTAGCCAGATGCTCCGCCGCCTTCAACAAAGTTATGCAAACGCGGTGGGCTCGCTCGCGTCGGCGCTCCGGCAAAAAGAGAAGGAGCAGATGAATATGCAACACCGATTAACTTTGAAATACCGTCAAATTCTGCCGTCTCGATAAAACGGCCTTTTTTTCCCCGCGAACGTACGCGTTTTCTCTCAAGAGAATTTTGTTTGACTCGCGTATCACAAAAGATTGCCGCATCGCGCACGTTTGCGCAATGAGAGCTTTCTCCGAGTAATATTCGGTACCAAATAAAGGCTGCTGCATGCTGTAATTTTTCTACGTTCGCAGCTTGACGACGATGGCGGTTGCGTGCGAGCGTCAGAGTAGCTTTCGAGTCTCACAAAGCTCGCTCGTCGGACACCGCAAGCTGGTACTAATAAAACACCGGAAGTGCATTTACAGCGTGGTTAACGGCAGAAACTGAATAACCTGGGTAATGAACTTTTCTATAATGAAAGCAAAATTTACAACAAAAAAGAAAAACGAAAGAATATCGGAAAATCTCGCGGATAACGCGATATATCGTGCGCTCTGCTCGAAATCCGCTGGCGATGAGATAGCATATAAGGTAACGCAGAAGTGCACGAGATCGTGTAAAGAACCAGGCTCGCGATTTCCTTCGCGCAATCTCCTCGTATCATCCGCGTGTGCGAGAAATCTGCTCCAAGCGCCGCCGCATCCGGTGAGTTTGCGCTCGCGAGGGAATCCGCAGGCTATCGAATCCGCGAGGCAACTTCGTCGCACACCGTCGTCGCACCCCGTCTCTTCCCGCCCCTCGCTCTCCCGCCGGATCTCGGCAACCACCCTCGACCTCTCTTGCCGCGTTATCTTCATTCTCGATCGTGGATGTTGGCGTTGGGGTGACGCGCGCGAGGGCAACCTTAACGGCACGCAGCGGTAACGTACACGACCGAAGCATGGCTCGTGCGCGAGGATTGCGCGCGCGCACACTCCCTGCAACCCCCTCGGAGGGGATGGCGGCGCTGCTCGACGTTCTTCATGGTGGCGGCGGCGGCGGTAGCGGCGACGGCGATCGGTGGAGTCGTCCAAGTCGGGGGGACGGGGAGTTGGAACCGTCGGGTCGTATATGGGTACGAAGGGGATGCGGTGGAGGCAGAGGAACTGTCGGTCGACCATCCGCGCGACCATGGTGGGGACCCGATGGTGAGGAGGTGGGGAGTTCGCACGTCGACCGGAACGGCCCCACCAAGTTTTATCCAACGATCCGGGAGGCTCGTCGAGGTAGTGGTCCGCGCCCCACAGCCGCGACAGCTCGAAGCGCGCGCCGAGCCGCTGCGCCTCGGAGTATCGGAGTTGTGCGAGAAAGAGGGACAGAGAAAGAGAGAGTGAGAGGGGAAAAGAGAGATAGAATGGTGCAGAGACAGTGACAGAAGAGAGGTGAGAGAGCTCGGAGAGAGCAGCGTGGTGCGGTGGTGTTGTACACGGCGAGAACGACAACGACGACGACGACGACGCGCGTACCCGGAGTCTCTCCCGAGGGCGCCACCCAGTGAAGGGGTCGTCGGCGCGACCGCGTTCCGCCGTTGTTGCACGTCGAGCGAGTTCCAGAGAGAGTGCCGGCGACAGCCGAGACAGTAGCGCGGGCGAGTAGTGCGGAGACCGTCGCGAGTTCCACTTCCGGGATAATCGTGTCGCTCCTGTGCACCCCTGCGCGCCGATCATTATTCGGGTCGTGCCGCCGGTGGATCCCCCGCGGAAGAGTCGTCGCGGAGGGACCTGCGGCTGAGGGAGATACAGAGAGAGAAAGAGAGTGCCAGAGGAAGCAAGTGCGGGGAGAGAACCTGTCTCGGGTTCACGGGATATCGTCCGCGCGCCGCGTAGTTCCATGGTTCCGGTTACCCCGATCGACCGGCGTATTCCGGTTCCGGTGACAGCGTGAGAGGTGAGAACGGTGGTGTAACTCGACTTGGTGCCAACGACTCGACTCGAATTTCGCGGTTCCGCTGGTTCCGGGTATCAGCCGGCCCGGCCCTGCCGAGCGAAGCGAGCGTTTTTCCTGCCGGGGTGATCTCGCAAGGGTGGTGGTTGTACACGATACGCGACCCGCGCGTACGCGGAACACAAACGCAAGCACGTACGTACGTACGTACGTGCGTACCGGGGAGTGTCGCAGGTGCGGAGGAAACCTCGGGGACATCGCGGGGAGAGGGTAACCACACAGCCGGGGAGGGTGTCCTCGCGCACTCCTGCGCAACGCCAGGGGAGAAAACACCGTCGGAGTCCTGGGGAGGAGCCGTTCCCTGTGCGCGCAACATTAGCACCTGGCTATCGACAGCGTATGTATCAGATCTCGCTCACCCCCTCACCTGAGGGGGGGAGAGAACCTCCAGCGCGCGGCGGCGGTGCCGCGCTATGGCCTCTCTCCTTAGGTTCTCTCCTACACCCCCTAAACAGGTTATTGATTTTGCCGAAGTAAGGAGGCGCGCGGATGTGGCCCGCACGCCCTGCGGCCTGCGACCTGCTCTCTTTCGCCCTTGTCCTCTTCCATAGTCTCTCTCTCTCTCTCTCTCTTTCCCTTCTCACACTCCCCGTCTCTCTTTCTCACTCCCTGCTTCCCAGTCCACCATCCCTTCGTCCGCCCGACTGTCCCTCGCTTCCTCGTTGCGCGACTTGTCCTTGATCCTCGCGCATTTCTGATGGCAGGTGGATTTACGTGATCCTTCCCATACATATATATATATATACATAGGCAACATACATACATACGCGCGTAGGATTATGGAAATGCGTATGGCGTTGTCATGTTGCATACTGCTGCGCCGCATGTCATGGACCGCTGCGGCTCACGTTAAATTCAGTTCTCGATGGAGATGCGACATAGTGCGAGGCATTTTAAGTGATACCGCGAGATCGACTGTGAAGACACGCGTGTGCGATTCTTACGCGATTCGCGCCGAATTCATTTATCATCGCGGTGCTGAACACACGATCGCTGCACTATTGCAGTCGATCAGCAATTGCGTGGATCGAAGCAAAGATGAACTCGCGCCGGCCGGTTCGTCGGTCATTTCAACCCTTCGGTGTAGTTCGTGTCACAGTTAACGTGATCGATGCCTATGCTAAAATGCATTGCTGAAGAAACCGCATTGTTCAGTGATGGAATTCTTGAGAATGGTTACTTTAATCCCAACGTGAGCGATTACCGTTTAAAATGTGCTTTAATGTATTTATAATGTCAATAATATAATATAATATCAATATCTTTTAAGTAAAGCCTTTGATTAAAATGTTGGACAAGCGGTCGACAATATTACGCGCTATTCTTTTACTTCATTTTTTTATTTTTATGCATTTTACGTTGCTTCGCGTACTCGGTCTTGGAACCATTTAATGTGAAAGCTCTTGCAAAGGCTCGAAACTCTTTGCTTTTCGTACCGTGACGGTGTCGATTGTTGTTCGTACTAAGATTGAAGATTAGCGTCAGGTGACGTGGTGCACTCTGAGATGGGCACACGTCATCAATCACGTCGATTGCAATTTCAGGAAGACGTTCAAGCTCGCATCGATAAGTGAACCTGTCGCGCATATATAGTCACTATTTCGCCCTTTCGAAAGTATTCAATCTCATTGACTGACGTTGGTCAACGCGAAAGCTTTTCCTTGTTCATATCGATAAAGTTTAAAGTCGACTTAGACTTTATACTCCCTTACGTGGCTCTACGAATACCGATGTGCCGGTATCTGAATTATTCTCGGTGCTCTTTCTCGCTTCAGGAGTGTGTACAGTGTACACAATTCGCCGTTTGATGTTGAAATTTGTCGCTGAGATTATTAAATATGTATTTACATTTCTTGGAAGAGAGATTCGCCATCATTGCGTAACCATAATTTACAACGCTCAGGCGCTTCTTTCATTGTTTGAATAATCCAGCAAGAGTTTTCATAGGACCTTATTACAGTTTTCACTTTTCACTTTTTCACTCTCATGAAAAACAAACGCGCGATTAAAATGTAAAAAGAGAATAAATCAAAAGAAATGAAATCTAGCAAAAATCGCTTTACTTAAAGCCATGCAAGTCTTCCACTTTGCAATGGGTACAGCTTAAGCTGTGTGTTTGATAGAATCATCCACCGGTGACCGGTCGTTCACCTATCGAAGCGCTGTTTAAATGGCATTATTGGAGAAAATATGCACGAGGGATGCTGAAAGAATGAAGCACGCTGTTTACTAAACCACGGTGATTTCCGCGTTATCTAACCATCAGAAAAACAAGATTAATCATTACGTACTTCAGGCAAATTATTCGAAAGAATAAAATAAAATATTAGAAAAGTTGCTTTTGTGCGATTTTCGAGATAAATTCATCGGATCCACATAGAGAACTTTCGCTTCGCAAAATTCTTTCGGGCACCGCGATCCACGTAAATCGCACATGCCTGGCGCAATGCCGTGTCAACGAACCTCCGTGGCACATTGTCGCAGTGGTAGCGTGACCGTATACCTCAGACAACGCGGTTACGAGCAGATTCCGACTGACACCGGATCGATCGACCTGGCAGGAACTTTTCGCGGCGGACAGTCGACGGCGGAGCCGGCGGTGTGGTCTTTTGCGAAACCGGGCAGGCCCCCGTGTAGTCGTGTAGTAAATCAATAGAAGCCACGTGAACCCGTGGTGGACGATCGTCCTGTCACACTCCGTCGTGGAAGCGGCCTCGTGCATTCAGCTCGCCGGCCAGATCGATAATAATTCGGCTGAGGCCGTCAAGAATTCGACTGCTCGGCTCGGACGAAAGATTCGGGCGAAACCGTTCGTGCGATCGAACCGTAAGAAGTAAAAATAGTCGCGACTGTGGATTCAAATAATTTATGTGCTTTGAGTAAACTGATTCAAATAATTTACATGCTTTGAGTAAACTGATAAAAGAGATTGGTTGGCTTTTAGAAATAGAATACGCGAAATCGATTTGCTGCTTTCACGCGACACATCACCTGGTTCTGCTTTGTTACTTGCAGCTAAACTCAAAACGGTTTGGACATCTCTTCGAGTGACGCGAATGATTTGAATAATTTTGGATTCCAGCATGAGATTTAAATTATTCAAATATCTTCAATTCTCAGTAGATTTGACCCTTGAACTTCCGATAATTTCAAGACTTGGCAGTCGCGCCTTATCGAGCTGCCCGATTACGTAATTTCTGCTAATACGCATAGAGTCTATATAACGTTCAGTAAGATTACTGTAAGCTTAGAAAGAACTTTATCTTGATACGTAATAATTGGCAAAAAAAAAAGAAAAGAAGGAAAGTACGGGACTTCAGGATAGTCTGATGAGAAAATAGTGTGGAAAGTTGCAGTTTTACGTTTTAATGCAACGATAAAACGCGATGCGTGACGAGAAACGCGCGATGCGGCGATGTAAAACGTTTTGCAAATTATACAATGAGTATGTGGAGTCACTTAATTCACGAAATCGTCGGATAAGCATAATAATGCCCATAGTGCTTCTTATGCAGATTTCACCGGTTATTCACAAAGGAGCTATTCAGGGATTAACATTAATCATGTTTGTCCGACGTGATGTTTGTAATTTATATCTGCGATTAAGCTGCTCTTAATTTCCAGTCAAGTTTGCGCCAAGCTCGCGCAACGTTAAAATAATGCGCGATTTATTTCGATAAAGACGAAACGGAAACATGTCAAGTGCACTTTGGGCGACCTGCGTCGTGACGAAATATGACAGAGCACGATTTTATTCTAGAAATGCAGATTTTATATAGAAAACATCAAAAATATCGAGATACGTATCGATATTAATATTGGTACTAGAAATGGAACTTTGTTCCGAATTTTATCACAGAAGTTTCGGACCCAGGTGACTTTTGAGTGCAAACATCAAACAACCTTCATCGGGGATTTCGCGTTCCAAGTACCGTCGTGCAATAAATACTCGATACGATAATATCGAAACGAAATACAACATGAGGTCGACGTATCTCTAGGCGAACCTCCGCGAATAAAGGTGGTTGTTGATGGAAATAGAAGCGGCAGGCGAGTGCATCTGGCGGGAATGTCGTGATTCTATTTCTGAAATTTTATTTGGTATGCCGCGATATATTAGCGTCTAGGACACCTCGTAACGTAGAAGCTGCACTCGCGGATCGCGAAAATAGCGTGCACTCGCGTCGACCCTACCATCGAGCATTCAGAGTCGTCTCGTGTTCGCGCGCAGTACTTCTTTTAAGGGGGGAGCCTGCTTTAGAACGTTGAAAATAAGGTATAATTTTACGAATGTTTTTGGAGAAACTATACAGCGGATCATTATAAAACTTTGATGCATTTATTAGTACATGTTTAAAGATAAAAAAATTATTTTTTTATTTGAATATATCGCCCGTAGAGGTCGTCCTGGAGGCATCTTAGTGCAGCCGGCATTGTAAATTGGTGAGCATTCTCCTGCCTCCAAATTTCATCCAAACTGAAAAATTGAAATATTTTCTCGTTATTTATGAATTCCCATCGTCGATGAACCTTTAATATTCATAAAAACATTAAGTTAAACAATTACTTTTGCATGAAAAAGTTCAACAACTTTGCCTAAAAATCGTACTTTTGTGTTTGGCACTTTTCAACTTTTTTCTTCTCTCTTTGGTTCATCGACGATGGGAATTCATAAATAACGAGAAGATATTTCAATTTTTCAGTTTAGACGAAATTTGGAGGCAGGAGAATGCTCACCAATTTGCAATGCCGGCGACGCGGCTGCACTAAGATTTCTCCAGGACGACCTCTACAAGCGATATATTCAAATCAAAAAATAATTTTTTTTATCTTTAAACATGTACTAATAAATGCATCAAAGTTTTATAATGATCCACTGTATAGTTTCTCCAAAAACAATTCGTAAAATATACCTTATTTTCAGCGTTCTAAAGCAGGCTCCCCCCTTAATGAAAGCACAGCTTATCAGGGAAATGTGGAAATGTCTCTCCTGTGACATCCTTGATATTACATCCCGTAACGTTATCCCATGCCGCGCAAGCACGGTGTGTTTGCCTTAACAGTGGCGTGAACGTAAACCTAGTGCGCACTCAGCCGTTAATCCCGAAATTCGGTGGGATTCGTACAATTTCCTCGCTTCCGGATGACCCGCGGAGTGGGATTTATTCGTGAACCTCTACGGGGGTGCCGTGCCCTACGACTGGGAGGGCACGGAGGGAGGAACGCTCAATAGTCTCGAGATATAGCGTCGCGACCGCGGCGCGGCTGCAACGGCTGCGCGATTTAATTGCTTTCGTGCGGCATCGCGTCGGCATCGCATCGGCTTCATCGTCTGCGCTTCCCGCGCTTCGTCTTTCCGTCATCCGATGCGGCCGATGCAATCTGGCCGATGCAATAGTCCGCAGGTATGGCGACGATGATGACCGCGTGGCGACCGATCTGCCGCCGTTTAATTGCTCTCTTCCCCGTCCCATCGCCGAATTCGCCGTCAGTTTTCCATCTCGCGCAAGTCGCTCGTGAAACGCGAGCGGATTTATCAGTATACGACGAAATATCTCGCCGAGATGCTATCGATAACCGATAGAATCGCGCGTGCTGCGGCGGTGATCGTTGCGCGACGCGCTCGGGAAATGGAAGCGGATCGCCTTCGGATGATATGGGAGGAACGAGATAGAATTTATGATACAGAAGGAGGTGCGTGTGGTTACACGCGCACATGAATGCTGAATTCGAATGCTGTTTGTATATATCGGTATCATTTATACTCGGTTTCCCGATTGTCCATCTTGTTCAGATTCATCGTGCAGATTGCCTCGTTCATCCTATTATTTTGCTCCAGCGTTTATCATTCTACTTTGCACTCATTTATCGTTGGATGTCACTCGGTTCACGTCTGAAATCCGGATTTTACTCTCCCTCTTTTATCTCGTACTCTCGTTGTACACGTTGCTGTGCATCTAACGCCCTTGCATCTCACAGTTCGTCGTTCACAACGGCGGAAATCGGACGAGATCGTCGTTTTCCTGCTTTCTCGAGCATCGCAGCATCGATACACAACTTCGAGCTGTCATCTCAAACAACAAAACGTCCAAGAGGCGAGAGGGAATCCAGAGAAGATGCCTCCCGGGCGTTTTCGCATGAGAAACTTCCAGACGGTTGTGTTATCCAGCTGCTCGAACTGCTTCAAAATAACCGTTCGACAACTTTCGAAGTAATCCCAGCACGGTCCAAACATCATCCAGTTGGTAACGAAGCTGCCTACGCCACGAAAATTGTCGGGACAATTTTAGGCGGCGCGAAGCGAAATTATTTCCGGATAATGTATCGCAGGGAAGACAGCGAGAATACAGATGTAACACGCGCGGACCGCAGCATCCGCGGCGCGTGCTAATTGCGTCCCTGTCGCATCAAAACAAAGTCGTCGTTGCTCCCGTTCCCCCCCGAGCGGTTTGCGAAACGAGGCCAATGACCAACCGAGCCGTGTAGCATAGCGTGGAACCCCGACGGTATCCCGAAATACGACGGAAGTGCTGTTCGCATGGGGACCGACGTTTTCCAGACCGGCCGTACACGTCGCATCGGCGAAGTTCCGGCCTTGCTCTGCGCAGGACGGGATGTGCCCATCGGGGACAACGGATTCGATCAGTATTCTTAGACGGATCTCACGAAGAGCATTTTTCAACCATCCCGGAAAACCCAAAGACAAATTTTCTTTTAGTTTTATGAGAAAATATGATGCGTCGCTGGGAGATAGAGAGCGTGCAGAAGAAGTTTTATAATTCATACACCCTCAGAAAGGATTTCTGATAACAAGACGAAAAATATTCTTGACTAATTTAATCGTATTACAAGTATAAAAAATATGAAAATAAAACAATTTTTAATTTAAATCAGTAATTTCTATTCTTCTTCTCTCTCGAATTAAATAAGATTGTCTTACTGTCTTGAGACAAGAGTAACATATACAAATTTATGCTTATATATTCTTGTATGTAGAATAATTTGATATTAGCGCCACTTTATAGTAGGCTTTGTCGATGTCGACGCATCATTTTCTCACAGTCGCTCGTCGACTCGGCGCTTCTGCGTCCTTTATTCGGATAAAACGACCAATATTTATGTGTTGCAATCGAAAATCGGGAAAGTGTTTCTGTGTTTCTGTTATTTACAATGAATAAGTGCAATACTCTACAAGAAATATTAAAAGATATGGAAATGTAAGTAAGTATATACAATAGAGACATTTCCATATCTTTTAATATTTCTTGTAGAGTATTGCACTTATTCATTGTAAATAACAGAAACACTTTCCCGATTTTCGATTGCAACACATAAATATTGGCCGTTTTGTGCAGATTCTACAAATTCTCTTAGAAGAATAGAATAAGATGTCTTTTAGATCTCACAATATTCTTAAATCAAGAATATTTTGAACCTGCTACAAATTTGTATCTAAATCCTTCTGAGAAAATGAATGAGATAGCAGCAAGATTATTTAAATCTAGATTTTCGAATTTTCTATTCAAGATTAAAATATGCTTCTTTTCAATAATAAATATGATTGTCGCTATAGCGATCTTATTTTATGATAGATTAAAGAGTAATAGCATTAAGTCCAGAAATCTTTTCTGTGGGTGTAATTTTTCTTGTTTCTTTTTGGATATATTAGCTTCTCAGACAGTTTGGATCTAAATTGTCCGAGTCGGGATACTGGAGTCTCTGTGATTTTCCAGTTAAGTATATCGGACATTGGAAAGTTCCAAAACGTTTGTGGTACTCGAATCTCGGTTTTTCATGCGTAAATGCATAATTTCTTATTAAAAAATGATTGTTATATAAGCATACGTGGCGTATAGATAAAAATGAATTTCTTTAATATAATTTCTTTAAGAAAATATCATTTCTTTATAAAATGACAGAAGTTGATCAAACTTTTATCTCTGCTTTCCGATCGCAAAGGAAAACGATAATTGTCTTTCTTTCGACGGATGTACGAAATTACGATCTTAACAAATTTATAATGTTATTCAGTCATCTTGAGTACGTAATGCCAAAAATGAGACGTAGTACGACGATGCATAAAATACATAAGCGTCGCTATATGCACTAAAGACGTCAGACGTGCTACGAAAATATTAATCCAGCCCTGATGCGATACAGATGCATCCAGCGCGCGCGCTCTCTTCTCTTCGCTAGTCTAAGGATTCCTCTCGTGAAAACCGTGATGATGGGTTAAAGCAGGAGGACTGGTGCGAGAGTACGGCGCGACGCCGAGCGTCGGCTGCGCGCGCGTCGCGTCGAGTCGCGTCGTTCTCCTCGTCGAACGCGTGGAATTCAGAGCGCGTTAAACTCCATGCACAATGTTCGCGGATGATAGCGACAGTTGCTGAATATTGAAATATCAGCCAGTTTGGTTAATTCCGAGTCAACGCGGACTCGGAATTTTTCGTTTGGCAAAGTGACATAAAAAGGAAAAGAGAAATATATGGAAAAATCTTGAAACATTTATGGTCCATCCTCTCTGATAGTTACTATGATCGTTTGAGAGCAGTTCGGCAAAAACTAGCAAGACGCGTACATTATTTAGTGGGAACCTTTTACCCTTTTTCATTAATTAAAAGAGCCAGAGAACCGAATCAATAAGCCGATCGCAAAATTATTTTTAAGGACGGAACAAATATGTTATGCAGGAGTAGCAATACGATAGCAAATATGCGCTCATTATACATAATAAAGAAAAAATTATATCGTAATAATTAATGCTTTATATTTGTTCGATTTTCACGACAAATCTCTTCGTCATGTATTAAGAAATCTTTAAGTAACGAATCAAAAGATAACATTTCGTGATATGACTAGAACAGATCAACTTGGAGAAGCCAAAAAATACGTTTTTGACAGTGCACTCGGCGTTCGTGCTGCACCTGTCTCTCAATAAATAATGAGACCAGCTATTCTTAACGCAGTCGTCGCTTATCGACCGCTCTCGGGACGACTTCGCCCCGCAAATCCCATGAAACCCTCTGTACCCCATCGAGGATCGTGGCTGTTAACTCATTACGTCGAAGCTCCGATCCCGAGGCGTTAATCCTCGCGGTCGGTCTTACATTTGTGCATGGCGCTTAAGGGTTGACTCCGTTCGTATTCCTTCCTTCTCTCTGCCATCATCGTCGTCGTCGTCGTCGTCATCATCATCGGCGTTGTACACGACTAAGACTCTTTAACATTTGCGTGTCGAGCGAGGTTTCTAAGTCGCGGCTTAGATCAAAGTTCACGTTCGACCGCGCGGGGGCTACGATCGCGGAGCAAAGAGGGTACGTGGGTACTCCTCGGCTACAATTACGGACGTAACGATCCGCCGAGCATTCACCGACCGCGATCGCACGGATCTAGAGACGGTCCCACGTATTCCTAGAAGACAAACGTGAAATTACGCTGCAAAAATTGTTCACTTCCGATTGACCGTAAAAATATGTCACGGTTGTGCACGAGAACGTCGATAGAGCCGCAACTCCGCGAAAAACCCCTCGCTGTCTATTCACAGCGCGCCTGAGGCATCGTGGAACGTGCGATCAAGCGATTCCTGCTTGAGCATACTCGAGAAAGTCATCGATGGCCAAAGTGCGTATGAAAAATTGATTAATGAGCAATTTATTGTTTTAATTGAACATATGATTTATTAAAATCGTGATTTATATAAATCACGTTTCACATGGATTATCCCGTTTACACACTAAAATATATTTCGAATATATTCAGTTTATATGTGGTTGTTTAATATTATTTTACGTTTTCTATATCATTATATAATGTTGCCACAATTATTTATAGGGAGAATATCTTTGTAGAAATTCATGACATGTATCTAGTATAATGTATAATGTACATATAATGAATTAATATTCGTAAGAAATATAAATTGCGGTTTAAAACTACTGTGCGATATTAATGAAAACTTTAATAAAATATTTGCGCGGAGGATAAAATCCGCTTGAGATTCTCAGGATGATGTGTGCACTTCGCTATTTGCTCTCGTTAACTGTTTGATCGGTCTGGGGAAATGGTATTACGTATGTGGCATCATGCGCCAGGCCAAGACCTCGTGAGACCAGTTAAGGGTTAATTAGAGTTGCCGCAATATAACGTCTCCAAGTTTAATTCTCCTCACGACACGTTAAGTATTCCGTCATGTGGAAACTCGCAACACCGTGAACGGCGTTGTTAAGTGTCTTCACAGTTTCTGCAAGTATTAATAGATATCTCACGAACATATTTTCATGCTCAAGTATCAGATAATTGGACGTATCCTGAGTATGAATTGCATTCGCACGCAAGCGTCCATGCATTTGAGTATATCATAATTTCGCAATAACGCAACGCTTTTCAGCGGAATGCTTTGTCATCGTTGCATTGTTACGGCATTGCCTTTAAAAATGTCCAACGCCATTGTACGTTGATCCCGCGGTGGTCGATAGTTTGTTCGTTCGAAGCTAGACGAACGATTGTAACAAACATAATAACCAACGAGGATAAAACGAGGATAAAATGAGGATAAAACAAGAATGAAACGAGGATGAAATGCATGCGCAGCATGTTTTCACGTTTTCACATACGCATACGAATCGCGCGGTGTCTCCTCACATCTCGACCAGCGTTCCACCCTCGTTCCTCGGGGATGCACTCCCCGCTCGCGCACGCGGCTCGCGCAGCTCGCAGAACGACACCACGAAGCGAGGACCAGCACGGGTGAGCGCTGATCTCCGTCACGACGCCCTGAAATACGACGTCTAACGTTCATCACTGTCGTCGTTGGATCAGCGTCGTTACCTTCGCTTTTCGCTTTCTCAGTCAAGTACCAGGGCGCGGATATTCAAAGTAACGGCGCCGCGAATTGGGAACGAGATTTACATAGTTCTCCCGAATGAATCCATCCTCCGTTTACCCCCACGTGCCCCTGTGTACCAGATCTCTCTCGCCCTTTTACCTCTCGCTAACGAGCCGTGGAGGAGCCTTTTTGAAAGGCCGGCAGCGTGTCGGACGCGCACACCTCCATCGGGGAAGCCCCAGTATGCATTCCTGCCCCCGCTGCATCCCTGCACCCTCGAGAACGGGATTCGGTTGCACGCGAACTTCGAGGGCCGTTACCACGAATGGGTGTTCCCGCGAAGCCGTAGTGCGATGTCTAATTAGGCTTCATTGTTATTTGCGCACGTACGGGACTTAAATTTCGTCGTACGCTTGCGGGAGGAACGCTTCCGCGCTCCGTTAGTCCGCTCGGTATCCTCGCTCGGTTTTCTCGGTTATCGCTTCTCTTCACGGGCGAACTTTCAAGCGCAACTTAGACGATCAGATATAGCACTGTAAGGGTCAAATGTACGCGCAACTTTGCGGTACTGAGCGCGCGCGAGTCTTTAGTTCACGATTATTCACGGAACATTAGAATCTGAGCAGAAAGGACGATTTACGATGGTCAATTTTTCTCTTCTTAAAAAGAACAGTATTTCTATATCACGCTATCTACTGTTCCGTTATTTTTGTATTTCTATAATTGCTTATACTCAGCTTGAGATTTATGGCACATTGTTTGAAAAATTAGTCTGAACCAATATCATTTATCCATATACCCGGTTTCCTTTCTACTGTACACGATATTTAAAAAATTTATCGTGCCGTCTTTAGTCAGTTTAAAAATATAAGAGAAGATAAATCACGTGAGCTCATCGTAAGAACTCGTTCTATTGTTCGTATTTAATCAGATCGGTTCTTCCAGGTCAAGAGAACGTGGGGCAATTTCTAAATCCGATTCTAGTGCAGCTTGTCGGGCTGAGTAAATTTTACAACTGTTCTCTCCGATGTTCCATCCGAGTTGCGTTATCCGAACGACACGGATAATGCCATTTACGGAGTTTCATTGTAGTAAGTCTGACATCAGTGCACCATTATGTAATATCGAAATTCGATTTTGTCGCCTTTCTTAGCGCGTATATATGTCGGACGGCAGGTCAATCGTACTCGTAATCTTTCGCATCAAACCCATAAAATAACTTCTAAAAATATTGTAGAAACGAGAAGTTTTCAATCATACGCTCCGTTTATAGCTCTCTCAATCGCCATTGGTTATATTGTAAATGCGAAAATGTGCTGTTACGATGTTTCTACGAGAAATGATGAAATATATTATTTATAAAATTGATTACTATTTGTTCGTTTTATTTCTTCGTATCATTACCTTTCTATCATTTCCTCGTTGAACTCTTCCGAGCGCGCGGGATAATAAATTGTCAATACTGTTAATAAACATTTTTGTCACTTTTTATTGTTGTCCTGTTCTTTACAGTTCAAGTTTGAGATTTAGCGATAAAACTTTATTGCTCGCGAATAAGACAAGTATAAATATTATCATATTATATTATACGAAAGACGATTTGCAATCGTATTTATGACAAATGAGTTACGTATGAGAGGTCGGTTTTAATAATAGCTTTTATTTCGTTGGTTACTTCTACTCTCTATCGTATATTATCTCCAGCTTTCTCTGCCAATCTGTGATACAAATTAAATTTTGCGCTAGCAAAAATATTTAAATAAAAAATAACATCGTGCTTTGATCCAGCAGGCATCAAGAGAGAGCATAATTCTCATGAAATCAGTGATGAGATAAGATGCGTGCAACGTTTGCGTAATCATGACGCAGACGCACGTTTTTACGTACGCCGTGTATTTTCCGTGTACTCTCCGCTTCTGTTTGATAAATCGGAGGCATTTCTGCTTGTAATGATTATTAATGAGAGTTATGAATCTTCGCGCGACTATTCGGTAAAACGTGGACGTAGGAATGCACAGGGGACGGACAAAACGGCCACCTCGCTCTCGCAACGAGAAGGGCAGCAAAAAGGGCACTCGTACGCGGAAACGTGTGCGATTTAACGAATTTTTCCGCGCGCATACATTGCGGATAAATTACTGCGATGTCCGCCACGTCTCATCTCATCATACGAGATTGTTGGTTCCCCTAATACAACTCTTCGTGAGACAACTAACGCAAGTAGAAGAATTTCACCTGGCTGCTTTTTCCGAATAAATTAATATCACACGCGAAATAAACGATAAATACGTTTTCCTTTCTCTTCCATTTCTATAATCGAAAAAGGCAGAAAAGGAATAGGGGACCGAACGTTTCCTTCCATCGTTCTTTTCGCACACCCCCCAGGCATCTCCATGCCTTCTCTCTCGACCTTGATCGAGTGCAAGCACCGCAGGACAACGTCACTAACGTTGAAGGGCCGCAACGGCCGCACGTCCATACTAATTAGGCGCACGTCCATACACAGGCCAATAACGGGGCCCAGGGGTGAGGGGATCGGGCGCGAGCGTCGAGGGAAATCTCTCAGCGTCACCGCGGGGTCCTCTCCTCGTGGGTCGGTGACACACAATGGGCAGGGGTGCAGTATCGAGGGGTGGGTAACACAATGACGGCAGAGGAATCGAAGCGGGAAAGGTCGACGACAGTTACGGGACCGGGCGCAATTTTGTAAATAGGGAATAAGCTCGGACGTCGGGAATCACTCTGGATGCTCGGATGATTCAATCGGACGATTTTATAGCCAGCAGCTGCGAACGCCGGTAATGGTGAGGATAGGAAGAAGCGGGCTGGACGGCGAAGCGGGGGCCGCGGGGACTTAACTGCTGATTAAGCATCGTCCGGGGATATCAACCACCGGCGTTATCTCGTGGACGATTTACGCGCGCGAATAACGTCCCGACGACGTAGCGCTTGTTTTATCAGCGTCCATTATCGCCGCCACTTACTCGCGATCGTTCGTTTAAAAAGATGACGATGGAAGCTGACGGTGTATAAATCGCGTATCGCGTCGATATTTTAATCGGGTCGATTTTGTCGAGTTAACGTCAGGTCGCGCAATTATCGATCGCTTAAGGAGTATTTATTCGTCGAACTGTGCGATCGAATGTCGCTCAGCGGTATGAATAAAAATGATTAATTAACTGTCTGGGAAAACCGGGTACTTTTTCGATGCAGTTTCGTATTAATGAAATGAATGAATTCATTCCATGAATCATGAGGACACTCTCCGGGTAAAAGGTATAAGAGCGACCATTCTGTTAGTAATTAAGAAAGAAATACAGTACTCTCCGAAGCATTAATTACTTAATTATCAATTAATTAAGTGAAGTACTAATTAATTAACCAATTAACTAATTAATTACTCATTAACGTAATAAATTAGAATTCCACATTAACAATAAAGAAAATCAGTGATTGAATAATTTTACAAATATATAACAGCGGTTGCTCCTTAGGTTTAAAGGAGAGAAATTATCATACATTATCATTATTTATTTAACATATAAGGAGATATGCAGGCGCAGATGCAGAGATTACGCAGGAAAATCGAACCATCAAACATTCCAATTTACGAAAGAGGAAGCTCTCCATCATTCCGATCGCTCGGAATCAGAAAAGTACTGGCAATCTCGCGTTTTTGTTGAGCGAACGAGACGATCCTCCCGCAGCAGGGAGGAAAAAGAATCCCGCTGAAAATTTAACGCCGGACAACGACATTGCGTCAACCATCTGCGCGTTATCGATCACGTCGTGGAAACGCGAGCGGATGGGCGCGCTCACGCGAGTGCGTCGCGAAATTCCGCCAGGAGATCGAGCCAAGAGGACCCGCTGGTCGAAACTCGTCATATTTTTTCGACGAGCCGGTGCCCGGCGGGCATCCAAGAGCGAGCGAATTGTCGACTTGCTGTGTGACTGCACGTCGCCGCCGGGTTTCACGTGCATCCGTCGAGCCTCAACGAACTTAGCCATATGGCGTCTGGATGGAGCGCAAAGGGTTCGCACTGGCCCTCGAGACTCTACAAGCCGCCCGCTCCTTCAGCACGGCGTCTCAGCCGACCTCCTCGAACCCTTTCTCGCAGGAAGATCCCGAAGGCAGGGCCCTTTTGTTCGTCGGTCATCGACACTCTTTTACATGCGTGTCGCCGCGCGACCGTTCGCGGTTTCTCTCGCGCGCGCGACGTCTGTCACGGCGCCATGCCGGGACCATTCATTCCGGAAGACACGCACGACTAATGTGACGGCTGGATGAATGCAAAGGGCGGAAGGTACCGGACCCGGGCACGGCAATTTTAACGAGCCAACGCGCGTAACGCCCGCGCGATTGTCGTTGTCCCCCTTCGGCGATATGCAACAATGGGTGACGACGGTGCAAGATGTCGCAAAAAATAGAACGTCATTGTAACTCGAAAGTGGTGAACGTTTGTCAGCCAAATATTCGAGCAGGGCATCGGCGTGCTATCTATCGCGCGGTGAGCGCGGTATCATCGTATACGAGAGCGACCCAGATAACGAAATTTTAAATAAAAGAGCTTGCAACTTTCAACCGCTTTCGGACAAAGAGGGATTTTGCATACTCGTATCTTCCCCGCCCTGCCAACTCCTCAAAGCGGCACGAAGCTTTTGAGTGTTAAAGCAAATTCCTTTTTTCTCAATGCAGAATCGAAAAAGACCTCCATCAGCTTGTTCTCTCTGTAACTTGTAACTTCTGTGTTTCCATGCAATTGGGAACGCGGCTTTCTGGAAAATGCATAAAGTCGCGGAACCGGGAAGATTAGGATGACCTCGCGATTCTATTCATCTATTTTTCATTTCGTGATCTGGAAAGAACATTGCACACGCGTTTAACCTTCCGACTTCCGCAAGAGCGCGGCTCGAAAGGGTTGAACGCTGCTTCTCGCCGGCGCGTCTTTACTGCAGCGATGTCCCGAAGGAATTATGGGGGTATTACGGTTTTTATGTCTCGCGTAGATTCTATACACCGCGTAAATCCTGTTACGTGTATACGTTTCTCGTCGAGCGACGGCTCATCCGGTTTACGCGACTTTCCGGGTAGGATGAAGAAAAAGAGGAAAAAAAAGAGATTTTGAAAACCGAGAGACACGCAAGTGGGTCACTGCGAGATGCCGGCTTGATCCACTTTACCCCTTAATGTCTCGTCAGAGATATCGCTGAAGGAGCAAGAACCGCGCGGCGGGAGAGCAAAGTGGATGCACCGTGTTTTGCAACGATACGTCCCGCCGATTTCGTCTATTTCTCTTCAGTGGCACAAAAAGTCACAGATGAAAGCGGTTTGCCTTCATCTGCGTGCCACTTTTCCATTTCCAGCATTAATCGGCCGGCTCATGTTTTTAAAATTTGAATAAATATCGTGAAACTCGAGCGTTTAAAGTTTA
The DNA here is from genome assembly GCF_003672135.1 of Ooceraea biroi. Classification (NCBI taxonomy): domain Eukaryota; kingdom Metazoa; phylum Arthropoda; class Insecta; order Hymenoptera; family Formicidae; genus Ooceraea; species Ooceraea biroi. Next base: position 10,562,603 of record NC_039516.1, read on the forward strand.
CAGACGCGAAAAGGTTGACTATTTTTATGCGCAATAACTTTTATACGCTGTGCGAGATAATCTCGATAATGCAATATCGCTATAAGAGAGTTCGAGCTGCGTGATCAAAGTCTAGACTGCACGGTGTGGTCTTTTAATATATCAAACATTAATATAGAATATTTGTAGAATATTTGTGAATCGCTGCAGAAAACATCACAAAAGAGACAAAAACTCAGCGACCTCGTTTGAAAGAACTTATTTCAAGAAAAATATTGTTCTAAAGTTATCGTGAAACGAGGTCGATTCTCTCGAAGTGTCAATTCTCCTGCATGGAATATAATATGAAGCTTGCTTTATTTTTTCAGTTAATTTTTCACGGCTTTCGCGTTTCGGTCCGAACCGAATTGGATTTTACAAACGAAAGAAAAATTATACATGATATTTATACGTTCTTTCATGTGGTTTGGATTTTTTTTTCACGGAATAGTTATGCTCGCATTTCGAATATTATGTTTATACGCCTCCATCTCGCGCGTGTAATAAAATACGCGTGTGCAATGGGATCGTTGTGGTGGATTAAAGTATAAATAAAATGTTGCATGCAAAATTTTGCATATTAATATTTCCGCGCGCGCGGTACCTGTTTAATGCGATTACGAAATCGTTACCGTGCACAAGCCAAAGTGACAACACGTTTGCGTACACTGTTCTGCCGAGTCATTTATTCTGTTGCACGAAATATATATCGTTCGCCGTTTGAATTTCGTATATTCAAATGCGAACGCTTCCGCGCTCCGCTCTCTTTGGAATTCCGGCATATATTTATCCCCCGTCGGATGGAAATATTCCCGCGCGCATCGGGAAATCGCGGGCGCGACGCCGCGTACCGACTTCTCGACTGAGAATTTTAACATAAAACATATATTTGCGCCGCGAACAGAAGCTCTGCGATCATTCTTGCTTAGATCGCAGTTCGACATAAACGCGCATATCTCGTGCCAAAACTGGGACAACTAAGAATGATGGATAACGTGCGTACGTGCGCGTTCTCTCTCCCCTATATGTTTTGCATCGGAAATGATTTATACATCTGCATCTACTCTGTTTATCCACATTAGCTGCGAATACGTTCGCGATCAACTCGAAAGGGCTTACGTCTGCTCGCAATTTTTCTTTCGTCTTTAAGTCTACTCTCTCTCTTCAGGAAAACAGAATAAAAATATCGATACAGGTATCACTGTCGTGCAGTTAACGGTCGATATTAACGCAGATTAACTGAAATAGATTAGAGCCGTCAAGTGAATCAGATACAGGTAAATTACAGTGCGTGGGGTGGAAAGAGCCGTTGAAAAATGGCGGCGCCCGAGATCAAAGTGGCATCGATCACGATATCAAAGGAGTAACCGCGCGTGGGAGAAAGGCAGTATGGAGAACTCTCTTGATATATTTTTCCGTCTCTAATGATACGGCTCCGCCGAAACACCTGCTGGGTCCCAGCATGTCCATTGATTCGAAGGCCGAGTAGGCAGGTTGCTAGACCCATCACGGACATCCTTCCATCAACATTGAACAAGCGCGCGACAGCTACGACGACACCGTTTTGTAGCATAACAATGAGATGCGCATGGCACGCGCTAAATGCATCAATCCCTTTGGGATCGAGGGTAATTTCGAGAAATGAGCCAATATGGTAAACTGATGCTGCATCAGTGCGCTGCTTTGTCAACGTTTGCTTAACAAAACAATCAAATTCCGTAATTCGCAGAGTTGCGCGAAAGAGAAATATATTTTTCGCGCATGTATATCATTGTCGATAGTTGCTCTCGATGCATAAATTTGCATTTCGCAATGTTGCATGGATGCGATTTGAAACTTTCCAAATTTCAGTCTTTAGTGTTAATAGGGCAAATGTATAGGAGAGTTCCGATCAGAGGCAATTATTTTGGAAAATGCTCGGGAATTGTCTCTTGAATACCACAACATATTACGCGTATTATATTGTAATATTAGGGGTGTGATTTAGTGTTGAGGGTTTTTTTGCTCAAAAACGCATGTATTTAAATATGATAATGAATGAATACCTTAATCAAAATATTTTCCTTCGTTTTCTATAACTTTTTCCCATCTTTCTGGCAAGAGATGGATTCCACCACGATAAAATCACTCTTCTTTTCAGTTGATCCATTCGTCGACGAATTTTCGCACTTCTTCGAAATTATGAAAGTGTGTATCCTCTAAAGCGTGTTGCATCGACCGGAACAAATAATAATCGCATGCAGCAATGTCCGGAGAATACGCGGGGTGCGGTAAGACTTCCCATTCAAGCTCTAATAGTGTTTGTTTCACTGATAACGCAACGTGAGGTCGAGCGTTGTCACGAAGAAGAATCACTTTCCATCGTTTACTCGCAATTGGTGGTCGTTTTTCGTCCAATGCTTGCTTCAACTTGTACAATTGGTGTCGATAACGATCAGCCGTGACAGTCTCATGCGGATTTAACAGCTCATAGTACACTATCCCACCAAATACGGAGCATTACTTTTGAACCGTGAATATTGCGTCTCGGAGTGGATGTTGATGGTTCGCCTGGATCCACCCATGATTTTCTGCGTTTCGGATTATCAAAATAGATCCACTTTTCATCCCCAGTAACAATCCAAGACAAAAGACTCTTCTTTTTTTGCCCGGCGATCAACGAAATGCAAATGTTCAACCGGTTCGCAATGGCACTTTCCGATAATTGATGTCGAACCCATTTCCCTTCTTTCTGAATTTTTCCCATTTCATGTAAATGTTTGGTAACTGTTGTACGATCAACATTTAATGTTCTGGCAAGTTCTGAAGTGGATTGTGTTGGATTTTCGTCCAATAATGCTTGCAAATCTGCATTTTCAAGCTTTCTTGGTTGTTCCGAGCGTTCTTTGTCCTTCACATCAGTATCACCACTTTTAAAGCGTCTAAACCAGTATTCACACGTCTTAATTGATAAGGCAGAATCACCATAAGTTTCCACAAGAATTCTATAACCCTCAGCGGCAGTTTTGTTTTGATTAAAAAACAAAAGCAACGCATGTCGAAAATGCTAAAGAGCTTTCGGAAGTTGCATTTTTACGATGATATAAACACGACTGTTATTGCATCTATTGCTACAATGCTACTAAATGTCATGGATAATGTCAACACTGTAAGAAACAACAGTTATCGGAAACAGCTATTGGAACAAACTGACACTACAGCCATCTGTTGCAAAACCCTCAAAACTAAATCACACTCCTAATACATAATACAGAGACTTGAAAAATCAACAGAAAATAGAAGTAAATAATGACACTACTAGCCGTAGGTGGAAAAATTCATTCTCAAGCCCCCATTAGACCGTTATCAACGTGGCAATTATCATGATAAATTATGAAAATTAGCTCTGACTAATGTCATATTTGCTAAGCGAGTAGACTGACATCCGACGTTTTTCCGAGCAGCTCTTAATTACGAGATGTCGTGATCCTAGTGTTTATCACGAACTTGGTCATTATACGGCCGAGCGAAGTCACTACGTAATTTCTTTGGCTATCCAATTTCATTAAAAAAAAAGAAAAACCAGAGAGAATCGCGGATTGTCCAAATTATAACACGTAAACATGTCGCTGGTACGATTACATCATCGTTGCAAGTTGTTGCTCTTCTTCCGATCGATTTACTTTCGTGCTGAAGGAAGTTCACGCGATACGACAAACGTTATTGTTTTATCCGGGGAAGGAGCACCTCAACGGGGTAACACGCTATAGACTTGACCTGACCCGTTCCAGAAGGTGCGTTAAACCCGCACACTTGCGAATATAAAGACATTATCGTAACCGAGTTCTGTCACGGCGCAAACCACGCATCAAAGAGAATTGTCGTTTCACTCACATAGATAAGTGCAGTCAAAGACGTTCCTCGCAAACCCTACCAAAGTGGTCTCGCACACACGAGGACCCTTGATGGTGGTACGCGCGTGTCGTCTCGTCGAGGACCAAGTCCCGAAAGTTTTAAACGCCATTGCGAGACGGTAACGATGACGGTACGTTTCTGGGGAGAGCAGCTTTGGGCGAGGGGGCGAATCGCTGAGGGAACTTTGTAGATTAACTGCCTCCAGCAATGATATAGCGCGCTGCGCGCGAGAGAAAGCGAGGGAGGAAAAGAGACACGGAGAGAGAACGAGGGAGACAAGAAAGAGAGAACGCGCAGCGCCGGAGCGGCAACGAGAGGGTGGTTTCAGACGCATGCAACCGCTATCGATTGACAACCCTCGCCCCCACCAGCGGCGCTACGCCATCGCCACCACCACCATCACTTGTACTCTACTACTACCATCGCGGGCACCAGCACCATCTCAAGCCGCCAGCAGCGGCGACGACGGCCGCCGCCGTCGTCGTCTCCTGGCTTTTCTCTCAATCAATTCAAGTAACTTCCTATCCCTTCATATCCTCTTTCTCTGTTCATCTTTCTTTTGCCTTTCCTTATCGGCTCATTTCGACAGTTTATATTACACATCGCCGGAAGTCTCGATTCGGAATCGCGTGCGCGCGATTGCTTTGCAGAATTATCAGTCCGCGCCACTCTATATAATCCCGCAATCATTCTCGTCGGATTTAATAGCGACATGAAGCCTTACCGTCAGTTTCTCGCTACCGCGGAGAAAGACGGATTTCTCTGTCTCTTTCCTCTTGGCACTCTGCGCTCTTTATGATTCTATCGGATTGCACGCTGTATCATGACGAATAATATCCGATCGCTTTTGGGCGATTCAATTTCAGCGTAAAAGGGATTGTACCTCACTCTTTGTCTTCTCCCTCCGCCTTCTCTCTTTTCCCATCCCATCCCTCGCGTTCCAACGGATCTTCCTCTCCTGTTCGTCCCGCTTGCGTTCCTTTCCGGGAAGCGTACGCTCGCAGTCATGTCAGATTAAAAAACTCACACCCGCTCGTGTGATTTCTTATCGTTCACAGAGGATTTAATTCCGGAACGACGTAAATTTCCCTCGCTTCATCCCGCCCCGTCCCTCTCTTCGTGCCTGTTTTCGTCTCCTTTTTGCGCGCGTTTCAGCACACGATCCTACCCTTTTATCCACCTTGTACCGCTTCCTCTTTACAACATTCTCTCGAGCGTTGCTGCACGCGTGCTCCTTCGACCGAAGCGCGTTTGTCTCCCCTTTGGCTCCCTCTCGCGACCCAGTCGCCTGCGCCCTCCGACCCTCTTGGACTTCCTCTTTCTCGTCTCTCTGACGACCTCTCGTTCCTCCTTCTCCTTCACCCTCGTGCCCCATCTCGCCCGCACTTCCACTGCGTATACTGTTGTGTTCCCGAGTGCCTTCCCTGCTGAGTTTGTCGTCGTCGTCGTCGTTTCGGTCGAGACTCCCTGTGTCGCTGCGGGATTTCTGCGAACCCCTGCTCTAGCGCTCCCCTTATATCAAGAGACGCCGAGAGCGCAGCAGCCGAGACGGAAGGAGACAGATAGACCGCCAAGTTCCGACCCCTCTTCTCTCCGGCCTACGTTGGAGCGAGAGAAAGGGAGACGGAGGGTCAAAGACGTTGGAACGGGACGGGAAAAGAAAGAGGCGGATACAGGGTGCGACGAGGATAAACTAAGGGATATTAAACGAGACGGCGGAGAGGAAGATGGCTAGATTAAAGAGCGTAGAGCACGAAAAAGAGAAGAAGCGAGACAGGAAGGGAATGAGAAAACGAGGAAAAAAACAGGGGAGAAAAAGACAGAGAAAAAGCGGGCGACGCGGAGGAGCAGAGTAAAGGGCGGAAAGCGAGAGAGACGGATAGGGAGGGAAACGACAGTTCTCCACGACAGCAGCAGTGGCCAAAATATTTTACGGGCTAAACTGCGCCGGCGGCCTTTGCCCGCGAGAATCGATGCGCGAAGATCAGACGCCGCGCGGGGGTGGTTTCTGCCTCCGCTTCCGCCCCGACGCCGCCATCCGTCGCTCTCTCTTTCCTCTGGCTGTCTCACTTCTTGCTGCCGCCTCTCGCTCGATAGTCGATTAGAAGAGAAAGTGAGGCCTTCTTGACCACAGGGCAAAGAGGAATCTTTCGATTTCCGATCGTCTTCACGCGCGAAAGGTCGCGGCGTCACGGACGTGGTCGGACGAACCCGCGTTCGCCGGCCACCTCCTGGGGCCGGAAGCTGTAATTATTGGAGGAAATAAGGGGCTCGGTGGGGAGCGGGAGTCTGCTCGGGTGGAAAGTGGAAAATCTAGTTAACCGAATGCCAGCGGCGATCCGTTGGGAAAACTCTCCGCGGTATTGGCTACTTGCTGCCGCGTCGTTCGCAGAGTTCAGTCAGAAAAGTGTACAGCAAACTACATTGTTCTGATTTTGGTTCGCCACTGCTGTGAGTGACGGGAGCTGCTCTTTTCTGACGATTCGACGAAAGAGTAATCCCCCGTTACTATGTTACATGCGTGATAAGAAGCGATTGCAAATGGAAATTTACAAATAAGATAACTGTAAAATGTTAGTAAACTAGTAGTAGAGAAAAATTATTTTAAAAAATTTATGGCAATTTTTGAATAGTCGAGAAAACGAAATTGATATTCTTGACAATAAGATAGGATAGGAAAATGCATTTATCAGCTTGCAGATGATGAAAGAGGTTTACTATATCTTTGAGACCCAACTAAATTATATTAGCCGCACACGAGATTACATTAAACGTTAGTTTTTGAAGTTCATGTGGATCGTGTGGTTGACAGCGGGGAAGAGATGCATGGTTACACGCCGCACATAAATCGGAGTAAAGTTTGACCGTGGCTGCAGGAAGAAGTTACACGAGGTGTAACTTCTGAGTTACTGTGAGAGCAGTAACCGTAAATAGGACATGTGAGATACTGAAAAGGACTGAAAGAGAACATCTCGTAATGGCAAATGATATGTACTTTACATCACGGTGCATGTATTGCACTTGTGTTATCTTGGAGAGATCTCTATTGCGCAAATAATGTTATTAATCGGAAAAGTGGAACGATCAACTGATCTCAACTAATCTTAAGATTGAAAAATAATCAGGATTTTCGCATAAGATAGGTAAATATCCGAGATAGAATAGAACCAACTTTCTTTGGAATCGTAAAAAAAATTAATTGAATCAAATCGTGAATCTTAAAACTGGAGTTAATTAGCTGGTTGAGTTAATTCGAAAAATGTAATATTAATTTTTGGCAATGCGGTCCACGATCGATAAGCTGTCTCGCCCCCTCCCCCCTGAAAACCGCGTCAGCGAGATTCGTCGTGAGGCTGGTGTAAGCAGAATTCAATTCACGGGTGCAGAAAACGCCCGCCGAACTTCCGCGCTTCCACGTCGCGATAATACCACCGCGTACAAAATCTCATATACCCGCATTCCGCCATTTTCTTCCGTGATACCCACTTTATCGCCGCCGAGTTTCCCTTATCCGACACTATCAGGATTTGGCTTTTCGCGGTGAAACCCGTCGACGATGGAAAATCGGCCGCGTGCCAACACTCCCGACTGCAGGGAGAAGATTATCCAGAGAAGCTTCGCATTCTCAATCGATCGCGGGCTATCGCATATCTCAAAGGTGCCGTCGACCGTGCACACCGGAAGGTAAAATGTATCGATACCCAGACTAATAATAGAAGCGTTCGTTATTATTAAACGTTCGTTCTTGGTTTTCCCTGTTCGAAAGCAAATTCGGAGATTCGTTCTCAAGCAAAATCCTGCTTTGGGAAGTGAATGGAGCGCGGAGGATCTAGGACACCCTCTAAGAGGGTTCCCTACGTTTGTTGTTGCCACTTGCCGAAGAGACTTGGTTCACCAAGAGTTCATCGTTGATACCAAACTATCCCTAAGTGATCGTGAGACGTGCTGCTCGAAGTTCCTACAAACTAATGGTCTCCCTCGACTCACGAGAACGCGAGAGCGCGGGGCCTCGTTATGATATTTTAGTGGGATCTCTATACTGGTATCTCGCCCACGTTGTTAGCGGACGACGATCGTCCGGAAATATTCGAGATAAATGCGTCCGCCTCTCGGAACACACGGTACGGGTTAATCCCGGTGATTTTTCTAGCACCGCCCAGGGATCCCGCATTCATCTTCGACCGTGAAGAATGTAAAACAATCCGCGGAGTACAACAGAGATGGTCGGGACCACATCCAGCTCGTCCGGATACCTCGTGATGAATTTCGGGATGATCTGTTCTTACCGAGTTTACTGAGACGCTATTCGTTATCGGATTTCTTAGCGTCGAATGTCTTTATGACCCAGTCGTAAATTAGAACTCTGTTCGAGCAAAATCCGCTTAAATTTAATGGATACTCGCGTCTCTCCTCATTTTTAAGTGATAATCTGAAAGAAGTTTTGATGCACGTTTAGTTGCATATAATTTGAAGTGGATGGAATTATCCGGAAAGGTCAATTTCTCTTACTAAATTTGATGTTTTCTAATTTTATTTTGGTTTACGTGTATTTGAAACGATTGCTTAAATGAGGCCGCGCCATCGGGATTATATAATAATTTTATTTCAACGCTTGACGTTTCGCGATAATTAGCGACGTCGCCGAAGGAGAACTGCTTTTTCTCTGAGAACAATTATGAGTCACAGCGAGTCACGTATCGCATGCGACACGGTCCACTAACGTTACGGCTAATTAGAGTCAGGTGACGACCTGAACGGCTAATTTGCTTCTAACGTTATGAAATAACCGTGCATCTCAATGCACTAAATTTTAAAGAATAATATACAACAAAAAAGCATATAACTCTTGGTGCGCGTAAAATGCACGAAACATTATGACATTTTCATGGAATTTACATACTGATATCTCATCATTAACGGGCGACGAAAATATTCAGACAATAAATGCATCCGTAATGAGAAACGTATGTTATTTTCGATTTTGAAGCTGGAGAGACTGAAATATTACTGAGCGCAATGACAATTTTGTACAATACCACAATTGCAGAATAAAATTAGAATAAGACAATATATTATAAATAAAATGCATATATAAAGACAATATATAACATTCACAGACAGACTCGCAGTGACAGTCATCACGTCTCGCTTAAATCGCCTGATTAATCCAGTCGAGCAATTAAAACGTCAAAAGTAGAGCGAAAGCTCAGGCATAGTCGCGTTTCAGAAAGAGAAACGAGTCACGAGGGAATATCGCCAAGCGACCGATTAACGCGCCGGCTTCCGGAGTTTACGCAACGGATTACCGTCTCTGCGGGGGTGCAAAAAAAGAGATCGATCGGAAGTTTCTCTTTGGTGGCGGAGTTTATCTCCCCGCTGCGTTTGTCGACTTGTTCGTGACGTCGATATGCTCGTGACCCCTCATTAACCCCGTTCACCGTTGAACACGATTACGAGGCGCACGGTTCACCCCTCCGGTTCAACCACCATCAGTCTCTTTCTTTTACTCTCTCCCTCTCAGTCCCTTTCAGGCCACGTCCCTCCTTTGTTTGTTACGATGGACACGACGTCGTCGTCGGACAGACGGCCGCGTCACTTTCTCAGAAGGCATTACGCAGCTCGTTAGCATGTGCTCACTCGACAGTCTCTTAATTGGCTCAATGGATCCCTTCACGTTCATCGCTAATCGCTGACTCGAGCATGCTCTCCCATGATGCACGCCGAAACGGTCTCGTTCGCGTCTCATTCGAAATATTTCAAAGCCAACCGCGCGGGATGCTCCACCGGGAGAGCCCAGTGCTTCGAGAAGCGACGAAGAACCCTTTAGCGCGCTCCCGTTAACGCCAAATGTTCACGAGATCACGAGCATGTCAATTTTTAAATACCGCCGTCGATGTCGCAACGTACGTGACCTTTAACCTTAGACAATTATAGCACAGAAGGAGGAAAGAACGAAATATCAAACGGCGAGTTTTTCTAACTGGATCCGATTCGCCGTAACATTATCTTTTTTTTTGAAGGTTGTTTATTTAATACCATTATACTATTACAATTTGTTAATAAATAATAAACAAAATTTTTTCCTTATTATAAGTGATATATTACTGTAACATTATCCAATCAATTTTGCATGGACATATCAGAAGCCTAACGGGTGCACTTTTGCGGAACGATGAATGCGTATGATTCAGGACTCCGTCCTCTTCTAAACTCGTCGGTCAGCGGGCGAAAAGATTAAAAGGTCTCACTAATCCCTGAGGAGAGGATCATAGGGATACGCGCTAGGAAGTATCGCGCGCGGCCTTTAATAAAAGAGCGAATCCCTCCTAATAAGGATACTGCCCCCGCAAACAGCTCCCGCCGGCGGTCTTAAATTACCCCCTCGGACGTGCACGCGCAAAGTGTTTGCTAAACGACGCGTACGGCATATCAATTTTCATCGCCACGAAAATACATCCTGCACACGCTACTCGGGGTCTACGTTCCGCTGCTTGATCGCGCACGATGGTGTCCCATTATGCTTTGTAACGGAGAAACGCTTCGCTACCTCTGAAAACGAGCGCCTCTTTGAGAAGACGATTCAACGTGCGAGATGTCGGAGGCGTTTGTCACGTGCTGCATTACAATCCGATTTTGTATGACTGTGAAAATTTCGTCGCGTTGTGCTCGATCGCAATCTTTTCATCTCCATGCGATTTACATTGTTATTCGCGTTTGATGTTCTCACACAAAAATTGTCTCTATAATTATGAAGCATAGTTAGCATAATTAGGCGGATAAATTGTTGACGGTAGTTTTTCGCAAAGAAATTCCAGCAAAGTGACAATGTGACCGATAAAAATGTGTTAAGTACGGTTGACATAAAACAGTGTAATCTGCAACACCAGCGCAGCGAGCGATCATGTCCGCACGTATCATCGCGCACTTTGAAATAGTTCTGTCAATATTAAGCGGAGACTAGTCGATATTAGTCAGAAGTCACGCGAACCTACCCGAACGGAGGACCGAAATCGGAACTCCGATGGCCGAGCTTTTAATCCCCGGGTTCTTGACTCGCTGATTGGTTGATTAAAATCGTCGCGGCATCAGGGCAAACAGACCGCCGTCAGTCACGTTGGCTTTTTTTGCGGCAACGTTGCCCTACACAACCAGCCAGTTTACTTTAAAATTGATACTGACGTTAACTGACGGCTTGTCGATTCGGACTGCGCGGACCGCATCCCCCCGGCTGCTACAACTGCCTCATTTCATAAGCGACCAGCGCCATCGATGACCTGCCACCCCCTTGGCACACGTTCCCGCCACCCCCTCTTTCGTGTTCGCCAGCCCGCTTTCATGGCGGAACGGTGCATCGCGTCCGTGAATTTTTGGCTAAAATTTCTGATCCGCGTTCATGCACCGCGCAACGCAGAATTTCGGCGCGGAGACAAATATTCACTTGTTATCGACGTGCCCTGAATTATTTATCAAGCGTTCGTTTTCATTCTCGGATTTTTGCAGAGCCTCAAATTCTCGCGCGTCCGTTGAAGAAGCTCGTCGCTCGGGTTTTCGACGAGCTCTCGAGACCTCTCGTTTCTGTGCTGTCGTTATACTTGATTTTCAGCACGAAAAATGTGAAAACTTTCGCGCGCTTTGAGGTATCTCGCGTAATGGTCGAGGAAAGACCTGGCATACGTCCCGATTTCGGCGCGGTTTTACGGCAATTGATCGTTGACCCGATGGTTGATGGTGTCCACGCGTATCTATTTTACAATAATGATTAATAGCATCCACTTTGCGATAAAAGCTTTTGTGGACGGAATTTATTTTCGCGTTGGTGATACATTAACATTAATTATTTTCGTTAGGCGAATGAGAGTTTAGCGAAGAAGTCCAAATCGAATTTTCGATTAACCGTACCCGATACTTTATTCGATACTGAGGGTCTGATAACCGGTCAGGTAATTTCCGCCCGCACTACTCGTTGAATCAGACAACTTGCTCAGCGAAACAGTCACGTTGCTTTGATACACAGCGGCCATCAAACAGCGTGCGCGTTTGTTCTACGGCCGTGCATCGGATCGAACGGACCCGATGTCCGATTAAAATTCGTATTCCTAGCAATTAGCGTATATTTTTCCCGACAACGCCAACAGTTGCCTTTCAATCGCGCGGGACGCTAGACGTCCGCAATAAATGCAAGCGTGCTCGCATGTACACGCACACACGCTTCCGTGTGTTCCGAAACGACCGAATTTGTAGTGAATTAAACCCAACAATGCGATTAAAAGCAACTTTGTTTCGATCATCGGCTCGTCACTGCGCGCTCCCTCTTCTGTATCTCTCATTTTCATAATCGGAAAATTCTTGTTTATTAAGTGTCCCTTTTGTTGTTCCCTCGTCTTCGCATCCGCGTTATTCAAACGGACTTCAACACGCGGGTCGCTCGTAAGCTCATGAAATTTTATTTCCGATCCGCGATGACGACTGACGCAATGCAATTTCAAGTTGATCAAATTTTTAATTATTGGCAGTTGAAGTCCGTTACGCGTACACTGCCGGTTCCAGCGATGTGCAAACACGCACGTCATATAAACCATTTGTTATTCGCACAACGACAGACAGCGATAAATAAATGTAGTCGCTTACAATTCTGTGTTTTTTTCATCTCGGTACCCGCTCTCCCGATTTATTTCGACCGTTTATTGATTCAAGCAAATATGTACCTTGCTCACGTTTTTTGAAAACAACTATTAATTTGTAGCTTTTGCGCACAATTGAGATTATGAAAAATCGGAAAATTTCGTTTTTGTCTGGACAGAAAATTTCGATTGTCAAAGAAACAATGTCATGCAGTTGCTCGCGTTACAAAATTATGCGCGTCGCGTTCAATCGAACTCGCGCTCCACTCTACAGATACTTCCGCGCGATGGTAAGTACCCCTAATTGCGCGTGAGTGAAGCACGCATTATGTATTTTTAAAGAGTCTATTTGTATGCATAACGGTTCGTGCAATCACACAATGTATCCCACATATTTCAATGTATTTCACATATCTCGTATTCATCCAATTGCTTCGACATCAATAACATTAATTTCCGTGACAACTTAAAATTTCTTAAAGAGACTCGTGAGTGCATTAATATTTATCGAGAAAAATTAATAACTTCGCAAGATTGCTCAATGCAAATAATTGCATACTTTTTAAGAGAGAATTTGTCTGCATGTTCTATCGAGTGGAAAAATTAATTTGTTAAAGATTATTTTTTATGTCACTATGAGAGTACTTACACAAACGAATCGATCACGTCGCTAATTAATGAAATTACTTATGTTCCGCAATCGACTCAAGAAAACACGCAAACACGTGGCTGGGAGCTGAGAAATGTCTGATGCAAATTCCTCGCGCCTCGATGACGATCGCAATTTCAGAATTTACGACGGATAAAGCGCGCGCTGTGTTCCTTCACAGAAATCACAGGCGTAATGAACACTTCGCGATGCACAAAGCGACGGCTTTATGCTGCGAAGGGGTTTGTGGCAATATGCCCTTTACCGGATTTAAAAGCCCTTTCTTCCTGTTGTTCGCGTGTGCGTTGTAGAGATCGTACCTAGATCCACTGACAAGATTATAAACTGAGCTCTAGGAATTATGTTGGAGAACGAACAAAAAGAGAGAGAGAAAGAATGCGTTTGAGGCCCTTTGCAAAGCAAGGTGAATCGGAGCCGCTCGCAGCTTATTATGCCCCGAACGATTTCAACTGTAAGTAAGTCGCTCCGTAATGCCAGAGAAAAATAGTCCGAGTTAGTGAACTTTGCCTATCCCGCTCATTATATGGATCTTCCATTGTCGGAGTCAAATTCAGAAGCACTGAAATAAAATAACTCTAGATAAGCTATAAATACCAAACCAATTAAACCATATGTTAAAACATTCAATTTCAATCAGAAATGTTTGTGTATTGTGTCTGCATAAAATTGTAACTGCATGAAATTGTAAATAACGATCCAGATAACATTTTGACCTGCGAAAAACGGAAAAAGAAAACAAAAGGAAAATTAATGTTACCAATTCCGCGGCAGAGTGGTTTTCTAAATCAACGAAATAGGTTTTCATTCAGGTGGAAATTGAATCTGCCGCGAATTAATGCGCAATGGTTAATTTCTCGCTTTCATGATGGGTGGATGAAAATCGTAACAGCCGAAGCGTGGCGTCTAAAGGCTCTTGCAAGTCGGACAATCTAAAGAGCCCGAGTTTAAACCGTGACATAAGCCTATTAGCCTGGCAAGATTTATCCTTAACCGACGGTATGCACCCATGCGACTCCACGAAAGGTCGGAAGGCTGCTTCCGAGCTTCTTTATCCATTGCAGCGCGCACGTTTCGCTAGAACTTTACAACGAGCGAAGGGAAACAATCCGTATTTTATTTGCAGTTTTGTCTCCAATACCGTTCTTTGTCTCGTGTATCCTCTCAAAAATTCAAAATTCGCGTCTCCCAAGAGACTTCCAGCGAACAATGCGATACTGACAGTCGCTTGTCTTCATTTCTCTCACGTTCTCGCGCAGAATTCTGGAAAATTTCGAAATTGGATGCAACGACTGACTCGAGAAAAAGCGAAATAACCATAACCATCGAATATTCATGACGAAGAATATTATCAGCAAATATTTCAACGATCGGAATCGATAATTTATAGAAAAGCGTTTTTCTAAAGAAATTTATTTCTTTCAACGAGAAAGAAAAATGTTCCAAGGAACACGAAAAACATTATTCCTTGCACATTGATTGGAATGGAGCGTCAATACAGAAATAATGCAATACAAATAAAACAATTCAACGATATTCGATACTCTTTTGTGTCTCAGATTGCATGTTATTATTATTGATATGAGATGAAGATGCACCGAAATATTTTCATTATTATAATACAACAAAGTTTTCCCCTTGATTTCGTACATTTCTCTTGTCTCTATCTCTACAGACAAAGCAGAACTCGAAATAGGATAATATCAGAGAAGAGACGTACTGTACTTTGAGGCGACAACGTATTTAGGAAATGGAAAACGTATTTGTCCGAATTACGCGATTCTCGTACGATTGATATTTATGAAGCTCCACATTTGTAATAATTCGCAGCTTCGGAGGAACTTTAATCATTGTCTACGACAACGCGTACTTCTGATATCGCGTTTCTCTCCCAGAAATGGATCCTTCTCGGCTTCGTGAGTGCCTTCACTTGCAAATTCGTAGCGGCTTTCGTTAAATAGTATTACTCGATCTCACGAGATGTTGCAAGACGCGCCATTTCCATTTCACTTTGGAAGTATTTTAACTCGCGCGTTGTTGCATTTGCTTTGCAACGATCGCTATCGCGCGTGATTATTCGCATTTCACCGAGGACGATTTAATTACTGTTCTTCTTTCGATAAATTATGAGACTGCTACAGCCGGATGGATGACTATCAATTCTGTTGATTAAAGCGGTATTATTGGATCTACGCTCCTCGCAGTTAACGGTAATTGCGAACGCGCGTCTAGACACGACAGAAACGGGTGCTCATAAAGAACTATTGATTGGGATCCTTTTTCTCCTCGAGAATTGCCGTAATTAACACTTGCGTAACTCTTTCGTGTGAGAAAATGTGCCGGCTGCCATGTGTCACACACATGCATACATATACGGTATAAGTCAAGAGTTTTTACTCTACGATTCTTTCAGTTATATATTATTGCTAATTTGGTGTTTTATTACAACGAATAAAATTTCAAGATATTAATATGAGAGTTATATAACGTCTAACAAAAATTATAATATTTCGAAGATTTGTAATTGCAGGGAAGACTTAAATTGATTGAAATTGCAACATGACAATATGTAGATACGTTACACATGGGAATTGATAACATAGCTGATAAATTCGATAAACACAGTATTTCATAAATAGAATTGATGATTGTGACAAATAATTTTGTACAATATGTGCAATGTAGCGATAATTATTACTATATAAATTTGTTTTTAACACGATTAAATAATGATTATTCCAATGCCATTTGCTGTGTATTATTATATTCAATATAGGGCCACTTTGCTTCGATAATTTTTTCAAATAATGCTTTTCCAGCACATTAATAAATCGTTCAAGTTTATATTGTAAATTCTTAATTTCTGACAGTATGAACAAATATGATATACGTTTCTTTAGAGAAAATAGAAAATATTTAGAGAAATAAAGCGATTAATAATTGATATTTGGATTGTTATAGCAAAATACTGTTATGTTTGATACTCAATCAATAAATGAGGAATGCATGATACTGCAAATAACATTTCGCGAGATTGAACGTATAGCAAGCATTATTGATGTTTTAATAATTTAATCATTTTCTATATTTGCGCAAATATACACGACATCTATAGTTTACTTAATACGTTCGTGAATCCTAAAAAGTGCAACACGCTCTTCTGAAATATTTAACGTAAATCTGTTTCAATTTATTATGTTTACTTCCGCACCTATGCGCGCATATTTTTCCTAATAAAATATAGGATTCTCTTGCAAATCTTGCAACCATGCAGTTTCCAATAATAAATAAACGATTTATTCAACAGAGAAAAAAATATTCCTTATCCTCCTCTTTTCGCGTTTTTTTAAATTTATAATTTAAAAAACACAGCATTCTCGA
This sequence comes from Ooceraea biroi, assembly GCF_003672135.1. Taxonomy (NCBI): domain Eukaryota; kingdom Metazoa; phylum Arthropoda; class Insecta; order Hymenoptera; family Formicidae; genus Ooceraea; species Ooceraea biroi. Next base: position 10,579,184 of record NC_039516.1, read on the forward strand.
AAAAATTAAGTGTACCTCGACGATATGCCCCATTTTCTCTGAGAAACTTTATTCAGATTGATTATTTTCGAAAGGAGAGGATATTCGGATTATGCGGGTGCATTACACCCAAGTTCGCAAGCGCACTATCGCGATTTCGCAAAGTCAGCGCGTCGGGATACAAGCCGGATTCAAAGGAACTCGAAAAATTGGGTCTGCCCGGAGGACACGCGTGCATATCGTTTTCCGTGGCCGAGGGTCCCTGGCCTCTGGCTGTCTCGCAGCTGAAGGCAGTCACTTAATACGTTTCGAGGAGGGATTAGGTGTCGTGTTTCGTCGGACTTGAGCGTATATGATGTAGGCTAGCGCCCGGCAGAGCATCTGCTCTCAGGGCCCTCGACTTTGGTCCCTCCGAGGGACCGAGGTCTCGGCTTCAGACAGCGAAGGCCGCTAGGGAGATGACTGAGAGATTGGAACAACTGAGAGAAAGCAAGAGAGAGAAGGAGAGAGCGGCTATGCACGACACATAAACGGATTTGCGAATGCGTGCGCGGGTACAGAGAGATACAGAGTTGATACGTTAGTGGGGATGACATAGCGGTGGATCGGTTTTAGTGCGTGTATCGTTGCCGGTAACGCGATTTAGTTGTCGAAGTCATTCAACGGATTCAAGTCAGTATCGAGATGGACGTTTCCCGATATCGAAATAGTTCACCAAAATATATTCAAACAAAAGCCATAAAAAAATGTTGATAACTTCTTGTAGGAAAAATAATCTTATTAGAAATTGAATTCAATTCGCGCTTGTTACTTCAATAAATATCTCACTGCATATTCTTCTTTTAAAAAATTTTAATATTTCTAATATTTATAATTAATATACATTTTCTCAGAATACATCCTCAATTGATGATATACATAAAAATCAGTTGCGAATTGATTTGATATGAATAATTATAATTATACGCAGCTATTATTTGTTGGAGATCCATGTGTGATTAACACGATGCATTCGGGTTCATCGCTACACTCGCTACACTCGCTGAGAGGAGCGACTTCGGGGTTCGCGAATTTCGAGCGAACCGGCCCTTCTCGGATCTGAATTGGTCTCTCGCAGACGGCGTACCGCGATATTGAGAGATCGCCGAGATATATATTCAAGAGATTACGAACTCTCACACGCTAGTTACGGTAGCTGGTAGCTGGAGGATGCGGGATCGGGGACACACGATGTTGGAAACAGTTGTTGCGCGCGGCGGATCGTAGTTCTTGAAAACATTTGCTACTGCATTGTCTCATTGCGAGCGCGCGGTTTGCGCACAAAGGCACTCTTGGCAGCAATCCCTTCTGCATTGCTGTGCGGGAAGGGACACGCGCAAACTTGTTAGGCAGCGTCGCGCGCAACAGCGGAAATTTCGTACGATATTAACGTGACAGTTGGTAGAGTAGCGGATGAATGCTCCCAGGAACACATTACAATATCTGTCTGTAATTGCGGAGTCCAAAATTACGGAGAGAGGAGAGTCAGTATAAACAATATTTTGTCACTCCGTCTAATTCAAGTATCACGAATACGTGTAAAATAAATGCGGTTTTACTTTGCCCGATTTAAATCAGCTGAAGTAGTTAAAGCAAAAATGTTCAAGCAGCAATTCCCCAAAGTAGGAGAAACCAAGAATACATTTGCTTGATCAAAATCTTATATTACGGCTGCTCGTATATTCGAAACTTTTTATCCGCCAGCTTTTTATTTGCATACATTTTCCCGCCGCAAACTCCGACAACTGCCAAAACCACGAATTTATGCTTCTTATTTCGCGTAATATTGCGGCACACTGAGCCAAGAGTGTAGCCTAATATTACGAGTCCTGCACCGACCGCGCTACATCATGAAGACAGTTATGTCCGCGCGTTTCTTTTTTTTTGTACGATCGTCAGAGCGGTTTCAAACTTAAACGAGCCGCGGCTGACCTCACATCCGGTCCTCTTGGGGCGTGAATAGAATCAAATGGAACGGAGGGTTACTAAATGACAATGGTCAACTCGTACGCGCCTGTTCTTATTTCCGGTACAACGTTGCGGACATTGTTCATCATATCCTGAGCGACATACAAACAGCTGAAGGCGCGCCGTATGTTTTTCTGACCAGTTCAGATACTTTTTATCTATAAAATATTTAATATTTTCGTATGACATATTTATCCGATATAATTTGTCCAAAAACTGTCATAAAGAATATAAAACGTTTACAATTAAATTGTTCACATTTTGTGTTAAAATATGAAATTTTATATATCATAAATATATTGTCATTTTCATGTATTTTTCACGTTTATTATTTCAAAAATTAATAATTATATTTTTGCATTGCTTTTTATACCATTTTCACATAATTCAATTGAGATATGCTATGGAGTATATGAGAACTCATAAAAATTGAAATTATTATTATGCCTTAAAAAATTTGCTTCAAGCGTTTCTATATACGTAGTATTACCATTCATAGAGGTCAATTTGCAATGTTTTACATAGAGCTTGTATCTTTATCTTTTTACGGAATTACGGCGTTTCCCCTTCTTTCGGATTATTATCATAATACCGAAACGGCTCATGCAATGCCAATTTTATGCGAATAATAACGGCAATTGAATAGAAACTACAAAATTACGATAGTTGCATTTCGGAAAGATTTATGGGATCGTGTTAAAGTTCATCAAAATTTAATTATTTATATCGCAACGTACGCGGAGAATAAGCTCGTGCGTAAACTTTAGAATAAAATGCATTTAGTACAATTTCAAAATGTAATCATGATACGAAGATTATGTAAATATTCGTAAAATTTGTAAAATACGCGCAGTCGACTTCATCAGATTTAGTAGTAATCCAATAAAGCTATTAGTCTAATTTTCTGATCAAGTTATTAAATTATGAAATATGTAATGCAATGAAATATGTATGCAATGTTGTAGCATCGTATTGTAAGTATTAATATTATAGTGTACCGTTGAAGCTCTTCTACGTTCACGTACTATTAAACTGAAAATGCAAATGATTTCATTTTCCCGATAACTTTCTTTACATTCCATCGGGTTTATCGTGAATGCGAAACATCCGATACACTTCGCAGCAGGTTATGACAGCGAGTCGTTATTAAATGCACGGTACGGTCGAGTACGGCGAGTGTTCGTTGGAAAATAAAATTAAGGTTAATTCACTGCGTCGCTTCCAATAGGTAACACGGTTCATGAGCTTTTACACGATGCATGTTAATAATGTTATATGAAGATTTTCTCACGTTACGGCGGACGCATAATTGCACGCGAATAAACGTCGTTGCAGTGCAAGTGCGCGCGCGCTTGCGAATTGTTCACGCATAATGAATTTACGACCCGGTTGTTCAGAAATTCCGAACGGGACGATTGAAATGCATGCAAAGTCACCGGAAATACGGAAGCGTTAGTCGTCACGGTCTCGTTATTACCTGGTATCAGTCTTCCATCTGTCTCGATAAATTCATATGCATCGTGTATCTGTCATCATGCGCGATGCAAGCGCGATAACATGACACCTACCTCTTGAACGCTATTAATCAAGAAGTTCACACATTTTCATCAAGTTAATTTGATAACATTTTTCTTGCTACTATTACATATGTAATATGTTATCAAGTTAATAGCGCTCTTGCCGCACATATAATAACCAAATAATTAAATTAATTAATTAATTCCATGATTCAGTTAAAAACAAGTTTACTTATTTTAAACAATCAATTGCCAAGCAAGATCCAAGCAAGAAATTTCTTAATTCAACAGAAAGAAATTCAGAAATTTGTATTTAAGTAACTTGCTAATTTAGCTTTTCTTCAGCATAGCTTCGCTTATGTTTCGTTTCCTCGACTAACAATTTTCTCTGTTACCTATTTTCAGTTGGCGTTAGCACTGATGCTCTAGTATCGGCGTGCTAAGAGAGCGAAAGCGAGAGCGAGACAGAGCGAGAGCGGGACAGAGACAGCGAGAACGAGTACCACAAGCAGAGCAAGATGTGGCGTGTGCAGGTCGTCGTCTTCCTACTGGCAGCCACTTCCGTCAGCCACGCCAAGGTGGCCGTGCTGCCACACGATGTCTATCCCGGTTACGAGGTGACGCAGTTTCGGAGCGACGCATGTCGCCCGTCCAACTTCCACCTGCTGGAGACCGGGTTCTCCAAGTTCTTCACCGTGCTGGGTAACGGCCTGGTGATGACGACGTCAGATCTCACACCGCTGGTGGATCGCGCGGTCCACCTGATCGTCCTGGAGGAGCTGGCGAACGGCACGCAGACTCATGACCTCCATCTCTACGTCATCAATCGCCGTAACATGCTGACCTTCTCGCACGACCGTCTAGGCGAGGGCGAGGTACTGGAGAACTCGCCAGTCGGCACGTGGATAGATGGGTTTCCGGTGCTGCGGGCACGTGGCAGCTTTCCGGTGCACTACAAGATCCTGCCGGACGATAACGGCGAGCGTCCGTTCGCCCTGCGCGAGGACGAGTCCAACGAGACCGGATTCAATCTCACGTTGAAGAGCCAGAAGCAGGGTGTCCGCGTGGTGACCGCGCGGCCGCTCGACCGCGAAGTCCGCAATCTCTATACTGTCGTGATACACGCGTCCGATGGTAACTTCATCAGCACGTCCAAGATCAGCGGTGTGGTCCACGTGCTGGACAAGAATGATAATAGTCCGGTATTTGAGCGCGAGCTGTATGTCTTCGAGATCAGACCGACCAATCTGGACACGCTGCACAAGGGTGGCATGCTGCCCGGCTGGAAGAGATTCTCCACCGTGGGCAAGGTTACGGCCAAGGACGCCGACGGGGACAAGGTCGCGTACAAGCTGGCCACACGCAGCAGTTTGCTGATCGTCGTGCCGCAGACCGGCGAGTTGCTGCTCGCCGGTGAACCGGAAGTCGGAGTGGAACAAGACAGCGAGTGCGAGCTGATAGTGGAAGCGCACGATTTACGCACGCCAAGTCGCAGCACCGAGAAGCCAGCCAAGGTGGTCGTGAGGTTCCTCACGTCGGAATCGGACGATGAGAACGAGAACCGCCCGGAAGCGCACCGGATACAGAAGCGCAGGGTCACCCGGGCAGTACGGCCGACGAAGAAGGTCGACTTCACAGAGGCGGACGGAAACGTCGAGGGCAAAATCGCGTTTTACCTTGAGAAGGAGAACGAGAAGGAGACCTACAAGATCAGGGACGAGAACAAGTGGGTAACTGTGGGCGCCAACGGCTCCGTGATGGTCAAGCAGAAGTGGGATTATGAAGAGTTAGGTCCGGAGAAGACCATCGATTTTTGGGTCACCATCACGAACACAGGTACGGAAAGAATCCTTTGCGAGTCCTTCCCAAGGGCTCTTTGGCAGATCTGACATCGATTTTGTTCTATTACTATACATTTCCGTGGCACGGATATTAATTTTGTGACAATTTGTTTGTCACGATTTTATACGTTATAACTGATGGTATTCGATAGTATTTCTCCCTCGATTTCTGTATTGTTTAATTGGTTTTTATTTGGTGTTCCACGTGTGAAGAGCCGTGTGCGCGATATCCACCCGGTGTCCCGTGCCCGTATTACGACGGTACAATTTAATTTCGATAAGTATTGCCTGAAATAGTTTCAACTGGCACATGACTCGTTCCCGTACACGCTTGTCTCTAATTCATGCTCTATTTCTCTGGGGTTCTGGGATCCGAAGGGTGCAGTATTTCTCGCTTTACAGGTCAATGAGAGCATTAATATCATACACAAAATTCGTAGTGGTGTAAGACATATATAAATATAAGCGCGGCAAGAAATATTAAAATTCATATTTATTCTCACAAGAATTTCATTGAGAAATAATATAATTATGATATAAAACGTATATAATGCATATACTTTTACACGTCTCTTTAATATTGTACAACAATATACTATTAACAAAATATTTCTTGCCGTATCTGTATCATCAGTAATATCTCTCTCACGTTTTCCTAATAATAATTACGAATCTTTTCTTTTCTCGCACCATTGGCTTCCACAGGATTTCAATGTAAGTAGCAATTCACGTCACATTAAATAAATACATCAAACTTTGGTCGACTTCGCGGAGATGAACAAAATACAAAATACTTGTACATTAAATAACTATATCAAACTTTAATACATTTTAATAATATTTTTCATGTTGCTTTTTCATTTCTCTTGCGCATACAAAAAATGTCTCTGTAAAAGCACATTTTTCTTGCTCACACGCTTCTCGTAGTCGCTTTGAGAGATTGCAAAATAAATTACAGTTTATCATTCAGCGCTGCCACGAATGCTACTCGCAAGCGAGACTAAAAATATATACATCTGCATAAAGGGATACGTCCAAAGGCAAATACCGCTGAATTCTAATTGGGTCTCTCATTTCGAAGATATAAAGAAACGCAGCATCTGTCCAATTAAATTTCTTCCAACAATATCGGCGCGCAAATTTTTACTCAACTCTCCTGGTAAAACAATAAACCGCAGTCATTTATATACCGTACGATTAATTATTATCACGCGTTAGATCCGTTTCTCGGAGTCACTAACCTTTGCGCACCATTTAACGATAGCATTAGCGTAACGATACGGCACGACAATTAAAATTCTGCAATACGCAACGAATAGCATACTGACAGCGCTGTCACCACTGCTCGCCGTTACGTACATACAATAATCGATGTGACGTTATAGATACCGACAATCAGCGCGTCATCATTAACATGAAGGATGTGAACGACGAGCCACCGTATTTCATTAATCGGCCGCTGCCGATGCAGACGGTCGTCCAGCTGAACGCACCGCCGAACACTCACGTGTTCACCCTCCAGGCCAGGGATCCCGACACCGACCACAACATCCATTACTTCATCGTGCGAGATCGAAGTACGTAATAACACGAGTAATCGAAATTCGATAGATACTTGGAGCATTAACGTCCGCGCTCTCCGCTAATGAAACGTAACGCAATAAGCAGCGAAATTAATCTAGGAAGGATGAAACGTGGACACGTGTATACGTGGGCGCGAAATACTTCATTCTTCTCGAAACTTGAAAACAGTTACATCGGTGGTATATTCAAGCCACTGGTCTACTCGCGCGAAATGTTTTTAATGTGTATTCCATTTGGAAAGCTCCGAGCGAAAAAGGAACTCTCTGCTCGTATAGCGTTCGTTATCGTAAAATTCGATATATGTTCGATTCAACGAATAATTGATGGTTCCTCAGCTTCCCCAAAGAAAAATACTGAACCGAATATATATGTAACAGTATATATCTAAAAATAACAAGTAACGAGAGCGACACGCTATAGTAAAGCTTTTTGATTGAAAACTTTATAATTGCTTACGTATTTAATTAATTTATCACTTAATTAAATTAATTACGCTTTAAATTAATTAATTAATTTTCATTTCAAGAAAAAACACGAGAGAGAGAGAAAGAGAATGAAAGATGTAAAAGATTTGAAAATTCCTTTGAGTGTGTTAAATTGCCGACGATTAAAATTGTCACTATTTGTGCAAGTAAAGTGTCGATTGCGAATTTCGTATTGAACCTTTCATTTATAAACCGGAAAATGTCCTGTCAGTTGAATAATAATCTTTCATTAACTGCAACAGAAATATGCGCCAATACTAATGTAACGTGCGTGGCGTACGAACACGCAAAACGGTCACGCGTGCGGCCTAATTATTAATCTACGGATGTAAAATTGTACATTGTTCTCATCGAAAATGCACCCGATGATTACAACGGCACGGCTCGATATCATATTTACGAGATATATTGTAATGACACCAGTATATGCCGAATGCTTTCCTGTAATAATCGTGTTTCGATATCATAAACAATTTTTATGGCGCGATATGATATGGGATGTTTCTGTGGTACCAACTGTGATGCAACATCGTTAATGTGACGTACGGTGCACTAAACTGACAGTATAATAATGGCCTATTATCGCAAACGTTTAAACTGAAATTTGTTGTTTGATCTTCGCGAATTCCCATGAATTGTCAGACATTTTCAGTTTCGATATCGTAAATAATTTCCGAAATTTCCATCGACATTTCCGATTTAAATCGCGATAGCAGCCCAAATTACGTAGCGCGTACAAAACATTTACTTTCTTTCTAAAAATAATATTTTATTATACAAGTTCATTATTACGAACGTAAGCTATCAAATCTATATTCATTAAAATGATCTCAAGATTCTTAAAAATTCGGAAAAAAACGAACAGTTGTTTAATCTCCTTATAGTGCATAATATGTAATAGGATTATCGCGTATTGCGTAATTAATGTAGAACCTAATGTCAAGCGAGACTCATTAGCGAGATCCGCAGAGAGTATCTCGATCGCTCACCTTAATCAATTAATTAATTAATTATCTGCTATGTGCATGCAGCTGGTGGCCGCTTTGAGGTTGACGAGAGGTCGGGAGTGGTGCGCACTCGAGGTACCGACCTCTTTCAGCTGGACATGGAGTATGTCCTTTACGTGAAAGCCGAGGATCAGAACGGCCGTATCGACGAGAGGCGTTTCCAGTCGACTCCTGAGGAGAGACTATCGATCGTCGGTGGAAAACGCGCGCCGCAGTTCTATATGACAGCGTACGAGGCTGAGATACCGGAGAACCAGAAGAAAGACTCCGAGTTAGTTCTCAAGTCAATTCCAACAGTCATTTAATCCTTCCGGGTTTTATTGCAAAGCTTGCGTTTATTAAAGACCGATCAAATTCTTACGGGAGATTCTTGTACGACAGCAAATTCGATTCGATAATTGTTTTATTATCAGTACCAGTTTTAATGCCGTATGCCATATTTGTTGCAGCTTGTTTACAAAAATTAGAAAAGTTTACGGAAGATTTCGTTTTTTCAAAATTAACGTTTACCAAGTCTTGATCTATCGTTCCTGCCACTTTCATAATTATTTTTTCACGTTCAATTTACTGACATGCTCGCACTCTTACTTTTTGCTACAAGATCACCCGCGTTTCAACATGGTAACTGTTTGAGTTCCGGTCGAGTTTGACTTCCCGAAGTTGTTTGTCTTCGGGCGATTCGGTTGACTCTACGAAGTCCAATTGGAAATCGAAACGTGTCGCTTTTGCGTGATATTAATCAAGATTTTTTGGAATCTATTGCCGCACTTCCGTTCATTTTTCGTGCTGTCAAGCTTGCGAAATGACATTCGTGCATGCACACGTGTCACGTGTCGGAACTTTTCCAGCATAATATCGGTGAAAGCCAAATCATTCGCCGATCGGGAGATACGGTATACGCTGAAGGCGCAAGGTCAAGGAGCCGCGGGAACCTTTAACATCGGTCCAACCTCTGGAATCGTGAAACTTGCGAAAGAACTGGATTTCGAGGATCTCCGGCAACCGCACATTTATTCCCTGATAGTGACAGCGACGGAGGACTCCGGTGGTTTCTCGACATCAGTCGAGGTAAGTGAATTTATATCCCGCAACTTCTGTCTTCTTTTACGCGAGGAATAATAATAATTTTCGTTGGGAAATACGATATATCGAAGATATCGAAGTTATTTTCACCTTTACTTGTTGAATGTAATGCATATTTTTTCTTCTTATTCGGTATCGAATGCTGGACAATAACGAGGCGTAATGTATATCGCTTAGCTCGCGTTTTGGCATTTATTATCCCACTGTCCCATTTTCAGCTGACGATCCGGGTGTCCGACGTGAATGATAACGCCCCCAAGTTCGAGCTGCCGGATTATCAGGCTCACAATGTCGACGAGGATATCCCACTGGGGACGAATATACTGAAAGTCAAGGCGACGGACGCTGATTCAGGAGCGAACGCGGAAATAGAGTACCTGGTATCCGACGATCATTTTAGCGTCGACTCCAACGGCATTATCGTCAACAACAAGCAGCTCGATGCAGACAACAATAACGCCTACTACGAATTCATCGTTACTGCTAAAGATAAGGGTAAGCCGTAACGACGCATTGCATAAAATTATCGAGGAACGTGCATATTAATAACATAAAGCGAAATTATCTTGACAGTAATCTTGACGTTCTTTCATCCCATTCGAATCTATTTCTAAGTTATAAAATTAAAAACTAAATTTAAAATGTGTTTTATCATTGATTAATTTATTGTGATATTGCTTTTATCACGTACGCGATCATCAACGTTTTCGATATCTGCTCTGCTTTAAGAAATTCGAACCGCTCTAAAATTGAAGGTGGTCGTCTTATCGAGTGAGATCTGGTCACAGAGAATTCGACCCTCTTTACCCTTAGCCCTAGTTCCGTCAGCAAGCCGAGAATCGGCTCCAGCAGCTAAATCTCACGGATTTGGTTTTCAAACAAGCTGCAAATCCCCGTCTCGCAGGATAAAGCTCACATCGGTAGACGGGAATTTGTGTTATTTGCGTACACGCACGGTGTGAACGCGCGGGGGTTGGTCCTCAAACAAGTCACAGCTTAATTGGAAATAAAGCGGGGCCGAATTGGCACGAATAACACACGCGCTTTTATTTACTGCACGTCCATACGCGCGATTTCCTATTGCGAGATTCGACGTGAAGCAATAAATATCGCTCGGTGCGTATATTACCTTGCATCTCGATTTCGATAATTTGAATCAGTGCTCGGAATTAGTTGCCCTTTTCGGGCCGATTTCAGAAGCGACGCCTATCATTCCCTCACTAACGCTCGACGCGTGACGGCCGAGCCGCCGAACGCTGTGTCTCAGGGGCGCCACTATATGAGATATACGCTGAGAGCATTATCCCAGCGCCCTTTCGTCCAGTCGTTAAAATTTTTCTAACTAAATAGGTTTTACTTTCACAATGAAAAATGAAGTACTAAATTTTCAATTATTAATGTAGTAGAGGAAAGTCCCCGATTATGAGATACCATATCGATTTTGCCGAATGTAAGGAAATCTATAGGCAGAATTTAAAAATGTAATACGTTCTCTTGAAGAGAATTTAATAAGCTTTAGTTTGGTGAAATGAAAAATCTAATTTAAATATTATTTTTTCGGAAAATTAAAAAAATTTGAAAAAAGAGCTTTACGCAAGATCGCGAAAGTGTGCTCCTAATATAAGATACCTTGAGAAATCGGTGTTCAAAGTGCAAAATACATCAGTATTGCAAGTAAAAAACTTTATTAGATATTTTTATAAAAATACTGCTGCCACAGCCTTCGCCAAATCTTCACGATTCCACTGTCAACGCTTCCTCGTTTCTCTAACCTCCATAGTCAGATTCTATAAAAATTAAATACACAAAAATTCGTAATATAAATTCGTATTAACTTTTCTTTAACCTTAACGTAGTATTTTCTTTCTTTTTATTACACTGCATAATCTTCATATTCGAGCAATAATTATCTCATATTAAGAGTACCCTGAATATCTCATTATACGAGCCACACGCCTAGCGGTTCCGCGATCATGAAATCTAACCTCTACAATTAAGCAATTCAACAAATCGCGTATTGTCCTGTTACTAGGATTCTACTCTATCATTGCATACTGAATTTATTGCCAACCATTTCTTTATTATGTAATAAACAAGGTTTAAAGACTTACCTTAAGTTCCTTTGACATGTTCACAATTTCACAAACCTTTTTTTGCAAAAGCTAAACGCAATAACGAACAATGAATTTTTCACTAAATACATTTTATACCAAGAGTAATAAGTTTATGGTGGAATTAACAGATGGTGCTCACTAGTTTAGCAGAAACTCCATTATCTCATATTAGGAGCATATCTCATAATAGGGGATTCTCCTCTATACACACACACACAGTAATAATTTTACATTACACATTAATAATAAGTTAATAATTGAAAATTTAGTACTTCACTTTTCATTGTGAAAGTAAAACCTATTTAGCTAGAAAAATTTTAACGACTGGACGAAAGGGCGCTGGGATAATGCTCTCAGCGTATATCTCATATAGTGGCGCCCCTGAGACACAGCGTTGGCGGCTCGGCCGTCACGCGTCGAGCGTTAGTGAGGGAATGATAGGCGTCGCTTCTGAAATCGGCCCGAAAAGGGCAACTAATTCCGAGCACTGATTTAAATCAATAGCACGATTTGTAACATTTAAATCGGTATTGTCATCGTTGCGTTCGAGAGTGGCGTTTTATTAATGAGACTGCGTTTCGCGTCATGTCACTATTGTTAATTTTCAAATTTCGGAAAAGGCTAACGTAATTTCATTTCGAGTCAAAGAAGTTACTTCAAATCATCCAACATTTTCAACAATAAATTCGTAATTTCGGCTGACTAACGAACTTCTCTTCCAGGTGAACCGTCAAAGACCGGCACGGCGACCGTGCGGATATACACGAAGAATAAAAACGACGAGGAGCCTAAGTTCTCGCAGCAGGTTTACACGCCGAACGTTGACGAGAACGCCGGTCCGAACACCCTGGTGACCACCGTGGTTGCATCCGACAAGGACGGCGACAACGTGCGATTCCGATTCGTCGGCGGAAATACTACGTCAGGCCAGTTCGTGATCGAAGAGATCACCGGTGTAATTCGTCTCCATGGCAAGGAGATATCCCTAGATCGCGACAAGTACGAGCTGAACGTTACCGCGCTGGACGACGGCGCGTGCTGTCCGAATGGTGACCAGACCATTCACACCAGCACTGCGGTTGTCGTGGTTTTCATCACCGACGTGAACGACAACAAGCCAGTCTTCAAGGATTGTGGCATGTATTATCCGAAGGTGGAGGAGGGTGCGCCCAACGGTAGCACGGTCATCAAGGTGCAAGCTACCGACGAAGACAAGGGTGTTAACGGTCAAGTCAAGTACTCGATCGTGCAGCAGCCTAATCAGAAGGGCACGAAATTCACCGTCGACGAGGAGACCGGTCAGGTCTTGACCAATAAGGTACTTCCATTAATGACTGTTCGCCTTTGATATTGTCTCACGCTGATAAAAATGTTTTAAAACATTCTTTGTATTTAGCGCACTATATCTTACGGTATTTTAAGATTTTACGTTTGCATGGTTACGCGAATTGTACAAATGTAGGTTTATTATGTATGAGGAAGTGATGTTTGCGTTGATATCGGCTTCGAGAAATAGCGCAAATCATGGTGGAGAGTGGATTAGGTATTCCGAACGCATTAAGAAATATCTAGCACTATAATTTCAGTTTCTCTACCACAATACTCTTCGATCTTCTGTACATATCGCAGGCTGAACGATAAACACGCAAGGCGCTTAATACCGTAATTATCGTTCGTGTCGCGGCTTCATAAAGATCTCCAACAATAAAATATTAGTGCTACATGTCTACTTCGTTATTTTTCGCATGTTCTACAGCTTTTCAGTTTTCCAAGTCCATTTCGCCACAGTAATCAGGCACGATCGATACGATACTCATTATCCTCATTATTAAATACAAGCGTAAAATTCTGTAATGAGCTTCTCTTAAACTCAAACAGGTCTTGCAACCATCACTGAATTTATATAAGACATAAGTTTTACTACATTATTGCATTATACACAGAGAGAATTATCTTTTCTCTAATCTCATAAATTTTGATGAAGAATTCTTCAAGTTTGACCGCGTTTAGTAATAATAATGTTATATTTTCAGGTTTTCGATCGCGAAGGCGACGATGGCAAATTTGTGTCCGTTACTGTCAAGGCGACGGATCAGGGCGAACCGTCGTTGGAGGGTGTTTGCTCATTTACCGTCGAGATAACGGACGTGAACGACAACCCGCCGTTGTTCGATCGTCAGGTGCGTATACTCGAGCAGACTTCAAAGCAAACGTTTACGAAACCAGTTGCGATAGAAACGCAAGCAGATGTCCGGAAGTAAGAACGGAGCATGGCGAGACCGCAACCATCAGTTGCCAATGCGTTATGCTCCGGTGCCTCGTACCGCGGAAGTGCTCGCAGGGTTCTATTACTCTGGACTAGTTTCGCCTGTTTACTCGATCAAGATGCATACATTGTCGCCTATCGATTCAGTACTCATAGACGAAGAGTGCGCGCGGCACAAGTGGTTCGGGTCCGTAATTTACAAAGACCGCGGCGTAACGCCGTATCTGAGGCGGATCTCATAAATAATGGACTTGACCCATTTTGCTTGAAGCCTGTCATATGGATATTATAATAAGCGAACAAGGGGTGTTTCGCGAAGTTCACATCAGACTTTGAGAGCATGCTTTCATGAGTTTGCTCCTGCAGTTTGCATCCTTTGAGAATTTCAATTGGCATATCGTATCCTGGTAATCGAGATGCCGAAATTTATGATCTCGTCAAACTAAAATTGCAGATTAACTATAAACTTTTGAGAAGTATTTTCTTTATTTAATTCTAAAACCATATTTTTCTTAATGCTTTTCCATAATCTTTTCGATATAATCAAATTTAGCGTCACGTAATTGTTTCACTCAGAATTCTCGCGACTGATCACGAAACATCTAAACGTCAGATTGACGAATGCCAAGAAGAATTTCTCGCTTCTCTCTTGCAGAGGTACGTGGAGAACGTGAAGCAGGACGCGAGCATTGGAACAAACATATTGAGAGTGTCGGCATCCGACGAGGATGCTGACAACAATGGCGCAATCGTGTACTCGCTGAGCTCGCCCAACAATGAACAGAATCTGGAGTACTTTGAGATTCAACCGGAGTCCGGTTGGATCGTATTAAAGAAGCCTCTAGACGTGAGTATCCTCATATTAAATCCGCTGATCTACATATCGTCTCTCTTTAGCAGTATGGACAGCATCGTTTTCCTGGAACACTCCCACTTTATCGTGGGCGAGGCTTGCATTTTTCTTTGCGGCTTGCTAGCTTCTTTTTGCTCTTGACGTCTTATACGATTACACTCGATTACTTGGAAAGTGTACTTATCACGGTACATTATGTATATGTGAATCACGCCGGTGCTCCGCCGAATTAACAACGCGGAGAATGATCATTGCTGATCCTTGCTGGTGATTATTGGCGATGTTCTCGGAGACGAGATGCCTCGAGAACCCATCCTCGTCCCGAATAAGTGTCGCGTGTCCCAGGAATGTGTAGGCTACGTAGTATATATTATATCTATTTATATATATATATACATATATATACGTATATATATATGATATCGTATAAATACAAGACTTAAGTGTACACCTTCTGCCGATATATTGTACGTTTGCGTTGACTTACGTTATATTTAACACGAATCCGTTTTGTTGCTGAGCGGATAAACTTGTATACTAATATACGTTTGGTCGGCAATTATTTCTCTCATCACTAATATGCAACGAAATGAGTTTCCTTTTTACGGCACATGTATAGAACTTTTTAATTCCCATTGATATGCACAATGTGTTCACTATGGTAAATACTTAGCTATGCCTGATTTCCTCAAACGCTTCATGTACCTGAATCGATCGACCGTTCGGGCTATTTTTGCAACAGAACACTCTCTCTCTGTCTCTTCTCATTCTCTCTATTGAGAACATACTCGCGGCGCGAGTACCTTTTTAAACGATTCCAAACGAAGCTTTGATACCTCTTGTCCAGTTTTCTCATTCACTTTTATGCCGAGAATTCGATCGTCGAATAATTACGTATAAGCGGTCGAAAAGCGCGCGCGTGTATTTTCTTTTTCGTTTTTCGTCCTTCTTTTTCTCTTCACTTAAGATTGCCTTTGTTCGTCGTTCGTTTTGCCGGGTTCCGATGTTGTGCCGCGACGCCAATCAATGATTTTCGATCGATTTGGCGAGTTGCAAATGCCGACGCGTGATTTTGCTGAAAAACAAGAGAAAAAAAAGAAAAAAAGGAAAGAAAAACGCGGAAACGCGCGCGGATCGGCGCGTACGTGCGTGTGCACGACCGACCGAACGCGAACGTGTGCACTTTTCATAAGTTTTCCACAAAACGTAGCCAAGAAAAAGATGTGTGTGATATTGTTTTTGTGCGTTTCACGCGGTTGGAGAAACGGGGAAAAAGTGGAAAAGGAAAGACGGTGATAAGACGGTGATCTGATAAGAGATATATGACAAAAGAAAGGGAAACGTTCGGAGCAAACTAATGATCTTTAATTATTCAACTAACATTATTAATTGTGAATGTTTTTCAAAAGGGAAGTGATGTTTTTTGAACTTCCAGGAGCAGGTGGGAACGACATTTTTTGAGCCCCACGTACGGTGTACTTCAACCTCTACGCATTTTGTGGTGCATCAGACATAAACAATTTTTGACAATGCTTGCATATTTTATATGAATGTGTTTTTGATTCCTTTACAGGAACGGATCTCGCTCTCGCTCCTACATCCATCCTTACTCTCTTTCTCTTTCTCTCTACTTCTATCTTTCTCTTTTCCTACGTCTATTTCTCATTTTTACGAGTCTTGAGTTTTCTTTTACATTAAAATATTTTCTATAGTTTTCGCGTGCGTTGCATTTTGTGTTTTCTTGTTATGTTGAGACTTATTTTTCCAAGTATGCTCGCTATTGATTTATACTGATTTATACTGTTGCCGTGTCGATTAACTTCGCGATAAGTTTGCTCGTTTATCTTTGCGTTGAATTTGTATGTTTGACAAAAAGCTTTCGTTACTTATTATCTTCTCACTATTTTCAAGTTACTTAATTTCATATTTTTCTGCGTTTTACTTACATCTCTTTTCTTTTTCTAACACACTCTTTCTCTCTGACGTTTCCCCAATTTTCATCCCGCTCTCCCGGTGTACCACGACGTGACTGACAAAGAAAAGGAAAAGAACACGCAAAGTATTTTTGATCGAGAGCGTTTGCCAACGTGTATAGACATGTGTATATATGCATATGTGTAGATCATAAGAGAACTGTTCGTGGTGTGACATTTTTTCTTCTGTGATTGGGGCGGCATACCACTGTCGTGACGAAACGGGAGGCAAGCGAATGAATGTGAACGGAAGTAATCACGGAATGAAAGGAAAAGTCGGAAACGTGTGCGGATTAACTAACACGACGTAATTCAGAGATAACGTCCATCGGTTTTTTGAGTGTCGCTAAAAAACGAGAACGAATCAGACGAGGGATCGTCATAATTTTTTTTTCTCTCCCGTCCTCAGCCCTCCTTCAACCCTACCGTCACCTCCTCTACCAATCTCCTTCCCTCTGTGGCTCCTCCCTCACGGTCCTCTTTCTTTTTCACCACTTTCCCGCCCCCGATCATTATCGTCTCTCCCGATGCCTCTTTATCGCATTCTTGCTTGCATGCAAATGCCTGCATTGGTTGATTTCGTAAAGGAACTAATTTGAACTTCTTATTGTTTATGTTTGTGTTCATTGCACCATTTACTTTCTTCGGATTTGATGATGACAAAAAAAAGGGCTGTTTTCCAGTAAGTAGGATCTATATTCTTGTGTTCCACACCTTGCATCGAGACACATTATGATGTGACAGCATTGTTATACCTGCGCCAAGAAAAAAAGAAAAAAAAGAAAGTAAAGTATCCACTGCAAATACTAAGCGCCTTTCCGTTCGATTATTCAACATTATATCGTTTCGATGATTTTTCGCCTCTGTTGTTGTTCTTGTCACTCGGAGACGTCACTCTCTCTTTCTCTTTTTCTCTACTTTGCTATGTTCTCTTTCTCTCTTGTCGCTCAATTTCTATATCTTTCTCTCTATATGATATAATCATTTCTTTTCTTTTTCGAGTACTTTTGTTCGAAATTTTCTGTCACGCGCGATGTATTTTTTATGTACATACACACGTGCTGCCACGCTGTGTCTATTTTCGCTCTTTCGTCCTGGTCTCGTACGTATCCGCAGGTGAAGGATGCCTTTTCTATGCCGATAATTTGCACTGCCGGTGACCTGTCAATCTCACGCGACGTTGGATATCCGACGGACAAAGTTATATAAGGAGAAGCCATTAAAAGTCTTCAATTTTTGGTAATTTATTCGGTTAAAGCTTTGCGCTATTGCAATTATTATGTGCAAAGATTTAAATTTTTTTATGAAAAGGGAAATTGTATATCAATATCTTAATCCAACTTGGAAAACGATTCGATAAATTGGTTCTTAATTGAAATAAATTTAGTGCTACCGTAAATTCCATGTGTTTATAATTTAATTTATGGCAATTGGATTAGATAAATGTTGAAACTTCAGGTAATATATCTTAATTTTTTATCTTTTATTAATTGTATGGCATTTTATAGCATCTTTTATAGTAATCCTGTAATATCGTTAATTTAATAATAAATAAAGTCGCTTGAGGAATGTCCGTTGGATATCGAATGCTGTACAGGGATCTGGTTCTACTACTGGAACAGCTTCAATAATTACTTTTAATGTTCCAGGAAGCCGGTAATACTCGTTACTAGAAATCTTATGAGATAGCAAGATCCCGATTATAGACAAACGTTCGCAAACGTATTCATTTGGATACGGAGGACACCGACTATAAAATTCGTTTTCCAAGCAGCTAACACGATACCAATGCTTTTATCAATATTAATCGCGAAAATATTTACTTTATATCATCAGCGAGTGAATAGGATAAAAAATTTTAACATACAGAAGTGAGAAAACAAATTTCGAAGTTAAACATTTACCCGATTAGTTGCCTAACTAAACTTATGCTTTTTCGTGCTTTCGTATTTTTCATAGTACCCTTTTAAGCATAATTTAGTTCAGTTTTAATCACTATTTACTCGCTGTATTTCGCTATACCAGATATTTCCGAAATATTTGTATTTTTTCAGATATGGATTCTTTGATATCTGCTGACACTTTAACAAAAATTTATGATATTTAATAGATATGTGATATCCGGTAACTCTGAATGCTGCGCAAAATTTTATTGTTTCGTTATTTTTACACAGAATTTATTCACAAACATAGCTGTAGAATTTATTATATTCCAATGTTTGAAAAGCGGAAAACCAACTGTGAATGGATCAAAGAATCTATAGATGAAAAACAACTCTAAAATATCTGGTATATCCTCCGCTTTCGTGTTATCTCGGATGAGCAAGGATAAGCACAGCATTCATTTAATGCAATCTAACATTTACTATGTATACGAAAAATCAGACTAACTTAAATAACGTGACGAGTGAGTATTACGAAGACGAAAAAATACTTGTACGCGTTTAGTCAGCTAATGCAATTAGTACAGCAATGAGCTCAAATATGCAGGTGTGTGTGTTCGCCAGGTAAGTGCATCATCGCGGCTACATCGTCTACATTTGTTCACAATGCAATCTATTTATGTGATTGCTAAAATTAATTAATGATTGTCTGTCGATATCATTATCGCTTTATTAACTAACAGACGTCGGTGATGTAGTTATCGTCATTATTATCATCCTTGTCATCATCATCATCATTATCATCATCATCAACATCATTATTGCCATCACCACAATCATCCTCATCATCATTATCGTCATCATCACGCCACGTATGTTGCAATTATTCACGAAAGGCCCATCTCACAGCATGTTTGAGTTCATTGCAGTAAATTTTGTGCTTGTAAACAATGCACCTCTATTATTTAAGTGGAGAACGGTTGTCAGATTGTCTGACCTGTCTGTTGGGGAGGCAGTGATCTGTCACCGAGGTAACACGCAACGGGCTCGTCCTGATGTCCACCGGGATACCTACGAGACTGCACGGTCCTTTCTCTCTGTTTTTTTTTTTCATTTTGTCTATATCTCTATGTTGTCTCTCTATGTTTGTCTTTCTCTCTTCTTCCGTTTCAACTTCGTTCGCGAATTGCAAATGACAATTAGCAAAAAAAGAAGAAAGACCAACGAGTACTTTCTCATGTGGACGCGCTCGACGCCGAGTGACGCTTTTAGCACTTTCGTAGACTTCAACAGAAAAGATGAAAGCGAAAAAAAGCAAAAGATCCAAAAATAAAAAAAGTAAAAAATGCGTGACGGAACGGAAAACAAAATCGCAAAAAAAAAAAAACAAAAAACCGCCAACTAAAAAAATCCCGAAAGAAATGTCCTGTAAGTTGACGGCCCAATGTTTTGCCACTAGCGTGACAGCTATCGCCTGCGAGTACGGGCCTCCGACAGAGGGATGCCAGTCTTGTCCGCAGACGTGGACGTTGAGTTAGACGTCGTAGACAGAAACAATAAACCACCTGTGTGGGATGCGAATGTATACGGCCCCATTCACATCAAAGAAAATGTCACAGTGGGTACTGTAGTGACGTCGGTGAAAGCCAGGTTTGTATGCCACGACATGACCGAGACAAGACACGTGACATGCCGTGCCGTGCCATGCAGTGCTCTGCGCTCTTTCGCATCCTCGCTGACCGTTCTAACGATTTATTTTTCCTCCTCCCGCTTTTTGTTTCTCGTATTCCTCCGTACAATCCCGCGTTTATTGCCCCATTTGCCTGTCCAGCGACTCCCTCTGTCTGCTTGGATCTATCTCTTGGTACACCAGATCCATTTTGTCTATCTTGGTCCTCATTGTCTTATTTCCCTGTCGCGATACCTGAACCCACGTTTTCTTGGTTCACACACGATGTATCTGTACATTTACGCTCTCTTTTTAGACACACAGACACAGGAGACACACATCACTTTATTTCTTTCTGGATGCGGGAGCACTTATGGTTAAGCGCGGCGCGGTAGATCGCTGATTGGCGGACACTCCTTCTCCTACTACTACTACAACATCTACTACTACTATTACTACTACTATTACTATTACTATTACTACTACCACTCTGTCTCTTCCCAACATGTACTGTAGCGAGCCGCGGCGATCGCTCATCGACGATATTTGGAGACAGCGAGCGTTCGATCGGGCGGAAATCATTCAGAAATGATCCAAGCCTCTTGACTTCCGAGTTGAGTAAGTCTTGATGTCGCGAATCAATCAGAGCGGTTAACTTTACCTTCATTTTACCATCACTATGCGCAAATTTGGTGATAGATAACAGAATCACTGTTTTAAATAATCCGGATGATTGATCAGATCAATTTACAGAGTACTCACAAGTACGTTAAGGGAGGAGCCTGCTTTAGAACGTTGAAAATAAGGTATAATTTTACGAATTTTTTTGGAGAAACTATACAGCGGATCATTATAAAATTTTGATGCATTTATTAGTACATGTTTAAAGATAAAAAAAATTATTTTTTGATTTGAATATATCGCCCGTAGAGGTCGTCCTGGAGGCATCTTAGTGCAGCCGGCATTGTAAATTGGTGAGCATTCTCCTGCCTCCAAATTTCATCCAAACTGAAAAATTGAAATATTTTCTCGTTATTTATGAATTCCCATCGTCGATGAACCTTTAATATTCATAAAAACATTAAGTTAAACAATTACTTTTGCATGAAAAAGTTCAACAACTTTGCCTAAAAATCGTACTTTTGTGTTTGGCACTTTTCAACTTTTTTCTTCTCTCTTTGGTTCATCGACGATGGGAATTCATAAATAACGAGAAGATATTTCAATTTTTCAGTTTAGACGAAATTTGGAGGCAGGAGAATGCTCACCAATTTGCAATGCCGGCGACGCGGCTGCACTAAGATTTCTCCAGGACGACCTCTACAAGCGATATATTCAAATCAAAAAATAATTTTTTTTATCTTTAAACATGTACTAATAAATGCATCAAAGTTTTATAATGATCCGCTGTATAGTTTCTCCAAAAACAATTCGTAAAATATACCTTATTTTCAGCGTTCTAAAGCAGGCTCCCCCCTTAAGCCTCGTGAGACATTACTTACTCCACTCGGAAGCCAAGCAGACTGTCGCGGGCCGAGACCGACAGGGAGAGGAACCATGCTCTCTCCAGAGACTCCAAAGACGCAGCGATCGTCGCGCGGATCATAGCGGACGATAATGCAATAACGACCAATAACTGTGCAAATGCGGGAAAGCGGAGCGGTGACCTACCGGCGCCTCTAAAAGCGTGACTCAATATCATAATAGGTGTTAGGCCGAGGACGTAGCGAGTGATCCAGGCGCATCTCTTTGCACGTTGTTAATCACGCGCAGAATACAGGTTGCGGAGCGTCCATCGTCACACACGCCGCTCGTCAACCAGACCTACCTACTACCCCGTACAGCTTCAGCCGCCCAAGCTGTTCTCGGGCATCCACGCATCTTCGAGCTTTCTTTCCCCGGCGAACGATTGTTCTGCGACCTTCTCTCTCTCCCTCGTTGTACGCAGGGTGCGTGCAACGTATTTTGACGCGAGCGCCCGCGCTCGCCAGGAAAAGCGTTCCAGGCGTTGGCGTTCGGCCACGGCGGAAGGCCGAGACAGGGTCAGTTGCGAGAGAGACTTACACTTGCCTAGCAGGACATGCAAGAGAGAGAGACTTTACGAGAATCTCCCCCTCTTCAATGAACGACGGGGAAGCAGCGACGTGTGCTCATAATCACTCCCTGCCACATTCTCTCTCACTCTCTCTCACTCTGTCTCTCTCTGTCTCTAAACTGTCTCTCTGACTCTCTCTTTCTCTGCCCACGAGCCATGGCGCCTTAACACTAACGCCGTTGTTTTTTTTGTTCCCGTTTGTTATACACGCGGTCTGGCCGTAGCGCGAGACGTACAAGCTGGAAGCGATGGCCCGAGACAGGGGCTACCCGCCCTTGTCGCGAACGGTGGAGGTACAGATTGACGTTGTGGACCGTGCGAATAATCCGCCCGTATGGGACCACGTAGTGTATGGCCCGATCTACATTAAAGAGAACATGGCCGTCGGGGCTAAAGTTGTGTCTATTAAAGCCAGGTCTGTCACACTGTCAATGCTCCGTGCGGCTCTCTGCACGAACCCGCCCTGCACGCAATCTCGTGGCAGTATTGTTCTTGTGCACGTTAATTGATATTGTGTACGAATCCACACGTTACACGCATTTCTCAACACTTATACGCATACACACACTCATACACGGACACGCAAGAGCATACATTACTCGCAGAGGCAGCGCGCTCGCTCGCTCGCATTCACACGTAGGCTCATTTGTTTGCGCATATAGGGTTAAATCGTGGGGAACATGATCGGAATGCACCGGGTATGCACTTTGGGGGTACGTCTACGCGACAACGTGGAGGATCCCGGGGGATCTTCGGCGCAACACGTAAGCAGCAGAGCGATGGTTCTTAATACGAACGATCTTGCTTCATAGAGTTACAGATGTATTATGAGGACATTCGATAACGTGAAGAAAATTATTTTATTACATTTTGAATGGATCAATCAAATCATTCAAGAGAAGCAGATATACATATCAGCAACGTGTAACTTTGGTGAGATCAAAATAATGGCAGAAATTAGCACAGTCCTCGCTCCTTTACGTAATTATAAATAGAGATTGCCGGAAGAAATCTGATTCCACACACAGTTCAATTACCTTTTGATTTCATAGCTTAAGAAACAATTACTAATATCCATTCATTTGCAAATTCTAGCTTTCCACGAGAAAGACGTCGCAAGAACCATCGCTTCGGCTCGCCTCCATTCTGACGTATCGTTCGGTTAAAGAGACGCTTTCGACGAGGATGCACGCGCAAAACGCATTCACGGTCCAGGACACATTCAACATTCATACACGCGCATTGATAGACGGAGCGCTCGTTTCCCGCGATGCACGCGGCCGTGTGCGAGGTGCCGGCCTCGTTAACGTTTCCTATTGTTGGCGTTTCGCCTCTCTCGACTTGAGCATGAACATACGAACAAGCAAGCGGCAAGCGGGTTAAATCCGCGCTTCACCGAATTGATTAGATCGTTTCGTTCGAAGCGTTTCGTTGCATCTCGATGTGCGGGCATTTTCAGCCGCTGCGTGCGAGAGCTTTAATCGATTGCCAGCTCGGTGAGATTTAATTCCTTTCTGTTGCGGTGACGGTGGCAAGAAGGCGCCTCTACACGCGTATATAACGTAGTAAATTGAATAAACGACGTGACCAAAGGCCGCCTCTCATCCGCGGATAGTGCCTCGTAATTCGCCGAGATATAAGAAACAGAATTGCGAGGAGCGAAGAAAGCCCGTCGACGGAATCGGCGAAGTTTCTGTCTCGGCGCATTTATCAGCGAAGTGCAATTTTCCGGACAAAGCGCGACTTCTCCATTGTTGCACGGTAATCGACACAGGTAGAGAGCCGTGTCGTCATTAACGAGTTAAACATTTATTGTTCGTAGTCCATTGTCGCGTTGAGGATCGGCGCGTTAATTCGCGTCAACGAGAGAAGCGGATACAACGCAGATGCAATCAAGATAAATACAGATACGTCGATTATATTAATTCTATGTTTAATTGTTAAAGATATGAATCGGTACGGTAACGAGTTGCTTTGCGGTAGCAAATGCATGGGGTCTTTTATCTACGATTTAACAAACATATATAGAGTTTGCGATATTTTATTTCATGATCAGATAAAATATTCCAACTTTAAATTAAAATCGCAAATAGAATGCGCGACTTTGTAAAAAATACTGCGGATGATTCACGCCGTGAACCGCGCGATAGCGAGCCGACGAAAAAATTACAGCTGACCGATGCAAGACCGCACGTCTTTTTGTAGCGGGCTCACCAAAAGCGCGTCGAGAAAAACGTTAGTAATGGGCACTTTGTGCATGACGTGCTGCTTTTAACGGCGGTTTCGCGGAGACACATGGACTTCCAACGAGAACGGATTGGCTAATTATATTACGTGCACGCTGCACAAGAGGTGCCAGATGCCACCGTCACGTGTGTGCGCGCTGTCGGTGCAAGATAGTACGTTTTACTGTAAATTCAATATACGACCCCTCTGTGCCGCGTCACGCAAATGTTCCACTGGCTTATCTGGTCGAAACACACGCCAATTCAATTCTTCGCGAGTACTTTAGCAGGAAACGGTGCGCGTACAATAGCGCGTAATTTACATTCGCGAACAAAACATAACCCGTCCCGAATTTGTTGAGAGAGCACGTGATGCGCGATAAAATTATATCTCTCGGATGACACGTCACTCTCGAATGGCATTTTCAGTTCTCGAGTGTCTCTTTTCACGTTTTCCTCCATAATCCCGTGACAATCAAATATATCCGTTATTGTTAAATGCATTATGCAATGGCTATATTAATTTGAAAAGATATATCAATTCCCTAAGGATTGATAATTAAAACACGCTCGAATTTTAAAGATACATATTTTATCGTATACTATCACGTGCAGTTTTCCTTTGCCTAGAATGCAATGAAATATCGTTACGTTTTATACATCGAGCCAAGCTTGATAAATGTTCTCTAGTGTTCAAACGAGATTGTCATCGGATGTCGGATTCCGCGAGCTGCTATTAACGCTAGTGACATTTCCGAGAATTAATTTTCGCAAGTGGAGAGTTCACTCGTTAGAACTCTGCTGTAATAGCAGCAGAAGAGGGATGCAACAAAACGTTTCATTATTCGTCGGTCCGCGAACTTTTCTCATCAACGTCGCGCGCGCCATGTATACCCAGCCGCCAGGTATACACGCACAGCTTCAACATCGCCGATGATCGCTTCTCTCGTCTCGGGAATCCGCGAGCAAGAAACGCCATTAACGTTGATTCGCGACAAACCGTCGACGAGCGATGGATGTCTCGAGTCACGCGTTCGTTTTCGCGCTGTGACTCGATCGTGCGATACCGAGTATCGATATCGGAAGTCGTCGCCAGTCATTTTGTACCCACGACAAACCCCCGCGCCGGATTTCAACTCGCAGAACTCTGTCCATCTGTCTACCTATCTGTCTATCTCTCATACATTTGTTGTGTGTGCCGTAAACATATTTTTGGGCATGTTTTACGAATAGATGCTTCCCTGGACTACGTTATCGATGATTTGACCACGAGCGTTGTGCCGTTTTTTCCTCATTTTCCTTGTCTCATGCGTTTTTTGTCACTCGTGTGCGTGCCTCGTTTATCTCCACCCTCGTTCTTTTTGGGTTACTGTGTTTTACACTTATTTTCTCTCACGCACCGGATTGGCTTTTTTCAAAATTTACTTTGGCCCCGTTTTTATGTTGTGCGTGCTCGAACCTGTCACCCAGTCACGGGTGGATAATCGAGCAGCTCTGGCCGCAAATGATCGAACAGTTATGTATGATTTCCGTTGATCTTCCCTCGTTGATGCCTGACCTCGCAGCCGCAATCGAGCATACCCGAGTATCTCGTATGTACATAAAGTTTCGTTTCGTTCCTTCCTTCATTGTTATCAGTTTTGTCCATATTCGCTGCGACTCATATCTTGGTTCGTCGCCATCATCGGGGACACGCATACTCATCAATTAGTATCAATCATCGACGTACATTTTCATGAATGCCGTAATTAATTTTTGGGCATGTTTCGTCAGAGTTGCTTACCATGCGTTAGGTGATCACGAACGTGCGATCACGTTTTTTCTGTTAACTCCCCTGTTCTTTCTCTTTTTTGTCTTTTCTTTCCCTTTTCTTCGAGAGCGTAGTGTGTTCTCGTAGTGTCTTTTTGTCGGTGAGATTCTCTTTTTTTGTTTTTTTTTCTTTTTGTGCGCCGTGCTGTAACGGCAAGTTCAGTAACGATTTTAGATTGGAGTTGATGACATAGTTAGAGAGCATCTTTGATTGCTGGAGTCACCGTCTCGTATGTCAGTACAGTCGGGCAGTATAGTAGTGTGCGATTACGTATACCTTTATTACCTCTGCAATTAAAATTGAACGAGCAAGAGCAATTGCTGATTGTCTTTTGCGCCGCTATGTGACGCCCGCGGATCGAAACGCTCGTATATCGAATGGAGCGAGGGACACGCTCTATCTCTTTGTCCGATCCCGTACGGAAAAAGAGGAACATTACAGGGGAACCATGAAACACTCGAAACGAGAACGATACTGGCGATTTCCCGCATCCTACTGGCGAGTGAGCTGACACTGAAATTAACTCTCTCCTATACAATTTTACCGATTGCATATCCTTTAATTTATAATTTATGACCGTCGCGGGAGAAAAAAACATAATTATGTGTATTATACGTTTACATAACACTATATATAATATTATAATGCGGTCTAATTTGCATAATCGTGTAAGTACAGAATTAACAAAATTAATTATATAGCCAAAAGATCTGTTTCGTGCAGGTAAAAGTGTACTGGAGCCGGTTAACGATATGCTCACGTGTACATGCATAATTACACACACGTACACAGACACGACTAACATCGCCACCGCGCACCAATGGTTCAGGGACTGGTTGTGCACCGACTGGGGGTTGTGAGGTCCACGTTCTAACTCTGCTCTACCTATCGTAATTTGATACACGTGCAACATTCTATGCGACAGTCTTATTACAAACTCGCTTCTTGCCCACACACATACACACACGATATTAACGAGTAGCTGTTAACGACACCGTACGTGCACACACTCACACACCCACACGCATACCTTCGGACTGAGGATCACGCTTATGAGCTGTAACTACTGTACTAACCGACACCGCCGATATATAGGTAATAACCGTATTCGCGGAAGGCGATATCATCCATTAGACGTCGTATAATGTCGTATAACGTGGCTAACGAGCAATTAAAATCGGCACCATTTGTCACGGGCATGAGACGCGGCCGTTGCTCTCCGAGAACTTCTCCCAAATTAACGTTCAATCACCATATCGATAACGAGTAAGAGGAATTAATCAGCGCGCCATGCGCGAGTTCATTTTGGACCTTCATCGTGAATTAATAAGCGCCGAATTAAATCCCGCGGCAAAACTGACGTTTCGTCTAGACGTGGAGCATGGCTGATCAGTAGCAGTGCGAGATCCTAAGGCTGCCAGGTGAGCTAATATTAATATTGTGCTCGTCGGATGTTTCTACGAAGCAAAGGTAAACCGACATATCTTGTAAAACTATGAGGCCACCTTCTTTTTGCGACGCGACGGTGTGTTTTTCTCGCGAAAAATTTCCTCAAAGTACGGAAAATATAAGGCATAGAATTTACAAGAGAAGATCAAATAAATAAGAAGCGACAAAAAAATATCGTAAATGGTTTAGATAAAACGGAGCTCTATATATTCGCATATTCGTTTATAAATTTTAGAAACGCGTTTATTAGTGCTTAATATTCTCAGAAAACTCTTCTGTGTTGAGTAATTGTTTGTATTAAATAATCGTTTGAGAATTAAACTCTCTGATTTTACATAAAATACAGAAACGAGAAAGCAAGATTAATACATCGGACTTGGTTGCTCACTTTGATCGGCGCAATCGGAAGTCAAAGGATTAACACATGCATTATATGTGTAGAGGTTCATAATAGTGCTGTTGGTTCATTCACCGAAGATGATGCAATATGATCGACGATCGTTAGAATCTTTTACGTGATGTCGATTTCATCGAGCCGCGTCGTTATACGCCAAGATATTAATTGCGCGTTTTAAAGCTGCTTCGATCTTGCTTCGATCTTGCTTCGGTATTAATGCTCGGTATATATTCTGCACGTTTTAAGCGAATTTTAAAACGGGTGCTTCCAGAACGGCCTCGATATTGCAAAAATTATCTTTCGATCGGAATAATCTCGCTACCCGATGGCGCCGCATGGCCCGATAGTGCGAACCGTTATTTATTGTCGCGATGTGCACGATGCCCCAGAATTCCCACCTTTCCTTTTAATGACGAATTCTTGGACGATATTGCAGTCGACTTCATTTTGATGGAAATGTAATTGGAGGCCATTATTTGCCGCCTATCCCTTTTTATAGTATTTAATATTAAATACCTTCGTAAAATTAAATCTTGAATGAAATTTTTTTAAAATGAATGTGACGTAGATTTGATTAAAATATGTAATTTCGCTTACTTGTAAGTTTAGTCTTGATGCATTTTATTTTTTATGTTAAATAAGTTCCGAAAAATTAAAACTCAGCTGAAGGTTTACATAATAACAGAATCGAGCAGTTTAAAAATGCTAAAGTTAAAAAAATAATGGACGCAAACACTCGTAAATATCTTCCATTTATTCTCCATTAGTTTACTGTTTTATAATCGCACATGTTGAATCGAACGCGTTGATTGTTTGCACTTAAGTTTCGCTAAAAATGCATTTTGAAATTAATTGTTGATCAGACTGGCAAACGGCACGAAAATGCGCGACAAGCGCGTATGCCAAATGATCGTCATTTTTTTCATATTTCTAAATTGTGACAAAATGTACCTTTTACAGGATTTTTAATGGTCGAATATATCCGTGTGTCAATATTACTATCCATTCGTGCAACGTATCGCGTTATTCCTCATCATCGCCGCCAATCGCAGAATTCGATGCACTCGATTCGACGCATGGCTCTTGCCATTCTCGTGGATATTTCCGCGGCAAACGTAAAGAAAAAAAAGATAAAATATATTTTCCATTTTCCGAATAACAGTAAACGAATTACTCGTGATAACCGTATTCGTGTTGATAATATTTATTTATCGCATATCGATATGACAAAAACCGCTGGGAATGCGCGCTGCACATACAAAGCTTGTTCAATATTAAAAGAAAATTCTCGTTTTTATTAGGCGTGTTACATAAGTAATTAACAAATTTTTCTTCATTTCTGATTGTGATTTTATATATCTCATGCAACTTTTCCTGCCTTTGCAATTATTTAAAAAAATATAAAATGTTGGAAACTGCAGAGTTATAATGAAATATAAAAATTCTCGTTAAACAAAGAATGAACCAATTTAATTCAATTTGCTAATGATCGCGAAAACAGCTGCTTTAATGTTAAACATATAACAGAAAAATGTTCATATAAATGTGATTCAACATTCAAGTTCCGCTGCTCGTCATTTCTCTCGCGCAACGGAATAGATAGTAATCGCCAGAGTTTTATGTTAGGCTAGAGAAATACGGCTGATGAAAAAAAATGCTATCAGGATTAATCGTAAAATACGACGGTGCCACGCCAGTTTTGCCATCTCCAGAAAAAAAAGGATGTCAACATTTTTCACGGAAAATCCCTTCACCCACACCGAGGAGTGGCATTTGCCCGCAATTCGGACGTTTTATCCCGCACGTTCGAATAAAGTCGCACGGGGACTGCGAAGCGTGTTCACGGGAATATTTCTTCCGCGTTTTTCAGCAGACGTGAGCCAAGATGCACCAGAGAGAGAGACGTAATTTCGTAAAAATCCGAAAATGTAAAATCGCTCGAAGAGACTTCTCGCTTTCCCGGGCGAACACGACTTAACATCTGAACGGCGTTTTTAAGAATCCCCTCGGAAAATGATATTTCAGCGCCGGGAACTCGCTTTTTCCGCTCGCTTCGCTCCTCATTACGCGTTAAAGCAAGAGCAGACTCTCGTTTTGTAGAGCGCATTTCTCGCGTACGATATCTCGGTACAGGCGAGCGTTGCGTTTAAAATGTAACGCGGTGCAGGCTTAAATAATCGAGCTCCATGTACGGAACATAAGCACTTAACGGATCCTTGCGTATTCACAAACGAGCCAGTTCCGCTAACGGCTCGTTCGCGAGGAGGCGAGGGTGGGCAATACCTGAAGATTGAATCTTTTAAAGAACTCGTTAAGCATGATGTACAGTGACTGAGAGGTTTGCTACGTTTAACTCCCAAAGTACGAAATTCATATCTTACATGGAGCTTAGGCGCATGCGAGCGCGTTTAACGGCGCGTTTGATTTAATTTTCAGTTAAATAACCATGTAATGCAGCCGCCGTGGAAGTATCCCCTTTGAGCGTCTCCGCACATCGAATGATGTACAAAGCAGTCTCAAAAATAGATTTCGATAATCAATCGCGAAAGATACGGTTAATCGCGATGAATCTTTAGTACTTATGTTGTATCTTTCTATTTCTCTCTCATAAGTAACTCTCTTTCTCTCTCATAGGTAACATAAGAGAATGATATATCATATAATTGATACAATTGTAACAAGACTCACCGAGATGACTTGATCAGTAAACGTCAGTTGCACGTCTGCATTCTAAAATAAATAAGAAAAGTATTAATAATAAAACATATTAGACTTATTTTAATGTTAATGAATAAAATGTGTAATTTAATGATTTATTTTAATTTTAATTTTTGAGAACAGTCATTGAATAATACGCTAACGATAGAATTTTATACAAATAGAATTCCATTAGGAAAACATGTGAGAACTGTCTTTATACAAGCACCTTGATAAGAATATATTCTCTAATATAAAGATCATTCTTCTTTAACTTGGTTTCTTAAACTTAATTAAAAATCTATTTAGCCAAGTTTCAACACTTCTACAGGATTAAGCTTTTAGAAGGCGAAAGGACGATAAAATTGAACCTCTCAATTAAATCTGAATTAATTCTCACTTTAATTCGATTTATTGTGAATTAGAAATGCAAATAGTGTGATACCTAAGATCGGAGATTAAAAAGTTACGGTAACAACAAACAAAACCGTGCTCAAAATGAAACTTTTACCGAGAATAGGTCTCGAGAAAGTCTTAGGTCCAAGAATTCGTTTTTCTTCCTGGTTCCTACCCACTCGAGAATATCTTACGTACAAGGTGTCCCCGAACCGACGGCAATTTTAATAATAGATTGCTTTACGAATTTGTAGCTGAGATGGGGTTCCCCGAAAACAGACTTTCGTGGGAAGTTGTTTGTCGCAGTCCTTCAACTAGTAACGAATTAAATTAAACTTCGGTAATTAAAACCTCAAATTAACAAACTGAGAACGAGAAGATCACGTTTCTCGACCGGACGATATTTCTTCATTTAATTTTCATCGGAGGCAAACGGACATGCCAGGTTTGATCGCAGGTTCAATTATCAAAATTATGGTCTGCGGTTCCGGGACACGTCCTGCGGAAGCGTCAACGTCGTGCCCGTGTTTGAATTGACAAACGGCGCTGTCAATTCGGGGGCGCGTACCCTTTGAACTGGGCAGGAATTCCTCTCTGGAGACAGCGGGATCCTTCCGGATCGATGGACATTTCGTGTGGACGTCTAACGGATGATACGGCGGCTGTGTACGGCCGTGTGTACACGCGGTACATCGTTCATACACGCGGGACAAGGGAACGCACGCACTGTACGCACATTACACGAACACACGCGCGTATACATGTACACATGTGCAAGATGCAATGCGTGCGCGTGCATACACGACAAGACGATCGAACGATCGAACGCGCATGTAATAGAGCCATGCGGTTCGTTCAATCGATGAGCTGAGCTTTGGACACGCGAATAATTATGTTGAATCAGACTGCTTCCAGGATTAATCAAAAGGGAGAACAATCTCACACGACACAATTGTTTTAATTAAAGTGAATTGAAAGCAACTCGTTATTGCTTGAAGACATTACTAACATCTAATCTATAAAATGGAAATTGATATAATACCTTTTGCGCATCGTAAGCTTTGCAACTGATTTGCCCAATCATGCAAAAATAAGCAAAATTAACGAAAAGCGGAAATTGATCAGCGCAAGTGGATGTCTAACTTTTTCGATATTGGGAATATTAAAGTTACTTCCTTACTTACTAGTAATTAATTCCACGAAAGGAAGTTCATTCTGGAATACTGTAATGAATCTTAAATGATTGAATCAAATTTAGCGTTGAAGAAATTTAATAAACTGAAAAATATTTACACCAATCCCCGAGTTTCGGATTGGAAATTCATAATTTTGGATTCCCAATGGATTCTGGTTAAATTCATTTAACTATTTCTGTGGTTGGTTTATGCGTTTTAGCAAGATAATCGATTTAATTTATTTGAATTAAATTAGTGCCTAAGTGATAATGCGCTATTGAAATAATTAATTTTGAACGAGATACCCGGCGAATCGCAAAATTAGTAAATGAAGGCTAATTGTAATTAATGAATTTTGCGCAACTTTCGTTAAACCAAAACGCGATAACCGTCCAGGCGAGATTTTAAAGGCGGAAGTTTACCTTGCGTCTTCTATCCGGTACTTAATTACGAAATTAATTTATATCTCGCGCGCTGCAGACTTACAGAAAGGATTTCAATAAAATTCAGGAAAATTTAACGCGACGAATATTCGGCTGCTAAACACATGTTGATTAATCGATTCTGCCAATTACTAACACATTTTATATAAAGCGAACCATCAAACCGGTTGATTAATTATTTAATAAATTATTAAAGCAATATTTACGTCTGACGATAAATTACAAGGACTTCCATTTTCATTCTGTGTATGTTTTCGATGACTGTATGCTAGTTAATTTTGTGTTAATTGAAGTTCGCAGTTTACAAAGCGTTTCACATATATGCACGCAAGTTTTAATTTAATCTCGTCAAAGCTACGTAATGCTGCTTTTCAATTTTACTCGACACGTTACAACATTGGTTCCCGTAATATACTTCATATTTTATTCCCAGCATATTTTTTATTATCATATTAGTTGCTGCAACGTTGGACTAATGAACGCAACAGCTGTAATAATGATAACGCGACATTTTCCGGATAACAATGCTGATATCTCATTCTATCAGAGCATCCGTTCGCAATGGAAATCCTTCTTTATCTTTTTCCGACAAACGTCCGATTTAATACTTTAAACCCCACGGGTAATGGAATTGCACTGTGGCATTTAAATAGCCAAGAACTTTGCGAATTTCACAAGTGAACTGGATACATTACCGACCTAAATCTTTCACCGATGGTCCATTTCTTCCAGTATTAGTAGTGCAATACGAATCTTTCATGTCACAGCAGCGTAACATTTCGGCTATTGCCGGATGTAAATGTCGGATCGCATAAAACTCGCAACGGTAACTTGCAATCAGCTACCTGATTAAATTCCGAATTCATTTTTATAATTCTTTTAACAAATTCACACAAAACATGATGCAAAAAATGAATATATTTCAAAGTAAAAAATTCTTTTTTTCAAGATACACCCATTTTCCATTTTTTTCAAATTGACAAACTCCGCGTTAATTGTAATTAGCTTTCAGATTCGCCGGTTAGGCAAATTTCGAATAAGCCACTATGGCGCACGGGAGTATAACGTTCCTACGTTGATTTCTCAATTGAATTCGGATCAATAAAATCTCCAGCGTTCATTAACGAACGACAATAACGCGCAGTCGAACAGCAGTCTGATCGACTAATCACTCATTCACGGAGCTCGACTCTGCGGCCGTAATAAAGCACGCGCACCCTACACACAGCACATACAACGGGGACGTAACACTTCTGCCACCGAATTAACAGCGGTAACAGTCGAGGATGGTAATTGGCCCTCGCGAGCGAAAGGGAATGTAGCTAGAATCAGCCAATTGTGTGCCTTTTGAGTGCGTGAACTTTGCCTAGGTTTACGACCGCCCTTCGTAAAGAGCTCACTGTGTTAACACGTATCGTATACACGTATATTTAACGTCCACATAATACGATTGTACACACGCGCGCAGAGATCTGTGTGTCGAGTGCACCGAGTAGGGAAACGGAAGAGGGAAAAAAAGGAAATCGACGGCCGGAAGCGAAAGACGTGCGGCGCGTTAGGTAAAGATCGCCACTGATCGCTATACACGTCGTAGAACCGTAATCGATATAACTTCAGCGCGTATTTCGATGTCGCGGACGCGGCTTAAGTGCATTCTGCATCAATCGATAGAAAAAAAACGCGGACATTGCGGCAGTGAAAAGATCGATCTCGCACGATCTGGACCACGCGCGTGGGAAATCGTGAGAGAGTTATGGAAAAATGCGTCAGCCCGGAGTTCAGTAGTGGTTTTCAGCGAGTCATTCAGTTTGAGATGCAGAGTTTCGCTGGTGTTTTGTAACTCTTTCTTTTTTCCAATTTTTTTTACTTCGCGGATTGACGCGTTTTTGCACAACACCGTCCGGGAAAGGGGGATTCGCGATCGAAATTATGCTGATTTTCTTTGATCATATCGCGTCGACAGAATGACGGGGAACGCAAGAAGACGCTGCGGTCCATGTCGCGTACTATGTATAGAGATCAGTGAGATTCTGTTGTACTAACACTCCTCGTATCACCTCAGATGTGTTGACACGTTCCAGCGAAGAAGTATCTTTCTCATAACGACGATATCAGACGTTTACTTGAACTCTTTCTCTCATTCTCTTTCTCTCTCTTTCTCTCTATCGCTATGCTCTTCTTCCTACTTCTCTCTCTCTCTCTCTCTCTCTCTCTCTCTCTCTTTTCTCTAGTCGCGTACATAAACGCGTATGCGACACTTTCTTTGTTTCGCATGATGATTTTTTGTTTCAAGATATTTTTTCTATCTCGTTATATTATATTGAAAGATTAATAGAATTATCCGTTTTCGAATGTATACATATACATACATATGCACAGGGTGATCGGCAGTGACAATCGCTATTCCTTGCTTCTTATCTTTGAATTTGATCAATAATCGATTTTCCATCTCGAGATCTTAAACTATCTTGATAATTAAAATTGAAATTTAAATAAAATTTATCATGACGCGTAGAAAAATGTGGAATAATACATTAATTGTCGTTGCGCTAAATATAACAGATGTATTTATTACGTGTATCAACTTGCGAGATATGTGTGTACCGTTACCTGACAAGACAAATGCTTGAAACTCAAATGATCGACATATCATAAATTATTCACATTGTTATTTACAATTTAAACTAGTGCTTGTACAGAGTAACTACCAATGCATCTCCAAATGCAGTTTTTTTATCGATTTTAGATTCGCATAAGTCAAGCTTAAAATTAATAAAACCATATGATTTTTGGCGCGTATCAATAAATGCGATCAGAAAAGGAAATTGGACTCTGCGTGCAATTACAACTCTTCTTAACGAACAAATACCGTGATATTCTGGATCACGAATCACGATATCGTCGAAAGGAAACGCGGTTAGCCTCAGGCACCCTGTACGCCCGTATCTTGGGGATTGGAATAACCAATATCTGTCTGCGACTCGAAAAGAGTAGGTCAAACGTTATGTAACCGAATAAAAGTAACAATTGTCCTTCGATTCCCGAGTCACGTAAAGATATCGCTTGTTCCATCTTCAATATATAGATATGTATATACGATCCTCTTTCTTTTCTCTTTCCTTCTTTTCTTTCTCTCTCTGTCTGTCTCTCTCTCTCTCGCTTTCTCTTTCTCTTCTATCTATCGCTCTCTCTTCTTACTTTAGAAAATTTCCGTTCTCGTTTCTGTTTTTCCGTTTTCCGTTTCCGTTTTGTTAAGTCGTTCTCGGCGCTCCGGGGCAGCCTGTGCGCGCTTTTGTAATATGTGCCTTTGTGTGTGTCGACAGCTCTGGAATCGACAATAATCCAACGGTCTTTTACCACTTAATGCCCGGTTCCACGGCGCAGACCAACAAGTTTCATACGTTTTACCTTCAGCAACGCGCCGAACAGTCGACGACTTGGGCCGACATTAAGGTCAACCATCCGTTGGACTATGAAAGCATAAAGGAGTACAATCTCACCATACGAGTGGAGGTATGACTCGTCTTTCGTATGCGTTTTCGCGCGGGAGACAACGCTCGCGCAATTAAATCGCTCTTTATGCAAGAAAATAGGAACGTCTCTTGCTGCGGCACCGCGGAGCAATCACGAACGTAAAATCATCGTAGCTTAACGACTGATAGCATTAAAATTCTCTGGTGTTTGCATAGTAATATGCTCTCTATATTGATGAGACAAGACGAGCTTCTATTAAACGTTAAATTAAATGTAAATCAGACGGTGAAATTGAACGATTATAGTTGACTTTAAAGGAATACTTTTTCTACACAAGTATAATAGAAAACTAGCAAGTGAACTGAATAAACATTATCGGATATAAAACTGTTTTTTATCGCAAAATATTTCGTTATTGAGAATTTGATTCTGTGTTAAAAAAATACATATGTTCCAATATGCAATAAATGCAAACACAAATATAACAAGCGCGTACTGCTGCACGGGAATGATAACGAAAATGCCAAGGTGCGCATGGTGCTTATGCCTTCATAAACGCGATCGACTTTATCTCCTTAGAATAACGGAGCCCAGCAGCTGGCTTCCGAGGCGACTGTGTACATCATGCTGGAGGATGTTAACGACGAGATACCGCTGTTCACCGAACGAGAACAGGAGACCGTACTCGAAGGCGAACCGGTGGGCAGCAAAGTCACCCAAGTGAACGCCATCGACAAGGATGGAACATTCCCCAATAATCAGGTAAATCGATGTTGGGAGTTACTCTAAACGTACTGACGTAAACGTACCCGGGACGTAAGGTGATAGCAATCAATTAATTGCAGCAATCACTTATGCGACAATGCATGCGCCATGACTACGATGTCTTAGATTCCATGTCTCAGATTCCGTACGCTTTCTTCCGCAATATACGTATTAATCATGAGAATAATCTTGATGAAAGCTAGATAATTCTCCCCTTTGAGTTCTTCACACAAATCTTCATACAAATCTTTCAAGTTATTTAAGTTAAATTATTATATTTATATTATAATATTATTCTAATATTATGTATATAATAATGTAATAAATCGCGATTTTTGCAAATTTATACTATACGGGAATAAATTTACACGCACAACAAAGTCTCTCTCATATTTTTCCGATAAAATTAATTTCACTTGCTTCAGCACTATCTATTTGATCTTCTAACCCGAAATACCAGTACCGGGATGCAATCAATTTATCTGGCATAAGCACAAAGGCGTGTACGTGCGTTCTTGTTATGCCGCGCATTATTATATATATAAAAAAGGATCAGCCGACAAAGAAACGTCGAGGAAATTAGCTCGATTAATGAAAGATCGCCGGGGATAGGCATCGCATTCGACATAGCGGTTCTTCCGTTTCCTTTCTTCGCTGCGGAGGAGATCCGATTTCGAGTGGATCAATTGCAGGGGGATTGCGTTCCGAAGCCGCACAAAAGAACCGGAGAACATACTCGTATCGCGCTGCGGCAGGGCGCTTGAGCAGGACTTAAGGGAGCTCGGTCGTCAAAGTCCTGATTGGGACGAGGCGGAGCAGGACGGCCGGGAATTGGGAAATAAGGGTGGATACATGGGATGCTTCAAGATGTACGGTATCGCTATACCTTAGAACGTCGCATCGGGGAAACTTTAATTTCATGTGCACACCCTGTAGAACCGCACACCGTTGCTGCCGTTGCTGGTGGAAGTGTTATAAACTCCGTAACGCACGCCAGACGATCACGTTTGGGTGGCGTTGAATTTATCGCGTGTGGTCGCATTAACGGATATGCAAGCACCGCGGCTATGGATACGTACATACCGGCGCCGATGTTTAATCGCGCGATTATCATTCGTATTTTGCGCTAGCACCGGGTTGCTACGTTACGAAACGCATAAAGCTTTGTGGCACGTTTTCACGCGATCGCGATCATGGTATTATATTGATATGCGCTGAATATTAAGGCGTAACTCACCAATTTTG
Source organism: Ooceraea biroi (assembly GCF_003672135.1). NCBI lineage: Eukaryota > Metazoa > Arthropoda > Insecta > Hymenoptera > Formicidae > Ooceraea > Ooceraea biroi. The sequence goes on from NC_039516.1 coordinate 10,617,616, forward strand.
GGGAAACAAGCCGGAGATTGGACATAGATTTAAATCGCGTCAATTCCTTCTCTCGATTTAAAACGGTGAATATATATATTATTACTTTCGTGTTTTAGGATTTGTAAAATTAAATATTCGATAGCGACACTCGCGAATTTTGCCTTTCGTAAGTTCGTCGTTCGTACAATTTCCTCGTACACGTCATTTAATCCGTGCTTATTTCACGAGACATTTAAAGCAACGGCTTTACCTGTCTTTCAAGAAAAATGAACAGCTGTTGGGCAGAAAAAGTCGGTATGCACTTTACTGCTACAAGGCAAATTCGTCTTTCCTTCGTTAAACGAAAATGAGATCCTTCTGTAGTGAACAGTCCTGCGAAAATGGTGCACGATGCAGCTGCTGAGAAGCAAAGAAAAAACACCCAGTCTTTCCCCTGCAGCGCGCAAACGGGAGCGAAGCGACCGTAAAGTATCGCAGAATTTCCGCTGGAGAATTCGCCGATTAGGTAGCGCGGAATGCGCGTCGCTGTAAATCTCTGCCGGTTACGCAATCCTTCGCGTGCGCGCGAAAGATCCGCCAAATATGCACGTACCATTTGCATGAGCTAGACGGATGCTGGATGAGTTACGGAACGGAAACATTGCGCGCAAAGACAAAAGGGACACGATAAGCGAAACTCGCTAGGAACGAACACCGGCATGTCGACCGTTGTAATCGTGTTCCTGCAAACTCGATAGTGTCTTCTTCTCGTCGCTCGTATTCATCCGCTTGTCCCGGCACGCACGCTGATATCGGCGATCGCCGAGCAAAGAGGGAAAGTTTTGCAAAAATCAGATGACGACAAGGAGAACAAAATTTAGCCATAAATGTATAACTTTTAGATTCCGCGGTAACGGAAAGTTCCACGAAGGTGTTCTAACAGATAAAATGCGATAATTTGATAATCGAATCGAGGATTTGTATATTATATAATGGCGTATACATGTCTGCATCAGTGTAATGCAAGATACAAAAAAAATAATGAAAGTGGATCCCACGAGAAGTACGCAGTGTGTTTCCGTTTTCGCTGAACGGACTACGTAACGAGAACATTTGTTAATGTCGACGTTAACATGAACGTTCGTTAATCAAGCTTTGTCACTGTTTAACGTCGCCTTCCTTAATTAGAGAGGTGCAAAGCAGTACGGAATGACCCAAAAGAAAATCAACCCGTCATTACGAGTTGCAGCAACATTGTTTACTACCTCGTCAAAGCGAGGAGACCCAAGTGGCAGACACAAAGTGCCGCATGTTCGGCAAACTCGGTTCGGAACAAAATCACGCCTTGAGAAATTCATTCTAGCGTCGCGATACCATTCCGAAAGTTTTGCACTCTCGACGTACGTATCGTACGCCGTATATGCATTTTTATATGCGTTTCGCGTGCTTTATACGTATGTGCACTTTAATATAGAACGGAGAATTTTTCGCGAATAAAAGTAAAGCACGTTGGATTGCGGAAGAGGTCGTACACTCGCGATATAGCGAACGAGGACTGAAGCTCGTCCCACATAATTCAGAGCGCCATACACGCGTGACGGATGCGCCTTTAACAAGATTAAAATGTGGTTTGCAATAAGATAATTAAAGTCAAAACGGCCTTTCACGAACATTACGAGAAACGTTGTCAAATAACGCATCAGCAGAATAAACACCCTATCGTAAACACCCTACAACGCCGTCATAAATTACAAAATGCTTTTCATATTTTACACTTTTTAATTTCCTGATTTCTCAAAAATACAAGCTGGTCGGCGAGTGCTGATAATTCGCGGCCGTGTACTTAGGCACGTCGAGATTATCCCATTAGAGCCACAGCGAACAAGCACATCTCGTTTTCTCGCTAATGCGCGATGTCTCGCGGACTTATGACATCCGCAGCTGGTTACTTGTGCATGCAAGACACTCGCGAGTGAAGGCAATAAAGCCCGCGTTGTTTATCTAGGTCACGTATTACGTGGTGGACAGCAACAGGAATGAGGGCAAGGATTACTTCGAGATCAACAGGGAGACCGGGGAGATCTTCACGAAAGTAATGTTCGATCGCGAGAAGCAGGGTGCCTACGCCCTCGAGGTGGAGGCTAGAGACGGAGCACCGTCTGCGCGACCCAACAGCAACGGCCAACCTAACTCAGGTAAGTGTTGCGGAAAATTTTATTTAAAAGATGCCTAAGGAAAAGAGAAAGAGAGAGCGTGCGCGCTCTCTCTCTCTCTCGCCCTGTAACAGACCGTATTACTGCCGTACTATAAATTTCGGTAAATAATAGATTGCGCGAGCGCGGTATATCTATATTCAGGTAGCCTGGATGGCCGCGTGGGCGTGCCAGTCGTACGAAATTACCGTACAAAATGGTGTTGCAACCGGGAAAAGAATCGCCCGGCATAAAATTACAACTTATAAACATGCCTGTGTAATTTATGTAACGAATGGTGTTTAAAGAGCTTGATTTAAGCGCGAACGCGACGCGCGTTCCACGGCGCCTTTCGCGATTCGCGACCGTCGCGCCATTTTTACGCGCCCCATTGTACAGGTATGTGCAGCTTTTAAAGCACGGCAGAAAATTATCTGTCGCGAAGGTAAGCTTAAGTCATCAAGGAAAGATTGAAGGTAACGCGTGGTGGCAGGTTTTGAATCGTGTAATCCGCTTCATCATAAAAGACGTGTAATGTACGTGCAGCGAAAATCTCTAAAGCGTATTTTAAGAAGTAACAAAGATGCATTTTATTCCGCGCAGGCGTTTTATAAATTCAAGTAAATAATGGGTCATAAGAGCAATATTTATATTCATGCATGAGCGGCGCGGTGGTGCGTGCAGCCCATACAAAGTCGCCATATGAAATTCGGATGGAACGCCCGCTTATCACACGCTGGCATGACTTGATGATAAAAAAAACAGAATGACATTCGGAATTTTGTGAAACAATGAATTCATTCGAGAACGGAACGTTTGGGAGATATAAAACAAATATCAGTCACGTAATTTTGTACATCTGTTACGCGCGCGCGCGGTGTTGCTTTAAAACGAGTAATACACACACTCTTCATTCTTTTACAGAAAATTTGCGATTATTTATTCGTGCATCTCGTAAAGTCCTTCAAAACTTACATGCAAGATTGTAAATTTGAAATCTGCTTTTCTCAGCATTATAAAGTTGCATATATATCTTCCTTAAAGTGGTGTTCTCGTAAATGAACTTGGCACATAGTGAAGTTTAGTCTCCATAGAAGACATAATTTATCTCTTGCGTATATTACATTAGACGAGAACACAACGCGCGTGTGCTGCGTGCATTCTATTTGTTGTTTCCGAAACTTGTGTAATATTAAAGAAAACTCATTATTAGATTAAAACCCATTATTAGATTAACACATATTTCTATCAGAATAATGAAATAACGCGATTAAAATCATTCGCGATTCACTCATGTTGCACTAAAAATAAATGCAAACAAGTGCAGACTGTTTTTCCTCTCTTTATTTTCGCGTTTTGCAAAGTAATGTTACTGGTCACAATGACAACTATAATAAATCACCCACGAATGTAATATTGTCCGAGAATCCTCGGGGAAATTTGTAAAGGCGACTACGTTTGGCGGCGCCAAACTTCAGAATTTTTTCCAAGCAGTATGATTTGCATTATCGGACTTTAATGGTGCGAACTTTTGCGCATTAACGTGATTACGATCGTCGCGTCCGTTCCTGAGGGAACTCGCATCTTGCATTAGTTGATTGCATGCCTGTACACTTAGTTGCAACTTTGAGGAGGCGGAATCGATTGGACAAGCTATGGCGTTGAATCAACTTCTCACACGTTTCCACATAAAAGAATTATGATCGATAACTCACGATATTCCACGCGATGTATTATTCCACAATGTCTATCTACATGTCGGTGTATTGTGACTGATGCATGACTCGTAATTAATAAATGAAGCTATAATCTAGTGATGTTAATCACAATCACGTAACGTGATTAACGATGTGTTTTGTCAAATTTTTACGCGAATGCTGAATTCGGACCAATTAGCGAGATGAAAGATTAATTCAGACCCTCTTGAAACGAATCGCGAATCACTTTGGATCAATCTATATAATTATCACGGGAGCGAGATCAACGGTGAATGCACGATAGTCGAATTGCTAGTTTAATTGCGCCGAGCATTAATCCCGACTGCTGTTTACGGCTCGTTGTAAGCCCGTAACGTTAATTCTCGCTTCCCTCGGCACTTCTTCGTTAGCTGAACAACTTCCTTTAACGCTTTTGCATACGAAATCCAAGGATAAAACGTGACGCTGCCTATTCAATCTAATTAAGCAATATTCGACGATCTGTTTGTCGCACATCCAGAAGATCAAACGAGAAAGAGGAATTTTAATTTTATATTTAATATTTTTAATATTAATATATTGATAAACTAAAACCAATAGTTCGTGTATTACACCGCGTTAGAAATTCACGAATAAATCGTGGGTTTCGTTATCTGACAGATTTTCCTCTCGCGGATGCATTTTGCATTAGATTGGCGCACTGTGCCTCCTCATGAAGATTTAAGTCCTGAATCTCCTTTATCTCTTCACCGATCGATCGGTATTAACGCGCTCGCAGCACTCGTGTCCCGTTTTCGCATACTGGCTCGTATTAAATACGTGTGCGGCTAATTAACGTGGCTCCAGTCGAGAGCGCGGAGCTTCTCCGAACACAATACGCATTTTCGCTAATTAAAAGCTAGATTCAAGAACGTCGGGCAGATAATTAGTCCTTAATGTCGTTACATTCGGCGCGGGCGTGCCATGTCGGATCGCATTAACGTTGCATTATAAGGAGAGTACGCTGCGTACGTATGGCATCGTTAAGTGAGATTGGTTTCGCCCGCACACGATATTTGTCTCCCTCCCGCTGATAGTCGCCAAGATAATCACATAAAGGAAGACGTGCACGACCGATCTAAAATGAACCGCGCGCATGTGATCAAACGTTGCGAGCGAGCGAGCGAAGGTTCCAAAAGTCCATGGTAATTTTTACAAGCGCGCAAAGGCGAAACGTAATTCCTTGTTTTACAGACTCCGGCTCGAATTCCCAAATTATTGGAAGACGAGCAAACCGCCGGAGTTCTCTACTGCTACGGCTTTCAGCTTTTGAAAGCTTAGCTTATCAAAAGCTGGCTTTAGAACATCCACCATCATGAATATCCTTCTCAGGCCTGAGGCAGTGTTCTTGATAAAAGCTACGCGAAAATTGTTTCAATATATGGTACACGTCGAGTCCGAGACATTATTAATGTACGATATAGAAATATTAACGGTCGTGCAAGGGGGCAACTTTTAACGAAACGTGAATTAATGAACGCATGCTCCGCGTGCAATTGTGCTGTCCCGCTGAATAATTTCGTCGATTAAATAACGACAACAGTTAACTCGCCTTGAACTATTCATGGCAAATGTATTCGTGTTTTAATGTTGATTATAAATTTATCATTTGCTTATCGTAAATAATATGTAACTGTTGAACAGGAAAATGCACATAAATTAATTGTGGTATTCGAGATAAACCGTTCGCTGGTGCCTGTAAAATTTTACGCGCCTGTATGTTATGTAAGCCGTTTCATTCAGGAAATCGTATAAATATATCTTTGAAATACTTGAAATATATTACTAATCTTGATGTAAGAGCATATTTAACATATTTCATGGATTTTAATATTTCAATATTTTTAAAGTTGGAAATGCATTGCTCTCAAAATAAATGCTTTATTCCTGATCTTCGATATTGATGAAAAAGATATAAAATCAGTTATAACATTGAACTTATAAAATTATGCTGATCCGCATAAACACGAAGAGCTGACGGAATTACAACTGTATTTCCAGCACGGATGTATGACTCATTTTTACGAGGATTATGTGGATTACATGTTTGAAAACCTGGTTCGATATTCGTACGCTTCCGAAAACTCGACCAAATAGTTCGATTTGCTCCGCATTCTCTCTCATGATTTTTACGAACATTCGGCGGAAAAATCGTGCACTTCATGAAGCTTTCGTCCGCGAAATCGTATATAAAGTCGAGATCTCTCACGTCGCTTGCGGAATTCTGTTTCTAATAAATTCATGACTGATTCTCTCATTGCGGCGCACCGTTCCGGCTGCAGCATCGATCCCTTTTGCAATCCTGTGTGACTGCGTCAAACGAATTCGCGTAGCTAGGAATAATAATAATAGCAGACTGTGCTTCTTGAATGAAACCTATTACGCACTGTTACAATTTAGTCTGAGATTATTAAAAGATAATTAATGTCGAATCTAGAAGCTTGACGATGCGTGCAGCAATCGCGTTTATAATGACATGGACATATTACGTTTCGTTTTAGGACATTATTGTTATTTATTGTTAAAATAAATGTGGCATTTTAAAAAATAATTTTAACATTTAGAATTCATCTTGATTTTAAAAATGTGTTCTTATTTCTTGATTCAGTAATAAGTTTAATAATAATCTGTGTGGTTTACTTATTGGTAATGCAGACAAGTAACATACAAATATTTTCGCAAGAATCAGCGTAAGAAAAAATTTCATTTTTCGCGTTTTTCATTTCACATTATTTTTATCCACTTAACTGTATGAAATCACCCAGCAGAACGCGCCCGAACGAAACTCTTTTGTGACTCCGGAAATCCGGTCATATCGTCGGAGAGTTGTGTCTGTCCGACCAACCCGAGTTCCATTTCGAGTATCCATTTTGAGAGAGAAGTGTCGACATCGCGGTTGTTGCTTACGTTTGATACCGTAAACATTGTATATAAGCCTTACTCTTGCAATACTACCGCACGATTTTCTGTGCAACGTATTTTCTGCTGTGAGAAATATAAAGTGAACCGCGTGCACTGCGGAAACTCGAAAATCCTCATGCGTTCTCAGAGATAACGTAACGCGAGCGCCGTATTGTGTAACAAAAGAAGTTCCCATATCTTGCTGCAGTTTTTACTGGCCATTTTCCGCGTAACAAACACATCCTGTGTGTTACGAATTTGCGTCATGAGAAAACTGATACGGAGAATTTTCAAAGTTGACTGCATTATTTTTTCCATCCCGCTCTTGTCTATTCTATTTTGAAGTCGAGGCCAATGTTTATTGACGTTGCATATTCGACTCGTGGATTAGCACGGAGAAATGTAAAAATGGTAATGTCGACTTGAGCACGGCACCCGTGCATCGCTATAGCGTAAACGAAAGAACGTAATGGGGAACATTAAATCGCAATTATGCTAAACTGCATTACGTCGTCGGATATTAAAGGGAAAACGGAATGGACAGCCGTGATTTCCAAGCACGAGTAGTCAGGCTTTAAGCTACCGGATTATACTCGCGCGCGCGTGCACAAAGCGAAAAGCTTCGCGTGAAACATTAACGTAAAAAAAAATTACAAGACAAAGAAACGCATATCGTAATATTAGATTTCAGTAATGCTAAAATTCATATGAGGATTAAGATCGCTGATCTTTTCAGACAACAGCATTCCCGATTCTAATCCTTCCTTAGAATTCTCGATATAAATTTCGTTCTCACGTGAAAAAAAATTCCAATGACATCGTAATTTTGGATTTAATTTGATTTAATTGAATTTCTTCTTTATCGATTTTGTCTAACTTTTACGTCTCTTGCCGAAAGGCTTCGTCTTTTTTTTTTCTTTCTCCGGCTGCAGTTTGTCTGTTCCGGATTATGCAATCACTCAGCGCGAATAACAAGTTGAATGCGCTATATATTGCGTGTCACGTTTATTTCAAACCGTGAAAATGATCATTGCGGTGACGTTAAATTTGAATTTAACGGCGTCGGAACAGCTTCGTAACGTCGCGACGAACGCGCGATCGGGGTTACTTCTTTGTATACGTTTTCACGCGACGCTTCGTGTATGGCGAGTGTTAAATTACAATTATGCTAAACTGCATAGAGGTCCCTGCGGCGGTTTTCGGGGCGTGAATGTGCATATGATGCCGTCGGTATACGCTCGTTAACAATACGGCGCACTGTTAACAATACGGCCGAACTGTTGTAAAACTTGTCGAGCACTCTCTCTGTCGCGGACAAGCGACCACTTGTACGATACAAGCATAGCATCTGTAATTAATCGCTTGGCAACATCAACGATAATTAACAGTCAAGATGGAGCATAAAAGTCGAATACGTGCATGTGAACTTCACGCGGAAACATCGAGAACATTGCGAGCGAGCGCTCGAGATTTTGCAAGTCTTGTGCCATAAAAATTACGTTTAATTAACTCTGCGCGTACCGCAGCCATAGATATCGTATGCCACGTTCGTACAGATTTCGGTAAAATAATAATTTCTGTTATTAAAAGATTTACATTTCACGTGCTCGAACGAATTCGTTAATGAATCTACAGCCGGTTGCAATGCCGTCGGCAAGAATTTTTTAAATTTAAATTTAAATTTTTAAAATGTTTAAACATGAAATTGGGATTTTTTGCCGATGGAGCCATAAGAAAAGAACGGTTCAACAGAAGTTTCAGATCTACCGTAGATATTAGTCAAAAATGATTTACTCTCATTAATTCCGAAATATTAATATCTACACCGTGACATAAAATCGAATACAACATTGTTAAAAATTCTCCCAGCGTTTCCGATCACGTGCAACAGCTGCAGCGAAACCAGAGAGGTCTCTGTAATCTCGATCAAAGGGGTCCGTGGTCTGCCTTCTCGGTCAGTCCTGACAAACGTCAAAGACCGCCGCAAGAGAGGCAAGATTGTTCTCCGAAAAGATAAACACGCGCCGCGAGCAGGTTGGTCGAGATGTCTCGCGATTCTTACTCGTTCTCGCGATAATTATGTTCGGGTCGTGGCACGGCCACGTAGCCGGGTATTTTTCCCGGGTTTTAAATGGTGGTCTTTGGCTCGGCAGCCGACGTGTGCGCTCGCACGCGAGGCAGAAAAACTGATAGCGTTTCACGCTCGTTGCGCCCACAGTCCGCAGTTTTCTCGGACGGTGTTCTTGGTTCTTGGTGGCTGAGGGATTCGAGGCCCGTCCGGTACATGCACATACATACATGCACACCGAGTTACGTCGCAAGTTCGGCCGCCACAGTTGCTAGCCCGGCCGTTTCTATGTTTTTCTTCGGATACGCTTCAAACGGGCGGGTTAAATTGCATTCGCAGTTTTGGCTGCGGTACCAGCCACCAGCCGCGCTCCAGCTCGGTTGAATGAATGCGGGACGTTCATCTCTTTTCGGGGTTGATGCGAGAGAGAGAGAGGGGTTTCTTGCTCTTCGACGTGCAACGCGGAATGCACTCGGCGTATGAGTGCAATCAATAATGCCCGGAGTACTCTTTGAGCTTTCGTAATATTCTCAGTGCGTACTCTATTTGGTGCACGATTACGATCAAGAGTCAAGTGGTTCGCGGTTTTTTCCTTTCGCCTGGTTCCTGTGACGAATTAATTAAAGATATTTGTTTGCTAGAAAAATGTTGATTCCAAACTTATTGATAGCACAAATGATATATACTTCTGTCATTCATCAAGATTCGTTTCAGATCTAGTATATCAAAGAATAATTTCAAAGATAATAAATATATGATTCTTGCATTTCTGTTAAGAAAATTTCTTTTAACGGATTTAGATTTAATCCATAAAAAAGCATCAACTTAATTTTTCAATCGCTATTTAATTTTCAAAGCCGTGAGAAATACCCTCCAATAAGCACAAGAACAATCTATCATGTTCGGGCAGGCAGGGATGATTCCAGAATTCCGCGAGCAAAATTCCCCAATAAATATTTTCCACGCGCTCGCTCGCGAAAAATTCGCTTCACTCCGCGAAATAATTCGCATCTCGACTGTCAGGCGGCAGAAAGCATTCGAATTGAAAATGCCTGATGCATATGAAGGACAGACAGCGACAAGCGGCGGGCGCGTCACGCTACGCGACCAGAATCTTACTTAGGACGAGCGAAATGTCGATACGCAAATTGTTACTTTGACGGGATATTGGCACGCGCTGCCTGCAGATAACGCGACACAGGCTATAATTTTCTGGGAGAGTGCTTTCGCGAGTTCGGCGACGTGTCGCCCGTCTGCGATCTCTCGGGCTCTCGCGAACGGACATTGTGCATGCGCGAGAGACGCGCAAAACTCGCAAGTTGGAATCGGTGACGCTTCAAGATAGGGCCTCCACCCCCGCGCTTCATGGGCAAGATCCAATTGTAGTTCGTCGGTCCATTAAACCCACGGCAAATCTCATTTCGCGCGTGAGATCGCGAGCAGGAATACGGCGTGCGATGACTCGCAATCGGCGTCGGTGTTCCGTTTTCCGAGTAAGATTTTTTCACGCGTACAGCATCGGCGAAACGAGCTTAGAAGATCACAACGACGAGCGATCGAACATCGTTAATTTATTTCCGAGCTTTGGCTGTTGAAATAATGGTTGCGCGTGCTGCATTTGAATTATCTAGACCAACAGTGCACGCCTCGTTGCTATAATTAATAATTATTATCCAATACCGTATCAATAATTAGTTACCCGGCTAATACATGATTTCAATGCAGTTCGCGCGATTCTATTTCTCACTTGTTGTACTCGTCGTGAGTTACACCTGCGAAGTGCAGCAAACAATTCGTTAAAAATTCTTAACAGTGGGTTCACTTGTAATATATTATATTTATTTCGTAGACGCAAATGCATACGTAAACATAGTGCAGACCGTAACTCAGGACTTCGTCATTTCCGCAAAAAGGAACTTTTCACGTGGGAATTGCAGGTCTCGGCGAACGCGGTACAGAGCAGAGAAATATGATTCAATATGCAGGAAATTCAATTTTCCGAATTCTTAAGTTGCGCTCGTTGCCGAGCACTTTTTAAAGGTTAAAAGACGAAAAAGGGGAGATGCACATTTTATTCCTCTTTCTTCTTCCTTCATTCACTTTTATTCTATTTTTCTCAACTATTCTGAACGTTAAAGATACTGGTGGACGTTAAAGCTTTGTAACTTGTACCTTGTAAGATAAGATGAATTCCACTTTTCGTCTAAGTTTACTTTAGGCGCTTCACATATACACAACTCGCCGAGAAACTCGTCATCATGGTAGCAATAGGAACGGTGACTCGTAATATTTGTCGTTGCAACATTTATTGTATCGCAGAGATAAAATTATCTTAAGCGAAAAATTACGTGCGTCATTGTGTTAGAATAAAATCAAACACAAGCTGGGGAAAACTGCGAAATAAATTTTAAATGTTTGATCTAGTGTTTGACCAACGGGGGACGAAGGAGTTGCTCGTTTCAATCTTCTAAAGACGGCATCAGAAATGGAAAAGCACGTTAAGCAAACGTTTTAAGTTAACACTTTAAGCCACTCGCTCGTGCAATTTGAATTCGCTTGCAATGCAGTGGGATTCTCACAAAACTTTCAAGACATCGCCTATTTTTTAACTTTTCTCTATTTCCATCTTTTTCAGGTAGAACAAGTAAATTATCCATGTAAATTTTTACGCCTGCATTTTTATCACGGTTCCCATGGAAAATTCCATTGCTGAGCCTCCATTCGAAACAATGCATTTGCAATTACTCGTGGTGCACCAGAGCGGTGTGCGCTCGCGGACACAATGGGCAGAATGCGGCGGATTGTTACGGACGTGGAGAATGTTGAGAGACGAAACAAATGATACGTTCATAATTTTCAACGGACCGAGTCGCGCCGCGGTCGTCGCATAGTCGATTTACCGAAAAGACAATCGACGGCCGCGGTTTTTTAAATTTGCACGAGCAAGCATTGAGCGCGCGGATGCTCAAGTTATTTATTTACTTTCTTCCTAGTCGCAAATACGGCAAAATGCGCCGGCAATGGCCGGTCAGATTGAATGGAAAATAAAAGCTGACCGAGATAGATATGAAACGTCCGAGGGGAAGCCCGCCACGTCTGTTGCGGTATCCAGCTTCGACGTTGTGGCGCCTTGCTCTTTTTTTTATGTGTACCACTCCGAAATTGTCTCCGAGTGCATGCTTTTTATTCTGAAACGTGCGAGCGTAAAAACGCTCGCTCGTCCGCTATGAATAATTAGTGAACAGCGAGATCGTCGAAGAGAGAGAGAGAGAGAGAGAGAGAGAGAGAGAGAGAAAGCGCGCGCGATGAATTATCCATTGCCGGATGCAGGGGTGGGTCACGCGAGTTCGAGCTCAGATGCAGCCCTCTCGCCCTCCAGCTGACCCTCTCGCTGCGATAATTACAGTCCTGTTTAATTATCCGGAAACTTCATCAGCGAAAAATGCTCTCGTTAAATATGGTACTTCACAGATACTTGATGTATCTAATTCCACAATAAAAAAAAGATATCTTCGTGGTGATTAAAACGGCAGAATTTTGGTGAGCGGTGTTTGTACAGTGCCGGATTTTGATATTAAAGACTATTATTTTTGTCGGTATTTCGTAGATATCTTGCGCACCATTCCTATTTGTGATAATTAAAACGTATTTTGTTCTACAAAGCGTAGGAATGTAAAATAAAAACGTTACGTTATCCAGCCGGATTTATTTCGGTTGCATTAATTATTCTTTTATATTCGATTACAACGTGAAAAATATTTCAGAACTACAATTCCGAGCAATATTTCAAAAAAGACAATTATTAAAAAAATATGTTGAAAAGTTATAGACAGTGAGTTAGTATTACGTAATGTTTGTTACAATTTTATACAATATTATCCTGTTTCTCGGAAACATAAAAGTTTCATTTTTCCACCATGTTTCATATTATATATCCCATATGTTGCTACACAACGATATTTATGGAAAATTGTAGTTTTGATGGAGAAACACAGGTCATCGTGCGAGATTGCCATTTATACGATTCCGTTTGGCACAATCGAACGCGTGCAATTGAACCGGCTCGTAATAGACGTACTACAGCGCGCGTACTGTACTAACGTTATTTTGTAGTTTCCATTCATGGTTTTTATGAATGAAGGGAGCTCAGTACCGGAAACTACAGAGGATATCTTAACCTCGCGAAAAATCACCGTAGAGATGTAAAACAAAATCCAATCTCAGCCAGCACTCGTGTATCCGTATCCGTATCTATATCCGTATCCGTATCCGTATGTCGTGCCATAAAATATGGAGTCATCATGGACAGAAAACTCAGAACCATCAAGGAAGATATGAAGCATGAAATATCCACGATTTGTAGCGGAAGAACATTTTTTTCCTACGTGCCTTCAAAAACAGAATATTAGATGCGAAATACTTGGCGAAGCAAGTGTCAAGAATTAGTGTGAAGCTTATTTAATGCATCTGAGAAAATAGTCATGCAATTCTTAATGTACAAAGTAACGAAAAATTTTTTCTTGATTTTTCTTTTAATACAGCAAACATTTATGTTATAAAGAAACAGTGTTCTAAAATTAGTAATTAAGACAGTTTTGCCAAGATTTATGTAGACGTGTGATATTTATTCATCAATAAAGTAACCATGGTGTGTGTTAATTGCACATCTAGAGTACGAGTTTGCGATTGTTGCGTGATATAATTAACAAATACCTTAAACTCATGTGGAGAACTTGGGAAATGTTACTTCAAGAGTGCGATAATTTACGGTAGCACGAAATACACATAATATGATTTTAGACACTTCAAAATGCAGATAAAAAATAAACTAAACTTCCTTAATTGGCTCGATTATACAAAGTTCATCGATGTTCTTCTCGCAAATTCTACGGCAACTTCGACGGTGATTCTCTCAGGAGAACAGATATTCCGATTGAAGTATATTTATGCAGTCTGTTTCCAATTAATAACGACCGATTGAACGAAATTGAAAAATTACTGACAGAAAGTGGAATGCTACGAGCATTTAGCTGATGGCGCGCAAATATACTTTATGGAAATATTAAACTCCGATACGATTGTCAGTCAAACTTCGTTCCGCTTGCTTTCGCGTTTTATTCACTTTGCGAATTCTTAAAACAGTTTTAAAGCTTTATGGAAGCTAGATTACAAAATAGTTTCATTAGCATGCCAGCACCGTGATGCAGTTACATTCGTTCCAGCTATGTTTGCGTGGTCATGTAAAACGACGCAAAAGAACTTCTATTACCTTTCATGTCTATTTGCTCGCGCTTGCGGCGTAACATAGCACGTGACATGCGGGAATTTCCGTGAAAATGCTATATTCATCTTTCTCGGGGAAAATTTCGTCGAGCGATTTAAATTCTCATTAAAGAGCGCGACATTACGATGGAAAACTCGTGCTTTCGTGCGCGAACGTATTTTGCACATGGATATACCTCAATCGCGCGGTCTGACTTTCGTATCGCCGATACTACTAGTATCTTCTCATCGAATATTGTCATCGCAATTACGCGCATAAGCTAATTACAGCGTGAAATATCTCGTTGTGTCAACAGTAGAAACATTGTCTCGGTTCTGGTGCGCTTTAAGAGTGCTTCAATGGGAAAATATATTCATAAAATTATTTCTATGGAATTAAACGCATTAGTGCATAATAATATACATATATGTGTGGGAAGCTATATATAATAAATATATATATGTATGTATGTGTAGAATCTGTTTGCGAAACCAACTTTACGGTAAAATAGATCGCGGTTTTACCCGCCCTTTTATTATTCACGATTCTATATAAAAGCACAATCTTCGCTTGCGCGCACATTTCCTGAATGTGAAATATTTTAACACGTATCGGCTGCGAATAGTTCTCCTGATTGACACGTATACAACATGCGGGAACAAGTATTGTACATTCGTATCAAAGGGGACATTTACACTCGCCGGTAGAGATAATTGATCACACCCAGCACATCCAAACTGTTGAAAAAATAGCGTAGTGGTTCATGTAAAATTGGAAATGTTTGATGTAGATCAAATAACATGTCGTTATTTGAAAGATATGTCACACAAAATCCTGAATTATTTACATCAAATTTTGGCACTTTTTTAAATAAAAGAATTTTTTTTTAAAAAGAAACTCTTTTCGAATAAAACAGTCACATCGAAAAGTCTTTTTTTATTTTGTTAGAGATATCATTCTTTCATTATTTTTCATAAAATTATAATGTAAATTGTCGCAGAGTTTTAAATTAAAACTTGACGTTATTCAGATATTCAGTATTAAAAACTGAAAAGTTACAATGGAAATTAAGGTCACGAACTTATTAAGGAAGATGACATTTAAGTTTTTTAATACAAAATTTTATATTCATCAAATGTTATAATTCGTATTTAAAAGAGGATATAGTAACTTTTGAATATTATATGCAAATGATAAAGGCTTTTCATGATTCTATACGAGTTGCTACATGATAACGAACAGCAATTTCAATAACATCTAATTTGCCGGGGCGGAGATTATCTTGCGGCGATATTATTTTGGATTATGGCGGACTCAGTATGAGTTTCTCGCATTGTGCCAGCAAGTAGCCAGATTCAGATCGTAGCTTAAGACCACGTAAAATCCGAGGAAAGATTTCATCTGCATTGCAAAGCGAAACCGATTTGGATGATTAAGCGTCAGCCGGAGCTAATTTGCAATGGAATTTCGAAACGAGTTAAGACCGAGTTGGAACTTGATCGATATTAGGTTTTAGGTCTTTCAGACTTCGATTTGGTGTCGGTTTAGAGTTGCGCGACGAATGAATTGAGTCTCGGCCAAGATTTGGTTAGGATCGAACTGAAAACCAGTTGCTGCCGTAACAAACTTACGGTACATCTGACCTAATTCAGAAAGTACTAATTAATCAGATTTGTGCGAAGCAGACTGTAGTATAACACGCAAAAATAATCAATTATACTCGTGATATTTCCAAGTAATTCGTTTCTCAGAATACTCTAATACTTTAAATATTTGTTCCAAAAAAGTTGCTAATTTGCTCTGCACATGATCTTATAGTGTTTAATTATCGTTAAATTTTTCTTACCAAAGTATCTATTTTGTCTATCTATCATCTATAGTTATTTTTATAAATAGTGTGTCTTTAAAGCGTGATACTATGATAACGTATGATTACATGTGTTTTGAATTATTCTGCAAGATGCATCGTATTTCAAACTTTGAGAAATTGATTGAGAAATCAAAAACAACGACAAAAGTTTTCACAAATATGATATGTTAAAAATGCTTCCTTTCTGAATTGTCACGTTCTATATGTTGTGTTGCTATGCTGAGCGCATATTGCTCTAAATTCCTCTGATTTAAAAATACCTTTGAGAAATTCGCATTCTCGCGATAAACTGTTCACTAGAAACAACTGCGAAGCGGAAGCGTCTCTCATTCCGCGTTGACGGGAACTTTTGTTATTGTAATAGTTTCCCAAACATGTCTCTGAAGTTTGTCAAAGGAATTTTAACTCATCTGCTATACAATTCCTCCCGAATTACGTCCAGATTGCCGCGTTCCTTTATAAGTTATGTTGAAATTAGGTAGCTGCAACGAGTTCAAATTATGTCGAACAATGAGATCGCAATTTAATTAAGACGAAGATAATCGCAATCGGCTTACTTTAGCAAGTATGGTATCTAGGTATCCTAAGATGTAATTTTATAATTTAAACGCAATTATGTTACATCTATTTATATTATCCACACAAATAGAAACACCCCAATTATTTATTGATATTAAACATCTCTTCTCAGATTCCGGTATACTAAATGCTAACGCCATAATGCTATTACAAAAAAGACTGTCTTTCCGATCAGGGAGAAAGCTTTCGCTTCGGTCACGTAACGTTTCCCGAAATTAAGATACACCATAATTCGGATCACTTTTCGAGGTAAGCTGTTCAATTGGAACCACTCCAGCGGTCTCGCAGCGCTTCCGCCAGGATATCGATTCTGTCGGACGCAATCTCTGGACGCGGAGAGACCACCAGCACCACTACCACCCTCAGCACAACTACCACCATCGCCGCGCCGCCGCCACCAGCGCGCGGATGTGGCTCGCTCGCTCCCCTGGTTCGCCGACCCCGGCTAGCGAACTTACCCGGGAAAGTTTCAAAGCGGGTGCACACGATCTCTCGTGTTTATCTGCGCGCAATGTGGCGACAGAGAGAGAGCGGACCCGAGGGGTGCGAGGGGACGAGGCGGAAGGGTGACTTTAAGAGCCGGCCGGGTCGTCGGGCCGGTCGCCAAAGGGAACGATCGCTGAATTCTGATTGCCGGCGCCACTTGTGTCGCTTCTCTCGACTTTCCTGACGCGCGATACGGCACTGTTATCGCACGATGGTGGTGCGGCTCGCTCTGCGGTCGTGCTGCGAGCGGAACCATGGTGGTTACCGCTGGGGCGGATTACACCCCGTGCTAAGGGCGATCACGCGATAGCTCGGGCTTCCGGCGGCGCGGATTATTTAGACGATCGTGGAGATAGCTCGTATACACATCGGCCGGGTTTTCCGACCGATTGGAAGTGAAATGAAACGACGAGACGCGAAAGAAGCTTCCGTCGAAAGCGGATCGCTTACCTCGAAAATGATGCGAAAACTTTTTACTCGTTGGATGCTTCACAACTGATGCGATGGGGTATCGGGTCTCTTTCAGCTTTCTGATTGTCAGAATCTTCTTTTTTATCGAGCGCTAATCGTATTCTCATACGCAGGAAAATTAATTAATTCGCTTTGTGACGTATTGTAGGAAAATAATATAAAATAAAAAGAAGGGTTTCATAATTTATCGAGTTTTTTAGCGTTATGATTCGATATAGCGTTTCCACCGGCATTGCGGCATTACGAGAATCCAAATGTACGAACACGTACTTTCGCAATATTCTTTTCAGATAATGCGACAGTTTTTTTCGTTCGCCAACATTCTTTACCAGAGAATATCAGCTCTGTTACTGTGACGCAGCTCGCGGTAGAATAAAATTTTAAGAGCACGGTCCATTCGCTGCGGAAGTTCCGGATCGATGGACGTGAGTTTGATTTTGTTCAATACTGCTATTGGCGGCACCAGCGAGGGAACGACATTCGCGCACGATGGTGACCGTTTCTGAATTTCGATTGCTGCACTTTCGTTCATCGCGAGTGTTGCGAGTGCGGCGTGATATTGCTTAACGTGTTTCCTGCAATATATACGTGTGTACGTGTGTGCACGCGTGTGTATTGCATGGAATCACGCAAGCGTGGAATTTCGCCCGCGGAGTTTCCAAGGATGATTTCACGTGCCAATAAATTGCCAATGACGGACGATATCGAAATAACGCGGGTTGAAACAATTCCCGAGAATATGCGAAACTTTCATCTCGGCTCTCGTACTTTTACAACGCGAGCGCGAGCGCAATATTGACAAGAGAGAAAATGTTGTGATACGAGTGCAGTTCAGCGTTGTAGAGTCTAAGCGATGCCACAGTTTTGCAGAATTTGTAGAACTCACGGATTTTGATTAACTGTAATTACGCGCAAGTACTTGAAATGTTCCAAGCGTTTATGCCAAACATTTAATCCGTGTTTTAATTCGTGGTTTGATTCGCTCGTAGAATGCAATTATTAGCTGAGAAAAACAACGAACAATTCAAGTTCCGAATTTCTGTCTGCGGTGGGCGTTAAACAAGATCAAAGAGCGATTTTGCGTGATGCGCGATAGAAATACCGTTCACTTTATGTTATTTTGAGACAATATATATATTGCTTTCGCGTTGAGATATTTCAACGTGAGCTGATACTGATGTAGGATTACGCGAAAGCTAACTCACACTGATCGGCTTACCATCGAAAAGAATTGATATTACACGGATAGAGGATTTCAGCTCCAACACGCGGAGTTCTTTAACCGCGATATATCGCGGTTTAAATCGGAAAGTTTCGTGCTAGTAGTTTCCTTATTTCCGCGCGAATATCACCGCTCGCTGAAAAATTCCACGTTTTCCGGAGGAATTCGCAATGCAACTTACTCCAACGACTGTCAAGAATTTTCTCCATTTACTGAGAAAGTGCATTTGTTAATACCGTCGCGGATATGCGTTATTCAGGCAGGATCGTTTATTACGTCAAACTTGCAGCTTCCACTGCATGTTGATCAAAAAAACGAGCGCTTACCGTTACGGAATATTACGTTCGTTTTTCATTTATCGTAGAATTGCTTCGTTTCACGTTTTGTTTTTTTGTTGGACACAAACGATATTATTTCCAGCATTAAATCTCGTCGTCGTTTACTAGACACTCGATGCTATTTTTTTTATTGATGTATGACATATGTGACAGACAGATAAAGTGACGATTATATGTGAGGGACTTCGACAAAACTCATCGACGCACGCTGCTCGATTCGATTAAAAAGTAATTACAGGCGGAAGGGAATTTGTTCGGGATTTGCACGTGCGTTTTGCCGCGTTTCTATAATTTTGTTATTTCCTATGAAATATTGTGATTGCGGTAAATTACAATCTCGCGATATTATCTATCCCTAATCGATCGAGGGGCTGGTTTATTACGCACGAACATTAGCGAAATTATATATTCGATCAAATGGTTCGTGATGGACGGCGATGAAACCCCGAGAAAATGTTCAACGTAATTAACCTTTTAGGAAAACAAATTAATACCATGACGTAATTATGCAGCAGTCAATCTCATAAATCGATAAGCAAGCTTTGAAAACGGTCGCTTAAACTATAAATGGTCGCTTCAGTCATAAACGTGTACTTTTGACAAAACAAACTATCATTTTTATTATGTCGGCATTGTTTTATTCAATTTTGCGAATACTATTCATTATTAATATTCTTTTACAATATTAACTCTTTTAACATGAAGTTCCCGCTTCCATATTTCATATAATGAGCAAATTACATTTTATATTTTAAATGTATTTCTACAGAAATATTTTCATTAAACCCTGAAAATTTCTGAGAAATCAGCGATTATCTTCACTGTTTCCATGTCTAATAGCCTGTGTATGTTTAATAAAATTGTCAGTTTTTAATCGACGATCTTTTCTCATTTAACAACACAAGACATAGAAATTTTATTGAACACGTATTCTCTCACATAAATACGAGTAAGAAACGCGACACTTGGAAATGTCACGAGCTTTAAATGGAGATCCTAATCACGCAGTTTCTGGCTGCAGTTGGACATACGTATTGTACATAGCACTTCGCCAATGGCCCACGAAATAATGCCGGGACACAGAGGCAAGTCCTTAGTGAACATGCAGGTCCTAACTTTTATTGGGCGCGATAACGTCCATGCGGGCTATGTACTTCTCCATAAAACCGAGCACCAACCACGACATAAAATAAAGTGTATACGAGCACCGGCTTTGCTGTACTCATCAATTCGTGCGTTTTATGCTAGAATTCCCCGGGAAGCGTAACGTACGCCTGCGACTAATTACATTCCACAATGTTCGCCCTTACAAGGCAGGTTTTAACGCGGAAGCTTCGAACTACGGAATAATTTATCTATCAAGCTCATACGCGAAACGGATTTACGAAAATTTCCAGACGTGATATGCTCTCCTGCATGGTAATCGTCTTTCTTCCATTAATGAATTATTGCGCTTCTCGCCTAAAAGAAGCCTTTAAAACGTTAAACGAAACTTTTAAAGAAACCTTTGAAACGTTAGACGAAACTTTTACAGAGGCGACGAATAAGCGGAAAATCTAGGTACTTTTCTTCAAATCTAAATGTAACATTAAATTGACGTTTAGTAGAAGTTAAATCACATCACGACATAAAGGAAAACTTAACACCGGAAATGCAACATTGTAAAATGACAGCGAATTGTTTCCGCCTGTAAAGTCTCGGGGTTTTATCGAGGAGAACGACGAAGGATCTAATTCCGATTTCAGTTAAGCATCCAACTTCGTTGACATTAATAGACGTGATCGCTACCTCGCTCGCATCAACGTAATATTAACGTAATAAATTCTATATAAATCCATAAGAGATGCGAGATACACCATATCGTGCATCATACTTTAATCAATTTTTCTGTAATTCTTCGTCGCGTAACTCTTCATCCTATAACGTCGGATTTGCAATCGGATTTTCGATTTCAATCAAAATTACAAGACACTACTCGGAATCGTTTCGCGATCGGAGTTATCCGGAGTTGCGTTATGCAATTGGCGAAACGGGGACGCGAAGTGGTAACGAACGGTTTGATAGTCGAACAGTGTGCTTAAAAAGGGACGGACCGTCAAAATTTCTGCGACAATACGTCTTGCGTATATGAGCGCGAGATCCAGCTAGCGATCCCTATAATCTGCCGGATGGATGTGCAAAATGTAGTCGTGATACTCTGACGCCTCTTTGTCTCGCTCGCAATACGCGATGCGTGTGGTCACAATGGAGGATCGAGTATCCGGAGGGAGATACTCACAGTTTGCACAGTTTCCATGTGGGGTGTTTCACCCCGCAGCTCACGTGTATTACAACATCGTGAATCGCAGATGCCTGGCTGTGTATACAGTTTGTTTTGCGCTATCAGAATCGGAGAACTGTTGAGCCTTCCTTTATCGAACCGTCATGATGCATATCGTGGTACGGTTTATAATATATGCGCGTCCGCGTTTAATTGACGCTTGCAAGCAGCATGCTTTCGAGATAAAAGATAATATAACGCTTGCGAGGATGCATAAAGAATCGATTCTTTTGAACATCGCAAGATTATCTGTTCAATTTAACATTCGATATTGATATAACAAGCATTGATAAAATGAGACTCATGATTGATATAATACATACATGTTTTTATTAAAATTTAATTATTAAAATGTAATTAATTATTAATTTATTAAAATGTAATTAAATGCTTGAATTTTAGAAAAAATATGCCGTGAATGTATTTTTCTGAAGCAATTGGGTTAATGTAAATCTGATTAACAATTTAGCACGATTTCAACGCTTGGTATAATGCAGGAGAGCTGATTTTTTGAGACCATCAGGGGAAAATGTTTGCATTAATTTATCCGGAAATCCATTATTTTCCTACGCTTGCGATGTATCAGAAATGACGTCTCAATCCTGCTGGAAGCTCTGAATTTAATCAATTTTATGAACTTCACTAAAATGAGATTCCGGTCTTTATTACAATATCGATCGGAGCATCCCAGATCAGGCCGATGATCATAAAACTTTGCGTCTAATGCACGATTTGTATGTAGCGTCGGTTTTAATAAAGATAAAACGCACAGGTACCTTGTCAACATTCCCGCGATTCGGTTCTCCATGTCAGCGAAAAATGAATTTTTCATAAGCTCGCGGAGACGAAACGTTTTCTCGCTGATTTATCGTTCAATTTCAGATGGAGCAATAACATTATTGAAAATGTTTTCAATGCTTCTCAAACAAATGTTTTCCCGAGTTCGACGATAATGAATTGTAAGAACGGCAAAGTACCGTGCTATTGTTATGCCGTTTACCATTTGATTGTTCGGCTTTTGATTGCAAATGTGCGGCAGACGTTTTGAAAACTTTAATTAATTACATTTACGAGGTAAATGTAATTAATTAAATAAATGTTCCGCGAAAATCGTATATCCAGGTATCCCAATAAAACGTTAAATGCCACGACACGAAAAGTAAATTGGCAGTAACGTGCAGCAAGTAAACGTTTATTCCAGAAGTAATGAAAAATGAATATATTCATCAACGCGGAATGACACACGAGTATTGATATCGTATCATTTATTGTGCAATGATCGCGTAATTCCTCATATGACAGCGAAATATACACGTTCGAAAACACATCGGCGTTGCTCACACAGCAACGGCTGAATTTCGTTAGCCCTGAGTTAAGCTCCTTCAGCATTTCATTAATAATATCAGTAACTACTTGCTATATCCGAGTATTATTGAATTTCAACGCTAACTTGCTGACGGCTTCGCAACACGACGTGTTACCTTAGTTGCAACTTATTCGTGTAATTACCGTAATAACGTGAATGAATCAAGACTCGACGTCAATTGAAGGAATTCCGTTAGAGCAAAAGTACAACATTTCTGGAAATGCTTCAAATCAAACTAATGTAGCAACACAAGATTGTAGCAATAAAATTATGCATATAGTTTTAATCTTATTTTTTTATATTACTTTGTTGATAATGTATATAACTGCTTAAGTGATAACGATATTAAAATTATCTTACATTAATTTTTTAGAAAACAAGAGAAAGAGAGAGGATTAGGATAAAAGCTCTTAAAATTTCGG